>NC_138787.1:39914850-40582350 GCF_965178545.1 Coloeus monedula | reverse complement strand
CTCTCAGCCCGAAAGCATCTCCCCAGCTCTGCACACCCAGGACAAAGCCGAGGTGAATGATCCCCTCCAAGCTCCTTCCAGAGCCATTCCAGCGGCAATCAGAGGCAGCAGTTCCTAGAGAAACGGCTCCTATCCAATTCAGGAGCCTTCCCTTGGGGAGGAGACATCCATTTCCCCTTCTACCTGTCATTCTTCTTCATTAATGGACTCGATAAGGCAGGAAATCTGGCAGGCTTGAAGTAAAAAACGAGCTGTTCACAGCAAAGAGAGCCTCAGCGGGTTAAAAAAAAAAAACAAACCCCAAACTGTTGGAATCAAGATGAAGTTAATAGGAGCAAAAATAAATAGAAACAGACCCTAAATGTAAATGAACATTACATCACCACTGGCACTTCAGCTCCTTTTCAAATACAGAAATAGCAGCAGATTTAACTTGCAGAAAGTTGCTGTGTTCACACAGCCAGAGCTGCTTCAGGGGCACAGCCCTGAACCTTCTGCTCCCCAAAACAACTCAAGACTCGAGAAAGGAGAAACAGGGATCAGGCAGAGGAGGAAAATCCCAACTTCCCGGTCAAAAGAGGTTAAGAGAAATAAAATTCCATCCCTTAACCCTGTGGAGATGGGATCTGTTGGCGTTTGCCAGCTCCAGAGGAGTTCACTCCACCTCGGGCAGATCGAAGGTGAAAGCAAATAATGCAACTGCAGCCCCGGAGAAGGCTGGGCTCTTAATTGACAGAGATTCCAGAGAGAGGGAAATAATCTCCAGTACCATTTGGGCAGCAGGTTTCTCTCCCAGCTGCCACCTCAAATCCTCGAGATCCCCGTTGGCCACCCAAAATTCCAGGCACCATTTCCAGCCTGGAAACAAACTCGGAGTGCTCTCAGAGTGAGACCTTAAAGCTGGAGCACCTCAGCCCCCACACCTGCTCAATCCCTGCTCTCCCAGGGGCTCAGCCTGGAGAAAAGGAGGCTCCAGAGAGACCTTTTCTCTCTCTGGAATTCCCTGACAGGAGGGGGCAGCTGGGGGGGGGGGGGGGCGGGCTCTGCTCCCAGGGAACAGGGACAGAAGTTCTGAGTCATTTCAGGGAGTGAAGAGTCACAGGGCAGGAAACAAAGGCAGCTGAAGAAGATCTGAGACGATTTTCCCTTATTCTTACACACCTCAGACATTCAATTTTGTCCAAGTTTGTGTCTCGAATTTAAACCCAACTCCTTCCCTGTGGGAAGGAGGAGATGATCCCGGCCTGCCATGTGCCAGAGCGAGAGTGACAGAGGGAAGGATGTTACTTGGGGAAGGGTGGCACACTGACATTTCATCGTGGCTGATATGGCAGAGAGACTTCATTTTTTTTTAACAGCAAAAGCTTCAATATTTCACAAAATCTGTGTTCCCTGTGATTATTTGTAAAGCATTGTGGATGGGCTTGGCACTTCCCTGACAGAAACACTGGCAGGGCTCTGCCTGGAGGGATCTATAATTGGAGATGGGAAGAGTGGATGGGAGGACAGGGATGCAGCAGAGGGAGATCAGAAAGAGAATTATGAATTCTTTCATTCTTTTCTGGATTTTTTGGGTTCTTTTAATGTGATCCATTTTAAATCCAGGCTTAAGATCTGATTCAACTTCAGATTTTTTTTGCTGCTCAAACTTTCTTCTGTCCCTGGCTGGAGCAGAAAACCAAAATTTCAAAATTCCTCATGAAATAAATAGGAGGGTGGTGTGGGAACAGCCTCACTTTCCCAGGTGGAAACACTTCCCTCCGGGTTTATCATTCTGGGAACAATTCTGGCCCAAAGAAGGGGAAGCACAGAGTGGCACTGCCAGGGTGTGACACTGCCAGGGCACAAGGAGGCCCTGGGTTCTCCTCCAGGTTTGTTTGTGGAAGGTTTGGGGTGGTTTGGGGTGGCTGAAGGGTTTCTGACAGCATTAATTGGGAGTCAATCCCCCTACGGATCCCCATTCCCAGTTCTCCCAGGAAGCTCCTGCAATGGTCTCTAAGGGGTTAATGGAATATCTGCTTTTCCCTGCACGGATGACGGGGCCCAAAGCACTTCCCTGGCCCTGCAGGAGCCCCAGCACTGAAAATCCCCGAGCAACACCTCGGAGCTGCCACAGGCACCCAGACAGAAGGGGAAGGTGCCCGTTCCCTCAGCTCCCGGCTGCCAGATGGGGGAATATTTTGGGCTTTTGGGAAAAGCGTTGGGTTTCCACCTTTTCCCTGCGTGTGAGGAAGCGCCTGGCACCAGGGAATGCTCTGCTGAGCTGGGAGGCCCCGGCATTCCTGGAGAGAAATCTTTAGGATTAGGTGGGGGATTACACCACCTGCTCCCTTTCCCTGTGGCTGGGGGCACCAGGCTGAGGGCACAGCGGGCGGGATGTGCCGGAGACCCAAATCCCACTGGAACCACGGCGTTTTCCATCCCCTTGGGTCCAATTCCGGGCAGGAGCAGCACCTGGAGGACAAAGCTGCGCGGCAGCCGAATGCCGGGTGACAAAACCCCTGAAAAACAGGCTTGAGGAAGTGGCTGGGTGGAAGGGTGAGCTGAGGGAGGTGCTAATTAGAGCACTGGGGGAAGGTGGTAATTAGAGCACTGGGGGAAGGTGGTAATTAGCTCTGCTGCTCACCGTGGCTCAGCCTTCAGCTGTCACTCACCCACTCCTGGAGCCTGTGGAACACGTTTCTGTCCCATCTGCGAGGGAAACACTTCCCCTTCCCTCTTCCTGCAAAAGCAGAGGAATCCTTGTCCCTGGATGACCAAGGCCGGGCCAGGGGTGGAGACGCCATCCCTGCAAGGCTTCAAAAACCGTGGATGTGGCGCTGGAGGACAGGGGTGGCTGGGGAGCGTGCTGGTGGGGCTGGGTTGAGGGTTGGACTTGGCAATCCCAAAGGTCTTTTCCAGATATTCTCCTGCAAATTGAATGTTTATATAATAAAGCACACAATTTGGAGCTCGTTAAACAGTTATATTTCAGTCAAAACTCTGCACATAATCTCTTCATGAGGGGTTTTGAATTCCACCTCCCCTCTGCAGCAGATCCCGTGATTCCAACATGGATCTCCAGTCCCCTTTGGCATTTTCTGATTTCCAGGCAACATCTCATGGCCTCAAAAGCCTTGGTAGACTTAATCAAAGCTGGGCTGAGTCTAAAGTGGACTCGAGCACAACGTTCAGGTGCAATGGATGCTGCTGGAATGGGGGCTCTAATCCCAGGTGTCACATCCTCCCAAACTTCCAGCTCCCAGAACTAGAAAGGAGCTTTAATGGATGGAAAAGAAATCCCCAAACCACAACCCCGTGGGAATCAGGGATGCAGGACTCGGCTGTGCTGCCATCACTCCCTCAGGAATAGCCAGGTTTAGCTCATTCTGTCTGCCCAGAGAGGAGGATTTGCCCCTGGATGCCCTGGAATGTTCCAGGCCAGGCTGGACACTGGGGCTGGGAGCAGCCCGGGACAGTGGGAGGTGTCCCTGCCCGTGGCAGTGCTGGCACTGGATGAGCTTGAAGGTCCTTCCAAGCCCAAATGGTTCTGTGAGTCTTAGAGCCCTGAAATTCTCATGACAGAGGTGGAAGTGCAAGAGCTTAAGGTCCCTTCCCAAAGAAACCCCATTGCAGGACTCTGCAGCTTCTGGAGCCCTGGGTCCATGGAAATGCAGTTTCAGAGGAGCTCCGAGGAAATGGGTGTTTTGGGGAGAGCAGAGTGGCTGGAACAGAGGAACAGGAACGGTCTCCTCGAGCAAGCCCTTGTGTCTCAGGGAGCGGGATCGGCTCGCTCCTAACGCACCTGGTGACTCCCAGAGCGGGGGATGGAAATGAGGCCAGGTCCGAAAGAAACCTCTGCGCATCATGCGCGGGCGCGCTGCCTTCTGCGCGGGCGCGCTGCCCCACTGCGCGGGCGCGCTGCCCCACTGCGCGGGCGCGCTGCCCCACTGCGCGGGCGCGCTGCCCCACTGCGCGGGCGCGCTGCCCCACTGCGCGGGCGCGCTGCCCCACTGCGCGGGCGCGCTGCCCCACTGGGCGCGGCCCCCGCGCGGGCACGCCCGCGCGGGCGCGGTTGCTACTGCGCATGCGCGGGCCCGGTGGCTACTGCGCATGCGCGGGCGCGGTTGCTACTGCGCATGCGCGGGCCCGGTGGCTACTGCGCATGCGCGGGCGCGGTTGCTACTGCGCATGCGCGGGCCCGGTGGCTACTGCGCATGCGCGGGCGCGGTTGCTACTGCGCATGCGCGGGCCCGGTGGCTACTGCGCATGCGCGGGCGCGGTTGCTACTGCGCATGCGCGGGCCCGGTGGCTACTGCGCATGCGCGGGCGCGGTTGCTACTGCGCATGCGCGGGCCCGGTGGCTACTGCGCATGCGCGGGCGCGGTTGCTACTGCGCATGCGCGGGCCCGGTGGCTACTGCGCATGCGCGGGCGCGGTTGCTACTGCGCATGCGCGGGCCCGGTGGCTACTGCGCATGCGCGGGCGCGGTTGCTACTGCGCATGCGCGGGCCCGGTGGCTACTGCGCATGCGCGGGCGCGGTTGCTACTGCGCATGCGCGGGCCCGGTGGCTACTGCGCATGCGCGGGCGCGGTTGCTACTGCGCATGCGCGGGCCCGGTGGCTACTGCGCATGCGCGGGCGCGGTTGCTACTGCGCATGCGCGGGCCCGGTGGCTACTGCGCATGCGCGGGCGCGGTTGCTACTGCGCATGCGCGGGCCCGGTGGCTACTGCGCATGCGCGGGCGCGGTTGCTACTGCGCATGCGCGGGCCCGGTGGCTACTGCGCATGCGCGGGCGCGGTGGCTACTGCGCATGCGCGGGCCCGGTGGCTACTGCGCATGCGCGGGCGCGGTGGCTACTGCGCATGCGCGGGCCCGGTGGCTACTGCGCATGCGCGGGCGCGGTGGCTACTGCGCATGCGCGGGCCCGGTGGCTACTGCGCATGCGCGGGCGCGGTGGCTACTGCGCATGCGCGGGCCCGGTGGCTACTGCGCATGCGCGGGCGCGGTGGCTACTGCGCATGCGCGGGCCCGGTGGCTACTGCGCATGCGCGGGCGCGGTGGCTACTGCGCATGCGCGGGCCCGGTGGCTACTGCGCATGCGCGGGCGCGGTGGCTACTGCGCATGCGCGGGCCCGGTGGCTACTGCGCATGCGCGGGCGCGGTGGCTACTGCGCATGCGCGGGCCCGGTGGCTACTGCGCATGCGCGGGCGCGGTGGCTACTGCGCATGCGCGGGCCCGGTGGCTACTGCGCATGCGCGGGCGCGGTGGCTACTGCGCATGCGCGGGCCCGGTGGCTACTGCGCATGCGCGGGCGCGGTGGCTACTGCGCATGCGCGGGCCCGGTGGCTACTGCGCATGCGCGGGCGCGGTGGCTACTGCGCATGCGCGGGCCCGGTGGCTACTGCGCATGCGCGGGCGCGGTGGCTACTGCGCATGCGCGGGCCCGGTGGCTACTGCGCATGCGCGGGCGCGGTGGCTACTGCGCATGCGCGGGCCCGGTGGCTACTGCGCATGCGCGGGCGCGGTGGCTACTGCGCATGCGCGGGCCCGGTGGCTACTGCGCATGCGCGGGCGCGGTGGCTACTGCGCATGCGCGGGCGCGGTGGCTACTGCGCATGCGCGGGCGCGGTGGCTACTGCGCATGCGCGGGCGCGGTGGCTACTGCGCATGCGCGGGCGCGGTGGCTACTGCGCATGCGCGGGCCCGGTGGCTACTGCGCATGCGCGGGCGCGGTGGCTACTGCGCATGCGCGGGCCCGGTGGCTACTGCGCATGCGCGGGCGCGGTGGCTACTGCGCATGCGCGGGCCCGGTGGCTACTGCGCATGCGCGGGCGCGGTGGCTACTGCGCATGCGCGGGCCCGGTGGCTACTGCGCATGCGCGGGCGCGGTGGCTACTGCGCATGCGCGGGCCCGGTGGCTACTGCGCATGCGCGGGCGCGGTGGCTACTGCGCATGCGCGGGCCCGGTGGCTACTGCGCATGCGCGGGCCCGGTGGCTACTGCGCATGCGCGGGCGCGGTGGCTACTGCGCATGCGCGGGCCCGGTGGCTACTGCGCATGCGCGGGCGCGGTGGCTACTGCGCATGCGCGGGCCCGGTGGCTACTGCGCATGCGCGGGCGCGGTGGCTACTGCGCATGCGCGGGCCCGGTGGCTACTGCGCATGCGCGGGCGCGGTGGCTACTGCGCATGCGCGGGCCCGGTGGCTACTGCGCATGCGCGGGCGCGGTGGCTACTGCGCATGCGCGGGCCCGGTGGCTACTGCGCATGCGCGGGCGCGGTGGCTACTGCGCATGCGCGGGCGCGGTGGCTACTGCGCATGCGCGGGCGCGGTGGCTACTGCGCATGCGCGGGCGCGCGGGCTACTGCGCATGCGCGGGCCCGGTGGCTACTGCGCATGCGCGGGCCCGGTGGCTACTGCGCATGCGCGGGCGCGCGGGCTACTGCGCATGCGCGGGCCCGGTGGCTACTGCGCATGCGCGGGCCCGGTGGCTACTGCGCATGCGCGGGCGCGCGGGCTACTGCGCATGCGCGGGCGCGCGGGCTACTGCGCATGCGCGGGCGCGCGGGCTACTGCGCATGCGCGGGCGCGCGGGCTACTGCGCATGCGCGGGCGCGCGGGCTACTGCGCATGCGCGGGCGCGCGGGCTACTGCGCATGCGCGGGCGCGCGGGCTACTGCGCATGCGCGGGCGCGCGGGCTACTGCGCATGCGCGGGCGCGCGGGCTACTGCGCATGCGCGGGCGCGCGGGCTACTGCGCATGCGCGGGCGCGCGGGCTACTGCGCATGCGCGGGCGCGCGGGCTACTGCGCATGCGCGGGCGCGCGGGCTACTGCGCATGCGCGGGCGCGCGGGCTACTGCGCATGCGCGGGCGCGCGGGCTACTGCGCATGCGCGGGCGCGCGGGCTACTGCGCATGCGCGGGCGCGCGGGCTACTGCGCATGCGCGGGCGCGCGGGCTACTGCGCATGCGCGGGCGCGCGGGCTACTGCGCATGCGCGGGCGCGCGGGCTACTGCGCATGCGCGGGCGCGCGGGCTACTGCGCATGCGCGGGCGCGCGGGCTACTGCGCATGCGCGGGCGCGCGGGCTACTGCGCATGCGCGGGCGCGCGGGCTACTGCGCATGCGCGGGCGCGCGGGCTACTGCGCATGCGCGGGCGCGCGGGCTACTGCGCATGCGCGGGCGCGGTTGCCACCTTGGCGATCTGTCCGCGGGCAGGACCGCATCACATATAGTCCCTCCTGGCGGATCACTCCGCGGCCAGGACCGCAGCTCCGCGGGTCCCTCCAGCGGATCCCTCTGTTTTTCACATTTGGGGTGAAAAATCGGGAATCTGAGGTGGAAAAAGGGGATTTTGGGGTGAAAAATCGGGTATTTGCCGGAGATAATTAGGAGACAACAGCAAAAAAGGTGTTATGGCCGGGCGCTTCGGCAGAGATCCAAAGGCACAACTCTACATCCAAAAGATCGTCTTTAAAAGTACATGGCTTATTTCGGATTCATCACCTGTCGGGATCTCCTCCCCCCGCCATGGAGCCCTGGGAGCGGGGTCCTGAGGGGAGGCACGGGGTTTCCCTGCTCCTTAGCCCCTGCCAAATGCTCCGACCGTCGTTTCTGGAGGAATGCTCGGGATGCCCCCGTTGGCCCCTCTGGATTAGCAGCTCCCTGTGCGGGTGTGCCCGGGTAACCCTCTGAAAGCAGCTGGTCACACCTGGATTTTGATGCCAAAGGAAACTCTGAGTTAAGAATAATCAAAACATGAACCGGTTCTCATGAAACTCAGCTTTCCAAACCTTTATTTGGGCTAAAAAAAAAAAAAAAAAAAAAGGTGGGAATGTCCTTGGCAGAAAAGCAGCTGTGAAGTAAAGCAGGCTTTAAATGCCTGTCAGCAGGAAATTCAGGAGAAATGGGCTGCTGGCTCCTGCCATCCTGGGCTTTCTAGGCAGGTTTTGTACTGGATTGCAAGGCAGTTTTCCTGCCTCTGGCGAGTGGCACCTGCATCCCACTGGAAGGTTGAGAGGTTTAAGCATTAATAACAACTCTATTGTGTCTCGGTTGCAAGGATTCAGTCCTACAGTCCCAGACCGATGAGGAAAATAAAAAGGAACTTCTGTTCTTTGTGAAAAATCTTCCATTATTCCTTGTGTTGTCTTTTCATTGTGTTACATGATTTACTGTCCAGTATCTTTCTAACAAAATGTGTTAGAAACTTAGATTAAGAATTTGAGTCTATTCACTACAAAATCCTGCCAAGCTTGAAGGACTGGGGTGATGACTGCTCTCGGCAACGGTTATTTATTAATATTCCGTCAGATTTCCCTCAGCTCTGGGCAGAAAAGCCAGGGGTTTGTGTTAGGAATTCTGCAAGCAGGGCCTCTGTGGCCATTGGCTTATTGTGCGTGTCAGTGAGCCAGGGCTGGGACAAAGACTCATGCAGGTACTTGAGCTGGCACTGGAGCTGTTGCCCTTTGGAGTCATTTAAAATGTATGATTATTGCACATTTTGGAGGCTATTTCCAGAATTCCATTTGTAGCCAGATCTCACTCCAAGTGCAGCAGTCCAGGTGAGGGTTTTTACATCTCCGGCCCAATGCCGTCTGCTGAGCCCCAAAAATGTTCATTTTGTCCCCTACAAATTACCTCGGATTTCACTCCCAACACATCCTCTGACTAGACTAAGTTTTACCCCCAAACTGTCCCTACTTAATACTTCTATTTTACCTCTGAATGTTTTTTCTGTTCCCTACTGATTGCCCTTCTTATATTAAAACCAAAATTTTCACTCTGTCCCCTGTAGTTTTCCTCGTATGTACCTTCAAAACGTTCATTCTGTCCCTCACAGATTAGCTCAGGTCTTTTCCCTCAAATTGTCTCTGTCTGTCCCCTACCGATAAGAACCACAGTTTTCATCCCAAAATGTCACCTACTAATTGCCTCGATTTTACCTCAAAACGTTCATTTTCTCCCATACAAATTAACTCACATTTTACCCCCAAAACGTTCGTTTTATCCCCTACAGAACTTGCCCAGCATCCGAGCAACAGGACCGCGAATGCCTGGCGGCAGCAGCGCCACCGCTCCGCGATTTGCGCTCTGGCCACTGAAGCCCCACACGGCCGGGACAAGCATGAGGCGGCGGCACCCACGGAAATCGTGAGGTCGTGGCCTGCGGTACGGGATGTTCACCCCCTGAGCGGCAGCACCGAGCGTAAAAAGCCGCCGCGCCCGCACGGCCTTCCCGCGGCGCTGCGCGTGGGTAGCTGCGGCCGCTCCCTGCACACGCGCAGCTTTCTTCAGCCGGCATCGTTGGGCCAATGCGCGCCTGCAGCTGCTCCCCGGGGTGGCTGCAGTGCCTCCTGTGCACCAGCAGGTGGAAGCAGCGAGCAGCACCACGCAGCTCTCCCGCTTCCCTGCGCGCACGTCGCTTTCTCTCATTGCACCGGTGCGGTTTTCCGCGTTACTGCACGGGCACGGCTTCTCAATTTACTGCGCGTGTGCCGCTCTCCAAGTCGTTGCTCATTCCTTTGCTTTTTTGAGTTCTGCCGCTTATGTGCAGGTATTTTTGCTGGGTTTTTTTTTATGTTTGAGGAGTTTTATTACTGCTTTTTAACTGCACGTGCACGGCGCTGCTGAGTTCACATGCACGTGTGCGGTGTTCTTACTTGCGGTGTTAGCGAGAAGGAGAAGAGCCCAGCCCGTGCTTGGGTTTGGGAGGAGTGCAGCAATGCGCAAGACGAACGTTTGAAACAACGCAGGTCAGCGCGGTGCAAACGACCTGGCAGGTGAGGGTAGCGCACAGCGAAAGGCTACTACGCGCACAGTAGCAGAAGTCACAATTGTGACATGGAAAAACATGCTTTCCTTCTCGCCCCCGATACAGGAGTCCAGGATGGACGCTTGGAGCACGTCCATCAGAGCACCAAGGACCTCTGCAGGAGCCACAGCCCTAAAGACTCACGATGGCACTGAACACCTCTGTGCTCTGTTAACCAAAGACTGGGGCAGATCATGCCTGAAGAAAGAGTGGTCTCTGTTTTTTTCCAAGCTGCTACAGAAACAAACAAAGGTAGAAAGGTAAAAATGAACAAAGGAGGGAAGGTGAGAAAGGTCGTTTGAAAGTCAAAGTCAGAGAGAGAGAGAGAAAGAAAGTCAAAGTCAGAGAGAGAAAGTCAAAGTCGGAGAGAGAAAGTCAGAGAAAAGAAAGAAAGAGTCACAAAGAAAGAGAAAGAAAAATAGAGAGAAAAAGGAATAGAGAAACAGAATAGGGTTTGAGAGAAAAAGAAATCGAGTTTAAAAGAGAATTAGTGTTGAAGAGAAAAAGAGAAACTGAGAAATAGAGTGACAGAGACATCCAGAAACAGTTAAACAGTGAGAAAAAGATAAAGAGTTAGAAAAAGTCAAGTGAGGAATAGACTGAAAAGTAAAGCAAAGCAGAGCAGCAAAGCAAGAAATACGCCGAAAAAATTACTAAACCACACCAAAGGAAGAGAGCAACCAAAAGGGGGGAGGGGGGGTATCTTTATTAGGGTTTATTCAACTTGATTGAACGAGGGTTTTTTATTTACACTTCAGCAAAGCAAGTGGAAATAACAACATACACAAGCACAAGCACAAATACAATCCATATGCACACTGGTCAAAGTCCAATTGACATACAGAGCAATATGTGCAAGTGCAGCAGCAAACACGAACACAAGCCAACCCCCTATCAGTACAATGTAACAATTGTTCTATTTCTGGAAAATTCATTACATTTTATTGTTTCAGGAAACCCAAAACAACAGCAGCACAGGGAGAAGAAAACACTCATCCACCACACACCTCCTTCAGCTGACACACAAACCCACCCTCGCTCTCGTCTCGAGAGCACCCCATGGGAACGCGGTTCCCGGGAGCCCCAAAATCATCCCGCCTGACAAATCCCCGGCACGGTCGGCACCCAAACCCTGGCGATGAACGGCACCTCACAGACCGGCCAGGTCCCAGATAAACAAACCCAGCCAGGAGGGAAAACATCCCCAGCCAGCGCAGCTGGGTTGTTTTTACCCTGAGTTTAAAAAGTAGCTGAAAAGCCTGAAAGGCAAAACTCACACACACAAGGTTAGGACCATTCCACACCAGCACTCTTCTCGCAGGCAGACAGACACAGGCACACACACAGTCACACACCCTTCAGCTTACACCCTGACTGCAGCCCTTACTCCAAACATCCCAGCCATGGAGATGCTCCGACACAGCTTCTGGATGCCGCTCCTCGACGTCGAACGGCGCGCGCCGGGAAAATCGGCAGCATCGGTGACCGCGGAGATCCGGAGCCGCCTCGGGGACCTGCGAGACAACGGGAGGCGGTCAACGAGACGCCGAGGGCTGGGAGTTATTCCCACACCAGGCCCATAAGTCTTCTGCCCAAAAACCCATGAAAAAGAGACGAACCACTAAGTTTTATAACTCTTCTACTTAACCGTGACCCTGCGTGCCGGGGCAGGGCAGCTCAAACCCAGAAAGCATACAGGGAAGTGTTTTACCATGTACAGCCCCGTGAAACAGAGTGGGCCGAGAGGCAAGAACTAAAACGCAGGGGAAAGCAGGGATTAGATACAATAAAATGTCGGTAGGGCCTTTTTTAAGCTGAACCTAAGTCGATCACTACATCAGGTTGAACTCTATGTTAACTTCCAAAGAATCAGGGAAAGAAAGAAAGAGATGGAAAAGAGAAAGAGAAAGAGAAAGGGAATGTGAAGGGAAAGGGAAAGAAAGAGGTGGAAGAGAGAAAGGGAAAGGGAAAAAAGTGAGGAAGAGGAAAAGGGAAGAGCAGGTGGTAAAAAGTGATGCTTGAATGTTACAGAATCTCATTTAAATTAAATTCGAAGTTTCTGTTTGCTCTAGAGATGGAACCAAGGATAACAAATGGTGCCAGGTGCCATGAGGGGAACAGGATTTTCTGAGTGATCCCAAATGAACTGGATCAAATAATGGAGCAGGGAGGCAGTTTAGGGGACCCTTGATACCCCCAGAAACTCCTCCAGAAGGAGGAAAAAAATCCAGACTAAATCAGCCCTGGGATGTTCCGGGGCGTTCCTGCCTCAGCTCTGTCCCACTGCTCTGCTCTGGGCTGTGGGATTGGATGCAACCAGCGCTGCAGCACCTGGGGACTCACTGAAAAAGGGTTTTTTTTCACTAAAAACCAGTGAACCAGCAGTGAACGGCAAAAATGGACAATTTCCGTTCCCGTCTCCGGGAAAAGCAGCAGGGATCAGGCCGGGGAGGAGGTCGCTGGCTCCGGAAAGGGATTTTTCCAAGCCGGGAATGAGCGCGGGCAGCAGAAGGAAGAAGCTCTGCAGGAGCTGCCGCGCCGCCTCAGACACGGAGGGGCTGCCGCTGCCTGAGCGGAAGCGGCGGGAGCAGCGGGAACACCGCGGGCACGGGGAGCACCGGGAGCGGCGGGAGCAGCGGGAACACCGCGGGCACGGGGAGCACCGGGAGCAGCGGGAACACCGCGGGCACGGGGAGCAGCGGGAACGGCGGGAGCAGCGGGAACACCGCGGGCACGGGGAGCACCGGGAGCGGCGGGAACACCGCGGGCACGGGGAGCGGCGGGAGCAGCGGGAACACCGCGGGCACGGGGAGCACCGGGAGCGGCGGGAGCAGCGCTGCTCCGGGCGCGCAGTGCGCAGGCGCGGGGCCAGAAGCGACCAAGGGCAGGCGGCGGCGCGGCGGTGACGTCCCAGGGGCTGTGAGGGGGCCTCGGTCCGGGCAGAGGAGCCGCGGGAACCGGGAGCGCTTTTGGGGTCGGGACTTGGGCCGGGGGGTCCCGGGGGCCACGCGGTGTCTTTGGTGGCCTTTAGGAGGGTCAAAGGAAAGAGTCTCCGGTTGTGGGTGAAAAATCTCCGTTGAGGGACACCCCGTGGAAGAGGCTGGCGCTATGCTCGTGCCGGGTGAGTGTTCCAGGCTGGATCTGGTGGAGGGATGTGGGAGAGGCGGCCGCGATCCTGTCCGTGTCCTGGAGCTGGAGGTCCGGCCGCGGAGGTGTGAAAAACACTTACGGAGTTCTATTGGACTCAGGCTCCTGCCTTTCCGTGGCCATTCCTCTGTCATCAGAGGCCCTCCACAGACCCAGCAGTTGGTTACATTCGGCTCCTTACCTATCCTTTCCCCTAATTCCACAAACAGATTTTTTTTCTCAATTTTGAGATTTCATTTTTTTAATTGTTGTTTGAGTTTCAACTACATGTCTTGAACTGGGGTCGATACAGAGTTAGATTTTTGTGCTGGCTTTGCCTCTTTATTTACTAGTTGTTCTTTTACTAAGCTTGAGACTTTATTCCCAACAATAGCTGCGAAACAAACCCACCTCTCCCCTTTTGGACATTTACTTCCCAACCTGCCCCCACTCATTCCTAGGTTTTCTACAGTCCAGTGTTTTTTTCCGTTTTGCATACAGTTTTCTACTTTGGATGGGTTGTAACAGAGACTGTTGACATGGGTACGTGCAATGAAAAAGGAACCTGGGTGTTTTCCATGTACAGCTTTCGGTAACACCCATGGTGTGGCTGTGTCGGTATCCCCAGAGGGCAGAGACAAAAGAGGAGTGACAGATAAAGGAGTAACAGAGGTCCCATATGGCCTATACCTCCACCCCCCGTTCCTATGGGGCTGCTGCCCACAGCAGGGGTATGTGATCTTCTTGGTGGCAGCTACAGTGGTCATCGGGCCTTGCCCTGTATTTCCTCATCACTTCCTTTTCGCTGATTTCCAGGCAAATTGCTTTTGACACTTCTTAATTGTAGCTTCCCACCGTTCCTCAGGTATCTCCCATTCAACAGGCACTAGTAATTCCCATCCACAAAGCAGGGTTACTGTTTCAGCTGTTCTTTGCTCTGCCTGGATTGGGGAATAGATTTGGCGTTCGACACTTCGTGCAGTGAGAGTGTCATTTCTGTGAACTACACTAGCAATATTTTATCAGTCTAGACATTTACATTTAACCCAGCTAGCATGTCCAGTAATGGGATGAATTAGACAGGGTATGTGGTATGGCACGGTTGGAGGTAGCAATTCCTCCTCCTTTTTGAATAAATCACAGGCTAAGGGCAGAATATGAGAACCCTCAGCCCAAAATAGTCCTGATCCTCCTGTTTGGAGTGGAAGGATTCCTCCCCAAGGAGGGTATCGGAGGTGTCTCAGGACTTGTCCAGGCAACACTTGAAACCACTGCTATAAGCTTGGCCTTATTTCCCAGTCAGGTGTGATTCTTGGTGTATCTCTTGAATCATTTGGGTTTTCCCAGCACATTAACCCCCAGTTCCCTCTTAAGAGTTACCTTGGTATCCCCAGGCTTAGATGTTCTAGTCCACTCCTTAGGTTCCTGCACGGGTCCTTTGATTCTGCTGGTGTGGATCCACCCTCGCTCCTTGGCCCAGATCGCTGCCTCAGTTGTCAGTAGCACCTGAAAAGGACCTTTCCCTTGTGCAGCTAAAGGTTGCTCTTTCCCTGTTTTTACTAACACCCACTCCCCTGGATGGATGTTACGGATTTTAAAGTCTAAAGGAGTGGTTTGAGGGATTATCCCTTTGAACCGCAAATCTTCAAGGGTCCTTGCAATTGTGTTGACATATTCTTTAACACTCATTCCCCTAATTCATAGGTAGCAGTTTCATGTTGGGTGTTCAAAAAGGGTAACCCAAACTACAGGAAAAGGGTTCACGAAGGATGTCTGGACTTCAGGCAGCTCTCTTGAAAGCTGTTTATTGCATAGAAAAGTCACAAAAGCATTTCAGGGAGTGGGTATCCAGAGCCAGCCCCACAGCTGTCAGCCACAGCTTGTAGGCATAACTGAAGCCGCTTTCTGTTCAAGAGAGCATTGTACACCTTTCTTTGCTGAGTATCCCAAGACATAACAACCAACAAGCACCAGACACAACACCTTTACATTTGCCTATAGCCTATCTTAGGTACTACCACCACCGTACTGTACATATCCTATAGAACCCCAGAGTCACCACCATCCAATCACAAGAGCAAGCAAGCTACAATTCAAGCTCACAATGGAACACTCTCAGACCTCTCTTCTTCCTGCCATGTTGGGGAAGATGAAACAGGAAAGCCTTATAAATATGATTGCCTGACAAAAGATTTTGGGAATATGAAAACTACAGGCGACATTGAAATGAAAGCCACTTTTGAAATACCAAGTCTTAGTTACTGAACAACCAGAAAACAATGGTATGGCCGACTGAAGGTAATCCCCTCTTGATTGAACAATACCCTCTGCTTGCAGGCAGGTCCAAGGGTCAGAGCAGACCCTACTAGCTCAGCAGAAGGGGTCCAAAGAGTAGTTTTTAGGAGTTAAGATGTAACACTCTATGGTAATATAAGAACTCTTATAGGCTGTATGTAAATACTATAGGATTTGTATCTTGTATTAGATTGGTTAGTGACAATTAGAATATTCAGTACAGAAGATGATTTATTGTATTGTAACCAGGACTTCAGACACTCTCATCACTACTTCTACACTCGCACCACTTCTTCTTCACTCTCATTCCTCTCGCTCTCTCTCTCTCTTTACTTACCCACTTACTCTCTTGCTCTCTTGGGCCTGCTCAGAGCTGCAGCTGGCAGCTCTAAGCAGTGCCCCTGTACCCACGCCCTTTGCAATAAACCGCGTGTTCCAAGATCTGACTTCAGAGATCTCTCGTCACCCACCATCTCCGTCCGTCTACGCCCGGTCCAGACTGAACCCCAGCACCAACACTGCCACATCAACATTCCTTGTCTGCCTGCCATAGCTCTGTTCCTGGCAAAAACATGTTTTCTATTTACTTATGCTCTTCCTGGGACCCACCCACCCGGTGAAAAACATGTCCTTGTTTGCAGTCACATACCTCTGTCCTAAGCACAAAAATCTCCTTCCAGCTCATCTCCAACCTTTGTCCTCTCACCCATTCAGTGATCAATGTTTCAGCAAACATCTTCCACTCTGCATCAAAACCTGCTTCCATTTCTGTCCCATCCTCAGGCTCCACACTCAGAGATCTCTCGGCCGAGCCCACATATCTGCAAAACTTTCTTACCAAACTTTCATCTTCAACACCAACCATCATTTCATAAGGTGACACTCTCACGTCTGACCTGGTTGTGTCTGAACTCTCAATAAAGCCAGAGGTTGGAATTTTACACATGACATTTGAGTTTCAATTATTAATTCAATTGTTAAGGTTCTCTTTAAAGTTTGTTTCATCCTCTCTACCCATCCTGAACTCTCTGGGTGCCATGGGCTATGTAGTTCTCATTTTATTCTTAAGGCTTGAGTTAGTTGCTGTAAAACTTTTGATGTAAAGTGTGTCTATCTTAGTAATCATTCCGTACCTGGGAATAATTTGTTCTAAGAGGGTTTTACATTCTACATTGGCTGTGGCTCTGACACTGGGAACAGCTTCCACCCAATGGGGAAGATGGTCTGTTATTACTAACAAGAATTTCCACCTCTGCACGTGGGGGCCTTCAGTAAAGTCCACGTGGATACTTTGAAATGGTCGGAGAGCCAACTCACGACCTCCTGAAGTTGTTTTTCTCATCACCTTCTTATTTACTTTTTGGCAAACCATACATCTTTCAGTTATTTGTTTAGCCAACCCATAGATTCCAATGCACCCATAATTCCTTAGAAAGTGATCACACAAAGCCTTAGTACCCCAATGAGTTTTTGATGCATATTTTCTAATATTTTTCTGGTGAGTGACTTATGAAGTAACTGCCTTCCGTCAGAAAGTTTCCATTTTCCACATTCGTCTGGCCTCCCCCCCCCTTCTTCCTTCATTCTTTTTCCTCTGTTTCACTGAATTTTGGAGTCTCCAATTTTTCGCTCTTCGAGGTCAAAATTAACACAACCCTTTTTATCCCATTCTCTGCAGCATCCTCAGCCCCCCCGATCTGCCAAACTCCCTCCTCCCATCTCTGAGGCCATCTCCCCGCTGTCCCCGTATATGTACCACAGCTCTCTCTTCAGGCAATCCCAATGCCTCTAAAACCTCCAAAACAAGTCTCCCATGCATCAGCCCCTCTCCCTCTGAACCAAGCAATCCCCTTTCTTCCCAGATTTTCCCAAAGGCATGCACCCCTCCAAAAGCGTACCTTGAATCAGTAGATGTATTTCCCTTCTTGTGTGCTAAATCTTCCAGTGTGCATAGTCCCCCCATCAACTAAAGCCTACCCTGACATTCTTTTTCCTTGGACACATCTGGAAGAACCGTCTCCAGATATTATTTCCTTCTTCAAGGGCTCGTTCCTCGAGCTGGAACTTTGGTGTTTTGCTTCTCCTTTCAGAGGAGCAGCAGAAGCGGTCGTTGCCAGGGGAACGGTGCAGGCGAGGGAGGGAGGGGGGGTAGAAGGTGGGGATCCTCTCGGAGGCCGATTCCTGCAGGAGCGGGGGAGCAAAGGCGGAGGCTGCTGCCGGCACCGCCAAGGGCACCAGCTCTTGGGGCCGGTACCAGAGGCTGGCGTGGAGCCTCTGCACGGGTCCGCAGCAGCCACGGCGCCAGGAGGCCGAGCTGCCGGTGAGCCCAGCGCGGCCCGCGGGGCCGAAGCCGGGTTCAATGGAGCCGCGGCAGAGAACGCAGCGGGGGCAGGGGCTGCTGGAACGGCCGCGGACATCGGGAGCGGGGCCGGAGCCGGGACTGGGGCCGGGGCGGGCCCCAAAAGCGGCGGGCTGGGCTGGTGTGGAGCGGAGAGCCGGGCTAGGGACGGGCACAGGGACACCGAAAGCGGCGGGCTGGGCTGGTGTGGAGCGGAGAGCCAGGCTAGGGACGGGCACAGGGACACCGAAAGCGGCTTTTCCTGATGCTTCCAGGTCCAGTCTTAAGTGCACCATCCATCTGAGCTGTGTTGGTTTGTTACTGATCAATGGAGTGCTTGTCCTGCCCGCAGGCTCTGGGCTTTTCACTCCCCTGTGGCCTTGGCTCGTGCGTTGGAAGTGTTTGCTGAGACACAGAGTGTTGGTGGTGGGAAGCAGCAGCTCAGTGACTTGGGGCTGCTGCTGCTGCTTTAGGAGTTTCATCTTTGTGCCTTTTTTTTGTCAATTCGGTGTGCCCCAGTGAGACAAGGGCTGCAGTGGGTGTTCTGCAGAGCTCCAGCACAATATTGCCACGCAGCAAAAGCAGAGAAATAATAACAGCCACAACTGGGCACTGTTCTCACTGGATGCTCAGTAAAAAAGAGACTCCTTGAAATAAAGGGCTCAAAGGAAAGTGTTTCCCTTTGGATGTGTTTCCTTTTGGATGTGTGAAATTCAGGATTGCCGAGTGCCAGTCTGTAAAAATTCAGTCATTCTTTGTTTGTGGGAACTGCCCTGGAGAAGGAAGTGAGTGCAAAAGCCCCACAAGCCCTACAAAAGCAGATGCAGACAGGCTGCAGAGCAGGGATTGCTGGATGCAGAGTGGGAATTCGTTGTTCTTCTGGTGCATTGAAGCAGTTGCCATTAGGATTTTATTTGGTGATGCAGTCTCCTGAATTTCTTCTTGTCGGAGTGCCCTTTGTGGGGAGGGGGCATCACTTGTGGAAGAATTCTCAAGTATCTTGGTTTAGGTAAAGTACAGTAACTAAAGTATTTTTTATAATTTTTATGGAAAAGGTAGTGCGTAGACTTCCTTTGGAATAAACTGCACTTCTTTAAATGTTTGCAAATCCCTGTGTTGTGTGTGTGTGTCTGTGAGCACTCCTGTGTTTTACAGAACACGCTGCAGACTGTAAATAAAACTACCAGAAAGGTGTTGAAGTCTTGTGGACTGAATGTACCATTGAATGGGAAAGTGAATAAATTATTAAGCAGCAGTTGCTAAGTGGATGCTTCCTGCAAATATCTGAAATCTTTGTGGTGTTTGTGTGCAGGTTTCAGCTGGAGTTGCCCTGGCATTGCCTCCCAGAGGGGCAGGATTGCTCCCCAGGAAGTTCTCCAGCCAGAAGTCCCTCTGGATCCGGATTATTTTTTTTAAAAAGTTTAGTTTGTCTTGGCTTTTTCTTTTTTTCCTGCCCTTTCTGGTTTGTCTCTCCCTGTTCTTCTTTTACAGAGGAACCCCTCCCCAGCCTGGCCAGAGCCGCAGCCTCCTTCATGTGCCGCTGCCTCACTCGCTGCTGCCGGTGCTGGCTCAGGAATGTGCTCAAAGCCCGGCTAAGCAGGAATTGTTCCGGGCCTGCTCTGTTGAATCGCTGCCGCCGCGAGCAAAGCTGCCCCTGCTCCTTGAGGGGAGCGCTCGCTGCAGCCCGGCAGGAAAAGAGCCCAGGAAAAGCCGCGCCCTTTGCGGGAGAAGCGCTGGGAGCAGAGGGGAGAGCGGGAAAAGGCAGCGAGAGCAGCTGGGCGGGCGGGGCGGCATCAGCGCTGATCCTTCCGCGGGCAGGAGCGCATCACAAATAGTCCCTCGGGCGGATCCCTCCGCGGCCAGGACCGCAGCGCCGCGGGTGCCTCCGGCGGATTCCTCTGTTATAAATGGTATTGTCATGCTGGCTTTTCGCATGTTACATCATGGTTATGAATGTGAGGTAAAGAAATTCAGCCAAATTAAATTTAATAAAGAAATAGATTTTATTCCGCGGCCGAAAGATCGGTCACAGAGAAAGCCACGATGGAGAAAAGCAGCCCGAGCCTGGGGTCGGAGCTGGGTGAACACTCATAGATCTGATCTCTATCGCACCAGAGCTCCCAAGTTCACGGGTGCTGCTTCAGCTGGTTCCTTCTTATACAGTTTTTGGGCAGAGTCCGAATTAATTCTATTTTTCTCGCAATTTAGCATATTCATGATGTTTTCTTGTCCCGGAGTTGGGCTGCACAAAGCCTTTCCTGGGTCTGATTAATTGTCCATCCTAGATGATGAATGGGCCATCTCTGAAGATGCTTAAGAGAGTTTTGTGTGCTCCCGTTCAGGAAGCAGCGTGTTTTCAGCTGGAAATTTGGGGTGGTTTTGTTTCTTCAGGGTCTGAGGTCTTTCCTGAGAGAATCAGCCCTCCCATAAATCCCCCGGGTTGTTCTACACAGCTGCTTTGGCCATGGCTCAGAGAGAGAGAAGGGAAATGACTTTTTAGGGTGTTGAAACTTCTCCAGGCAGGAGTGGGAGGTCGTCTTGCCCCTCCCCAGAGCCCTGCAGGCGCATGGGAGTAGCTCAGTGCCGGCGCAGCTCTCTGAGCAATAACAGCGCTTGGGAGGTTCGGGTGTTGATAACAGCTCTCCTGTCTCCTGGGGCCAAAGGTCTCACGGTCCCGGACCGGTGAGGGAGAGAAGGAACTTGTGCTGTTCCTGGAAAAGCTTCTGTTATTCCTTGTGCAGCCTTTTAATTCTGTGTTCTGATGGACTGTCTGCTGTCTTTCTAACAGGACTTGTCAGAGATTCAGATTTAGGAACTGAATTTGGGTCTGTGCCCTACAGGATCTTGCCAAGCCTGAAGGCCTGAGGCGATGACTGCTCTCAGCGAGGGCTCTTTATGAATCCTCTGTCAGATTTCCCTCAGTGCTGGGCAGGAAAGGCGAGGGTTTGGATCAGGAATTCTGCAAGCGGGCCCTGTGTGACCGTTGGCTTCTTGTGTGTGTGTGTGCATCAGTGAGCCAAAATCAAGAGCAAAGGCTGGTTTAGTTTTACGAACTTAGAGTAACTTTAAAAAAAAGA
Source organism: Coloeus monedula (assembly GCF_965178545.1). Classification (NCBI taxonomy): domain Eukaryota; kingdom Metazoa; phylum Chordata; class Aves; order Passeriformes; family Corvidae; genus Coloeus; species Coloeus monedula. The sequence continues at coordinate 40,561,714 of NC_138787.1, read as the reverse complement.
AATCAACTTTTTCTTCTTTTTAAATTTAGGTGCTGGAATTGCCTGTCTGGATGTGTGCTGAGCTCTCACTGCTGTGGACTGTGCAGCCTCAGTTGCTGCAGGTTCCTGTTCTTCTCACCAGCTCAAAGTACACGTGGGGTTTTTTTGCCCTTCTATATAGAGCTGTTGAGTTTGGGTGATTTTCCTGAATTGAGGATATTGAAGGTCGAGAAGGAAGATTTCTCTCTTTTTGTGCTTTTCTGTTGTTTTTAGCACCTGCTCAGCATCTGAACGTGCTTGGAATACTGGAAACATAAAAGGTTTTGGATTCAGTGCTTATTTGTGCAAACCCAGTTTTTTTATCTTTTTTTTTTTTTTTTTGAAAGGTCTCCACTGTTCCTGGTAGTTTTATGTAGAAAAGGTCATGTGAACAGCAGGGAGCAGTGAGCACTTGGAAGGGGGGTTGCAGGTAGTTCCTTCAGGGTGGGAGAGTGAATGTGGCCTAGGAACAGCTCTCTGGTCAAGTGAGCAGCAGAGGAACTGAAGGATGCTCTTCCCCAGCAGAGCTGCTGCTTTGTGCTCTGGGGCAGCGCTGCCGCTGCTGGGCTTCCTCGGGGAAAACAGCTCCTTTAGGATTTGCTTTGCTGCAAAGGTTTCCCTGAGCTGGGTGTCTGCAAGAGGCATCGGGATACCAGTGTCAGGAGTTTTCCATGGTTTCCAGGCTGTTGTACACAGCACGTTCCGGGCAATTTGCGAGCGTGAGGCAGAGCAAAATGGGTGCAATTGGACTCTGCAAATGCAGTTCAGGCAGACGTTGATCTTTTAACTTTTCCATGGCAGGTGCGAATTCTTGGGCATTTGTGAGTCTGCCTTGACTTGCAGGGATTGAAGGGTTTAGGTGTGGAATTGTTTGGCCAGCTTGCTCCAAGGCATCGTGTACTTCTGGAAGTGCCACACACCTCGCAGGACCGAGGAGCTGCTGGCTGGGTGCTGGTTCTGCTCTGCCCTGGGAACTGGGAGCCCCTGGGAGGGCTGGGGGGTGACACCTGGAGATGGGCTGGGGAAGCCTGGAATTGTATCTCAGCGCTTTTCTATGCAGCTCTATGGACCGGTGTGTGCTGAATGAAGCTGCTCTTCAGCACAATAAATTCAGCAGTTTGGAAAAACCATGGAATATCTCCGAGTTAATGATGGGAGAGGGTTGGGGCTGCTCCCTGATAACGTGCAGGGCTCGGCGGTGCGAAACGAAGATGGGGAGAGGAGTGGGGGCTGCTCCTCGCTCTCGGGGCGCCGCGGGCGCTGCGCAGCCTTCCCCTTTTACTTCCCAATTCCTCATTTTGTGCCTCCTTTTCCCTTGGGGATGTGCCCGGGCCGCATTCCAGCGGCCGCCACGGCAACAGCACCTGCGGGCGGCGGGGTTTCCCGCGTGATTGACGGGCCCAGGCGCCAATGGGAAGGCGGGGCGGGCCGAGGGCTGGCCAATGGGGAGGCGGCTCGGGGCTGCGCGTGGCCAGTTGGAATCGGCGGGAGCGGTTGGGGCGGGCGGGCACGGACGGGCCCGGGCGGTGAGCGAGGAGCGGGAGAGCGGGATGGGGAACGGGGGGGGAACGGGACGGGGAACGGGGGAACGGGACGGGGAACGGGGGGGAACGGGATGGGGAACGGGGGAACGGGATGGGGAACGGGCTGGGGAACGGGGGGGAACGGGACGGGGAACGGGACGGGGAACGGGATGAGGGAGCGGGAGAACGGGATGGGGGAACGGGGGAACGGGGGAACGGGATGGGGAGCAGCATCATATTTATTTTTATTTTTGGGTTTAATATTATTTTTATGTCTAATTTTTCCCTTCCCTTCCCCTTTCTCTCTTCCACCTTTCTTTCCCTTTCCCTTCACACTCCCTTTCTCTTTCTCTTTTCCATCTCTTTCTTTCCCTGATTCCTGAATTTTTTTTGCCCCAGAATCCACAGCCCAAGCCACGTGCACACACTGCAGATGTGAAGTGTATTTTTACTGCCAGCAAGCACCTGGGAATAAAAAAACCTCAGCCCCAAAGCTTGATGTCTAAACAGCAACACAGAAGTTCTAAACCAGCTGTCGAGAGAAACAAAACACAGCAAAAACAAAGCAGAGAGGGAGCAAAAACTTGTCACGCTGGCCGTGTTTCTGAGGGTGACAGGTTCTGCCGTGCTGGGAATGCAGCACAAAACACAAAAATCCTACTGCAGCTCCTGGGTCCCACAGCAGGAAGGACATGGAGATTCCCAGTGGGAATCAGGGATGCAGGACTCGGCTGTGCTGCCATCACTCCCTCAGGAATAGCCAGGTTTAGCTCATTCTGTCTGCCCAGAGAGGGGGGATCTGCTCCTGGATCCCCTGGAATGTTCCAGGCCAGGCTGGACACTGGGGCTGGGAGCAGTCCGGGACAGTGGGAGGTGTCCCTGCCCGTGGCAGCGCTGGCACTGGATGAGCTTTAAGGTCCTTCCAAGCCCAAATCGTTTTGTGAGCCTTAGAGCCCTGAAATTCTCATGACAGAGGTGGAACTGCAAGAGCTTAAGGTCCCTTCCCAAAGAAACCCCATTGCAGGACTCTGCAGCTTCTGGAGCCCTGGGTCCATGGAAATGCAGTTTCAGAGGAGCTCCGAGGAAATGGGTGTTTTGGGGAGAGCAGAGTGGCTGGAACAGTCCAGAGGACAGTCTCCTCGAGCAAGCCCTTGTGTCTCAGGGAGCGGGATCGGCTCGCTCCTAACGCACCTGGTGACTCCCAGAGCGGGGGATGGAAATGCAGCCCTGGTCCGAAAGAAACCCTGCCCGGGAAGGCAGGCTGGGATTGTGAGCTGGCTGCGGGAGCTCGCTGTTAAAGGCGATCTTTTGGCTGTAAAGGTGCGCCTTTGTCTCTGTGCGAAGCACCCGGCCGTAGCACCCTTTGTGCTGCTGTCTCCTGATTTCCTTAAACTTTTATTAAACGGTCCCTTTTCTTCAACTTTCCTTCAAAGTCTAGAGTGAAGCTCGTTTTGGCAGCTGTGCGTGCGCGGATCCTTGCGCGTGCGCAGATGGCCGGGGGCGCGCGGATCAGTGCGCATGCGCGGGCGGAGACGCATCACCGGTGATGCCTCTGCGGACAGGACCGCATCACAAATAGTCCCTCCTGGCGGATCACTCCGCCTGCGCATCCCTGCGGCTTCTACCGCGGGCAGGACCGCATCACAAATAGTCCCTCCTGGCGGATCACTCCGCGGCGGGCCGCATTACCGCGGGTCTGTCCGGCGGATCCCTCTGTTTTTCACATTTGGGGTGAAAAATCGGGAATTTGGGGCGAAAAAAAAAATTGAGAAGTTGGGGTTAAAAAGGGGGAATTTGGGGTGAAGTTCAGGAATTTGGGTTGAAAAATCGGGAATCTGAGGTGGAAAAAGGGGATTTTGGGGTGAAAAATCGGGTATTTGCAGGAGACAATTAGGAGAAAACAGCAAAAAGGGCGTTACGGCCGGGTGCTTCGGCAGAGATCCAAAGGCACAACTCTACATCCAAAAGATCGGCTTTAAAAGTACATCGCTTATTTCGTATTGATCACCTGTCGGGATCTCCTCCCCCCGCCATGGAGCCCTGAGGGGAGGCACGCGGTTTGCCCACCCCTGGGCAGCCTCGTGCCCCATTGGTTGGTTTGTGTTTGCTGCGCGGGCAGGGCCCTGAGCCCGGACTGTGAGGGTTCCTCGGCAGATCCCGGCCATGGGCTGGGGAAATAAACATCTCTGAAACATCTACCAACAAGCCGTCCATATATATTTCCTTTCCACGGGACTCCTGGTTTGATATATGCGTGTTAACAGTAATCCCCACTGTAACAATCACGACCATGCATAATTCATTAATTCTTTGATGTTGCTGAGTATCATCAGTCTTACCTTTTTCCTTTTTCCTTTTTCCTTGGCGCTGGTTTCGGTTTTTTTTGGTTTTTTTTCTTCTGGTAAGATTTTCCAGGAATGTGAAGACCCCCCGCATCCTTCCCAAACTGACCACTCAAACTCCAGACATTCTACAGCATTACATTACAGAACCTAGGCAACGATTTTCTAACATTAAGGAACATGAAGAAAGCCAACACCACAATCAATTCCTAACAATTATGGAACATGCGAAAAGCCAATACCACAGTACATTTATAACAATACCTCCCTTTTCCTTTCTTTACAGATCATTTGGCTTGACCGCCGCCTCCTCGCCCGCCGCCACGGAGATCAGCCGTGCCATCGCCGCCCCCGCCGGGGTCACCCAGTCCCGCGCAGCCGTATCCCTCCGCCACCGCGCACCGTACTTTTAAAGCATTTTCGACCATTCTCTCTATTTTATTCCCTTCACAGATGCGACCTTTGCCGTGACACCTTTGAAGCAGCAACCCTGCCCCAGCTGCGCCTCGGTGCAGCTCATTTTATCCTGAGGAAGCGCCTACTCCTGCTGCGGTGCTGTTATTATTTCTCAGACCTTTCTCTATATTTTATTTCTCTCACACCTCCAGTCCTTTTCCGTGCCGCACGTTTACCATCACCACCCCAAAGGTGCCTCGGTGCAGCTGGTTTAGTGACACGGGGCAGTGGCCACACCTGCTGCAGTACCTTTTGAATATTTCTTAGACCACTGTCAATATTTTATTCCGCTCACACTTCCCAGCCTTTCCCGTGCTGCTCTTTTTTACCAGCAGCGCTGCCCCGACAGTCCCTCGGTGCAGCTCTCTTAGTGACACGGGGCAGCGGCCATTCCTGCTGCAGTACCTTTACAATATTTCTTAGACCATTGTGCTCTCCTTCTCACCCCCAACACAGGAGCCCAGGATGGACACTTGAAGCACGTCCAGCAAAGCATCAAGGACCTCTGCAGGAGCCATGGCCCTAAAGACTCACGATGGCACTGAACAACTTTGCATCCTGTCAACCTCACAGCTCTTAACTGGCCCCAGGCTGGGATGAGGCACTCGGTTCTGTAGCTTGCTCCCAGTCCCACCTGCATCTGTCATCACTGGCCTCATTAGTGAGATCTGGGCCCACCACTGAGGATCAGGTATGCCTGTGAATTGCTAGAACCACAGTAACTCCTTATATCTTGAAACCCAAGAACAAACAGGGCATGTGCAGATGAGACAAAATGCACATTTGGACAGACACCTGTATGGACACACACGTGCATTGTGCTAACAAAAATCCACTTGCGTGGACCCACAAGAGCTTGCACAGATAGGTGCTCCCATGGATGGAGATCTCACAGCACAGGTACATACAGAAGACTAATCTGGCTGCTCCCAGCCCTTACCCTTCTAAAGCTGTGGGGCATCAGGGTTGCAAGGCAGGTCTCCTCTGAGGAGGCAACTGGGTCTGGTGGCAGCGTTCTTCCCAACCGGTGCATTCAGACCCTTGACTCTTCAGCAATTCCACCGTGGTATTCCCCCATGTCGCTCTTTCATTCGCACTGAAGCTCAACAAGGCTGTAGGACACTGAACGGACGTATCATTTTAACTGCATTTGTACATGGAGCTGTTTGCATTGCTCACCTTCATGGAATGGTGTTTGCAACAAAGACTGAAAAAAAATTTTTTATAATATTCTTAAAGTCATCCATTTATTAGGGTATCAGAACCCATGCTTGTAACCCTAAATGTACTGAGTGCATATGAAATACCAACTGCTTCACTGTATGACATTTTATTAAGCTACACTGTCTAACTTGGCATGGATTAAACATTATAATAAAACTTTAATTCACCTTCTTCAGAAATGAGTTGGAAACATCTTCACATATGCCTGGACCTTCCCTTTTAAGATGAAGGTCCCAGAGCTGTATTTCAACAAATTACTGGAATACTACTTGTAACTGTTGGCACCGAATGCCTAATGTCTAAAGTTACCAGAATGAGCATAGGGACATGCCATTTCCTTAGCATTCCATTTTCTTTCAAGTCTTACAGACAACAGGCCAACTCATGTAATGCTAGCAAAGTTAACTCTAAAAGTCACGAGTTCATTTCAGCTGGTAAGGCACATCCTTTCATCTGCACAAGTTAGTTTTACATACTGTAACAAACTAAACTCAAGGCATTTCAACATACTGCACACTCTTTGCAGATACACGGTTACTGTGATAATTACAAAACTAACACGTATCTGTAGTAAATACAATTCCAATACATGTAGAAGAATTATTGTACCACCATTTCTAGAAAGCATTTCAATCCAAAATGGTCAGAACAATCTTAAACATCTGCGTAAGAATTTATAAACATTAGTAAAAATATACCACAGACTACAGCTTTCTATGTTTTCAAGTGTAAATTCTGGTAGATACCCACCTTTAAATAAAATGGACAATACCAGCAGAGATGCATACCTCTTTCATTTTTATTTATAAAGTGACAACACTAGAAAACACATTGATAACCAGTGCTTTGAACAGTGAGGGTGGGATCTAAAAAAACTCTGATTAAACTGAACAACCTTAGGTCTTTATCAAGTTGCACACCTGCTAGGAATGCTGAAATGCAAGAGTTTACACCTGCAATATTCCATAATGGAACAGCCACATGATATCAAATATAATCTCAAATTTCCAAACTGGTACATAAAAAAGCCATCACCAAGTATTAAAAGACCACTGCAAGTTCTTATTGCTTTTTGAGTTAAATAATAATCTTCAAATAAGCCAAATCCCAAACAATCTCCACAGTATCTTGCTTATCCTCCTGTTCATTCATTAACAATGGAAGCAATCGGTTATATGATGCAGCAAAAGAGGCATTTAAGAACACGCAAAAAAAACCTATTTAAGTATACAGGCATCCCCACCCTCCCCCTGAAACCCACTATAACCACTTAGTGCCAGCACAGGAGCAAAACTCAGTAAGATAAAACCAGAAGTCTGACTACAGTAAGAAGGAAACACAAAGGGAGAGAGAGCTTCCTTGAATATTCCGAATCTGATGTCTTCCAAAACAAAGCACAACATCCTCATAATTTACAAAGGGAAGTTGCTTTCTGTGTATCTAATCCTCACACATGCTGAGTAGTTCTCAAGTTCTCACTGAGCTCCACTGTGCAGCAGTTGATTTTGAATTCAACAATGCTTCAAAAACTACAGTAATATTCAATGCGCTTTTTACTAAGGAGAGGAATAAAACAAATGCATGTTGATGTTCTTGCGAGTTCAGCATTTCTGCAGCAATTCTGTTTGTTTCTTGCAGTATGAAAGTTCTACCAGCATCAGTCTTCAGAATCATCTTCAGAAGCTGTTGGAACAACACAGTGTAATCAGAAGCCTTGACAAAAATCTGTGAAATTAAAGCACTTTAGGATGACTAGAGGAAATAAAGGTGATTTTATAACGTTACATAGCAGACTGTAATACCCACCCAAACCTTGCGTAATCACATAGCTTAATTCTTAAATGCATCTCATGTCGGAAAAATACAGCGTTTTCAAATCAAAACTTGACAGAACATACAATATGCAGTGTCCTCCTACTCTTCTTCCTCAAAATAAGAGGAAGAAAACTTAATTACGCCAGAGATTCAACTTTTATGTAGTGCTTAAGAGTGGCTCTTTCCAGCAGTAGTCAGAGGAGGATATACTCAATCCATGACAGCAGCACCCAACATACGGGAAAGAAATTACTCACTAGGTTAACAATTTGGATACTAAAATACCTACAAATATTCAGCAGTCTAAAAGAAGACCCTTAAATTTTTATATATATACATATACATATATGTTGCTTAATGCAACCTGGGCCTACTTGGAAGCAGCTCCTCTCTCCACTCCTGTCCTTTTCAGCATATGCAAGATGAACACAAAGCCCACATATGCACAGGATTTTGTTGTTGCAGCGTGAGTTAAAAGACAAATACACACTTGTCAACTACGATAGAAAAGTCGGTACACACATCTACATTAGGTTTGTAAAATGTTAGCTTGTCTGTAACAGGAATTTAATATGTCCTCTTAAGCAAGGTCTGCAGGCAAGGAAGTATTTATACTGGAGTAACTTGTTCCATCCCTGAACATAGAAAGAAGAAGTCTGACTCCTTGCTTCTTCAGTTCTTAGAAGAGAAGTGTAACTGAAGTGCATCAATAATAAATCTAGAACTCCGTATTCCTCACCTGCAACTTAAAGGCTGAATCAAATACAGATTGAATTAAGGTGTAAAATGGTACTCATTACTTTTTACTCTAGTAAGGATGCGCATAACTTAGTAATGAATTCAGAACTCGAGTCCACCTTTGACCGCTCTGAATGCGGAAACAATCATCTTGAACCAGAACTCTCTCTTTCACACACACACACTCCCATTCCTTATAGTACTCCAAATGCACCCTGTGTACTGAAAATCCATATACAGTTGACAGACACTCACACGCACACTAGGGGAAAAAAAAAAAAAAAAGGGTAGATCAACTACCCTTCTACTGCCTATTCAACATGCCCAGAAATAGATCCAGGGTATATTTACCAGAAATGCAACTGTATCAGTAGATAGCTTTGAATTAAAACACACTAAAAAATGCCATTAGATGAAAAGCAGGCTTATCCTTCACCAAAACTGGCGACCTTTAGACTTCATTCACGAGGTCTGATAGGACTGATCAAGGAACCCACACAACCAAAAAGTGGGTGTGAATGGAAAAAACAAAGAGGAGAAGAGGGCAAGAAAAAGAAAGGGAAGAAAAATGGCAATACAAGTGTCTAATTTAAATGCAGTAAAATTCAATTCTAAATGTTTCTTTCCTACTGAGACTCTTGTAAAAGGCAACAACCTGAAGGTCACCGTTTAGCCTATAATTTTGAATTATAATTATGAATTACCAGAACTGCAATAACCAACCTGTACCTAGTAAGGAATTTTGTTATTGACTGCAGATAACACTTCTGTGGTCTAAACAACTCTGTGCTGTTGGGAAATTAATCATGGAGAATTAAACTCAGTTCCCCCTCAGAATAATTCTGCTGATGATGGAAAATGCACTGCTGGGTAAGGTTTTCAGTAATTATGTTCAGTATTATGAATCTTGGCAAGGAGGATTGTACTCATTTAGCTTTGACTTGATCTAATGGGAGGGGAGGGAAAGAGGGGAAGCACCTACTTTCAATATCTTCCATATGTGCCTGAAGAGTTCTTGCAAGGTTAATAAACTAGAAACAAGGCAGAGAGAAAGTAGTTTAAAAGTTGCAAAGTTACCTGCAGAAATTTGCAACAAGTTAGCAAAGTTTTATTCACTTTTTACATCCCGAAGCTTCACACCAGATCTTGGTTATCCTAACCCATGTGCCCAACTTACAAAAAACAATGCAAAATTTAATATAAATCCCCACACATTAGACTTCAAATTGCTATTGCACGGTTATTTCAGCTGTAAAATGTTTGTGGTAGCAGCTTGCGGCATGACTTTCCTGTTCTACAGTCTGTAAAAGACACTGATTTTGAAAGCAGCAAACATAAACAAGTGTCAGTTTAATGAAAACCATTCCTAAAAATTGTAATGCAGGAAAACATAATCACAGTAATGACTTGCATTAGTTAAATTAATTTCATTTAATTCACAACTAATATGACAACACAGAACACTCTGACTGAATATGGCTCACGAAAAATGCATAAATACACTTAAAGTTTTTGTTTACAATTAAAATCTTAAGACCAGGATTACTATTAGGCAACGGTGGCGGTTTAATGTCGGAAGCACATGGTATCAAAACCCAAAGCCAAAATTCCTGGGAATAAAAAGTCTCAGACAAGTGGTTTTCTTTTGTCACTGCCATTGCTTGATGCTGCACCATTGCTTCAGTTTAAAGTCCAGATACTGAGATACAGCAGATAAAATGAGTTTCCATAGCTTACTTATAGGCTTGATACCAAACACCAGCATTGGTGCTCCCACTGGTTTAAAATGCACTGTCACACACAGAAGTACGTAACGTCTCCTCTGATGGAAAACCAGTTAAAACATCTTCTGCAATACACTCAAGCTATAACCTGTGCCGGATGCTGGCTACTATCAGATTATGTGTCTTCTGTATCTCTACACTTGTAGCACAGAAACTGGACCATGGAATACAAGCCCTAAATTAGATGTGTACAGAAAAGAGGAGCACTGTTCTAATACATTTAAGAGATTAGACAGAACATAGTCCTGCCTCTTCCAAAGACCCAGTACCTGCTAGCAGTCAACCGTTCCAATGCGCATTGGATAAGCTTAATACTGTCACTTCTTTATATGTAAGTAAAAAACCTAAAAATAATCAGGTTTTCAGGAGACCAGTTGACTAAGAGCACTGATTGATTATCTAGTATCAAATAAACATGTGGAATACTGGATTCATGAATGAATCACTGTGCAGAAAGAATTTTGTAGGCTGATCTCTTACTGGTTAAAGGTGTACTTACCACGTTTCTAAGCCAGGCCTTTCAAGTGATGAAAATGCAGCCAAATTGAACTGATAAGAAATTATTTCTCTGACTAACACCAGAGAAATCGTACTATAGCTATAGGCTGTTGCAGAACGTTAATATTCAAGTACACATTCAGGTGTACTCCAGCAGACAAGCACTGCAAGTTCTTGACCTTTGCAATATAGACTTGCATAACGAGAAATATTAAAGAAATTAGGTAGTCCAGCATTCTTAACCGCATGTTTGGCACAGAGGGAGGTCAACCTTCCAGTTTTGCATATATTCCCAATAATCATGACAACATATACACTAACTAATGAATTACCAACAACCTTGACGAAAAGCATTCTGTAGCACAGTACCTGCAATTATGTAGTACCTTCAGTTACCAATCAAACATGGTACACTGACAAGCCCAGCCCATTTTAGACTGAAATTTGTTTAAAAAAGGGTGTTTCCTGGGTATCTAGGTCCTAGGTCACTTGAGGTAACAATCTGCTTTTAAGTTCTCTGTATGAGCAATTCCTGTCAGAAAATCACTTCATACTTACTCTGACACGTGTGCTGGCCTCATTTGCAGTTCCTAACATATCAGAAAAGCGCTGCTCGCATAAGTGTAACAACACTACAAGGTAGAGACCAGAGCTGATAAATTCATAGTCTGCCTTAAAGGAGATCAGAAGAAACATTCAGAATGTCAGTAATACACCTGCATATATGATTCAAGCAGAACAAGAATTAGATTTTAAGGGAATCATTACAGATCTATCTCTAGTTGTTCCAAAAGAATTAGGGAAATGCAATGCTAAAAAATTTAAGTTACTGAAAAGCTACTTATACTTCTGGTCCTTCCCATCTACCCCAAATCTAACATGTTATCCTTGAAGATAAACAGAGTTCTACAAATTAAATCTCAGTCAGCATGATTAGTTCAGAGGAAAGAATGTGCAAATCAGAGTATTATATCACTTGGGAAAATAAAACCAATATTGCTGGTTTCTTCTCTGTGGTCCTAAGGCTTTACAGAAAGCCAAAATAAAGGAATATATTTTAAGAATGTTATGATGTCATAAATATTTGAGAAATTCCTTTACCTGCTAAGATAAAGGAAAAACTTTAAAAATGCTACTGCTGAACAGATAATTTAGTCAATTCTTTAGGAAAAAATTTCAAAGTTCTTATTTCAAATAAAGTGCTGTGACAGCAACCAATAAGCACTAGTACTAAAACCAGATGATGGCACTCTCGAGAAAGACTTTTCAGAGACCGCCCCAACTGATACGAATTAGAGTACTAGGGTAAGAACTTAGTTTAAATAATAAAAGAAATTAGAGGCTGATGTTTTGCCCCAAAAAACTGATGTCACTTGGTATTTTCTTTAAACATCTGAGGTAGGCCAGTATCATTAGTCTTTGTACATCATCAGAATACAACCCAGAGAAGAGGGAAAAACCCCCTGAATAAAGTTAATAAAAAACAACAGCTTTGTGTTATTTACTCATTTTTAAATAGTACCCAATCCAGTAGTTCTAAGATAATGTATTTTCAAGAACAAGAGTAATACCAATGGGCCTTTGATTCTTTTTAGTTTGGGAAATTATTTGAAGGAGCAGTTACAAACTGCTAGAACAGAGGTTAGTTTCTACCTAGTTAGAGGTTAGTTTCTAATGAAACAAAAGTTTGTAATTGCATGTTTAAAACAACTGCTAAACTGTGTTCAAAACCAGCTAAAAGCTATGACAACTCCTGACTTAATGTGAAATTCAATCTAATCATGCCAGAATTCACACTGCACCTATGTGGTGGAGACACTGGATTACAAAGCCAGATGACAGATGTGCAACTAAGAAAAGAGATGTATTACACTTACTGAAAGCTCAGCTCTAGGAAGCATAGCAGGAAGGTAGAGACAATCGGAATATTGAGGAGGAAAATCTGTTCCGCATTAACATTACTTTATATGCCTAACAGTCCTTCCGAAACGGAGATGCATCTGCCTTCTCTAAAGAAGGCTGCCCTCCCAGCACTAAACCAACACTTACTTACCAAATTAGGTAAAACATACTAACTTGTTCATTTGCATGTGCCCTATAGAGTTCATGAACGTCAAAGCCTTCCAGATTAAGATGCAACTTCTCCTTGCACAATTCACAAGTTGTCACTGCTTCCAAAGAAGAACCTGGTGGGGAGGCAGGCAAGGGGAAAACTCAGTGTCAAGTTTCAACAATCTGTAACATACGACACACCCATATAAACATTAAAAACTCTACGTAATTTTTGGCTTTATTTTGCAGAGCAAGGCTAGAAGAAAAGAAAGCCTCTAATAGGAATGTAGCGACATCTGCTACCGTCCTAAGTTAAATAATGTAGAATGTTTATTCTCTGTCCAGCTGCAACTATTTTGCCTCCCATTCACTCTGGACATAATATGCCTCTTCCTGCAAGTCTGGCATAAAATTGCTTCTTGGGCTTTCTGAATTTTACCATGTAATCCAAATACACACAAAAGTAAGACTAAATATACCAGAACAAAGTTATTGTTAAGTAACATTTTGTCTTAAGTACCAGTTTTAAAACAAGATGAACATAGCAAGCTGGTAGTGGACTTATGTCTTTATCTACAGTTAAATACTTCAAATTAATTTCTTCTAAAGGGTGAGGCTTCTAATGCATCCCTACTCTGATACATATCCTCTAGTGCTGAGTAAAAAAGTCAACAGATACTAGCACCCTCCTTTGGTACAAAGTATTTAATGTCTTCTATCAAGCTACTTTTAAGTCTTAAGAATACTGCAGATAGTTACAAAATGGTCAATCAATTTGTTACAAAAATATTTCTACAGGATGCAATACCTGAAGCGTTTCTTGAAGAATTATATATGCACTTAGAAGTAATTTTTGAACAAGGAGTTTTAAAGTGCCATGAACAGGAGTTAGTATCTTTAAAAAAAGTACTTAAGTCTAGTTGCAATTCAAAATCAGGTTTGGATTTTCAAGTTCCTATCACTGCTAACAGTTAGCTCAGCTATAGAAGTCTTGAAAAAAAGCACAACCACTTCCGTAAGGAAGAATAGGGAACAAAATGCCACCCAAATGCCACTGAAGTGGGAGAGTAATTCTAAAGCTACACTTCTACAATGTTATACTTTGTCTAATATCTTTGTAGACAATCCCAAAAAATGTAGGTCTCTGAACAAGAAATACAGTTCTTGGAACTACTCACATGAGAAGCTGCACAGACACACAAAAAGCCTGGAAGTGCCATACTACCGTTCGTCCCCACTGCTCGCTTTTCAACTAAATACCTCAGTATTTAAAGACCTCCGTGCAATCCTTCTTCTGATAAGCATCCCTATATAACGGGAAGTCTACCTTGGTCTAGAGTCTGCTTTACCTGAATTTATCTTCGACTTCAGCCATTTTTTCATGCACTCCTGGTGAACATACTGCAGACTTCCAGTGCATTTGCATGGCTCTATTAAAAGGTTGTCAGAACTTGCAGAGGACATCTGACAGATTCTACATAAGTCACCCTCTTCATCTTCAGAATCTTCTAAAAGCAGGCTGAATAGGACGGAATACCAACAAATGCTATGACATTTCATGCAGGACTGTTTATAATGAAAATTCCACGTATCAAACTGTTCTCAAACCTACGAGAATTAAAACAAGTTTCTTTAAAGACAAAAGTGAGAACACAGGTGACAGGGGACTCAGTTGCCGCCTCCTCTAAGGGAGGGTTTTCTTTTAAAATCATGATTGCAGAAAGCCCTTTCATGTTAAAACAGGTACATTTCACTATCACCAAAGAACATACTAACTTACCTTTCTTTAATTTTCTGGAGCCTTTCTGGATCTCTTGAAGGTGGTATTTTAGACTTGCCACTTTCTTGTCCATCAGACTGATTCCAGCCAGAGGGAATAATATCTACAGTTATCATAAGATTGTCAGACAGACTGCTTCCTAATGTTGGAGGCACTGCAAAGCGAAAGAGAGAACCAGGCAGAATTCCCGAACTTCTTCCACTGCGGGCTGAATCTGGTGGGGAGGCAGTAGCTGTAGAAATAACAGATACTGCAGGTGTGGGTAGTCCACTAACAGAAGCCCGAGGAGGGCTATCTGATGCTTCGAGAGAGGTCTCCTCACCTGACTCTCTCCTTCTAAAGACATGCTGTGATCTAGCAGTTGTATCAGAGGTAGAGATCCTTGCGGATTCATCTCTTCCTTCTCTTCTTCTTCTGGAAAAGAGAGGTGTACATCTGTTCCTCAAAGAGGACGACAGCCAGGATCCCGTGCTCCTACTTTCAGTGTCTGGTCTGTAACTTTCCCCATCAGAATCAGAGCTGCGATTCTGTGAAACTCCTGATAAACCCCATCTTCGTCCAAGAAAACTAAACCCCTGAGAAGCTTCGGATGACTGAAGCCCTGTAACTTCCGGAGTTGCGGCTCCATTACTACTTGACAGAGTAGTAGCTTGAACTCTTGGGACCACCGTTGACTCTTCAGAGCCTAATGATCTCGTATGCAATGGGTCTTGGCTAGACCTTCGAGAGAAAAATGTAGATGACATACTAGACGCTAAACGAGACAGCAGCTGTCTGGTCGTGCGCCTCCCTTCACTGTCAGCTGCAGACTCATTCAATGACCTCTGAGAAGATAAAACCCTGTCGGAACCACTGGAGGAAGGGGTTTCATCTCTAATGGCAGTAAGAGAAAATGCTGGCTGTACACTCCTCTGGGGAGATTCCAATTCATTTCTCCTTTGTCTTGAAGAATAGCTGGATCTTGAAGAGCTCATGTTAGAGTCTCTGCTGAAAAAAGATGGCTGATGATCAGAAGGCAACTGGTGGTTCATGGGTGCATTCAGCCTCAAAGTGCTTAACGAGTTCTCTTTTGGTCTTGCTCCCTCTGCATATGAAGAGGCAGGCCTGTCTCGAAGATCTGTTGCAGAAAAGCAGAGGAAAATACCATGACAAGATGTGCTCAAACACATCAGAAAACATTCAAGGTCAGGTTCAACAGGGCTCTAAGCAACCTGTCCTAGCTGAAGATGTCCCTGCTTATTGCAGGGGGGCTGGACTAGAGGACTTTAAAGGTCTCTACCAACCCAATCCACTCTATCATTCTTAAAAGTGTATCTTCTGTAAATGCTGCCTGAGTATCTCAACACACTGAGAATTCCATTGTATATGAACTGTAGCTCACATGAAGTGGCTGAGGTGGCTAGTCTCCTTCCTCAAATGGCTGCACAGGGGGGTTGTGCGTGGGAAAAGGGGGAAGGAGGAACAAGCATGGATAGATGAAGGTAGGAAACAGAAGCTCTCTATGTATTCTGGAATTAAAAACTTTCATCTTTGTAGTTTTGGTGACTTTCCTTTAATGGGTTCTGCGTTGCAATCACCATTTACCGCTGAAGATAAGCGCAATTTATCTGGCAGATTCCAGCTAACAAAACATCTGCACAGATGCCAAGCATCTATCATATGCTTTTGATAACACATCAGGGAACACAGTTGGGAGTTCTTTTTATAGCACATAATAACAGCACTACTGCTAGAAATGCAGCATGGACAGTACAAAGCAAGGTTGCTCACCAATCCACTTCTCCCACGAGGCTCTACCAGGCAGAGTAGTCAAACTGTCCACTTATTAAAAAGTGTTAAGAGTATGATGACATTAAAATACACCCTCCTGTCGAGGTAAGACTACAGGACAAATTCTCAAAGTAGATTTTATCTTTTCTGCTCATCTTCTATACTTATTAACGCGGTACTTTTTTTTAACTTCTGCATTACAGAATACCACCAATGCATCTGCAAAAGTCTGCAGATCAAGACTAATGATGGGCTTCCCCTGAGACAGCTCTAGAAGGCCACAGCACTCTGAACAGAAAGTGAAAATTACAGTGCAGAAGTCCTTACTAGTCCTAGCAGTTGCTATGACACTCTACTCTCACCTCATGTAAAGTGTGTGTTTATCCATTTTTATTTTCAGTGGTCTAGCAGTTTTCCCTAATAACCATTTGAGAACCCACATAAAAAGAGATAATATGCACCTTTAAGAAAAAACTTTCCTGGGCCAAATCAACATTATTTCTTTTCCCATACCTAAACCCCAAGAGATTTTAATACAAACAAGAAAAGGGCTTTACAGACTAATCACGGAGTTACAGTGGCGACCACCGACACCACTTTCACGTGACTGAATGCATCTACAAGCTAGACCATTCACATATCCTTTGATGGTTTGTTCAACGCACGGAAAGCGGCCAACCAACTTTATTTAAAAGGATACTTTAAAATATATTTCGTGTTTTGAATAAAATGTTAAAAGAACATGCCCAGAGAAGTTTCGGACATCCCATCCCTGGAAGTGTTCAAGGCCAGGTTGGATGGGGCTTGGAACAACCTGAGATAGTGGAAGGTGTCCCTGCCCATGGCAGGGGGTGGAACAAAAGGTCCCTTCCAAACCAAATCATTCTGTGATTCTACGAACATGTTAAGAAATGAAAAGCCGTACAAACTGTAGGTTTACGAGCTTTTGGTTACACAAAACGTACATGTTGAAGGTGAAAAGTCACTGTTTCTGTAGCTGGGATCCACCAGGTTATTAACAGATAGATCTGTTCTTTCTAACTGTGTTCGCTCTCTCACCAGATCAGTTCCAAGGGAGCCAAGCATTACTGATGAAGATCTAGGAATCCTACTGCATCTCCATGAGGAATCTGGAAAGCAAAAGTAAATAAATTCCCCATTTTAGTAATCATCTAAAAATCCATTAAAGCTGGCACTTACACAGGCATTTTTGTTATTCCTATCAAGGGCAAGTTTAACATTACCACTAAGCTGACCAAGGACCCAGCTGCCAACAT
The DNA here is from genome assembly GCF_965178545.1 of Coloeus monedula. Lineage (NCBI taxonomy): Eukaryota > Metazoa > Chordata > Aves > Passeriformes > Corvidae > Coloeus > Coloeus monedula. The sequence goes on along the minus strand of NC_138787.1, from coordinate 40,544,437 downwards.
AAAGCTAAGCACACTCTGCTGATGCTGGCACTTACTTCATCTTGCAGCAAGTTAGTTCTGAAAGCTAAATCTAACAAAAAGTAGTAATACTTTTGGGAAGAGTCAGACACTCTTACAGGACAGAAGAGGAAGAGAGGTAGCATCTTGCTTCCTAATGGTAGCTAGTTTTTAAAAAGGTTTCACATTATAGCAAAACAGCAGCTTGAGACTTAGCAAATGCTGCCATTCCACTTGACACGACTTAAAATGAAGTTTCATTTCTCATAAAAACAGATTATGAAGCTTAAATTCAGTTTAGACACAACTTTAAGAACAATGACTAATGCTGTTTGTTCATATTACAGAGCAAAACGCTTCCGTGTAAAAAAGGGATCTTGTTTTTTGTTAACAGCTCTAACAGCTGCATAGCAAACTGTACATACATCAGCTGTGGACAAAACTCTTGTTCCAAAAGAATCTTCTTCAACGGCCCTGGAAAATTCACCTTTATATTATTTGCTAACTTACCAAACCAAATTTAAGCACTCATTGGTCAGCAGTGTGACGACCAACCAGAGTAGAAATGGAAAGATAAACAGTCCTACACCATAGTGAGAAATGTTAATGGTTGTCGTTTTATTAATGGAGTAAGAAAGTATCAATAATACTGAGGTTTGAGCAAGAACTTATTTTTATTTGGACGGCTGTGCAATTCCATAAGGGGATATAAAAAACCCCATTAATCCATACTCGTAAGGGTAATCTGAATTATCCAATGATCTGTATCAAAACAGTTTAGAATAATTTTCAGTGTAAGGTTTTGACCGTTACTTCCTGAGTTTTAGACTTTTGTTGGCACATTGCATAAATTCTGTCTATCCAACTTCCATGAACTTACTCGCAGCTTTAACAAAAATCTCAGGTTTTCACGAAAGAGCTCTTAGTGTGGAGTATTTCTTTACAATGGGACCTAAAGAATGAGTTCAGGCCCTGCTAAAAAAGGAGCGCTTTCTTCCCCGACCCCTAACAACAGGGCTCTAACCAGCCATGACACTGTGCTTGAACATATTGCTAAGTATGGTAAAGATTTCCTTTCTGCTGTCCCTGGTACACACTGATGTATCAACACAATTTGACTCATGAAATAAGAGCAGCTGCACTCATTCTTTTCTTGAAATCTTAACCAATTAAGGTGTGTTTGAGCCATCAAGTTCAGCTTGACCACAAATGGAATAGGTACAGGTAATAATTCTGAAACAAACGAGTACAATTGGATTTTCAAAAGACCATGATAACAGCATACTCAGAACTTTGGATACTGCTATCATTGTGAACACACTCTTCAGACAGGCATAAATTTTTATTATTTAGGAAAGATATAAGCATAATATTTGAAGCGAGTCTTTTAAAACTTGGTAAAACCTGATCTTACTACTCAGACAATTATGATGTAACTCAGCTCAAGTAATCAACCTCTCACCTGAAAAGGCAGTCAAGCCATTACTTCTCACAGAAGAGGTAGATGTACAAGATAGCTTAGGTCTCTTTGAATCGCTATCTTGCTGCTGGCTATGCAGTCTTGAATATGCTCCCTGAGTTCTCTCAGACTCACCGTAACGCCCAGATGTAAAATGAGAGGAAGAAGACGTAGACTGAAATAACATTAAAAAATAAATTACATAGTATACCAGATGCACTTACACGGCACAAAAGCATGCATACTGTAAAACTCACATAAATTGTAAAGAATAACTTTAGATACAAGACCTTTTCTTTAAAAATAACGTAGGAATTAGACTTGTGCTCTTGATTAGTATTTCCATGTTTATTCAATACAGCGCTACCAACCAAAGTCAGTTTCTATAACATTCAACATTATATTTCCTTTACAGATAGATGTGGCTTACAACAAAAAATTGTTGTAAAAAGGGGGGAAAAAATTATATTCCTGGCTTGTAAGATGCTATAAACACAATCAAATATAGCTTTACAGATCCCCACAGGAACATATTTTGTTGTCCAGAAATGGCCAAAACTGAAGAGCTACATTATTTAACAGTTTAACTAATCCAACTTATTTTTCATCAACCTAAAATAGAATTAGCTAAGGAGTGAGCTTCAGGAAAACTCCTTGAAACAAATATATTTTGGTTACAATAAGCTCAAATGCAACTGAAGGAGTTCAGAGTACAGAACAGGTACAAAACAATTTTTGCAGTGTACAGCACTGAAACAAAACAGTTTTCAGAAACTAGTACTATAGGACTTAGAAAAATAGTTTGAAATAGCCTACAAAGCTGTTTGTCTGGTTACTTACAGTCAAGGCATTTATTTTCTATTTGAAATGCTTTGGGTTTATTTTTTCATATAAAAAAGAAACAGTTGAGCTCAATCAAAAAGCTGAATTATTTGCCTTCCCAGAAACTATCTACAACCAAGATCCTTTAAAGATCAACCCAATTAGAGTATGTTATATCTGCATTTTATTTCTACTTAGTTACTGCATTTACTAAGTTTAAGGCACAACTTCTGACTCTTTCAAACTAAGAAGTCTCTAAGTATTTCCCTCATCCCATCATAAAAAAAAACAGATAGGGAGACAGAAACTAACATCAGAAACCAAGTATGAAGCCAGGTTACTTTCCCTCACTAATCTTCTATTTAACATATCACTTGTCTGTTAATCATTTACTATTTGACATGCGGAATTTTCAGTGTCTTCTGCAAGGTTCACTTGCATTAGAATTTACTTTAAGAGAATAATTAACCTTAATGGGGAAAAAAAGGGTTTTCATCTTGAAAACTTTACAGCACCAATTTAACTAGATATGTAGACCACTTAGAACCACAGATTCTATTTGCATTTAAACTATATGTAGACATCTACCATAACTTCCTCTGAAGGCCAACATATGCACACTAGTTCCTGCCTCCTCACCCCCCAATATCTCAGTGTCTTCACTTTCAAGTCACCTAAGAAAACCAACACCTCTTTAACAATGAGAGCACTCTTACGAACCCAAACTTCTTTCCCTTTCAAAGTGAGCAGAATTTTTACTTCACCGTTGTCCCACCAAACCTGTTCAGTTTTCTGCTTTTCCTATCTTAGTATTTCTACTGCGCTCCAAAGTGTTTTACTGTCACTCTAGAATGCATGAGCACATCACAAGCGAACTACTTTATTCCCGGAGTTACAAAGGCACATTCTAGAACCCAGTTAAGACAAGCTATTAGGGCCTGAGTTTTGAATCTCAGGTAACCATTCTTTCACAGTAAGAACAAGCAGACTATGAAGTACACCTCACAATTAAATTTCCTAAAGCAGGTCTCCAAACTCATGAACTTTGTGTTGACTCACAAAGGTAGTGCCATCCCAAAAACATCCCCTCTGGAAATACCTGATGGAACAAGTATACATATTGTCAACTTTGCCATCCACAGAACTATAACATGTATGAGATTCTAACCACCCCCTCCTTTTCCCTTTTAAAATGAACTTTTACAGAGCTACTGACTTCAAATGTATTTCTTAACTCTTAGTAAAACTAATATACGTCACTATTTTCATCCTCTGTTTTTTTACACTGCTATCTTCTAGCTTTTGCTCCACCTTGAATTAGAAAGATCTACTTCTCTAGAAACTCTACAGCGAGCACCTGCTGGCAGCTTTTCAGATTGGGAAAGCTAAAGTAAACCCCTGGGGTTTCAATATTTTTTTCCAATTATCACACATTAACAGTTCTCACCAATCTGCTTCTGCTTCCCAAAAATGTTCCAGAATGTGGATGATCAAGTGTCCCTGAGTAGCGAGTTGGAGACGACGCTGTAAGCTTCCAAGGAGTTTCACGGGTGTCTCTTTCTCCAATTCTCCAGTCTCTACTGGAACTATTCAATACACTGGATTCCTGAAGAACAACAGGCTTATCATATGCATCTTGTAACTCAAAAATAACGCAGTATCTGATCTGAATATTGAAAATATAGGGAAGTGGAGGCAGTAACAAATCTGGAAACCTTTAATAAGAAACCTCGAGGGATAGCCAAGAAATGAAACAGGCTTAGAGAGAACCACTGTAAAAGGAAAGTTCTGTTGTTTTGGGCTTTTTTAAAGTACTTTATAGCAGCTCCCTCATCTGTCCTCTCATTTGACCTAGGACAAAAAAAAGGTGAAGTCTAAGGCTTTTGAGGCATTACCCTAACTTAGATACTGCAGCAAGAGGGCAGAAGTAAAGGCCTCACTTTCAAGTGTTATGCAAAAAGCCCCACAGGTGTAGAAAGGGTCTCCATGACAACAAAAGCACCTCTGGCCACTAAAACAAGCTGAATTTCAATGAATAGATTACAACTGAGGAAAGAGACTGCAATTTAATTTGCTCCATAGAATAATCATTGAGATTGGCAAAATTAATAGAAATAACAGAAATGCAACCATTTTATTAACACTAAGCAGCACTTTCAAGTGATTATCTGTCCATTCTCTTTCTATGAACTATTAGTACCACCAACACAGTAGCTCCCATCACCATTTCTTAAAAGTGACAACAAAGTACTCAAAACCAAACCAAAGCAATATGAAAATCTCAGCTTGTTTTCTTCCTTCAGTTCAGCTTAAGACTATTTAACATCTGACATTTGTCAGAACGTAAGAATTAAAGCCCTACATAAGGTATTCTGGTTTTGGTGTCTATTTTCAGTAGCTGAAAAATGTGATCAGGAAAACATTCAAAACAATTTTATAAACTACACTTGATCCTATCCCTCCACTGAAAAAAAACCCAAAACTTATAATTCATTTATCATAAAATGTTTACTATGTTGTATCATAAAGGATAGGAATATTTTTCTCATACCATGACACCAGTTCAATTTTTGTATTTTAAAGTCATCTAGAAACAACACTATATCCCATACATCTGATTAGTTTACAGTTAACTTCTTTGTTATGCCTCCTCAGATAAGCAGGGGTTAGTCCCTGGATCGATCTCAAAAGTGCATGACACACAAGAATTTCATACCTATATGAAAAAAAACCAAAACCAAAAAAACCCAAAAAACCCACCCAATAGAAACCTTTCTTATTCATTAGCTCTAATCAAAACCAAATACAAATTTGACTGCTCTGTCCCAGAAGTTTTTGAGTTAACCTATAATCAAGTGTTCTCTCCATGGAAATTCTGTATTAAAAATCCAAATCCTCTTTATAACTAAGGCATTACCGAGAACCATAATTTTTTTTCTTCTAAATGACATATTTTAAATTACTTGTAACTGAACTAGATCTTAAATACTTTAAGGTAGGTTTCTGAATGGATTAACGAAGTGAAAATGCCTGTCCTTTGCATTCCTATCTGACTGGACTTAAACCTTCTTGCTCCAGTCTCTGTAATCTTAACCTACAAGCAACAATGCAATTTGTTCCTACCAGCTCTGTAACTACCAAAGGTTAGTCAAGAGAGGGAGTTTCCCTACGGTTTTATCAGTAAGCACCAGTCTTGCATAATGAGATCTCAGACTACCTTATACAAACTGGGAGTGGAAAAAAGGGGTACAACATAATCTTCTATACAAATATTTTCCCTTCTGTTTTAACTGGCAAGTGTTAAAAGATCATTCCTCAGCTCAGAATCACTTTGCTCAACAGGAAATAGTCAAAAGAACACACAGTGCAGTGAACATATTGCAGTTCATGTAAAAAATTAAATAATGTAAGGTACATTGTGTCAAAATCTTTTAACGGTGGTAACACATCGACCACTTCAGCTGAAGACTCCTCTTCTGATCAATGGCTTTCAGTATACGTGCATGATTTATGGACTGTGTCCATAAATCTCTACAAAAGAGTAAGACTGATCTGCTTTTGTTGAGCAGCCAGCCACTGAAAAACATGTAGGACTCCAAAATGCAAAAACGACTGACAACTGCTTCCCCTTGTACATCCCCTATAGCCTACATAATAACAAGCAATTGCATGCTAGAGATAACCAAAATGTAACACGCATACATTTAATTGCTAAAAATAATGTTCTATTACTTGTAAAATTCTCTCTCAAAAAGGCATTATATAATGCAATGTCCCAGATAGCTGGTCAGCGGGGACCAAACTACTAACCAGGTTTTTTTTCAAATATGAACATTTAATCATGGAGTTAAGTTTCTGCAACTTCAAAGACCAAAATGGGCTTACATTTCTGGGCCCAAAATCGAGGTGAGAATTGCTGACAGGAGCAGAAAAAAAGTATTAAGATAATTGAGCCAAACTGCTATCTGTTGCTTCCAAGTGTCCAAAATAATTTCTGAAGTAGTTTAATCTCTGCTTCCCATAATAGTCTCCCAAACTGCAAGCACCTGCACAGTGTGAATACTTCCTCTTAAGCACAGCTCCCCCCTCCACAAAAGTAGATTGGTTAGTGTAAAATGCTGCTCGTGAAACAGCAAAAGGCCCTTCTTCAGTCCCATCTATTGCACACAAAGTCCAGCTGTACTAACATACTGACATGACAGGCTGATGTGAAGTCTGTGGTGGTTTTGCAGCACAGTGACGTGAAGTCAGCCTGGTTTTTGTTAGCAGGGGGGGGCCACAGAGTTGGCTTCTGTGAGAAGCTGCTGAAAGTTTCCACCACGTTTGGCAGAGCCGATCCCTGAGAGCTCTGAAGATGGCCGCTGGCCAAGGTTGGGCCAATCAGAGATGGTGGTAACACCTCTGTGATAACAGATTTAAGAAGAAACCAAAACCAAAGTAGGGATGCGGGTTTAATTCCAGCCATAGCAGAGTAGCAGGTGAGAACGTGTGAGGGAAACAGCATGGAGACACCAAGGTCAGTGGAAGAAGGAGGGGGAGGAGGTGCTCCAAGTGCCAGAGTCGAGACTCCTCTGCAGGCCGTGGTGAGACCATGGTGAAGCAGCTGCACCCTTGCAGCCCCTGGGGATCCATGGGGGATGCAGAGATCCGCCCACAGCCCACGAAGGAAGTGCTCACGCTGGAGCGGGTGGATGCCTGGAGGAGGCTGTGGTCCAGTGGGAGAGCCAGTGGAGAGAGGGGCCCTGGCTTCCAGACTAGAGCAGCCTGTCCTTGGAGGACTGTATGTATCCCGTGGAAGAGTGACCCACGCCACAGCAGTTTTGGGAGGACTGTTTGTCTGTGAGAGGGACCCGCGTTGCAGCCATTTTGGGACAACTGCTGCTCGTGAGATTGGATCCACGCTGGAGAAGTTCATGGCGAACTGTCTCCCTTGGGAAGGACTCCTCTCCCTGAGCAGTGGAAGAAAGCCCTCGATGATGAACTGACCAAACCCCCACGCCCTGTCCCCCTGCACTGTCGGTGGGAAGGAGGGAGCGGCTGGGGGAAGAAAAGGTGTTTTTAAGGGCTTATTTTACTTCTCATTATCCTCCTCTGACTCTGTTAGTAATAAATTCACTTTGTACCTCAAAGTTAAGCCTGTTTTGCCCTTGGACTGTTTTCTCCCCATCCTTATCTCAACTCATGAACCCTTTGTTAAGTTTTTCCCTCCTCTGCCCAGCTGTGGCAAGGGAGGCCGAGTGAGCGGCTGTCGTGAGTGCCTGGCATTTGGACAATGTCAAACCACAACAGAGTCTAAAGCTCTTATGCTTACCTTTCCAAAATACAAACACAGGAGGTGCTGCAGAATGGCACGACCTTAACTGACAACATAGTCCTGTACTTTTTGCATCACCAAGACATCAAGTGTAATGCCCTACACACACCAAAGTTCAAACACAACCCTCACCTCTCCCTCAACAGAAAACTCCATTTACCCAGGTTTAAGATGGCCGTGACTCAAGAAAATAGATCCGTATTATCAGGATGCCCTCTCATTCATCAAACAGTTGATTTCTAAAGGTGCAGCTACAAACAAGAGCAGGTAAAACCAGAAAATCTAGAACTACCAGTTCACTAAATACTGTCATTGGCCTGGTTAGTAAATTCTTGCATTTTAGAAATTTTGTTTGTCCAAGTTTTAGGGCTTTTCTTGGTAAAAAAGACACCTTTAAAATTATTTATACTTTATAAAAAGAAAAAAAATACATTACCTGGTATCCAGATTCTAATCTCCATGAAGATTCTCTTGTGCTATATGCACCAGATAAACTGTTTCCACTCCTAGATCCTAGAGGAGAGCTGGAAGCTTGAACACTTATCCTGCGAGGAATTCTTGAGGGTTTTGACTCCATTCTTTGTATCCTGTACAAGGACATACTGATCATTTTTTCTCACAAAAGCAGGGAACTCATGCAAAACATGCACAGGCCATTCCGGGCGTAACATAAATATGATTCACACATACAAATATTTACACAGTGCTTTGGTATGACTGTGCATCAGTAAAACGGGGAAACAAGTTCTTATCCTAGTTTTTGTAACCTCTTCTTTACATCTCCTCCCATCCCTCATTAGAAAACTACAGTCCCTTTTATCATTTTGCAACAATGTATTCTTGCAATTATAAGAGGGTGGTCCCTTAAGAACCACACAGTAGTCGTATTAACACCGAATGAGTCAGGAACAGACTACTCAGATTTTTTACATTCATATATTACCATTTTTGCTAATGAACTGCATCTCAACACTTGCAGAATTTATATTCAGACTTATTCCTCAGGGTTGAAATTGTGAAACTTCACCCTCCTGTGAAAAAACACATCTGAAGTCTATGCCTTCAACTTCTCCAAAGACAACTCCCATGGAAGTTAACATGCACAAAGGAGCACAGGCTATCTCACAAGCGTATTTATAAATTTACTTCTCACTTGCTGAGTGTTTATTTGCCTTTTGCTATTTCTAGGCATTTCAAAAGAAATGCTGGTGCCTTTTCCACATGAGAAGTGTTCCTGTACTCATCCCTGTCCTTGAAATGGTATCTGACTCAACGTTTATCTAAAACTCCAGACAGCTAGATTCTTCCTCCTCAGGATTGTAGAGACAGAAGCAGACCACAAATGGTAGCTCTTAAATAAAAAAAAATTCAAGGGAACTGCAGTGTCCTCAATGGTGTGGGTACATGAAGAGTAGCATGACACCTCTCAGCTCAAACAGATGGCCGAGAATCCCACTGATAGAAGGTGATTTGCAGAAGTGGTACAGTCTATTTAACCACTTTTAATTTTGGCCTAACTTTCTGAGAGTAGGAGTAAGCTATATTGATAAAGAGAAACCCTATCCATTGATAAAGTACATTTTTTCCACAATTCAGCTATGCTCATCAGTATCACATTCTGCAAAATGCTGCTACATCAATCCTGACACACCTCACGTCTAGCCGCAGTTTCAAGGTGAGTCCACACACTCAGGACTTTTAATCTTTGCTCAAGTCATGCTGCATTAAATATTCTACCTGGTAAAAGCCAGTTAGTTTGTACAGAACTCCACTGACCAAACAGTTGGGACAGCTGAGGTTAGTTTCCTTAACCACTGTTCTCATGCATATTGAGTTGTTAGCTATACAACAGCAGCCAAAACGTAGCCTAATCCTATCAAGTAGCCAAAATGCTTCATCTTGCAAGGAGGACTCTAAAGTATACCAAGTTTAAGTGACTGTTTACCTTTGTGTACAAAAGAGCTACTGGCTTGTATTACAGAGGACACCTTCTTCTAGACCACGCTTCCAACACTAGTAACCCGTTAGTGTTTGCCAGAGCCATCACCAGTTAAACAAGATCTGGTCAGGAATCTGAAATGCTCACTTGCCCAACTTTGCATTAATAAACTGCCTAACTATCTAAACTACACCACTTCAAGTGGATCATTAGTTCAATAAAACATAACAATCGTATTTATTCCTAAACTGTAATGATAGTTAATTTAACCTTCAGAGTAATCTGCCATAATGTGCTCTACAAGTTTAGTCCTTGTATGGAGCTGCAATCAGTGTAAAAAAGTAACCATCAAAATTGCAAACTGTGAAGCTAAAATAATATCACAATAATATACACTAGAGCGTAGGCTAGACAGGACAGCCACATATCTTGACAAGATCTGATACTCAAAGCACTGTTTGTCTATGTTTTAACCTGATATAAAATACAAGGAACAAACACACAGAATAACGGATACAATTCTGTACTATTAAGTACTCGACAAAGAGTGCCGGCATTATCTCCTTTATTATGGATCATTCTGTTTCTGAATCACTTTGTTTCAGACAGGTGTGGAACAAGATGAATTAAATAACATAGACAGAAGTCAGACACGGACGTACATAGAAAATGCAAAGGTTCAAGAAGGGATGGAAGCTCCTACTAGTAGGAATTAATGTCCAGATGAATCAGCAGAGGAGACAGAAGTGTAAGACAACTTCAGAGACTAAATTAGAAACCATCTAATACTAATAAAATTGCTTATGCACCATCCACAGAACAGAAAAAAATAAGAGCATTCAGATAAGACAGGGTGGAAGACTGGACACCAGAGCCAACTACCTGCAGCAGCTGAAATGGAGTCCAAAATTAGCAAATTGCTTCTACAGATATACATAAATAGGCACAAGACTAATTTTGTCCTTCAGTGGTAGCCCCAAGAGGACAATGCTATCCATCAGCCTAATCTTGTAAATTAGCACAGGTTGTGATTTCAACTCAAGTATGTCAGGATAACACGATCTATAGAATATTTTTTCTCAAAGTGAAGAAATCTTGCAGCAACTATACCCAAAAAAAGGTGAAGTTAAGGCAGCACAATAGAAAAGGCAAAATTTAATGTGTCAGTTTACGTACACACACTACGATTTACTTCTTGCATACAACCTCACATTTCTTTTGCAGTCTTGGCTTCAGCCAGCAAATGAGAAAGATCTGCTATAAACATCAATCAGAGTCGTGTAAGAATAGGCATCTGACACTGGCCATGTCTGATGCAGAGGTGAAAAGATGCTGAATAAAAGGCCTTATGGTCTTGGCAAAGAACTTCTGATCAAGGAAACTGGATTTTACCTTTACCTTTCAACAAAGATTCAGTGACATAAAGCACGTCACTAAGACGAATCGTTTTTTAAAATACGCTGCCTAAGAGCTCTTCAATATCTGGGGATCCATTATAAAATACACTCGCAATCCAACTAGCAGAAATCATACAGTAGTTTGAACTGGAAGGGATCTTTAAAGGCCATCTAGTGCAACTGCCCTGTAATGAGCAGGGGCATCTTCAACCAGATCAGATGGCTCAGAGTCTGATCTCACCCGACCTTGCATGTTTCCAGGAACAGAGCACCCACCATCTCTCTGGGCAATCTGTGCCCAGGTTTCACCATGCTCACCATAAAAAAAGCCTTAAATTTACTCCTTGTTTTATCATGACAAGCTCTACTAAATGTCTGTCCCCGTCTTTCTCATAGACCCTTTTTAAGGGTCTGAAAGGCTACAATGAGGTTTCCCCAGAGGCTTCTCTTCTCCAGGCCAAACAACCCCAATTATTTCAGCCTTTCCTCGTAGTCTTACCCAGACGGAAAGAGATACAGCTGAAGTCAATGGAGCCATGATGTCCATTGACTAGATAGACAAAACTAGATCTAGGCATTTCAGTTCTGGTGATCAACACTAGTAAGAAGTGTTTGGAGTTTTTTTTTTTCCCCAGAGTTCTCTGAAAACCATTTTAAGCACTGTACCTTGAAAGCCTGAGACGCAACTGTCTTCATAGGTGGCTTGAATACAAGCAAAACACATGCAAGGCTTACGCTGATCCCAGTAACATAATGAGGTGGTCATAAATAAGGTGAACATGTTAAGCTATCACACAGCACAGGACAGAGCCACACAACGGTCTCATGCTAACAAAACAAGCACATTATTAAAGCCACAATAATACTTGTCTGCAAGGGGATTATTGTGCTTGTATACAATATTTCAGAATGAGAATGGTTCCCTTTTACAGTATCAGCATCTTCCCTGAAGAAAGATACTCAAAACCTCAAGAATTTTGTTTACACACGCAGGAATTCAACAAACCCCAAGTGGTAATGAACATGAGGTAGTGAGTTCTATAATGACAAAGTAGACACCTCAATTTACACAGAAGGTAGTGAGACCACAAAATACTTCAATTACTTCTCTGAGGAGATAATAACAATAATCATAGTAACAGAAACTGGGTTGCAGTCTGAACAGATTAAAAAGCCTGTTGTTGCCAGAAAGAAAAGGAACACCTTCCTCAAATATCACACCTGATGTGTCCTTCATTGAGAACCCTCAATACCTGGGAAAACACACTTTTGGCTTCCCCATTATTTTGGCACTACTCCCACTTGTACCCAACAATGGAGAAACAAGAACGTGTACAGCAGGATGAGCAGCACTCTTCTTATCAAAGCAACATATTTCATCAGCTTATGCCATGTTGTACCACTTAGCAATCAAAACCTCATGAAAAAATCTGGAAACGACTCTAGAGACCCCTGAAATAAGGGATATATATGCAATGCCTCTCAAGCTTGGTCAGAAACCAAGTTCTGAAATAAAACTTTCAAGTCATACCTGGGAAACATGACCAACTTGAAACAGGAGGTGGAGCTGCACAGCCTATTTTGAGCACAAAGATCAAATGTCCTGCCTTTCTTGATCTGTCATCCCTCTAACAGCATTATAAAAGATCAACTAGACCTAACAGAGCATGGATAGAGATAACAAAAAGATAGAAGATCAAAGAGGTTTTTGCGAGAAAGCAATGCAATCTCAAAAGACAAAAATAACACAAAGAGTAAATATTTCGCTTCCGCCTTGACCCTCTCTACTGATAAAAGAGGAGCAAATTCAGATAGTCATGTCTACGAGTAAGTAAAGCCTTTGCCAGCTTCCATGATTTCTACCAGTTCTAAGCAATCTTGTACCCTCCATAAGAAGGAAGCATACACATCACCGCCTGCTCCTAAATTCAAATCTTCTATCTTGGAACTATGCACTGACACTTCTACCTAAGACTCGAGCTCTCATGTCTACATGGTTTTGTGTGGTTTAACACAAAACTATTCGTAAGATTTTCTCCCGAGCAACTTGTGGTCGCGTGTCTTCCTCGGGGCTTACTCACAATCACGTTTTTACGACAAACAAGACGGAGCCCACGAGTCTTTCTCTCAGATGGTGCAATTCTTCATTCCAGTTATTTTCTCAATCTTCAATGTAGTTAAATTGACAAATAACTCAGGAGCCTCCCAGGAGTCCAGTGAGGAGCAAGAATATTTACAAATGTCGATAGTTGCCCACGCTGCAGCGGCTGGTGCCCTAACGCTGGGCTGTTCCCGCAGTCCGGAGCCAGCGGGGGCTCCGCAGAGCCGCCGAGGGCACCGCACCTCCCCCGCCAGGCCCCGGGAAGCGGTCTGCACGGCTCGGGCCCGGCCGGAGCCCGCGGCCGCACCCGATCCCGCTGCCCAAGCAGCGTCCGACCCCAACCGCCGGGCAGAATCCGCGAGGGGGACGGAGAGGAACGGGGGGCACCAGGTGTCACACGGCCTCGCTCCGAGAGCGGGCGAGGAGCCGAGCGGCCGTTGGGGGCGATGGCGGAGAGAAGGGCGGGTCGGCCGGTCCCAAAATGGTTCACCCAACCCTGGCGTAAGACCGCCGGGGCGGGCCGGGCCCCGTTGCAGGCGCGACCCGGGCCCCGTTGCAGGCGCGACCCGGGCCGCACCGGCCGCCGCGGCTGGTCCGTACTCACCGTGGCGGCCGGGCCACCGCGCAGGCCAGGCCAGGCCAGGCCAGGCCAGGCCAGGACAGGACAGGACAGGCCAGGCCGGGCCGGGCCGCACCTCCCGCTCGCACCGCTCCCACAGCACAATGGCGGCGGCGCGAGACCGCCCGCCTGCCAGGCACGGCCACTCCCAGCTCTCGCGAGGACTGTGGCCGCCCCGGGGGCCGCCCCGCGGAAGAGGCGCGGCGGGGGCGGAGGCGGGAGCGCGCGCAGGGGCGGAGCCCCGAGCGAAGTCCGAGCGCTGTGGGGCGGGCAGAGCTGCGGCATGCGCGGAGCGCGGGCGAGAGCTGAAAAACCCTCCTGGTAGTGGTGGGATTCAGTTTTGTCCGCGGAGCAGCATCCCCAGAGGCATCGGAATCGACTTCCATGTTCAGCCTGAAAACTGCAACACGGTCTTTGAGTTTTCTGTCTGTGTCACATCCTCTTCTTTGCCTGAACCCTGTACTGTAAATGAATCCCCCGTCTCTCGTGACCAGGTACAGCAGGCTGCCCCTGAAGGACACGGAGGGATGGGGATGCTGGACACAGCGCCCTCAACGGCAAAGCAACAGAATTGCCATTCATTTTAATTGTGTTGAGGCCTCAGTTTTGTCCTCTTGAAAGAAACAGACATTGGCAGGCATTTTTACTTGAGGGGAAGATGTTACATGATGAAGGAAATCAGGAGTTAATCTTCCTAAATTCTTAAAATGCCAAGTCTTCGCATAATCGGAGATATTTTAGATTAGCAATCCTAAACAAATTATGATTTCTAGTGTCCCTGCCCACCACAGAACACAGCAGAGACTTCACACTATGTTCCTGAGCCAGGCCCTGAAGAAGACAGGTTATGTTATTACTAAGCAGTCTAGACTTGTATCACAGCAGTAATGAGCCTCAGTATTTTACTGATCCAATATCCATCTGTCATCAGTCTGCAGCAGGGCTTTCCTGAATCCCAGTATCACAGTGAGGTACTGGGATATCACACTGTTGCAAGTCAGATAAAGGGGTGTGCAACAGTAGCAGGCTGGCTAGTCTTTAAGGGAGGAAAAAACGGGGGGGGGGGGAAATAACAAAAAGAAAAAGAAAATTTTTAAAAGGGAAGAAAACACAACCAGCCACTCCGGCACGAGGCTACGACACATACAAATTCAATGTGTCCATGCCTAATAGGTCTGACAGATCTGGGACACATGTAAGTCCAGCCAGGCTAGTTAGAAACTAGCCAGGTGGCACCTAAATTGTAGATAGTCCTATTGCTATGTTTAGCAATACTCTTGATTCTGTTTCCATTCATGCTTTTAAATATGTTTTTCCATATGTTTGGATTGTGTTGCATTTTATTCATTTACTCCCACAGAGAAATAGTGGGCAAAGTTCTATTTAATCAGAGACAAAGATGAAGAGCTGGGAAGAGCTGTAAACAGAGAGAGGAACAACTGAACAAAAACTGATAGGGAGAGAAAGGCAGTTGGGTTTGGGGTTTTTTGCTGATGGGCATGTTGCCTTTCACCATCATGCCAAGAGTAATGCTTATTCAGCTTGGAAAAATCTTCTCTATAGCACTCAGAAGCAGGCCTACTGGCCGAGACAATACCATTTATTTGGCATAACCGTCTCCAGGGAAAGAGGACTGCTAGAATGGATTCACGAATGATTCCAGCAGTAGCAGCTGCTCCTTTTCCTGGCTAGCAAACAAGAGCACTGATAGAAAGAGTTAGATCTACAATAAATTCAATCCTTAAAGGAGTCATTCTGTGTTTTAGTCATGCACAAATCAAGTGCTATTCACAGATCTAGTGAAATGCCTGTGTAAATGTGGAGGATGAAGCATACGGCCTTCCCTGCAGCCAGAATAGATCACGGCCACCACTAATCAAGGGCATTATGCTTGGCCTTTTAAAAGCAGGTTAGAAGGTAAGCAAGGACAGCCCTATCCTATACTAAACTTCAGAGGTCTTCAACTCAGTCTTGCTATCATCAGAAGAGGATTTACTGGGAATGCTAAGGTGTTATACCATTCACTACATTAACCCTGTTCAATGGAATGCACAGATTGTATTACTTGGGGGTTGATGCAATAACCTTTCATGAACAATCTATGAGCTCTGTGACCCATTTGTTGGCTCATAGAAAAAAGAAATTGGACTATCACCTGAGTTCATGAGCTTGCTTTTTTTTTTTTTAATTTGCATAATGGATCAAAGATCTGCTCTGTAACAACTAGTTTAATTACAAATATACAAAATCAGGAAATGTTAAGACATAGTGTTCAATAACACCATGTTGCACGAAGACTTCTCTACATTCTGAATCATTGCTAGAATGGCACCATCTAATGAACCTGGATACGATTTGGGTTTTGTCTCAAGGAAAATGTATAATACTGGGTGTTAATGGCTGAAGGCACAATCCTGTGTAACAGTGTGCTCGAAAATGGCAAAGCAGTAGGTTTAGAGTACATCTGCTTTACCATGTTCTTTAACCATATCAACGATATGGAAATAGGCAGATTTAAATCACATGATTATTAACAGAGTTATTATCCTTAACTGTCCATTCTTACACTCTTTCACAGAAAGGGGTTCACAAAAGCTGTTTTTCCACAAATGGCTGAACTTTTTTGTAGCGTCTGTCCTTAACTTCAATAGGTCATAGTCTGAAATTTTAAGATTATCAGAAATTGGTGATGTCTAGTTGAATGGTTTTTACTTATCCCTATTAGTAAGTCATTCTTCAGTAAAATTCACTTTTAATAACCATCTGGAGATGGACAGTTTACAAAGACTTTTTGTTAAATTTCCGACAAAACTGCAAGAATCTTAATAGAGAGCACATTTTTTAAAATGCAATTTAGACTGCATCTTGAATATTCATTTGTTATGAAGGATTTCAGGCAATATTCTAAGAAGATTAACCGTCTTCTTTCAGACAGAAATGGCAGCAAAAAGTTCCCAAATCTAGAAAACGGTTTTTGATAGGGCATTCTATCACACAGATGATCCCAAATATTACAGTAACCATCCATGTTTCTGAAGCTGGGCAGAGGCAGGAAGACCTCCACGGATAGCAGCCATTGTGTCCTAGAAAAAGGAAAATGCATCCTTGAGACAAAAGTCCATTTATTCAACATTCACTATGAAACACAGTTTTTGAAATACACTACCTGCCATGGGTGTGTGTTATGACAGCAGAAAAGGAATAGGTTGAAGAACTTGCAGACAAGACAAAAACCAAGGTGATCTCAAATCATCTTTTAATGTGTTTTTTTCTGCACTGAAGTGTTAAATGTGCACTTGTTCTTTTTACTGTATTAGCTAGAATAAGTACTAAGAAGATAGTCCCAATGGTTGACACTATATACATTCCTGGTGCTGTCTTTAATTAATTTAACCCTGGCATTTTCTTCTTTCTGTTATACATCACCAGCAGGCTGTTGTGTCGGGCACTGAACCGACTCCCCAGAGCAGTGGTCATGGCCCCAAAGCTGCCAGAGCTCCAGGAGCATTTGGTCAACACTCTCAGGCAGAGGGTGGGATTGCTGGCGTGTCCTATGCAGGTCCAGGAGTTGGACTGATGATCCTGGTGGGTCCCTCCCAGAGCTACTGAGCATGACACTACATGTATTAGAGGCTCCCTGGTTTCCAGCCTGCCAGGAGGGGTTGTGGGGTTGCTCCTGGCTGATTTGCTAAACGGTAGGTCTGTACCATGTAAGTTTTACAGAGGAGGGAAAACCGGGATGTGAAGAAAAGCAGAGTTCATGTTCAACCGTCTGTGGTAAACATTACACAGGAAAGATTTCTGAAAGTGGACAGTGAACTAGAAAGATGTCCTCAGAAAATAAATCCAAATCACAAGTCACAGCTTAAACAAATCTTGTAAGTGTGGTGTCTGTAAAAGTCTCTTTGTCCCTATCCAAACTGTAAGATAAACAGCACTGATATAAAAAAAAAGAAGAAAAAAACCACTGCAGAGACAAGAGAATTTAGAACAGATTAAGCCCTAAAGAAACTGCTGTAATACTGACAGCGAGAAACACTGCATAACTCTCATAGAAATAAATAATTTATCACAATAAATATAGGCTTTACAATGCAGGTACTTTGAACATAGTAGGTTTTTAAATGCAAGGTAAAAAATAACTGCATTTAAATTTTTTGATACAGGAAATTTAGCTAGTAAAAACTTGGATAGCCTTAAACTATCTTTCTATATACCTATTATAAGAATCTAATAGTTGCACAAAACCAACACACACACACACACACACACACACACATATATGCACATAAACATGTGGGATTAAAAAAGCTTTTGAACAAAAATAGTAGCGGTGTAAGGTTTTACTGAAATCTATCTGAACTCTGCTACTGAGGATAGTATGTAGGTAGGGTGGGGAATGCAATATGTTTTACTTCTGTGTTGATAAGAATGGATTGGAATCCAGATACAACATAATTATTCTTACTGTCACATGTTGCCTAATTCAGGGTTAAAGTAGAGAAGGAAGTAGGAGGAGCAAAACATCAGGAATTACTAGTTACATGTACATGCAACAAGGAGTTCATTCTGCTTTTCTCATAATTGAAAGACAGGCAATGGAGTTGTCTCAAAAAAACTACCTGAATTTATTTATTTATTAATCTTAATTTTAATTATGTCAAGTAATTTTATGGGTAGGAACAAATGACTCTGATTAAAACATAATTAAAACCAGAAAGCATTTGCAACTGTTGGTGAAACTATACCTTTCTCTTGCTCTTGCTTTCTGAGTGAATAGATTAATAACCCTTTCTTAAGGTTCAACTGGGAAAAAATGAAAATGAACAACTGCATTTTCTGTGCACTTAATAGGACCAGAGTAAATATCTTCCTCTTGGGCCTTACACAAATGAGAAAATAAAAATCAAGGAGATTTGACCCTAATAAATAATGTGTAGGACTAGGAATATAGATGTTGTTTCTACTGTTATATGTACTACAAGTGTATTTCAGCTGTGGAAAAGCTGCTCAACTCCCCATCTGCCTGATTTTTTTTTTTTTTTTTTTTTTGCTTTACAGTGCAGATGTGGTAGATACAGTGGTGCATTTAAAAATATGTATCATCATTAATTTAAAATGAATGGTGTGTACATAAATATTACAAAGGCCTAGTTAGAGTTTACCTGAGAAGTGATTTACATGAAAAAGGCCTATATGTTCCACTGTGTCCATTTTAAACCAGCTGAAGATAAAGAAACTGAAGGAGAAAAGAAAAGGATTTTGTTTTGACCAAGGATATGGAACAACCAGTCGGCAGAGATGGGAATGGAGAAGAAAGGAGATGAGGTTACACCTCTGCATTTGGCATAAGATATTCTTGGAGGTTTATATCAGGGAGGCTCACATGGGACTGAGGCAGCGTATCTTCACCTTTGCCTCACACAGAGAGGAAATAACAAGAAGACAACATAGCCAATGCTGGAAACAGATCAAGAAGCGAAAATGCTCTTTGACTTCACGGGATATTGAACAACAGAGGCATTTTTGTCACCTTAACCTCTTTTACTGATGTGATGATAGGTGCTGTTGGTGTTACACAGACTGTGATACTGGACACGTGCAGAGTTTGTGGGAAGGAACACACCAAATACCAGACTTGCATTTCAGAGCTATAGATCGAAAACAGGTAGTGACACACATCTTTATGACGACTGATTATTTTATCCTCACAGACACATCCTGTAGTAGTAATTCCAGAATTTAGCTTTGTGATATGAAAAATAAGGATTATCTTGTTGTTTGCTTAGAACTCACTATCTGAAAATTTAATTTGATACTTCCTAATTTCTGAAATAAGAGAAAGAGCAAATAATTGTTTCCTTTTCAAGTTCTGACTTTATAGATACCTATCATCTTGACTTTGAGTTTTGCCTTTTCTGAGTTACAGGATTCTAGTCCATTTTTCAGTCCACGAGTTCTTCTGTGACTTTGAACAGCCTTTATGTCAGTTTTTTGGTCCTACTAGATCATTTCTGTCAGAAATAGCCATAACTGAACTGATTATTCAGGGTGTAGGCACACCACGGATTAATAGTGGTTTAGTGGTGACTTCATTTTTATACTGTATTCCCTTTCTAAGCACTTGTAACACTGTACTTGGGGTTTTGATCACTACAGGCTGTGAAGAAATACAGGTGCCTAAGGATTCATTCTGGAATGAAATTCATGCTGCTTCCCAGAAGGAGGGTTGAACGGTGCCTCCTCTGTATGTTGGATTCTAAAGCAAGCCAGAGAAGCTGCCTTCATTGTACCTTGTGTTATTCCCATACTCTCCCTAGACATCTGCTATTAGCTTGTATTGGGTTTACGTGGCAAGGATTTGGTAGTGGGAAGGCTGCAGGGGTGGCTTCTGTGAAAAAACATGGGAGTTCCCCCCTTGTCTGACAGAGCCAGTTCCAGCCATATCCAAGACAGACCCACTGTTGACCAAAGCTGAGCCCATCAGCGATCTTGGTGGTGCCTCTGTGATAACATGCAAGAAAGTGTAACAACACTATGGAGCAGCTGGATGAAAGTGGAGTGAGAAAAACGTGAAATAATCCTGCAGACAACCAAGGTCAGTGAAGGAGGGAGAGGAGGTGCTCCAGGCACCAGAGGAGAGATTCCTCTGCAGCCCATGAGGAAGACCAGGGTGATATGTGTTGAGGCCCTGTGGCCTATGGAGGACTCCACACCAGGACAGTCTACCGACAGAAGCTGTGGTCCAGGGAGAGGTGACCCGAGCTGGTTTTCTAGCAGGATCTATGGCCTGGGGGGGATCCACACTGGAACAGTCTCTTCCTGGAGAACTGTACCCCATGGCAAGGGCCCATGCTGGAGCAGTTCTTAAATAACTGCAGCTCATGGGAAGGACCTATGCTGGAGCAGTTTGTGAAGAACTGTACCCTGTATCCCATGCTGGAGAAGGGAAAAAGCATGAAGAGGAAGGTGTAGTAGAGAAGTGTGTGCTGGTGTTCATGGAGATAATTTTCTTCATGGTAGCTTATATGGTCCTGTTTTGGATTTGTGATGAAAACAGTGTTGATAACAGGAATGCTTTATTGCTGCATAGTGCAATCCCCATTCCCCATTCCCACTGCGCCGCTCATGGGAGAGGAGGTAGAAGAGTCAGAACACAGCAGTAAAGTTGAGCCTGGGAAAAAGGGGAAGGGGAGAGAGATTGATTTTCATTTTGGCTTTGTTTCTCACCATCCTGCTCAATTTTAAATTGGCAATAAATTAAATAAATCTTCCCCCAGTCAGTTCTATTTTGCCCCTGATGGTAATTAATAAGTGATGTCTCTGTCTTTATCTCAAGCCACATAATTTTTCGTCTTATTTTCTCCCCCTGAGCTCTGGAAGAGGTGGAGTGGCAGAGTGATTTAGTGGGTGTCCAGCAGCCAGCCAAGGTTAACCCACCACATAGGCACTGCTGGAAACAAGATACTGTCTTGGATGCTCATTTTCTGATCTTGTATAGGCAGACTGTTTATTCACATTCCTTAAATGTTCCATAAGTAGGAAATGTATCAAACTAAAATCTCTGTCAACTACTGACTTGTTTCTCTCTCACACGTGTGAGTTTGATAGCTCTACTGGGAAGATGGCTCTCATTTATTCCTGCTATGCACATACCCCTAAATAAATTTAAATCTTCCTGCCTGGAAGGACTGAACCTGAAATCTCAGTCTATGGTTAGTGACATACTGCTTTTTCATTTGAGGCAAGCTTGTGTGAAATTTGGCAAGTCTGAAACAAATTAATTAGATAATTTCCTTTCTAATACTGTGCCCAAACCCACTGGGTGTCTCATATGCACTGCCTTACATAAAAAGGGATTAGTTTTTGATCATATTACCTTGATCTGGAAAAGGGGGAATTTTTATGTGTTACTTTGTGTTCCTGCTATTGAAGTACATCTAGCCCTTCTTGAGATGCATAAAGGAAGTGACAGCTGTTAATAACCTGCACTTCTTTCTTTTTATCTGTAGTCTCAAAGATCACTTTTTGTCCTCTCCTGCATGCCAGAATGGGTGTGCGATCCAGAAAGGTTCTAAAAGCTTTGACCCAGTGCCTGAGAAGTTGTGCACAGGGGAAAAGGATGGGAAGGTTACCCAGGATGGGATTCTGAGTTGTGAGTGTTGCAAGTGAGGTAGCATGTTCCCACCCTTCAGATACCATTTGCTTGAGGTTTTTTGGTCAGAGCCTTAGGAGAAATACACAGTCCTTACAGAATAAAGGGCCTATTGCTTTTTTGTGTTCCATTTAGAGGTCATACCCCAGTGACTCAGAGGGCTCTGTTCTTCATCGTGGAAATCATGATCTAAGATTCAGGAATAATTAAATGCAGACTTCTCCTGTTTCACATGCATCTTAACTTTATAATTTTGAGTGGATCATTTTAGGGAAACAAGAATGGCTTTGTCTTCCAGAGCTTCAATTAGTTTATTTCTGCTTTGGGTTTTTTCTCCTTCTCTTCATTTTAAATATCAAGTGCAATATAAAAGGCTTTCATTTTGATGCTTTGTACAATTTTTGACTTCTGTAAATACTAAATTGGTTTTATCCAAACTGTACAGCCTAAATAACAAACATATAACATCACATCCATAAGATAGAATAAGAAAACTTAGATCTTACATTTTAAATCAGATTCTTAGTACAGTTAAGTAGCACTTCTTAATCTTTTCATTATTAGAGCTTGAGACTACTAACAAATCTATTGCTTCCAAAAGTAGCCAAAGAAGAATTTGGCCACAAGCTGTCAAAACAAGAAATTATTGCAGCTAGAAGTATTTGCTTTCTTTATATATGTTTGTTGAGTAGATGTGAACTAAAACATTAGTGAAATAACTGCAGTTTTCAAACTGCTATTCAAACTATTATTAACATAAAAACCTTTAGTGTTTTGACTGATGGTTTAGCTGTGTTTGGCAGAAAGTCATAGAAAAAAAATGCATGGCAGACTATTAGCATGTTCACTTCTCATTAAAGATGTAAAGAATAAAAAAATTCTAAAAATACAACCAGTAACATTTTACTTCTAAAACAATGAAATGTGGGAGAAAAGGCTTTTACAATGGGAACAGCTCTGAATAGCAGCTGGTAGAGCCTATTTAGAAGACTTTTGTGTGAATCCTAGGCTGAACGAAATGTGGAATTTAAGCTGTTGTTAAATGCAGATAAAGGTCAGAGATCATGATCTCCAGAGACAATTGTGTGCAGTATTTCCAACTTCTTTTATGTACAGGAGGCATGTGCAATGCAAGAAAGTAGACAAATCACTGCAAAATAAGGTTTTCTTGGCAACTGAGAAGAATTTACTGCTCCTAACAAAGACCAGCATACAAACAGGTTTGAAATTCAGACACAGACAACTGTTGGAAAAGAACTGAAGATTAGCATTTGTCTTGCATCAGCTGGCCGATAGGAAAAGGATATTGTGTCATTTTTTCTAGGAAGTTTCCCCTTTGTCACTGGAGTACTTTCATATGAGTTCACACTTAGAATTTGCAAATTTAATTTTTAGTTATAAGCATTTACAGAACCTGTAGCTCATACATATCAACATGGCATACCAGGTCCTGTGACGCTCTATGGTATGGAGTATCCGTTTGGCCAGTTCAGATCAGCTGTCCTGGATGTACTTCTCCCCAGCTTCTTGCGCACCTCCTTGCTGACAGAGCATGAGAAGTGGAAAAGTCCTTGATTTAGGATGAGCATTGCTGAGCAACAACCAAAAGGATCACAATATCAACATCATTCTCATACTGAATCCAAAACACAGCACTCACTGGACCAGCTACTGAGAAGAAAATGAACTCTGTCTAGGTTAAACCAGGAGATCTTTGCAAACACTGACATCTCTTTAGATTTTAGTGAAAACTACTATTGCATCTAGTATCTGCTAGTGGTGTGATTACTGGTATCTTGGAAGTGGTTCTGCACACTTCACTCAAATAAGCTTTGTATATGTAACTGACTAATATTAAACTTATAAATATTACTGACATCCTCTATAAGACAGCCTGTGACATTCTTTCTTAGATCTCTAGACTGATTATCAAGCAACAGCCCTCATATGCTACAGAACTTATGGATCTCACAAACCATAATGCTTAGCATACTCATAAATCTTTGTAATACAAGGTGTTAAAAGAAGCAAAAAATAAAATTGATATGAAGATACTGGCTGCACCAGCACTGTGTTTCCAAGTTTGCAATAGGAACTTGGGCTTGGACACGACTGACACATATTAAATGTATGCTTTATAGTTTATTGAAAACATACAGTTTTCTCTGGAAACAATTTGGGGATATCTGTTTTCACCGGTTTGGAAATGCAGCTTTGTTTTTACTCACCGATTACCTTGAGATGTGCCACTCTTCTGGACTAACTACAGTAATTTTTTTTATTTTGCCTACAGTCAGGTTGCTTGTATAATGTATACTGCATTTCTTGTTTCCAGTGAGGCCTGCGAGAAACTAGAAGGGAATTTAATTTCCTTTATTTAAGTGTACATAGTCCTACTGTTTTTGTATAAATACACCAAATCTCAGTTCTAATTAACAGCCATCTAATTTACTTATGAAAACCAAAAAGAATGGATGGACATTTTAAAACAAGGGTATTGTACTCAGCCAAAACGTTTCAAATAGAATGGACTATTTCAGTTGGAAGAGACCTACAATAATCATCTAGTACAACAGCCTGACTTCTCAAGGGCTGACCAAAAGTCAAAGTTTGTTATTATGGTCACTGCCCAAATGTCTCTTAAATACTTGGGACATCAACTCCCTCTCCAGGAGACGTGTTCCCATATCTGACCACCCTCCTGGTAAAGAAATGTTCCCTCATGTTTAGTCTGAATCTCTCCTGGTGCAGCTTTGAGCCATTCCCACATGTCCCGTCCATGGATCCCAAGGAGAAGAGTGCAGCACCTGCCTCTCCATATCCACTGCTCAGGAATTGGTAAAAAGCCCAGAGGTCGCCCCTCAGCTGCCTTTTCTCCTAACCAGACAGGCCCAGAGCCCTCAGCTGGTCTTC
Organism: Coloeus monedula; assembly: GCF_965178545.1. Taxonomy (NCBI): domain Eukaryota; kingdom Metazoa; phylum Chordata; class Aves; order Passeriformes; family Corvidae; genus Coloeus; species Coloeus monedula. The sequence goes on along the minus strand of NC_138787.1, from coordinate 40,519,721 downwards.
GCAGGACATGCCTCCCAGCCCCTCACCATCTTGGCTGCCTCCTCCAGAGGCATCTGAGGACCTTCGTGTCATTCTCCGATGCTGGGGCCCAGTACTGCACATGGGGCTCATGGTGAGGCCACATTGATGCTGAATTCAGTGGGACCATCTCCTTTCATGATCATCTGGCTCCTGCTGAGCTGCTGCCAGCCAGCACCCCTGGGTTGGGAACTGAAAGTATAACAGCCATTGATGCTGCAATACAAGAAGTAAATGAAGAAAACAAATGCAAATACTCAGAGATGGAAACTCAGGAAACAGATCCTTGAGGCTAAACACAGGACTGCCAGATCATTCTCAAATAACTGGATCTGTAAGAGGAGTTTGCTACGTGATACAAGAACTGCGTCTCTTTGTGGTCAACTGACCCTTGCCTAGGAGAGGTAAAAATCAAGTTCAGTCTCCTTCTAGGAAAACTCTCCCTATCTTTTATGAAAGGTCCTTACACTACACTATTGGTTAGGCTACGCATATGAGAAAATAAGGAGGGCGAGCCCTGTCATTGCAAGCTGTTATGCAGAAAAAAGTTAAAACTAATTCAGTATTCATGAAACCAGGAAATAAGATTATTGCTTTTAAAACACTATTGCCTTCACTATTCATAATCAGACATAATCACATATGAAAAATTTGTTTGTTTTAAGAGAAACAAATTGTTTTTGTGGACAAAAAGATAACTTTTACATATAGATTTTCACATCCAAGACATTATTTAAAAATTAAGGGTTTATCTGGAATGTTAATGAGTGTAAATGAAGGCCTCACCCAAAATCCAGATAGAAAAACTGTTTGAAATCACACTTTTCTTTCACTGATCTCTTATATTTTCTTCCCTAAGACTTAGAGTTTTCCGTCGAACATATTTCTCTTGCCTTATTGACACTTCCTATGTGATCCATCATGTTTTAGCCAATGCCTTCATGATAATTTCCTTCATATCATCTGTAGCATGAAGCACACATAAACTATAATGACCCATTGGATATTTTTGAGATAACTGCTGCTCTGATATAGAAGGAAAATCAAAGATGGTCTTAATCCCAATACCAGGCAAAGTAGTGAGGAAACAGCACAGGAGACAGTGAGAGCATATTTCTCCATTGGATGGACAGGGGTCTCAGCAAAAGGTCATCATGTATTTAAAGGCTGAATCCTAATCCTTATGTACAGGAGACCAATGTAAAGACTGTTAAGACGCAAGTGTGTAAGGACTCGGTGAACCTTGCGGGTCGCTTCCAATTCAGAATATTCTGTGATTCTGTGATTCAGTGCGAGACTCAGGTTACGGTAGAAGGCAAATCGCGGCTGTACCTCGGCAATCCACTCGGTGGCGCCCCCCTCGCCCAGGGACCCGGCCCGTATGTCGCAGTTACAAAATACTTCGACTCTTCAGGATGAAAATTGCTAAATATCTGTAAAATATCTACTGCTTTAATAGAAATACTGAAAAGCCTGGGTAAATTAAATGCATTTAGCCTTTACCCGAATTTTCAAGCACAAAAATAAGAAGAATTTAGCCAGAACGAAATACAGAGCCAACTCCCAGAACTCGATGGAAATAGTGAGTTTCAGACCGGCAGGTGGGGCTGGAAACAATCCTGTGGGGGTGGCATTTATCAGTTAACCACTGAAACTATACACTGCCAAGATATCATGTACAAAAACTAAAGAAAGCAATAGTACACGAACAAAACAGAAAAAAGGCTTTCACAATATTTTATTTACTTTAAAATACCTATATGTAGGTAGAAATAGGTTTCTGAAACTTACCCCAGGCTCAATTCCTCTTTTGTGTAATCACATAACATTATGTGAGTTTTTTCCCCTTTTTCTGTCTCAGTACCCATTTTCCTCACCGATGGAGCACGGTATCTTTTCCCTTTGTTGTAACTTTTTATTAGCACCACTTGACACAGTAACACTGACTGGTGAAATCAGAATCAGAAACCTTGTGATGCAGTAACAACTGATTTTGATGTATCCCACGACACCATTTCTCCATTCTCCTGTGAAGAAAACTGTTCCCATGAGTAATTCTTGCTCTGGAAAGTTACACATTGAAGCAATTTTATAATTGAATTATTATTGATTAACTGATTCCCAGTGATGTACAAAGAGGGGAAAGACCACACTGCGAGACAAACTCTATCACCCCAATCCTAATACTCTCAAACTGCTTTTAAGTACCCTTTGAGAAATTGCTTTGTTGCAAGCCATTATGCTGCTTTATTATGTAATTTGTGCGTACTTTTTGGTAGTTATATGAGAAGGACAAGGTCACTTATTACATCACTGAAACAGCTGAGTGTATATACTGGGGATAAGTTAACCTCTAAATTTTGAAAATATCCATTGCATTTGCATCTTCTAATAAATTTACTACTTTTCTTTGTATCCCTTGCTAATAAGATTTGCATCCATATAAATGCAAGCTAAACCATCAGATTGGTCTTGTTTATGTGTCATTATCAATGATTCTTTTCATAAAATATTAGAGCCTTTCTATTCAGTTGCAATCCTAAAGGTTGATGTCACTTTATGCCTTCTGAGTCTCAAACAAATAAGAATTGGTCGGCTTTGAAATCAGCCATGGATTTTTTAACTGTCTCCTGCTTCTTCTTCAAGATATCTCTCTTCTAATCTCAGACTATAACAAGAATTTAGCATATTGATGAACAAGTAGTATTGTCTGGAATTTAAATAATGTAGATTCAGTAAGAAAAATATTTACATATGAGAAAAAGTGGATTGAATTATGGATTATTGTTTATCTGTGAAGTTAAAATCCCGGAATTTGAATCTAGCTCTGGAGAGCAAAATAAAGGTCTCACAAAAAGAAAAAGTTTATATCTTACATTTTTTGTAACATAACCCAGCCTGCTTCTACTAATTGTGCAGAACTAAAATATTCTTATGCTAATATATTTAGATTCTTGTGATTACACTTTGCACAATTAAATTTAGAACGTGTTTTGTTTGAAAGGTGTCATACATACATATAGCCTCTGCATTATTGTCACTTAATAAGACAAAGAACAAATATAGTAAGAAATACTCAAAATTTCTCATAATTCAAAGCACATTCATGAAATTAGTTAAATAACTTAGTATCCAAGGTATCAAAACTATTGGTTCTTTTGTTTGCTTTAGTAAATAAGCATGACTGCCAGTTTCATATGAGGAAATAAGAGAAAAACAAACACATAATTTCAGTTCCATCACCAAGTTCTATGAGTTGCAAGTGAGAGGTGAAAACAAATACGGTGTACTCCTTTAAAGTCATCAGTCTGCATTCCCCATTGCCAGTTCTAACATAACCAGTTACAGGTGTAGTAGGTTGAAACATAGTTGATGGACAAGCTGTTAATGCTTATTTTATGATAAAGAGTCATTCAAACAATTATCCAAAACAAATATATGCAATTAACATTGATTATGTCCCTGAATCCAAATAGTGACTGAGAAGGCCGGCCACAGATGACCAAATTAGAACTGAATCTGCACATTACATCTTCTCAGAATTTCTGTCAGAGCTCATTTAGGCAACAGTTCCGGACTCTTAAAAGCCTGGAGCCACCTGAAGATTCACACAGGATTTTTAAAGTCCAGATAAAATTGATGTTCAAAGCTTTGGGCTCACTGGTGCCTATTTAACTGGCATAATATTAAGTACTTTATTAGGATCCAAATTGCTGGGTTTGGCCTCAGACTAAAATAAAGGCTAAATTATGCCTCCCCAAAGATTTGTTTACTAATAAGTTTGCTGCTTTTTGCAGTGACTTTTCATCAGATGGGTAGTTACTATCCGGGCCTGAGATATTGGTGACAATGATCCCTAAAACCATTGGTGAGGCTTTCTGTGCTCACCTTCACTCACGCACTAAGACATGGCAGTATTGTTGATCCAGCACTTGGAAAAATGTCCTGCACTATCAGCTAAGTCCATTGCCACTAGAAAAAGTGACATTATGACAAGGGGAAAAAATAACCAATAATACAGTAATTCACTTCATCACACTCTGGTTATTCCATCCAACTTCTGTTGCACGTCTCTTTCTGAAGTTAGTTAAATTGTTTTCTGTGTTGTTTGCTTCCTCTATGTTTTATATACATATTGATTGATTTGGAAGTCCTCCAAAGACAAAGTAGGGTAGCTTGTTTAACACTATACTAGACCAATTATTTATTTTACTTTTTTCCTATTTTTGCCAAATAAATGCTTCTTTCCACTGGTACTTTACAACGAGGAAAAGGAGTATCCTGTTAGAGCCAACAAATCAAGACTCAGGAGAAACCACCAGAATTGTCAAAGTAAAAAGAATAAACATGAGAAACTTGTCTTCATCACATGGAAACCAAGCTAATGGAAGAAAGCATAGGAATAATGCAAAAAATTGGAAAAAAGAGTCTCATTATTTTGAGGAAATTGCCTCCATTTTGTACTAAAAATACTGCATTAAAAATTATATCTATCTCAGCATCTTATCCAATGATCTGCAATAAAAAATAGCAATATATACACATTCTTAGAGGAACATGCAGTCATCTGTATGCATCCACTAAGGACCCAGCAAAGCAGGTAGTACCATGCTGCTGGAAAACATGCAAATACCAGGAGTCAACAGCCCATCTTCTTACCAATTACCTACTCAAAATGAAACCTTTTCGAAACTATTCACCGTGCGTGGCAATTGTTTCCTTTGTCTAGATGATGACTAAAAGAGTTCTACACCTTAGTCTTGTATAAAGTCAATTTACCTGCTTAGTTTTAAGTAGTAAGCCAGTCTGTTAGTTTAAGTGCACTGTGTTAAAGTACACCTTGACAAGCTTCTGCTCCTATCAAGGAAATTAACTTCAAGTGAAGATCAGAGTAAAACTTAAAAAAGTTACTTGAAACAAATTCTGGTAAGATATTTCTTTTCATAGCCCTAAGTAATTTTTCCCCCAGCAACATGCCTCTGTTTATATTGGTAACGATCTTTTGCACATAGCAGAAACTCATAGCTCTCAAAAATACCTGCGTGTTTTTGCCTGCTTTCTTCCTTTCTCCTTGCACACATCTGCCTCCTGCTGCCTTTCCAGTAAGGCTTACTTTCAACCTCTGCCATTCCTGGTTGCCACCTTTTTTTTCTGACTTGAAAAAGACAGGAATAATTATGTTAGCCATTCACCAGTTACTTTTTCTTTCACACTTACATTTCTAATATTAACATTTAGCATACATAAATTCCAGTGTTTTGTTACAGACTTCTTGTAAAATCCCAGCAGTGGATGTGCCCAGGTCTGATGGACAGACAGACTATGATGGAGGCGTGTTCTGAAAGGGAGCAACCGTTTATCTCTGGTTAGCCTGTATCTGGAGCCACTGACCCCTGCAGAAGTGACAGTACTTGCACCAGCATGGTTGAGAGACATAATTCTATTGTGCTTTCACAAGGAAATGAGGCTCATACAAATGCTTTGCCAGTCCCATTGTTTACTGTCTTGACCAATTTCAACCCGTTCGAAAGATGGACGGAAATCTGTGTCCCTGCAAGTTTTCTGAAAATCAGTGACTGTGCAAAGGCAAATGCCAAAATAATAGTAGCCATTTGAGTGATAAATCCAGGGTGTGTAGGAGTGGAAATTATTAGATCTGAGCCTAAACAGACAGAGAGAGAAGTTGCCTGTTGCAACAGAGATGCTAACCGGAGATCCTGAGTGAGCAGTAAAAGCAGACAGCAGGAAAACCTATTGGAGGTAACATTTGGTGGCTGGATCTTTACAGGCACGAAGGAGACTAATACGAATTAATACTTTGAGAAAAGAAAAGAATGCAGGATGCATATGCTGTATATTCTGGTTGGAACAAACCTCCTGGCCAACTCTCATGGATTTACATTAGCATAACATATGTTGTCTCCGATCCAGGAAAGCATACCAAAGGGATCATGGGATAAACAGGACTACTGTGATAAGAGAGGAGTCAAAGGACAAAATCCCATGGAAATAATGCCTTCCTGACTGTTCTTTTCACTGAAAACTTGAATTTTGTGCAAACATAATTATTCAAATTTCTTTTAATAAACATATCAATATCAATAATAACAATCAATAAACACAAATTAAAATAGCTCCATGGCTAGTGGAACTAGCAAAGTCTAGTTTCTTTTCCCTCTCCAGAAGGTCACATTACAGCTTTTCCTATAGTTAACAGAAGGTTAATAGGAGATAGGACATAGAATCAATGCATGGGTTGTTACACAGTTTTTAGACTAAAATGTCTATTTTTAAATTCAATTTCCTTGAACAAGTTGGATTTTTAAATAAGAACTAAGCTTATGAAAGACCAAATGTTTAATTTATAGAGACAAAAGTACTCCTGAAATTAGTGACAAAATAGAATAAATTCACTACCTTTTCACAGAATGAGGACTTAGAGAAAATATTTTTGATATAATTTGCCACGCTTACAAAGCAACAGTAATGAAAATCACCTTTGGATTGAGATGCATAGGTAAAATCATTCTGTCAAAAAAGCCAGCACTCTGAGAACAGGAAGAAATCTTTAATGAAACACCTCTCCATTCATGGGTCTCAAATTGCTGCTGTGTACTTGTAGCAATGGCAATACAGATCACATTACAAGGAGATATTTTAAATAAATCTTCATGTGTTTGTTATTGCATTGACTGTAAATGAATTGCTCTGTTGGAAAGCAGCTGAAGTCAAATACAAAGCCAGATTGTCATAGTTGCTTGTGGGTGCAAAATGAAGAAGGACATCAAGCTTCTATTTCTTGTATGGTAGTAATGTACACGCTACTAAGGCACATGAGGAATTTATCAATTCAGCGACAAGAAGTAGGCTATAAGTAATGATTTTTTTTACATTATATAAGTAATGATTTTTTTTACATTAATTTTTACAAATTAATCTGGAAAAAGAGCAGACATGAATTTAAACCAATTATTTATAATATGGCCATTAGGCCATGTATGAGACCATGTTTATGTGACAGTTGATTCTGGAATAAAGTAGTCCTGATTTGCTAGTTAATATGTATTATGAATGATTTTATCAGTTTTCATATGTGGCATATTAAAGTATGTATTTGCTAACTTTGCTTGACATGTTTGGATGCTCAGGTCAAGCTCCTGCGTTTGGTGAAGATCTTTGCTTAAAAACAGCTCAAAATTTCAGTGAATTGAAGTTGGTGAATACCCTATACTTTTAGAAAACAGGTGGTCAAATTGCATGCTTAGGTAATAGATTAATTATTGACCATTCAGTTTAATAAAAAACATTTCATGTCAGAGGTTGAGACAAAAAGCCTGCTCTCCTGTGTGGTTTTCGTTTTCCTTAACTTTCGTTTCCTTAACTAAAGACCAGCAACTCAGTATTTCATTCATTCTGTGGTCCAACTTCTGCAGCAACTGGCTCAGGAACTGAATAGACAACTGTCTCCTTTGTCTACTGCCCTAACACCCCACCAAACTACACTAGAATAATAAGCTCATGAGAACAAAGAGGCCAAACTGATGTCATGCATGCAGCTTTAGTCCTGTTTATTCTTAGCTCAGAGAGCTTGTCCGTGCAGTCTTGAAAATATTTGTTGCTATAATAGTAAAATGTAAGGCCCATAAAGTAGTACAGGATTATTTCTATAACATATGTTAATTTTCAGTCCTTAGGCCTGCTCAGCTCCATGGATGACTGGCATTTAATTAGCTGTCAACTTTGTAGTCCCTTTCAGAAGGATGAATCCTAGATTTTTGTCTATTCAGTTTTCCAAAAAACTTAAACTGATAGAATATGAATCAAAGTTGTCAATTTTCACTGCTCCCCTCCAAAAGTCTGTTCTTTCTTTCTGTTTTATAGCTGCCACCCAGAGTTTAGGAAGTCAGATACCTCTTCCTTGGCCATCCAAATCTCTAGTGCCCCAGAGTGTTACTACACGTATGCATCAATATGTAGCTGTCTTTTGTGAGGAAGGTCTGGTACATATAAGCAACCCCGGTACTGTCCTCTGCTGTGGATTTTCAAAAATTCACGAAAGAGGTATATTTGGAATTTTGGGTGGCTGCACTTACTATTCTGCATACATCTTAATATTCACAGGAATGAGATGATCTTTCACTCAAACCATTCTGTGATTTCATATAAATGAAACTACAGAATGTGATGGCAGTTCAAACAGATCAGATTAAAGGGGATCTCATGAACACCAATTCATGCCCACTCAAATTAAGAACACATGGACAGGTGTGGAAGTTTTCATTTCCAGGGCTGACTGCACCAAGCCAGACTTTCAAGACCTAAGCTGTTAGTGCACCATTTATGCTGGGCTTTCAACTTAGTCCTAGTTGAAATACAACTAATATTTGGACTTGAGAACAAAAAGCCTTATTTCTCAACTTCCTCAAATTGTGTGTGAAGCTTAGGCTGCCTAGGCCAAGGAACCTGCACACTCCACCCCCACCCTCATCAACTTATTTTGGTTCCATATACTTCAGTGCACATAGAAGACAGCCAAGAAATCTGTACATGCTGGTGACCTCAAGAGAGGAGATCGAAGTAAGTCTCAGACAACTGTAAGAAGTAACTTAACAGCTAATAGTAAATACCTCTGGTGTGCTTATAGAACTCACACTTTTATGAAAGGACCTTGTATCGCTCAGTAAAATTAATACTATTCAGCAGAAGTAGGGCAGAGAAATTAAAACTCAGATTACTTTTGTCAATTCATTTGACTTGAGACAAATCGGTGTAAGTTAGGATGGCTCAGAGAATGGAACTAATATATTTGATGCTGGGGAAAATAAAACCCCGTATTCTTAACTGAACTCCTTGGTAGAGTAAATGGAAAAATACTAGTCAAAAATAATGCATAGCTCAAGGTCTAACAGCAGAAGCATACACTTTTGTACTTTCTATGACAGAAAATTAATGCTTGGTAAGAATAGGTTCACAAGTTCAGTGAACTTGTTTACCCTTAGTAAACACCTTTTCTTAATAAATGCCCACGAAGGAAAAGTCAGACTATTGAGGATTTGCTTAATGCTAGGTTTCAAATACAACTACGGGAATTCTTTGCTAGCAGTTCCCTTGACGTCCTCTAGATCTCTTGACTGAAGAACTATAAGGATACTATTTAGTTACCTCTTAAAATTGTCTGAGACTTACCTTGATCTTCCTTCTTGCAGTCAGCAGCATCTATAGATTTCCTCTCTGCCTTCTACATGCACTGAAGTATACAGAATGAGATCATTTCAGGTTAGTCTGCAATGGAAAATTGCCTGTTGCTGCCAGTTTGTTCTTACTCTTAAACAATGTTCAACACTGGACAATCTTGATGAACTGCCTCTACCAACACTGATTTTTGACAGCAGATAGTACATCTAGTAGAGATCAAGCCTTTTTAATAATTCTTTGCTATTACTCCAACTTTTCCATAGTGCTTTCACAAAACACAGCCTTTTAAGAAGCAAGTACACCAAATTGCCTGTAAGTCTCACCTTTGAAGAAGAAGAATCCTTGCCAGTGAAGTGGGTGAGAAAATTTAATTGTGCAATAAACCACTCCAGTTGAGCATGAGGTAACCTCCAGTCAAACTTACATGAGCAAAACCCAACTTCAAGCAGAGCTATAGTTTAATAACCAAATTGGGACTTGGACCCAACTGCTTCAGTCACTCTGCAGCTAGTCTGGGAGTGGGAGCACAAACTCCATAAGGCAGTGTCTGCTCAGTCTGGGGCCACCTGTCCACGCTGCCTTGCTGGGCAACTGGGCTGTGAGGCCACGGCTGCCCTGGTAGCCGGGCCCCAGTGCAGGCCACCACTACAGGCCATCGTCGCTTCCCTCACGGGACCCCTGCCGCCCACGGCCGCCTAGGCGGCCCACGGAGGCCCGAGGGCGTGCGGAACGGCGCCGGGGACCCGAGGCGCGGTGAGGGCTGGGCCGGCTGCCCGTGCCCTGGTGGCGCCGGGCCGTGACGCTCCCGCCGCGCTGCCGGCGGGCCCGGTCCTCATAGCCGTGAGGGCAAGGCGGGAGCGCGCAGCTGGGAGCCCGCCTTGGGCTCGGCGGGATGGAGGCTCTGAGGCGCTCTCTGGCTTGCTGCTTCACCTCTGACGGTGTAACACTGTGAACACCCAGGTTGGCTCCAATGTGTGCACTGTCTTTAACAGATGGAAATTACAGCCACAGCTGAATGTGGGCCAAGGGCCATTAATATGGTAAAGCCAGAGAAAAGATGCAGGGTCTTGTCATTAACTCTAGAGGTATTCCACTATTTGCCTCTTTTTTTTTTTTTTTTTTTTTTTAAATAGCTGTTTAAAGTCTTTCCTAAACTGCTAAAGTACTACAGAAAATGAGATTGAATTAAGTATTTATAGCCTGCTAAAAATACTGGGAAAAGCATCGAGGTTATTTTTAACTCTTACACTTCATGAACATATGCAATCTTTTATGAGATGCATAAATGCAGCTGTATTTATATCTGCTGAGTATGAGTTAATGTAGACATTCAAGACTAGACACTTGGAATGTTTTGTACTTCTTTTTTTTTAATTTCTCTGTTTATGTTAAAACATAATGACATAAGAAGCATCAAAGCAACCTTTATTGATTTCTATGATCAAAATGTGATCAGAAAACTGAATTTTTAGAAGATAAAATTGGGAGTGACATGCTTAGTTTGAGAATACTATCTACTATAGTCATAAAAAGTTCAAACATGATACACCTTTTCCACTTATTATAATTCTAATGAGCTTTCACAGAAGCACAAGTTAGTTGTTTTACCATACCAGCGATTTAAGTAAGGCTTTGTCATAGAGATCTCTGTAGTGGATAGTAATGAATTTATGCATTTTTAACTTTCAACACAGGAAGTTAATATAATCCGCAGGAAGAGAAGAAGGGAAAAGGTACAAGAAAGGCCAAGACTCTGGAAGTTTGGAGTTATCAATACACGTATGGCAGCTTTCTACTATTCTAGTTACATCAAATAGCTTTTTCTTACATGTTTTTTTGCCTAAGATATCCCCAAATATATAACAATAAGTGTAGAGTGTTTAGAATTTTCAGTAGTATGGAAAAAGTCCTTTTCATGCTTGCTTTCCTGCAAAGAAATGTTAGTTACTTAGGTACAAAACGGTATAAAATTTCCATACTACATGTTGCAGTCTTTTCAGAAACACTTTTTAAAAATAATCAGGTTCTGATAGTTGGAATAATAATCTCTAGATCCGTAGTTCAGCATTCTGTAGTCCTGAAAGAAGCCTGATCTTTATTTGGGTTATGTTGTGACGTGTGGCGATAATGTTCTGAGGGTTCTAAGATAGTGAAAACAGGTGTGACATCAAACAGATGATGCAGAAAATGTGCTCAGATTAAGAAATAATGGATTAGCAAGAGCTTCTGTAGACATGGAGATAGGAAAACGTTTGGTTTTTTTTAATGGCTATAGGATTGCATTCAGGAATATTACTTCTGAACTTTCTGACAAATTGTATTATTATAAATTCCTAGAAAACTAGCAGTTTATGGAATATGTATTTCTTTACCAACATATGCAACTAATCTCAGTACAAAACTATTCCTAAAAAGCTTTTTTCTAATGTTTGGAAGGTGGAAATTCATAGGATTTAGAATCACAAGCTTATGATTGCAGCTCCTAGTTCTGTCTACCTCAATCCTTGTCTATAAAAAGGACATAATCATTACTACTTTTTAAATTTAAGAGTTACTGTTTGTAAGGCAATGAAAAAAGAGCAAGTAGATGTAACTTCTAATGGCCTTTGTATATTTTACCTTTCAATATAGCTCTCATACAGAATAGCATTTATGATGTTAGGGGGGAAATTAAGTATACTAATGGGTTGGTTCTGTTATGCTAAGGACATTCTTGGACATTAGACCCGTGTCCTCTGCATTTCCTTCAATTAGTGGTATTGTTGTGAGAGTCATTATCTTAATGGCTGAAGAGAAGTGTCAGCGCATTTATCCTCCAGCTTAGCATTTTTGCAGCAATCCTTATTCTGTTTTACTTATTTTCTGGTTTATGCATGCATCACCAGGGTCTTAAAATATAGAAATGGGTTTGTAATGTCTTTTGCAACATTGCAAACACAATAAGGATAGACTAAGAGAAGAACTAGAAGCTGAAGAATCTGAACTGTCTAAGCAAGGCCAGTTTCTGCCTTGAAACTATAGGTTTTGCAAGCATGAGAGATCTTAATTAAATAAAACTTGAACAGGACGTGTCTCTTAAAAAAAAAAAAAAGAAAAGAAAAAGCCAGAAACCCAACCACTAAAAAAATCTTTGTTGTGTTACAGTGTTGGTGTTCTGCATTATTCTGTGTTAATATATAAAAATCAACTAGACAATATGTATAAATTTGATGTAGCTTTAAAGGTAGCCAACTGGATGGTGCTTTATGGATAAAAATATTAAGAGTACACTAAAGGCAACATCATTAATAGCCTAAGTGCAACTTGAAAATGTATCTACTGACAAAATAATTTGCCACTGCTCTTTTTGGTGCATACAGCACTATATATGCAGTACTAATATGCTGTGCTTTTAAATTAAGTTCATGGACAATTAACTAAGACTGTGCTGAAATTTTTGCAAGAGTTCTTAATCCGTGTGACCTGGCCAGGTTCCAAGTTGGCTAATTACATTAGATTATTTCCTGCTTAAATATAGTTTAATAAGAGATGCCATCACTTCCTGTCCTAAACTATTGTGTAGTCTTGTCTGCTGTGTAACAGCTGTTGTGTTCCATCCTGAAAGAGCTTCTTTTCACTTGTAGGTGTAATTACTACAGATCTACACTAAATTTTGAGGTAGGCCTTTTTGCATCCTTGTGGTTAAAGAAGCAACAGGAAAAAAACCCCACACTACATCCTTTGATCAGGGAGAACTAACTTTAGTTTTGGTCGAGAAGAAAAGAGAGCTTTGTAGGCATAAGAAAATTAACCAAGTTATTACGTAAGGTATTTTGTAGACTTATATAGGGAAGGGAAAATGCCAAATATGCCTAAATAGCAAAAAGCATCCATTTTTTGGAAGAAGATAAAAATTAACTGAATTTGCAAGTTAGTATTTCCTGGCATTAGTTCTTCTAAAACACTTAGGGGAAAAATGATACTAAAGTAATCCTTTATGCTTTTGGTTTTATGTATGTCTTTTGGTCACTTTAATTTGCAAAGATTTTGATAGACCAATGTGAGCTGTCATGGTAATCAAAGATTTTCAGTACCTTATCTGCTAATATTGCTATCAGTGAGGTTGGTGCTTTTCCAGTCAAATAAAAAAAATGTAATCTAAGTCTTTTTTAATGTAGAGGTAATTTATTGCCTGACTGTAGCATTTAAAATGACCTTGTTTTTCATTCATTCCAAGGGTAAATATGACATCCTGGATATATGTCCCAAACAACTTGCAGTTGAAAGCACCCTCGTACTTAAAATGCAACATTGGTTCTGAGTAGGAGAGCCAGATATTTTAACCGTAAAATTTAACAGGAGTACCAGTACAGAAGGGACCTAGTGAAGAACATTCTTTTATGTCTCTACTTGCAAAGGGTTAATATTTTAATTGTTTAGATTGAACTGGCATTTCTCACCTTCAGAGATTTAATTGGTTAATAAAAAGACTTCTTCATCATAGACATGAAAGAAATGCTGGAGGAGCTATGGAAGGCAAGGTTGGGGTATGAGATACTGCTAAAATGGGATTGGCAAAACAAATAATAGTTTTCTCTATCTTTTATGATGACTAGAGTATCCTTTAACAATTTAGGAGTGAAGGGAAATAATGCATAGCTGCTTTCACCTCTTTCACAGTGAGATCTGTTGTAAGAAGAGTGCACTTTCTATGAGGTGTATTTGGTAAGTTGTCTGTAATATGAGCTGATGCAGAAACTCCTTAGGAAAGATTTCTAGGCTTTTATAGAACATGTGAAGTCTAGATTCTTGCAGTCTAGATTCTTTCGCATCCTTCAGAAGTTCTTATTTTGGTTCGTCAAGTCTGAGTTTTCTGCAAACCAGTTATGGCTGCTCTGGGGATTAATTTAGTTCAGCACCTTCGCAAAATTTTAAAAGAAAATTTACCTATATACCGATTTTCAATAATTGCACAGCATTTCTTAATGAAAGCAACTTAGTGGTGAACACATTGATCCAGCTGCAAAACTATTTTATTAATTTTATACTTTTTATGAACTTATTTATGCTTTTAAGCATTCCTAGGCCTTTTGTACCTTGACCCTCATTCATTGTCGTGAAGAGAAGTAGATACTCATTTGACCACTCCAGGATGGCATAATAAAACTACGTGTATAAGAGCATAAAGCCAGGAGTACTTAGACATGTTAAATTTTTTAAATAGCTGTCAGAGAGTGGTAGCATACCTTCTGCAAATGCTGACAAGTATCTGTGATGATAATACTTGATGATAAACCTCCTAAACACAGAGCAAATTCAGCAAAAAGGTTTTGCAATGTTTTTGAATGTAGTGTTTTAAAAAACAAATTGCACATCTCAGTTGAGTGATATATTCAGGTTCTTATGAAAAAGAATCTTTTAATTTTTTTAATTAATAGGATTCATTAAATGCTAACTATTTCTACCCTTCCTCAGGGGAAGGACTAGCCCTACTAGCCTTGTAAAAATTTTGTTATTTTTGATTGTTGGTAACTTCCTGCTGGTCCTTACACTGTGACCAATCCGTTTTAATATGTTTTATGATAATAAAATGCATGCTTTGCAAATATTGCACGGGACACCTGTTAACAGAAGTATATAATATAGCTTCTAGTCCCTAGTGAATACCGCATAGCCTTTTAAAATACTTTCAAAGACTTTTTGTTTGTTTAGTTGTATAAGAAGGTCTGTCTAGAACAGATCATGTTACAAGATCAGAGTTTGGAAATGTTGTGTGAGTTTTAACTTTAGTGCTGCCCCACAGACAGCTGGATTGCTACAAATGAAGGGCTGTAAACCTGTGCTGATAGCCTGTGAGTGGAGGTGCAGAACAGAGAAACCTTTTAAACTGGCTGTGCCTTTGGAGAGATCATTACAGTGAACTCTACCTCTGTAGTCCCACAAGAATTTTGGATTTGACCTTCCAGACATTTATGTATGGTATGTAAATGGCCCTAGTAACATCAGTGTAATTGTTCAAATGTTAGGTTACATGTCTGTAAAAACGGTGCTTATTTTATTCTGTTTTCTCCCAATTCAACAGTTAAGACTATGAATACATTGGTGCGTGCAGCTAGTTAAAAATATATATAATGATAGGGTCAAAAAGCATAGCAGAAAATACTAAGGGAACGACAAAACTCTGGCATGGTATATTTTTAAAAATGGTATTTATGCTGGAAGCCTGAAAAGAATGAGAAGGCTAACTGTATGTGTAATTAATTCATCATGAATAGGAAGCAAAAGAAAAAAGAATCCTGTTTTTGTAGTATATGTGCTGCAGTTTGAATTTGCATTTTTTAAAATTGAAAATTACGGCTTTCATATTGCCTGAGGGAGAACAGCCAAATTTGAAAGCTAGGGACCTTTCTGATGTAATAGTTAATCACTTTAAATGCATCAGTAGGATCCACTAACAGCTTCTGTTGAATAAGCATATTAAAACAAAGGAATTGTAAATATGTTTTTAAAACGTTAGTAAGTTTTGCAGTAGTAAAACTGATTTGTTTGTGACTAGTGGAAAAACTGTAACTTTTAAAACATATTTTGGTGTAGACTATAAAATACTATACAGCTACCTAAAACTACATTAGTGACTGAAAGCCAAATTAATATTCAGTACAGTGAGAAAGATATTGTTCATATTTTGAGGACAAATATAACCCAGTGGTGTAAATTTGGATGGTTGACTGAACTTTGAGAAGAGAAATATGTGTTGGGACCTGTGGTTCTGTGCTCACATTGATTAAATTCTGTCCTGCTGAGCATTACAGAAAACAAAGATTACATAACATTGTCCAAACACACACACTTTTATTTGTCACAAGATACTATAGTTCCTCTTACTAACAACAAAAAAATATATTTAGAAAGGTTATTTAGAGAGGTTGTAATAATAATGCTACTAGAATTTCTTTTAAAGCAATTATTACAAGCAGCAATATTAAGCATGCACCAAACAGCCAGTAAATTTTATAGTGAATTATCTAAATCCACTGTTTGTTTCCCCTTACAAAATTCTGTTATCTCATGAGTGACAGAGCTGTTGTATTGCAAAATGTGTGAGCTTTTGATGGATAACATTCTGAGCAAAGCAGCTGTTTATTGTATCTATACTCGTTCTTACCCCACACTCTTTTTTAAGACCATTATTAGTAAATTTTGAGGTTAGAGAGGTACTGACCCAATCAAACATGTACAGAGCTCAGCCTCTGAGTTAATTAAATGTGGGTTAATAACATATTATAAGGAAATCATTGTCCTTATTACAGTTATTAGGTAGTTAGTCAAATTATAGCTTCAAAGGAATGCAGAGCATGGAGAATTTGGGACTAAATTATGCATTTGAACCTTAGGCCAGCTTTTACTGTTGAGGCAGTTTGCTGCTAAAAGAAATTGTGTGTCATTGAAATTAAATGCCTTTCTGGGGATGGAAGCTTCCATTTTTTAATGAAATTACTGAGTGTGGTGTAGTGAAATGATTAAAATCTGTATTCCGGGAATGTGGTGGACAAAAAAAAATCAATAAATGCTAGGAAACCTTTGCTGCTGGATGTGAATCCTTGGAATGAAATAGCCTGGTACAAAAATAATACTTAAAAACATATCAGCACATTAATGTATTTAGCGTGAGTCTCACGAGACATCATCTTCACTAATTTTTAGCATAAATTTTACTGTGTAATGAGAAGCTTTCTTTTCTCATATCCGTATTAGGCAGTGTTTTTGCCCTTCCCCCAATGTTCCTGCATTGCAATCATTGTGCTTGCACTTATTATGTTACAAATGACCGAGGTAAGGCTGACATTCTCGTTGCATGCAAAAAGAGCTAGTCTGCCAGGCCTTTTTTTTTTTTTTCCCCTAATGAAGCAGCTTTGTGAAATCTCCCCATGTGTTAATACTAATGAAGATCCTCCAGCACAATTAAAATCGCAGCCAGTGGCTGAAGAGGAATCAGAAGACAATGGCATCTTTCTACATGTGCATATTTCCTTATGCATAGATCGACTTTATTTAGAAATATTGCTGATTTTTAAAATGCTTATATGTAGTATTTAACAAGGTTAACAAGCTGTACACATTCTTGAATTCTGCAAGTATGTTTTTACCAACTCATACTGAAATCACTTTAGATTTTCTTCGTTGCACTGTGGTGTGACTTCACAGTGTTATGGTTTGTAGGGAGCAGTCCTTTGGCTTTTGCAGTGTACTTTAACCCTGCTTGAGTTTGAGACTATGCCAAAGAAAGAAGAAAAAAAAAAAAAAAAGGAGGATACCATGTGTGTAGTGTGAAGGGTTGGTATAGGGAAGCACAGCTTTTCGTTTTCTACAAATAATCTCTATGGGTTGTTTCAGGAAAGGCGAGAACATTGGTATTTAAAATATGTATTTTTAATTCTAATTCTTGTGTCAATAGCTGGTGAATGTTAATACTTCCCCTTGATTTTAATTTAATTCCGCCACCCTTGTTGCCTGCTTTACTTGAATTTATCTAGTACTTCAAGAACGTAAAAGTTGGCCGTTGCTTCTTTAAAATGTCTCCTCTTTTAGAAGTGGATCGCCTTTTTTTTTTCGTAGACGGCAGTTGTTTATACTACAGATTCTATTGTTGCTTTATTAATTTT
The DNA here is from genome assembly GCF_965178545.1 of Coloeus monedula. Taxonomy (NCBI): domain Eukaryota; kingdom Metazoa; phylum Chordata; class Aves; order Passeriformes; family Corvidae; genus Coloeus; species Coloeus monedula. The sequence continues at coordinate 40,501,866 of NC_138787.1, read as the reverse complement.
TTTTTAACCTGAACTTAATCTGTAGGCTCTTAAAGTGGGCACCTTTGTTTCTCCCTCGACCGATAAAGTCATCACTAAAAAATGACCCAGCGCCGACTGGAACTTTCTGTCGCTGTCTAAAGAACGTGGGCTGTTCAGAACTTTTCCTAAGCCGAGGGTGGACGTGGGGCGCGGGCACCATTCCTGCAGCGAAATCCACAATTCCGCCGCCAGCACTGTGGGGAGCGCCGGCGGTGACGTCACCGGGGGCGCGGGGTCCACGACCCCCTCCAGGGTCCCGCCGGCTGGGGGTGGCCGCCGTGCGCGCCGCCGCCCGCGCGCGCCCCCGCCCCCTCCGCGCGCTGCGCGCGGCTCCGGGGAGCGCCGGGAAGGGCCGGCCCGGCGCGCGCCGCCCGCACCGCTCCGCGGAGGGGAGAGAGCGGGAGAGTGAGAGCCGCGCACCCCGCGCACCGAGCGGCGGAGCTTCTCCCAGGTGAGTGGCTGGGGTGGGATGGCGTTCTGCCGCGCCGGAGCTCCCGAGCCCGGGTAGCGCCCGCCTCGCCGGCCGCGTCCCCGCCGGTGCGTATCGCCCCTTTGTTGTGTGGGCCGAGCGCGAGTCCCGCTGCGGGGCCCTGCCCGGACAGGGCTGCAGGCGGGAGGTAGAGTGGCTGCGTAGAGGCGAGTCCCGTGGAAGGGCCGGGGCTGGTGTGCCTGCAGACGGGACGGCCGTGTTCCGAGAGATTTTAAACTTTACTCATGGCCGCACGCCCCTGCCTTGGCCGGGCGGCGCCGGTCACGTCTCTGCCGACGGACGCCCGCAGCCTCCGGGGCGGCGCGGCGGCTGCTAGTGGCCACCGGGCGGCTCTTTTGTGTGGCGCTGTGTACGCTCCGCTCCCGGCGGCCCTCCCGCCCCGTTCCCCTCTTGGCGGCGGGCGCTGCCCCGCTCCCCTCGGTCGGGGCTGTCAGGGCGGGCGCGAGGCGGGGCCGCGCGGAGCGGCCGCGGAGCAGCGGCCGGAGCACGCGCAGCCCCTCCGCGGGCGGCCCCCGGCCCCGCGCAGCCCCCGCTCCCGTGCGCGGGTGAGTAGGCGCTCCCTCTCTCCCTCCTTCCCTTCCGCGCGGTGCGGGGCGCGGCGCGGGCCGGGAGCGGGCGCCGCTCCGCACACCCGGCTCGCTGCGGGTCCCTCTGTCCGCGGCTTTATGCGTGTCCCGTCCTTGTAAAGAGAAACAAGCAGCTGCAGCGCTGGGCCGAGTTGTTGAAATTTATCCCTTTGTGTATATTACAATATCCTCCATTTTTCTGCCCTCCAAACAACAAGCCTTTCGCCATCTTGGGCAAATTTTTATTCCAAAGTCTGACCGTCTCTTCTAGGAGGGAATGAGTAGAAAACCTGAAAGCGCTTCTAGATGAGCATCAAAGTTTAGGAGATGTTACAGGGACAGATAGTGACGTCATGTAAAGTTTAAGGGGATTTTTCTCCAAGACTCTCTGCTTTCCCGTAGGATTCCTGGTCTAACGTGTTGTAAACCGCACTTTAAAAGAGAGGTTCCTAGTTGAGCGTGCACGTACAGGGGACATTGTGAATATGCTTCTTTATTGGTGTCTGGTTTCATAACAGGAAAACAATCGTGCTTTTAGGTTATTCCTCCCCCCCCCCCCCTTTTTTTTTTCTGCCCTGGCCTTAGTATTTAATATGTAATGCTTAACTGTTCGGTTATTTAAAAAAAACGTTCTAAAGTTACTATGTTAAATAACAAATTATCTGGAGATCGGCATTGTTTTTGTTTATGGCAAATAGTAATCTGATGTGAAGTTTACATGAAACACTGGGTACAGGATCTTCCCTGAGAAATAAATAGTTTCTTCTTGGCATGAGGAACATGGCAATACAGACCTCCATTTTTAAATGACAAACTTGGAGGTATGTTTGGAAGCAACAAACTTATTAAGCTGCATTATTAAAAGGCTCCTTCTGGAAAGTGCCTATAAATATTGCATGTCGTTTGGGTTATGTTCCAGGTGCTGTATAATGTGTGTGGCTAAACGTAGTAACTATACTAAACTCATTGAAAGAACCAACCCCACAACAACCCCTTACCCAAAACCCAACAACAAATCTCTTTTCCTCTGACTACAAGTTTTGTATCAGCTGTTGTGAAAGGGAGAACAATAAAAGGTACTGTTCTGTTAATTTGGATCTCAATTGATTTTTTTTTTTTTAGTCTCATGAAAAGTTTTTCTGGTTGCATAACTTAGTGAAACATGGTGTACTTGATAAGGAATACTTGTAGGTAGAGTTCTGTTTTTCCATTCTTCTTTCTGTGGTTGTTTGACTTGCTGCATATTTAAAGTTGCACTATGGAGAGCATGAAACTACTTGTATTTAATTTGCATTTTCTTTGTCTCCAGGATTGGGAAAAATATTGACAACAGTTAACATAGAAACTAGTGGGAATAGCTGTTTGTGCATGAAGACTTTCTTTCTATCCAAGTCAGTATTGAATGCTGTACTTAAAGCAGCCTTAAGGTTATGTTAGAACAAAAGTCAGATGCTTACTTTATTTTTCTTTCCTAAATGCATCAGAAAATGTGGTTGGATTTGCTATTTGCTATCTGTGTGAATGCTGAGTAAACGAAAACATTTAAATAGTTGAAAGCACGTACAACAGGTGATTCTAAGTTATAAATGCATTGAAGGTGTAGAAGATTGGGTAGGTTATAAATGGTGAGCAACAGAGGATAAGTAGTTTCCAAAAATGGCGGTGTAGCTTTGACATCTCATAATAAACTACATATGTGTTTTTGTCAAAATGCTGCGAAATCAATAAACTTCATAATGTTAAGAAAATGGTAGCCAAGGTAATTTTTGTAAAGTGTATGTAGAGAAGGCACTAGGAATTGTTCAGGAATCTTCAGTATTCAAGAAATTCTATGTTCACTTTAAGCAGGTGATGCTTGTGTAATCATAGATCGTACCAATTCCTGTAAGCAAGGGTAGTATTCAAATCAGGTTATGATGAAGTTGTTGATAAACAGAACTCTTTGGAGGGTAAAAAGTATTTCTTCAGAGGATCAGGTATTGTTTTCTTTTCATTCCTGATCCAAAGTCTGTTCTGGATGGCACAGTATAAGGTTTTGTGACTATTATGTGTTGAAAATAAACTGGAATTGTGATACCTTGTTCTAGTTCCACCCAGGACAGGGTTAATTTTTGCAGTAGCCAGGAGGGGCATGGCCAGGACCCAGTAGTTCTGGCCACCTTACCCCTGTCAGTTGGGGGTGGGAAAGGCAGGCAAGGCACTCTCTTCTTTTTGGGGAGAGAAGGGCTCTCTTCCAAGTGAACCTAGGGTATTGTTGTTTCCGTGTGAATCTTTGGACTCTTTTTTGTACTCTCTGTCATTGGTATTGTTGCTATTACTATTCATGTTCTTATCTCATTGCTGTTTCCGGTAAATGCTCCCTGTCTCACCCGTGACCTTTACCTTTTGTGCCTCCAATTCTCCTCTCCATCCTGAAGAAGGGGTGGGAGTGAATGAGCAGCACATGGTTTCAGTGGGAGCACTGAACTGGGGAATATCATCCCTAAACCATGACATACTGGTATTTCTCATACAAATTATTTTCTTAAACTAAATTCCAATGTGCTTGGTTCCTTACAGGTTTGTGTTCCCACAAAAAGGTTATTGTTTTTAAGATTATTGTAGGTGGTCAATACCATTATAAAATTTTTTGAGTAGTGTGAGAGGAAAGGTAACTAAATACATACTTCATACCTTTTGGTGAAAAATACTTGATTTTCTTGAACGTGTAATAAAATGTTTTGCATTTTCAAATGATAAACTAGCAATATCTTTATATCATGGAGGGAAAAAGCATTGCTTGATGACTTCTTTATGTTTCTTTAACCTTTATATTGACCTTATGTTAAGAAGAAAGTTCTACAAGACTGACTTTTTTTTGTCTTTTTTGAGAGACACTTAAAATGCAAATAAGAAGGTAATAGAAGCCTTTCCTTATAGGTCCTGTTGCCCTTTTTCATGTTTTCTTTGTTTGCATGTTTATTGTAGAATTGCAGTGTAAAGGAACAGATTTTTTGCAAAACATCCTGATGTGTTGCTTTTTCTTATGGGAGTGCATAACTGTTCCTTCTGATGCATCGATTTGACAGCCGGTTGATTTCATGAAACTGCTAAGAAGCCGTTAGTGGTGTCATTGAATTCAAGTGGAACAGTCCCTCCCAGCTTGAACTGCAATTGTTAAGGTCTTTGTTGCTACTTTTCTATTCCTGCGCAAGACTTGGAATATCAGAGTTGCAAATAAAAAGAAGCTTGTGCACCCGGTCTCACATCCCAGAATGAGAGAAAGGAATACCTAACTGCTGTTAGTTCTATAATTTTCTTATAATGGCCTATTTGGGAATAGGAGATCTTGACTGTTGGGAGGTACAACCAGCAATGCAGTTTCCTACACCCTTCCTCCCCTCTCTCCCTCCGGTACATTAAGAGTTTCATTGTATGAACACTGTGTTCACATCCCTTCACTGTGATCTGTCTCCCAGACTCTAATGTATAGGTATCTTTAAATAAAACTAAGTAGTGTAACTAATGGTGGATTTTTTTTTTTTTTTTAAATAAACAGACTATTCTAATAGAGTACGTAAGAGTGGTACTTAGTGTTCTCATCGCTTAGATAATTTGGTCCAAGGAAGATTCCCACAGTCTACCAGTTTTCTCCCAAGTGTGGTTCAACCTTTGAGTTAATTTTGTTTTACTACAGTATATTCAGTAAATTGTGTCATACCAGATTATAGGCTGGTTTGTGATTGTTAATTGCCACCACAAGAAACACTGAAACAGTTGTCGAGGTTAGCAGTGATTTTTGTGATTCTTTGATAGTTTACAACATTCTGAATGTGGACAAAATGTAGTAAGTATATGTTGGTCAACGTATTTTATAGAAACAAGTTTGTATTGAAGAACATTATGCAGTATTCAGAATTTAGGTACAGGTGATCTTCCCCACTGCATCACAGAAGGAAATGAAACATCCTTTTTTTAACTGACATCTATGCTTCAAAAATTTTTTTTGTTATACTACTGCATTTTTACTTTAAAACCATTTTTATTGTAAATAGCAACAGACAAATCAACAAGAAACTACCAAAAGATTTGTGTTAGGAAAATAGTAGGTTCACATTAATTTTTTAGTTTGTCTTTCTTAGGACTTTATGAAAAGGCGAGACAGTATTAGTTTCACTGTTACAGAGATAAGGACTCCGAAAGGGTTTTGTCTTTTACCAACATCACAAGTAGTTGCTGGTAGAGGATGAAAAAAGAGCTGTCTTCACTGACTTTAATCTATAGTGTGCTGTGTAGTTGTTTCCTTGAAAACGGAAATGTGTGGTTTGTTATTCCACAGAGTAATTGCTAAGGGTAGGTAAGCAGAATGCACGTAGTCATTAAAAAAAACTGGGACCATGTATTCATTCAGCCTCTTCTGAAGGGCCAGGCAAGATGCAGTATTTTGCCATTATTATATTTCTTAATCGTACAATTTTAAGTGGAAAAAAGGTATGTAGAACATGTAATCCAGTTAGCACACAGTTTCACCTATTAGCTGTGTTAAGTTCTTATCCAAGTTCTTTAGTGTTTAAGCTCTTTACTGTCCTAAATTTACCGTTATGTAGTGCCATGGTCTTGAGCCATTCCTTAAATAGAAAAAAACGAATATACTTTATTAAAGTCCAAGACAGAACTTCCTTTGAGATCTAAATGGAAATAAGTAATAAAAATAAAAGTAGTAATTTTATGGTATCAATTAGATTTTTATTTCTTTTTTGGGGGAGGAGAAACTGTGATTTATTGTATTGCGATACTAGCATTTCATGAGACACTAGGTGAAAGAAGCACTCTTGGAGCGTGAGGAAGTCTTAACGCTTGTTTCAATTTCTTTTAATGTAGCAACAAGGAATAAAGGATACAAGGGTTTTCCCAGCTTAGTTTAACAGAATTAATTTATGAATTTGATAGAATTCCTAATACCAGTTCCTTCTCTTTTTATGTGAATATCTTTCAGTTCACTGGAAAAAAGACCGATATATCAAAACAAGTATGCATTTTGAAGCCTTGCTTAGTGACAGATGATCTTTCAAACATAGGCTCTGAAAGTATGGACTTAAGAAAAGGTGTGCTGGGCTTTTCAGTGTCTGTATGATGCATGTTGCTTTTAATGTGAATTCTCTCCCTTTACCTTGCTACTCACACCCTTTAGGGCCTCCTGAGTGTCTTGTTTTCTGTATGTAAAGGATGTAAGACCCCTTTCACTTGATGTAGGTCAGGCATTGTAAAGAGCTGAATGGGTTAAGCCTTGGTAGTTTGCAAAAAGAGATTGCATAGATTTTTCTAGCTGCTGAGGGAGGAATCACTCAAAACCTTAAAATTCAAACTACTAAAAATGTATAGGAAAACTACCTGAAAAATTATTCTACCTGATGGACTCTTTACATTAGTAATGGTCCCACTGAAATCAGTGGGACTGCTAAGTTTTAAGTATTTGTCACGGGTAATGTTTGCAGTATAAAGCCCTGGGAAAGAAGGTAAACTTAAAAATAATAGAGTGACCGTCAGAAAATGCTGTTGACTTTTTGGAGCTTCACACAGAACTTAGTTCTGCTCTGGAATTGTTGGAAAGAATAATGACTTTTCATTTTTTAAATAATGGTGAACCCTACCAGTGTATTCTTATTCTTGTAAATTACAAGAAGTATAGGGTAGATTTTCTTTAGAGTATTTAATACAGTGATTTAAAAGCAGAAAATAATCTGCCTAGCTGTTCTTGAGCTTGAACCTCAGTCCTAAGTCTGTTGGATGAGAAGCTAAAACCTTGAAATCTTCTAGAGAGTATTTTTTCTTCACTGAGCACATAGATAATGTTTTTGGATTGTGACCCTATTTATTAATTGATTTGTGTTAATGAATTAATGTTTTTCGAATGCTGAAAGTTTCTTTAATAAGCAATTCAGTGCATTTACCAGGTACCTATTTTAGAAGAGTGGTGTGTAGTATCCAAGTATAATTAGCAAAATAATCCCAGAACACCCTCCTCAGTCCACAGTCTTTCTACAACAGGAAGCCAGTTGGACAAAAATTATTGCTGTGGTCTGTCAATGCACAGGGACATAATTGTGTGGATTTTGCCCCGTTTTTTGTTCTTGCACTTTTCCACAAGCATGCACTCATTAATCAAAGACACTGTACTGCTGAGGGCAGAGAGGTTCATCAAACTGGCAGCTAGTTTGGTGTAAAGAACAGCGTGCTGAAGCTCTTAACGTGCTAGGACATAAATAAATCGTAGGTCTTTGTATGCAAACCCTGGAGGTTAATACTGTATAATTCAGTGTCCTGTCTTTGTTTTTATGATTGATGTTTTTAAATGTTTGAAGCTTGATGCGAGTCTTCAAGCAGGTCAGAGCGGACTGGCTGATTGGCTGAAGCAAAAACCTGGCAAAAGGGCTTTTGCGTGTATGCTTTTGGCTTGGAGATCACTGTTGTATTGCCTGAGCTGTTGTAGGAGAGTTCTAAAGACTGACAACCTTTTCTGTGCTAATGGAGTTAGTGACGAAATGCCCATAGTTTGGTCCTGTTTGTTCCAAAGTTATTGCTGTTTGTATCCTTAACGGAACTAACATGTGGAGCAAGCAAAATAAACTGCTAGGATTTCCCTGTAAAAAAGGTGCTGTGATTTGGCTTTAACATGCATTGGCTGCGTATTCATAATTTAAGAACAGCTGGTTACAGCAAGTGTGTAGTCGTTTGCAAGCTATTATAAACCATTCTACTCACACATGGAGACTTGAGCTCGTGCTTGAGCTATTTTTTTATTGATCTACCTGCATTTGAAATCTGGTCGCTGCAGCCACAGAGGCCCTTCATTTTAGCTGTGCTTGCATCATAGAACAACCTCAGTATTAAATACTTATTTTTAACTAAATGCTGAATAAAATGTTAAACTCTGAGCTTCTAAGAAACAAGGTGTAAGGGTGAGCAGTGACATACAGCTGAAATACGAAATCTTGTTATGTAAAGACTAAAAAAGCGACATCAGCCAAGCTTTGTAGTCCTTTTGTAACATTTGTTGTTCTAAAGAAGAAGTCCTTGTTAGATTTACCCGGTGTTGCCTTGCTAACATTGCAGTTGCTGAAGTTTGTGGTTTTCATCCATTGTATATTCAATGCTTTTGGAGGAACACCAAGGAGTATAAAATGTGATTGTATTACACAAAATGAAGGTGTAGTAAAACAGAAGTGAGTAGCCTTGTTGAGTAGCCCATGGAGGAAAATAATGGATGTATTAGGAATGACTGTACTCTTACAAAGGTATGTGTTTCTATCATTATAATGTGAACAGTACATACTTAGAAATGTTAGTTATTAACATAGATAAGCTGTGATGTAAGGTTGATCTGCCCCCCTTCAGTTTTGCTGTTCAGTTAGAACTCAAGCTTATATAGAAAAGTTTGATAACTTTTCTGTATTTTTGTTTGCCCTAGTGACTGGAACTTTTATAAGGAGTAATGTATTTTTCACTACAAAAGTCAGTTTTCCTAACATCCTTAGTTCTTGCGGGAATAAAAGGGAGCCCAAAATTTCTGCCCTCCATACATCTTTTGATCCAGTATGTTGTAAGTTACTAACTTGTAACCTGGCATGTAAATAGAAAGTATTGCTGAGGAAAGTTGTAAATAAATTCTTGCTTCGTGTGTATGGATCCAGGAAAATGGGAAGCCGTAAGGGGGTTTTCTTACTATGTTAGCGAGATAGAAATATCAAACATACATGCCTGAAAGAGTCTAGTTTTTCAAGATGTATCAGTAGATTTAATAGAAGATGTTATCACTCTTTACAGCTCTGGTCTTGTCTGAGTAGTTATAGCAATTGAAAAAAGGATAAACTCTGAGAAACACAAACCAGTATTTTTCCATTGTGTCTCTGATAATTTTTTTTCCTTAGAGTTACCCTTAGCACCTCACTGCTTCTTTTCAATATTGAAGAAAGAGCTAGATCAGAGAGAACCATTGAGACTACAGATGTGTGGTTTAGGAGAAAAGTGAGGTGGAAGAGTGCTCAGTAGGTCCCTGGGGGACCCAACCTCTGCAACAGTTGTAGTGCCAGAAACAATTTCTTTATAGCACGATTGTAGAAGCTTTCGAAGCAGCAAGGAGAATTCCTGTTTGGGTTGTTTTAGTTAGGAAGTCTAATATTAGAAACAATAGACACTGCCATTTTGGCTCTTTCAGTGAAATTACCTTAGACAGGAGTCTAAAGAAGTAAATTGTTAAGGGTCTGGAGGGGAAATAGTGTGAAGAATGGCTGAGGTCACTTGGTTCCTTCTGGTTGGAGAGAAGGAGACTGAGGGGAGACCTCATTGGGGTCTACAGCTTCCTCATGTAGGGAAGTGAAGGGGCAGCTCTGTTTTCTGCTCTCTGTGATCAGGGACAGGACCTGAGGGGATGGCTGGAGCTGTGTCAGGGGTGCGTTTAGGTGAGTATCAGGAAAAGGTTCTTCCCTCAGAGGGCAGTGGGGCACTGGACAGGCTCCCCAGGGAATGATCATGGCCCCAAGGCTGCCAGAGCTCCAGGACTGTTTGGACAATGGTGGAATTGTTGGGGTATCCTGGGCAGGGCCAGGGGTTGAATTCCATGATCCTTGTGGGTCTCTTTCAGTGCAGGATATTCTGATTTTAGGTGATTACACATCCACCCTGCTCTTAGTAATCACTGACACATAGTTAACAGCAGACAGTGATTGAATTTTTTTCACTGCATTGTCAACAGAGACCATGTTAAAAAGCTACTGTCCCAAAGAAAGTGTGAGAAATGGGAAGAAAGTTGAGATCCCAAGTCTTGACTAAAGGCAGTGAAATACTGTGGATTACTGAAAAAAATCACAGCAGTACATTCCAACAATTACTATCTTTCTGGCCGCTTAGTAGAGAGTGCACTTGGATTTAGTCATACCTTAAATGTAGTGGAGAGGGATTTGGAGGACAGGATTTTAGAATGGGTGTATATTTGAACACAAAACAGGTATGCCCCATTTTGATGACATACTGGAGTCCTTCTGTTTGGTGTTTTTCATGTCTTTTTTGTTTAACTTGCCAACGACTTGCCAAATAAAAAATATATTGAAGAGTTTGTACAGTTTGCATGTAAGAGTGTTCGGAGGAGTAAATTTCAGAAAAGGGAAAAAATGGATATGGAAAGAATATATTACTAAAATGACAACAAACTTAGTAAGGGTCCTTTATTGTTTGGCATTTAACTGTGATATTAGCACTATATTTTTCTGCAGTTCTCTTCTTTTCTAGAACTGCTTTTCTGGCCTGATTTTCCCCCTTTAAGGCTTAAGAGGTATAGCAAGTTGTCTTCATGGAACTAAATGTATTTTTGAACAAGAGTGGGATGTATTGATTCCATAGTTGAGCCTTATCCAGAGGGTTAGTTTTGAACTAGTTTTTTTATGATTTGCAAAAAGAAGTGTATTTATCGTACAAGGAAACAGTCAAAGTGCATGTGGGGAAGGAACTCGCTCTCACTTTAGATTAAAACTAATGTTAAGTGCACCAGTAAGTGCAGTCAGTTGTAAAATGCCCTTTTTCACCTGGTGTTAGGAACTGAAAGGAACAGATTATGCTAGGTCATTTTCCTTTTTTTTTTTTGTATGTGAGAAAGATACAGAGCAGCTTGAAACACTTGGCCTGTTTTTTGGGAGATCTTTTTCTATGTCAACCTGTTTCTGATTATCACTGAGGTAAATTTATAGTCTTTTGACTCTTGCAGATGCCAGTAAATTTTCAGTGTTAGCAGTTAAGGTGTTATAGATATACAGCATATTGCAAAGTTTATTGTGTTGATGTAAGTGGTTTATACAGAGCAGTGTTTAAATGTAGCCTGCAGTCTTTTTGTGGTCATGGAAATGAATTGCGTGTTCTGAGACATCCGTAAATAGTGTAAAGACTTTATGTTAAAACAGGCGTGTAGCAGGGACAGTCACTTTTTAAAGATTTCTCGGCATCTAAATGCTTAATTTTTGTAATTGTGGTCATTTTTGTATCTTGCAATGTGTTTAAAATAAATAGACAAGCAATCATCTTAAGGAATAATTTGTATTATGTGTTCTAGGGGACATTTGAAATGCAGATTCAATGTGGGATCTCTTGGTAAAGCTGAGTTACTTTTTTTGCTTCATACATTGACCTCAACAGAACTGGCCTGCATTCTATTAATTTTGAGAAAATTTGGACTGAGGGAAGGGTTCATTCTTCAGTATTTGTTGTCTCTGTTGCTTCCAGCAGCATAGACAATAATATAGATGGTTTGAGTGCTAGGAGATAGGTAGGTGATGTGTATAATTCTTCATGTTAATTACATTCTATTTAACGTAAACACAGAATCTTATTCTTTACTTACCAGCCCATTACAAATGTTGGTTTCAAAATACATAAATTGAGTGATTTATAAATCAATATATAATTTGCAGTTTTTTGTAAAAGTTAGCTTTCATTTTAATGAGCTATTTGAGTGTCAGATTTTCAGTCTGATTCCTTATAATAGTAATTTTAGATTTTTTAGAAAAATGTCATATGCTACCTTGTGGGAGAGACCCATGACAGAGAAGGCAATCCAGAAACAGTAAATCGGAATTGTTGGCCAAAAATAGCGCTGCAAGTTGTAATACGTTAAGTGAAAACTGCTGGTTGTGGAATGCAGTGACAAACACTTAAATACTCTTTTTTTCTTTTTTTTAAGAGATATTTTGGAATAATGTTTTAGGTATGTAGTATCTGATTCTTGGAAGGAAAAGTTGCATTTTTTATGTTAGGATTTAGTCAGCCTACAGAAAATGTACAGTGACCCCATTTTAAGTGTAGCATTAGGCAGATTGGTAGATGGGCTGATGAGAACTAACAGAAATACAGGAAGAGTTTAGAGAAGTTACCTGAGTTACTTATGTTGCTTACAATCTCAGAATGTCAAGGGTAGAAACAAAGATTCATGTACTGGTTTGGGATATACAGTGATCCAATACTGTGTTGAAAGGTTTCTCTGGCTTGGTGAGAAGTGATAGTTGCTGGTATGACTAATTGTCACTCTTTTTTCATTTGTATTTTTTAATTCTAAAGTCTGTGATGGTTTACTTGGAGGAAAAAGAAGGATGACGAGTAAATGACTGGGTACTTGGGAGCTGTTTGCCTGGCTTACTAGCCACAGAAAGACATTCACAGAATCGGTTAATGCACATTCGGCATGTCAAAACTATTCAAACCTAAACTGTTGCCCTGAAAAAGGATATAATTGGCCTTTCATTTTGGTGTCTTCAATTCTTAAAAAGGCAGTTGCTTCCTTCGCCACTGGTGTGGTGATAGGGTCTATGTAGCCCCAAGCCCATCCACTGTTGCCTATCCTGTTGCAATATATAATGAGTGAAGATACTACTTGTTTATTGAACATCCTTGTTAGTGTTTACAGAAAGAAAAAATGCAAAACTGATTCTAAAATATTGCATTATATAGGCAAAAGGGCAGCAGATGTACTTCATGTATGTACCCAATTTTGTAAGAAAATGTCACTTTCAGGATGAATTCAGCAGATAGTTTATAGATTTTTGTTTGCTGAAATTCAGACTTATTTATTAAGTTTTATTCTGAAAAAACAGCAGCCACGTGCAGACTAAGAGTAAGTTAAGACCTCACAATAGCTAAACCCTTTCAAACGATGTTTACAAACAATGTGCTTCAAATTCTTGAGTCCCATATTGGTTTCTGCTCCTGGGTAGCTTGTCTTTATAATGAGTGATGTCAGATTTTTGATGGCTTGGTTATGTTGCAGGACTTTTTTTTTTAATAGGATATGATTTGAGAGGATCTTGTAGAGTACAGGCTGAGTTTATCTGATAAAATCTGATCTGATTTTACCATGGTGAAAAACCACAAAGTCAAACTGAATTGGAAGAGTCTTATTGTTTGCAGGAAAGAGTGGCTGAGGGAACTGGGGATGTTTAGCCTGGGGAAAAAGAGGCTTGGGGGGGACCTCACTGCTGTCTACAATCACCTGAAAGGTGGGCGCAGTGAGATGGGTGTCAGTCTCTTCTGCCATGTCTCTAGTGAAAGAACAAGAGGAAATGGTCTTCAGTTCATAGAATCATGGAATATGCTGAGTTGGAAGGGACCCACAAGGATCATGGAATTCAACCCCAGCCCTGCCCAGGATACCCCAACAATTCCACCCTGTCCCTGAGAGCATTGTCCAAACAGTCTGGAGCTCTGGCAGCCCTGGGGCCGTGACCATTCCCTGGGGAGCCTGGGCAGTGCCCCACCGCCCTCTGGGGGAAGAACCTTTTCCTGATATTCACCTAAACGCACCCCTGACACAGCTCCAGCCATTCCATCGAGTCTTGTCGCTGGTCACAAGGCATGGGTACCTGCCCCCTGGCTTCCCCTCAGGAGGATGTTCAAGACTGCAGCGAGGTTCCCCTCAGTCTTCTCTTCTCTAAGCTGAAGAAACCAAGAGTTGCACCGGGGAGTTACAGAGTAGTTACTAGAAAAAAAACCCTTTTCACTGAAAGAGTGGTCAGGCACTGGAAGAAGTTGCCCAGGGAAGTGGTGGAGTCACCATCTCTGGAAGTGTTTAAGAGGTGTCTGGCTGTGGCACTTGGGGATATGGTTTAGGGGTGGTTATGGTGGTCATGGGTTGATGGTTGGACTGCCAGCCTTTATTCTGTAAATTGGAATAATGCACATGGAGCAGAGGGAAGCAGGGAGTATAACATGAACTAAATAGTGATAGGTTCTAGATTAATTACATGTTATCAGGTAGAGATACTGGAGTCATAACACATACTTCTGTCAAAAACATCAGTTTGACATCTTACTGGGAGGAGAAAACAAAGGACAAACCAGAAAACATCTGGAACGGTGTATTAATTCAGGTCACCCTGTCAAGTAGAATAAAAAGCAGATAAAAATGAAAGGGATCATCAGTTTTGGAACACTTTTTATATGAGATGAGAGTACATAGAAGTCTTCAGCTAGAAAGTCATGCCTGAAGTAGTAAAGTAAATAGAAAACATTTTTGGGTCATGTAGTAGTGGAACTAAAATAACCCAGTGAAACAAAACCCAGTGATGCTGCGTTAGGTTGTGGAATCATCCTTGGCTGCCATGGAGAGAAAATTACACTTAGAGTGATGAGTGGAAGATGTGTTTATCACGTGCTGCTGAACGTGGTGATTGAGTTGCAGTGTTAGGTTTGTTAAATCTCCTATTTCTGATTTTGGAAGAAGAATATGTACCTTTATTCTTTCTTGAAATGTTTATTACTTGTGTAGATGGACCTTTGTTCTGAATAAGTGCCTGTTAATTATGGTTTTGTTAATTTGAGTTTTGTTAATATTTGATGTTTTGTGTCTTTGGTAATTTGTGTGGATGGAATAATAACGGATGCAAAAATAATTTTTTTTTTGGGTAAGATTTCAACGAATACAGTGGTTTCTTTGTGATTTTTATGCAGGATTGGAAAGTAATCATCTTTGGTTTGTGTTCGTTTTTCCAGTCTTCACTGATTATCCTGTCCTTTGTTCTTAGTTCCTTAGTGGACTCTTTTTGCACTGAGTTTGTTAATGTGCATTACTCTATTAACATAATGTAATAGAGAATAGTTCTATGTACTCTAACTTCAACCCTAGGGATTTTTCCCATATCGCTTTCTTTCCCTGTTTCTGTGTGGGAATTTTAGTCTTCAGGTATGTAACATGGGATATTCATAAATTCAGTCATTATAGGTGTTATTGACATTATATTAAATGGAAGTTAAAATGACCTTTCCTAAAGACTTTGCTCAATATTGCAAGTAAGTTGTAGTTAAATGTGGGTTAATGTGTTTCGTTGGAATAGTAAATAAAAAAGTTGAAACTACATCTGTCCTGTGGGGCTTATAGTAGTACTCTGAGGCATAGAGTTCACATTTGGTTTACTTGTAACATATACATAAAAGAAGGGTAAAAAGGGCATCCTGCTACATACAGTTCTTGGACTGTTTTCCTCAGGATCACCTGTGAAAAGAGAAGATTAGGACCATATCATAAACTAGTGTAAATACATTTCTCTTTTTGTTGGTTTGGTCTTTTTTTGAGTGCAGCGGGTAACTGATCAGTGCTGTCAATGTGAACAGCATAGTACTAATAAGCAGAGCATCAGCTCTCTGAAATACAGCTTTTAAATTAAGAACATCTTGAAATTATACTTGTTATAGTATTGCCCCTAATAGCAAACAACATTACTTTTAAACATAGAAGCCTGACTGTATTAATTGTCACAAACAGGTGTAACTATTAGGTTGGCCATTCTCCACATGGATATATTGTGTTTGATTTTCATTACAAGAATTAGAGAAATAGTACTAAGAATTTGAAAGACTGTATGTGATAGATGGGTAGCTACTTCTAAAGTACCAAAATACATTTCATTCTAGTGCAGCAAAGCTTTTAGTTATGGTGGTTTTTTTAATGCTTTTTTAAAGACTGGTTGGTGGCTTTAGTGTCACGGTGATATTTTAAAGGATTCTGTGAGGTTGAATTAAAGAAGTCTGCTCATGAGTTTATCTGTAATTCATATGTATTGTGAAAATTAAGGCCTCCAGTTGGTCAGATATGCTTATTTTCTGAGTGGAATTCATGCAGTTGAAACAAAACTGATCTAATGCAGAAGACTATGAAGTTGAAGTGGCCTGATCCAGTGTGCTCATTAAGACTACTGCACTGGGTTGTGAATCTTGGTTCAACAAGGTATGCATTTATTCCCAAAGTCTGTGTCAGTAGCAGAGATAAACAAGGGAAGGTGCTCCCCTGGACTTAGTATTTGCAAGCAGAGAAGGACTTGTGGGTGATGTAATAGAGGCTGGCTTGGGCGTAGCAATCACGAGAAGAGTTTTTGATTTTTGGAGAAATAAGGAGGTGGGTCAGCAGAATGGCTGCCCTGGTCTGCTGGAGGGCAGACTGGACTGTTTAGGAGACTGGATGACAGAGTCAGTCTCCCAACACACAGGAACAGAAGCAGGCTGTTCACGTGTGCCCAAAGATGAGCTGGCAGGGAAGAGCAGTGGTCTGGCTGAGCTGAGAGCTTTGGCTGGAGTTCAAGGGAAAAAGGAAAGTCCATGACCCTTTTGAAGAAGGGGCAGGCAACTCAGGAGGATTTGAGAATGTTATGAGGTTATGCAGGGAGAAAATTAGGGCCACAACCCAGCTAGAACTTAATCCAGCTAGTGCCATAAAAGACAATAAATACATTAGCAACAAAAGGAGGGCCAGGGAGAACATCCAACTTTTATTGGATCAGGGTAGGAGGGGGGAAGAAACACAGTGACAAAGGACGAGGAAGAGTCTCAGTTACTTAGTGACTTCTTTGCATAGGCTGTTAATAGTAAGATCCCTGTTCTTGGGATACCTGAGGTGGAAGACACAGGCAGGGAACAGAATGAAATCCCCATAGTCCAGGAAAAATGGTCAGCAACCTGCTATGCCACTTAAAGATGCACAAGTCTATGGGTCTTGGATTCAACCGAAGGCACTGAGGGAGCTGGCAGAAGTGCTCATTGAGCCCCTTTCATCATTTAACAGCACTTCTGACTAACTAGGGAGGGTTACGGTTAGGGTGGACTGAAAGGTTGCAAATGTTCTGCTATCTTGTGAACAGCCAGAAGGAAGATTTGGGAAACTACAGGCCTGTCAATCTGACTTTGATGCCAAGGTAGGTCATAGAGCAGATCGTCTTGAGTGCGGTCACACGGCACATACAGGCCAGCCAGGGGATGGGGCATAGCCAGAATGGGTTTAGGAAGAGCAGGACCTGCTTGAGCAACCTGATCTCCTGCTATGGCAAGGTGAACCCACTCAGCAGATGAGGGGAAGGCTGTGGATGTGTCTGCCTGGAGTCCAGCAGAGCCTTTGATACTGTCTCCCACACCATTCTCCCGGAGCAAAAGGCAGCCCACGGCTTGGACAGGTGCACTCTTTGCTGAGTTCAGAACTGGCTGCGTGGCCAGGCCCAGAGGGTGTGGTGGTGAATGGAATTCCTTCCAGCTGGGGTTGGCCACCAGTGGTGTCCCCAGGGCTCAGTATTGGGGCTAGTCCTGTTCAATATCTTTATCAGTGATAGGGATGAGGGGATTGAGTGCACCCTCAGTAAATTTGCGGATGACACCAAGTTGGGCGGGATTGTTGATCTGCTTGCGGGTAGGAAGGTTAGGAAGGCTGTGCAGAGGGCTCTGGACAGGCTGGATTGATGGGCCAAGGACAAGTAAATGAGGTTCAATAATGGGAAGTGCTGGGTCCTGCATTTGGATGACAACAACCCCCTGCAGTGCTCCAGGCTGGGGACAGAGTGGCTGGTAAGATGGAAAAGGCCATGGGGTGCTGGTGAAAGTGGCTGTACGTGAGCCTGGGTGTGCCCAGGTGGGCAAGAGGGCCAAGGGCACCTGGCTTGTATCAGCCCTAGTGTGGCAGCAGGTCCAGGGCAATGACATGTAGCTGGCACTGCTGAGGCAACTGGGGTGCTGTGCCCAGTTCTGGGTCCATCAGGAAGAGGAGGACGGACACTGAGGGGCTGGAGCAAGTCCAGAGACTGGAACAGAGCTGGAGAAGGGGCTGGAGCAGCAGGAGCAGCTGAGGGAGGGCTCAGCCTGGAGAAGAGGAGGTTCCTGGGGACCTTCTCCCTGTCTCCAGCTCCCTGATGGGAGGGTGGAGCCCTGTGGGGGGTCAGGCTCTGCTCCCATGGAACCAGAGGAAGTGGCCTCAAGCTGTGCCAGGGCAGGTTTAGATTGGATGTTAGGGAAAATTCCTTACCTGAGGAGAAATTTCCTACCTGTCAAGCCCTGGCCCAGGCTGCGCAGGGCAATGGGAGTGTTCACAGTGGTGGAGGAATTCAGATAAAAGTGTATTGGTGATATCTGGGGACATGGTTTAGTTGTGAACTTGGCAGTGGTAGGTTAGTGGATGAAGTCTATGATCTCAAAGGACTTTTCCAATCTAGATGATTCTATAAATGTGCTTGTTTAGTTGTCGTCTCATGTCATCGTATCATAAAGTTGTAGTTGTTTAGTTGAGTCGGAGCCTGCATCTGCCTCCGTCTGCTCAGAAGGAGACTGAAGTAGATCTCAGGGTTTGCCAGCGCACAAGTTTGCCACTACATGTAGGGCATGTATCGTGACTCAGATGCAGTTAGATTAGGTCAACACATCTTAATCCTGAGTAGTTTTACGTGTGTGCCTTCATAAACAGGCATTGACCTACTGACACTTAGAGGAGCTAAGCATGTAAAACTGTTTTGCAGAATCTTAACCTTAAATTAGTGACTGGTCTCTTTTCATGATTTCGGTAGTAACCTTACTGGTATTTTAATACCTTTATATAATTTTTTCTTTAAAACGTAGCAATATAGACTTGTTCTCATCAAACTTATTTACCATGTTTCAACAACCTTCTCATTTCATTAACTGATACCTTCTCTACTATGAAAAATGTTTAGCCGTCTTGGACTGAATCACAGTAGTCAGAAGAATGTAGGCTGTAAAAATTCAGGGTGTTTTTCTCTGGGCAGATTGCAAACTTGGCCGGTTTTGGTTTTGTTTTTTGAAGATAAATGCCTTGTCTAGACACAATCGTCAGAGAAATAAGGGAACTAATACATGTGACTGCTAATCTGGTGAATATAATACTTTTTTGTACTTGAAAGTTTGGCTTTGATGCATGTACACTATTAACATGTGGTTTTTAATCAGGTGACATGCCATTCCAGTGAAGAAGCTGCCTATGGTGCATAGAATGACATTAGTTAAAAAATGAAACACTTGAATACAGATTCTATATAATGTAGATTTTTGATAATGCTAAAGTAGTTATTGTCATGGATCCAGAGCTTGTTAGCCATGGAGCTGCAGATTTACTTTTATTTGCGACTTTATTATGAATAGAGATTGAACTCAAATGCTGTTTATGGAATGGAACAAGCAATTTCTGATGAAACGCACCTGGTACCATAATGCTTCTGAATACTCCTAATTAAGCAGGAGGTTCCTTTGTGCCTCTTTCCCTTTAAGTAGCTGTTGTCAACATGTAAAATTTTATGACCGTGCTTTCTGCTCACCTGTTTGTCCATATGCCTGTCTATTCCATGCCATAACTTTAGTTTGTCATTTCATTTCAGCCATAACTGAAAGTAGGCTAGGCATTCAACAGTAAAGTTCTGCAGTTTTCTGAAAATTAATCACTGTATTGAAGAAGATGGACAGATCAGGCCCGCCTGCTGAGGAAGTGGTAGGCCAGTATTAGTGTTACTTCACCACTGCCCCAAGCAGTTCTCTGACTCCTCAGTGTGTGCCCGCTGTCCAACAAGTATATATGCTGTCAGCACTGTCCTTGTCAAGTGGGTTGTTGAAGTGGACTTGTATTTCCTCATGGGGTCTGGTTTATGGCAGTAGGAAAATGCAGGAATCCTAGGAACACCACTCACAGGAGCATTTTTTCAGTCACCTCAAAAGTAGCACATGGGGAAACCTGTAGTAAAAAGCTTCTGCATAGTACCATCTACATGGGTTTTGTGCACAGTGGAATGTGGATAGTGGATACTAAATTTTACTTTCTTGGATGAAAATTTTGTTTTCAGAATAAATTCAGTATGATTTCAATTAGAAAACGTTGGTCACTTTTAAGTAACATGACTAGAATGATGTTTACATCTGTAACTACAAGCAATACGTAATTCAGTAATTTCTATTGGTGAAAATACCTTAAAATCATTTCCATGTGCGCATTATTTCTTACTGAGGGCACACAGATAGTCTAGCACAAGTCATGCTGACTTGTTATCTTTCCATTCCAGTATTATGTGAGAGAACAAACATTTGCATTGATACATGAAATGAAAACTTGCCTTTCTGAAATGCATGCACATAATAATACACAGTTTTCCAGAGCTTTCATTTTAGTCGAGTGTTTTTCAGAACCGAAGTCTGTGTGCTTACCAGTGCCCTGTGGAATGGATTGTGTGGATGTGTGACATGGATGGCTTGCAGACAGCTGATTGCTGTTTTCATTAATAAAATCAGGACTTGCTATTTTATGTAGTCAAATGTAAGTGAAAAATAAAAGAATTTAGAAGATATAGTCATAGCTATTTTTTAATGCAAGTGACGTGTCTGCCCTCCTTCACCCTCCCCCATCCCCTCCCCTCTGCTCCTGCCATGTATTGTGGACTGGATTTCAGTGATCTAGTAGATTCACTGCCATCCTGTAAATTGTAAACTGGACTAGCAAGAGTACTGTTGGGTTTTTTTGTGATACAGGCTTTTTTATCACCTTTGATACGATTATTTGCACATGGACCAATTTAAAGCCTTTGGTTGTTCCAGAGGAGTAATAGATTAAAGTTACTGTATTAATTTGATAAAATCCGTTCACTAGTTTATTTTTTTAATGGTTGTAACTTCTGCCTTTTAATAACATTTCTGCAAATATGAAGACATAAAAGGGGTGTGTGTGTATGTATCTATATATATATAAAAATATATTGTGATTTTTAAAATTAAGAAAACCTCTGTTTCCCTTTGGTCTTTGCAGTGCTAAAGTTAGTTTACCAGCTGCAGTGCCTTTTTTTGGTAAGGCAGTAAAATTCAGAAGTTTAACAAATGTTAAAAAACAAACACCCCCCTCCCCCCCCCCATTTTTAATAAAACCCCCTATTTTTTTTTTTAGTAGTTGTTTTGAAAAGTAATGCTGCCTAGTACTAGACATGTAACTAGGAAACATACTATATGATTCATTAGCTTGTAATTTTTGTTGTGATTAATAAGATCAGTGTTCTGATCTAAATGTAGTAGTAATGTAAACTGATAAAGATGACTACAGGATTTTTAATGTAAATAAAATATTTTACTAAACACTGTAAAATGAAGATACAATACTCGAATGAGATATGAGGTATTTTATTATCACAGCTTCTTTGAATCCTGATATATTTTCCTTACGTATTGTGCTAGTTATATTGCTAGATATTTGTTATTGGCATCTTTCAGTACAAGGCTGTGTAAGTCAGATTTGAATGTGTGCCTCTTCTGTAGGA
This sequence comes from Coloeus monedula, assembly GCF_965178545.1. NCBI lineage: Eukaryota > Metazoa > Chordata > Aves > Passeriformes > Corvidae > Coloeus > Coloeus monedula. The sequence continues at coordinate 40,480,723 of NC_138787.1, read as the reverse complement.
GCATAAAATCAGCAGGCTGTGGTTCTCAAGAGCAGAATGGAGGAGTATGCATTGGGAAATACAGAAGAGGGAATGTGGTATTACTGTCTAAGGACTATGTGATATGTGGAGTGTTACTCTGTTTTGTATGACAGCTGCCCATGTAGGAGCCTGTGATTGTTGTCTTGGAAGAAAGAGTGACAGCCTAAAATTGTAGGGGTTTGCCCTACTGAAATGAAGTGGTGTGTGTGTTTGAATATTGTATTATGTTGCCTTGGTTTGTGGATAGATGGAAACTGTAGGTCCCTGTGAGAATATTCCAGTGCCTAAAAGTGTTACACATGTGCATAAGGAAGGTACTGGTATCTTGGGCAAGAGCAAATTAGAATTGCAGTAGATCATTGTTTTTCCATAATATGCATTTATAGGTAAAAGCTGTCTTCATTGCTAAAATGCTCTTATTTGTTAAATCTGTTCCAGTTTTATCTGATGTGCCTATAAGTAATGATATGTAGTAAATGATTTGATCCTGGCATTATCTAAGTTATTTTTTCTGGAAATGGTTTTGTTCTTGGCTTCTGGTACTTCTCTGCCAAATAAACCTTCCAATACATTACTTAGGATTATTTTTTCCCAGATTTTAATTTCTGAGTTCTGCTTTATGAAAATACATTATATCCTACCTGCTTCAGGTTATGTGGTTTCTTGTATACTTCGAAAAATTCTTTTTTGTATGTATAATCAAGAGAATAATTACAAGTAACTGTAAACAGTACCTGTGTTTCTGCCTCAAGAAGAATAATTACAAGTAACTGTAAACAGTACCTGTGTTTCTGACTCAAAAATGCTGCTTCTACATTATGTTTAAATTAACTCTTCAGTGTCACACAACATGGGGTTTTTTTTTCTCTCATGGTATCTCGGGCTCTAAATGCCAGGTGATTGGTAGGGGAGGTTTAGACAGGATATTGGAAAGGAATTCTTCCCCATGAGGGTGCTGAGGCCCTGGCACAGGTTGCCTGCAGAAGCTGCGGCTGCCCCATCCCTGGAAGTGTCCAAGGCCAGGTTGGACACGGCTTGAAGCAACCTGGGCTAGTGGAAGGTGTTCCTGTATATACACACACATATGTATACACATACATTTTTTAAAAATTTATTTTTAAAAGTTGGATTAATTGGTTTTGTAGTCAGGTAGGGCGATGTTTCTGTGATTGATGTAGACATATAAAGACAGAATCTGATATAAAGGATGTTTAAATGTAGCTGTGCTTGGTAACCAATTAATTTCCAATTTCATTTGCTTGAAATGCTTTAGCTTGCAGCTAGTAATTGCTTTTATTGGAGAGGATACAAGCTGTTTACTATTTGTCACATCAGAGTGTGTCAAAGTTTTGGAGATCAAACTTTTTTTTTAAGGACCTGGGTTAATAATATCTTTACATGGAAAGAGTTTTCTTCTTGTTACAGTTTTCAGAGTGGAACTCTTATCTTGTATACTCAATATGCTCTAATTGTGAATCAAACCTGTATTTCACACCTCTTCTAACCATGTGTTACCAGACTTCAGTGCTGGGAGACTTAATTAAAAGTGACTTACTGACATTTTAGATATGTCTCAACTATGTGCTGCCTGTGTGACTAAACACGTTCCTAATAGAGGTGAGAATTTCCGAAATATCAAAGAACTTAAAATTATTTGTACTTTTCATCATCATCCTAATATTCTCACTTAATTCTTGTGAGGCTTTACGGTTGCATTGCATTTTTGTTCTTAAGTAAGCTACAGTACTAATGGGGGAAAAAAAAAAAAGGCTTTTTAAACTTTCTAATAGCTTTGTTTTATTCTTATTTTCTTCCTTTGGCTGATTTTTTCATTCTTGCTTTCTCTGTCTTTTCCTCAGCTATGTGTCTGCGTGGTTATTGCTTTTATAATACTGTCTAGGATTCTCTGAATGATGTACAATGTAGTGAAGTTTTTTGGTTTGTGACTGGGGCACTATGCAAAACAATAATTGTGTCTTTTTGGCAGACTGGAGCAGCTGTGTGAATGCTGAAGCTATGTCTTGCTGCTCCCCTCTTGTTTGCAAGAGCTTACAACATTGCAGAGCAGATATGCAGTCTTCAAAGAGAGGATCAAGTCCTCCTGGTGCAGTAATTCTCAGGCTTTCTCTTACTCTTTAGCTCAAAATGGATGTTAAAGGCTGAAATGGCACTTCGCTAGAAGAAAAAATTCTTTTCACATTTTTTTATCTTCCACTGAAGGTGATGACAGGAAGAGGAGCAATTTTGAATTTTTACCGACAGTGTTCCTTTCTTCACTTTCCTTTTCTTTCACTGGCATGATAGAGTTGTTAACCAACATGTCCTCACTTGTTAGAGAATAGCCTTGATGCAATTCTTATTTCTCAAATGTACGGAAGTGGCACTTAGGGAGGTTATGTAGAATGGCCACGCTTTTTAGTCCTAAAGTGTGCTTGCTGATCCCTGTAAGTGCTGAGTCAGAGAAAAATTCTGTCATGTCTGTAGAATGTGGGAGTCGATTAAAACTAATTAAAGCGATGCAAAAGCCTTTCAGCACTTTTGGGCAAGCTTTGCTAAAAGGTCGTTTTTTCACAGGTCTTGAATCTTGATCTAAATACCTAATTATGATGTAGATCATGTCATAGCTGACATCATTGCTTTCAACCGTCATAACAGTGAAAGGTCCTGATGTGGAAAGGTTCATGGCATAAGTGTGTCCAGTGTGCTGACAGAGCTTTGACAGTCCATGCAGCTTTTGTTTCTTCTGCGGTGATTTTTTTTTCTGAGTAGCCAAGTGTCAGAATCTCACCTTGTCCAGCTGCACAGAATGGTCAACAATGTGAATAAACCCCCATAGCTCAGCATTCTGAACTTTACTGCTCTTTAGCTTGATCTATTTTAGGGAGAGGATAGTGATGCAAAAAAGTGGCATGTTTTGCAGACATGCTTTACCTGAAAAATGCAGAAAGGACTTAGAAGTTGAATTTGTTTTTTAATACTACTGAACTAAATGAAGCCTCTGATCGATTGTTATGCTTTTGTGGTCTGTTGCATTGAAACAGAAATAAGCACAAAGGAAGATTCTTTGTTCTTCACACAGTGTATATAGTGATTTTTCGGCATTTGGAGGTCAAATAATGAATAATTGCTTTAGTATGAGAATTAGTAATATTTTTAAAGTGTTTGAAAATGGTCAAACAAACAAGTTTAAATTAATGGAGACTTAAAGAAATATGACAATTCAGAGGATAGTAAGGACTCTGTCTAGAAGGTATTTACTTTGGTGTGATTGTACAGTTTTGTGCCAGGGAAGGCTTAGATATTGGCTATTAGGAGCCATTTCTTCCCTGGAGGGGATTGTTAAACCCTGGCACAGGCTGCTCAGGGCAGTAGTGGAGTCGCTATCCCTAGGGGCGTTTAAAAGCCTTGTGGGTGTGGCACCTGGGGGCATGGATTAGCAGTGGCCTTGGCAGTGTTGGGGGAACAGTTGGACTCAACAGTCTTGAAAGGCTTTTCCAACCCAAGCAATACTGTCTAAGTGGATCTCTGTACACAGGAATTGAATATGAGAGAAGTCTCCAGCTGCATAGATCAAATTGCTTGGACAAAAAACCACAGTGGAACTATGTGCGAGCCTCAGGCATTTTGGGGCCAATTCATAGGTCCTGTGTGCAGTGTTCTAGCAGCTAACTAACTTCTGTATTTCCAGAAGCAGGTACTTAGCTAAGGCTTTGTGTGGCTTACCTTACTTTGTGTGGCTTCTACTTCCATAAAGCAGTGCTACCATACTCACTGGAAGAATCCGGCTTCTTGCGCTTAGGACATGCGTCCTAAAAATGGATAACTCCCATTTTTTGCTGCTGAAAAGATGATTTCTTAGTACAGTGAAACTGAATTAACATCTCTTATCTTCATTCTGTTTGTATGAAGTTAAAATGTAGGTAGAGGCCTTAGTTTTCCTGCCACTTCTAGAATTTTGTCTAATGTGGGTAGTTTTTTGAGGACTGATAAAATAATAGCGTGAGAAAACTGGGCATTTGGGAGCAGAAGAAGTTATGCTTGTGTTTCTCCTTTCAAATACTTAACCTGAGGAATGTCCAATTGGAAATGACTGGAAAAAATGAGAAAATCTTAAAGAAATGAGACCTAGTGTAACTAGATCATATTGAAGATGGTTTAGTGCGGGGGTTTTTTTGGTGGATCCCCGCTTCCCGCCCCCTCAGTTGCATTGTTTCTGTTTAGAAGGTGCAGCAAGAGCTATAAAGAGCTTATCCAGTGAAGGATTCTGCACAGCAGGGAAGCATGTGACCACTGAGTCTTCATGGAACAATATTTGAGTGAGTAGCTGAGGTAAATATGTCTCTAGATGGGAGCCTTTTTGTGCAGTGACTTCAGTGATTCTCTGACGTGATTGTTACATTGGGAATGTCCTGGTAAGTCCTCATCTGGAATACAGTTGATTTCTGTTTTGTTCCAGAAGGATTATTCATATTCAAGAAGCATATTTTTAATGGGTGAAGGGTACATACACTGGGATTCTGAGGGTAATCTGGAGACTTACAGAAGGATTTGAATGAATTTAGGCTGCTTTAGTTTAGCCAAATTAAAACCTTATATACTCCTTGCACACTCCGGCCCCATGATCCACAAGCTCCCAAGAAAAACAGTGTAAAGAGCATAGAAATTGCAGGATTCAAGCAAATGGGGTTAAGCTGATGAAGAACAATTTTAGGCTGAAAACCTGAAGATTGGAGAAGAAAACCAAATTTGAAGGTGGCGCCTGCTCCATTTTGAGAAGAATTGCCTGATGTGGGATAGGAAGGAAGTAAATTTGATCCAGAAGTCATTTTCAGTTGTGTGCTCTTTCCATACTAGTTCACTGATTTGTAGAAGGGGGCAGGGGGAGAATTTCAAGCAGGTAAAACTCAACTACATAAATCTTGTAAGTGAAATAAAACCGAGAACCCAAAGTCTTAGAGAAAACAATTGATTTCTGTTACTTTTATGTTCTTCATAGCGACTGATGCATAAATATGACAATTAAATACTGAACTCCTGTTGAATTATCAGTTTTCAGAATCATAAGGGCTAATTTTGCTTTGGCAGATTAAACATTTTCTGAGATTTTTTTTTTTTGGTTGATCTTTTGTTCTAAATCCATTTTTTTGGATGATTGGTTCTCCAATATTAGTTGATCACAGGAGAGAAGTCTTTAAAAAAACTGTAAAAATATGTGTGGGGGGTTTTTTAAATCAGAGTACTTAACTTAAACTGTATTTTAAGCCCATGACTTCTCTTTTCCTTTTGACTTTTCCAGTAGAAAGGGTTTTCAGTAAATGCATTGTCATGTGCTAGTCTTTATTAGGTATTGATGACTTTTCTGCTAAGCCTTTTAAAACTGCCAAAACTGGTATATCTTGTCTTTATGCATAGAGAAACTTGCTTCAGTTTTTTTCAAATGTTCAGGTAAGTTTAAAGGAATAAGGGCCCCCCATTTTATCAAGTGTTCTTTCTATAGGGTTTTCAAGAACTACTGGTTACAAATATTAATAGAAGTATGAAACAGATTGATAAAGCTCCCTAATCTCACCTTCTCAGTCTTTTATAAATGCTACAACTCTGTTAGCTTTGCCGTCAGAGTCAACTTTCGGAGCAGACAAGTCCCGAATTACTAAGGAAAAACAGGAAGAATGTAACCTGAAAACCATGTTCTTTCAGTCTTTGTTTGCAATATAATTAAAAAGGGCACAAAGTTTTTAAAAGACAGACATATCTTTTGTAGTGTGTTTGCATTGGAGAAATAAGCAAATTGCCATCAAGATAGAAAATGTCTTCCCTCGCAGTTTTATGAAAACGTTGCACATTTTGCTGCATTCTGCAGTGCTTTCAGATACTAAGTTTTGATTTAACTGAGAAGATGCCACTGCCAGAATGTAAACCAGTTATTCTAGTCTTGCTTAAAAACCCAGCTTGCAAAGTGATAAGAGTAACAAAGGTGGGAATTCACCTCACCCTGTCTTCCCACTGAAGTCAAACCTTAACTAGCTCCATTTATATGCTAATATTAAGCACATGAAGCTTCCTTTGTCTTTACTTTTTACACAGTAAGGAAATAGTGCAGGGAAGCCTGATTAGGTTACATTAATGTTGCACAGTCCATAATGAGATTTGAAAAGAAACAATAAAATCACTCTTCTCCACGTTTACTGTCCATTCTCCATTGACTATGTGTGTTTTTCTGTTCTTTCTTTTGTTTTAAATATTCAACTTCCACCTCTCTCCATTGAGTGTGGAATGTTGGCTATTTCTGGCCTTTTATTCTTAAGTTGCATTAGGATTTTGTTTGTGTCTGAGGATACTTTGTTTTACACTTTCTAATAATTTGTTCTAAAAACAAATCTAAAGAATAAACCACAAAAAAAATGCTTCTCTGTAGGGCTTTAATGGAATAACTGGGAGTACTGAAAGGAAGAAGAAACTAGTTTCAAGGACTTCCAGTATTGCGCAGTGAAATGGCAAATCCTGAGCTTTTCATGTTTGTGTGTGTGCAGTTATGTCAAGAAAGAGAATATTTAGTTTGAAACAATGTTCTTTGGTCCTTTAAAGTATTTTTTTCTTTTATTGTGCGGAGAAATTGGTGTTGTGTAATTTCCTTCTGTTCATGCCAAATCATGCCTTTGCTATTGCGTTTTACCTTGGTTTTCCATTTAGGGCACCTGTTGACTCTGTGCATTGGACACTGGGGCTACAACCAGTCTATGTGTGTTTAATTGGGGAGCCATAGTAAAGCCTGTTTTTAAAAATACTTCATGACTTGATTCAAGGCTGAGGAAGGTGTGACTGTGTAGTATCCCTGCCTGCCAGGTTCTTAAGTAGCTGGTTATCAGTCTTGGCAAGAGGCAAGCAAGCACCTGAAGAGCTCTTTTCACTGCCCTCTGCTGAACGTCTAGCCTTTGTCCCAAAGTTCAGGTTTTGGGGGACTGTTTAGTGCCTTCAGGACTGATCCCATACCCCAAACTTAGCAGTGCCATATGAATATATGTAGTCAGAAGTACAACATTTGTGTAGAATCTTAGCTGAGAAGCAAGTACTTGAGCTTTGAGCTTCAGTTAGTGCAGGAAATGCCACTTTTCCAACTTAAGAAAAGAAATATGACTTTGTTTTCTGCTTTCTGGAAGAAAAGTCAGGGCTCTGGTCAGCCAGCAGGATGATTGGGGGTGTAGCAAAGTACATAATTTTTAAGCTTCCCCTTTGCTCCCACTGTTTAAGTAGTGTAATTACTGTGTGGTGTCTTCTGTCTCCTCTCTTGTTTTGGTTCCAGTAGGTTGGGGTTTTTTGGTGGTGTCAAAGTATGGCAGTAGGGTACAGAAGGAGATGATCAATGTTTAGATTTCCCCTTGGGAGAATAAAGATGATACCCTTCCTTTGTAGGCTGATGATGTTGCCACTGACTGTTGTGAGGAATGTTTGTTCCTGGCTGTCCTTTGTCAAGGGAGAAAAATATCTCTTGCTTTCCTGGCAGGCCTGGGAGTGTAGCTTGACATTGGTGGCCATAACAAACAAAAAAAGCAGTTTGAATTAATTTAGAGGTTGTAATTTAAGATTGAATTAAAGAAAAACTCCGGCTGCTGTTGATGCAACTGCCTACCTAGTTTTAAATTATCTAGCTTGCCTAACTCTGAAAGAAGTTCTTGCTCATGTAGATGATTGAAGTTTTGTTTGTGTAAACTTGTTAGTGTGCTTTCTTGTCTGTGCCACTGTGAGATAGGTGAGCTTTATGGTCACACAGCCGTGTGATGCTGTAGAAAAGGATCTAGAGTAAAAATACCTGTTTTTCTACACATTTGTTTTCTAAAAAGTATTCAGCGTAAAAGTCCCAATCAAGGCAAACCCAAAGAAAAATCCTGAAATGCTATTTTAGTCTAGCATTTTTGATATGTAGGCAATTTTGCCCATTTGTTTAGTTAAAATTGTCTATCAGTGTAGCTGAAGAGAGCACCTCTAAGCTTTGTAAAGCAAGTCCATGTTTAATGCTACAGACAGTATTTTTAAAGTCAAGCTGTAAAATTTCACTGAATCTTTACATGTCTTCAGAGAAAAAATATACATTAGAAAACTCCAACAGTATTGGATTTCTACTGCTATAGCAAGTAACATTTTTCTGAAATGGAAATGTTGCATCTGTTGTGCTGTTTTTGGTGTCCTATACAGTGTGTGTGAACTAGGTGTTTAGAAAAACTTGATCTACCCAGGGAAGAAAAAATCTGGGAAGTAAACAATGCAAACAAGTGTTCAAAATTACTTTGAGTTTTAAATTTTCAGTGAATTATGTGTGGATTGTGTACTGATGCACAGATGCTTCTGAATTCTCATAGTGTGAAGAGAGTTTTAAATCTGTATGCTTTAGAGAGCATCACTAATGGAATGAAGCTCTAGTTTCATTATAAAAAAATTGCGATTTTCCTTTCATTTTTGGGAATTTTTTTTGCATTTTTACAGATTCCTCTGGCTTACTGTGTTTATCAAAGGGGTGCACGTTGTACTGTATCATTCACAATTTAGTTATGGTAAAAGGGGTATGTGTATTTAAACAGACGGTTGCAAACAAATCAAGTGTTATTATATAACATTTATCTTCAACTGTTCCTCTTGTAATGGCTTCATATCTGGCAGTGGGAAACAAGGTGCTTTCACTGTGCTGGAAATACCTCACGTACTTTTTTTTGATAAATTTTGCTGTTCTGTTTGATGTGTCTTTCTTTGCCCTTGTAAAAGTTACTTGATGACTCAGTTCATCATCAGTTGTTTTCTGTTTTCAGGTTGCAGAACAGCAATGTCACAGAACTGACCACGTTGGTCACAGTAAGTAAGCTGTAGCAGTAAGCATTCTGATAGTTTTCTGAGAAGCACGACTCATGCAAGGAAAAGGAAAATATTACATATTGAATGGCTTAGTGCTAAATTCTGCGTCCAGGTCCTGATTTCAGCCAGGCATTAAGTACAGCCTTAGCTAAAACTTACAGATTCTTAGTCCATGCGTGCAGTTATTTTTGTGACTTCAGGTTTAGCTGTTGAGATGGTCTTTAACAATTAACATCCATCATACTGTTACCATTCTTTCTGGATTACTTTGTATGTAGGCTTGAAATACGAATTTGATAGCATGTAATTTTAGCGTATACCTTTGGTAGTTTTGATGTCTATTGTACAGTTTACAGAGTATTTAAAACTAGTTGAGAGTTTGTGCTGGGAGTTTAATTCCAAAATCGGTTTTAGCAACTTTGGAAGGCATTTTGCACAGTCAGAGAATACTTGCTATTTTGCTAGATGTTGAGCGTGAGTTTTCTTGTTTTACTAGGCTGGGTGATACAGTGGAGTCTTAGGTCTCAATAGCAACCTTGTGGCCCTCATCCCAGATGTAACTTCACAGTCAGTAGAGGTGAAATTTGCACTTACAGTAGGAAAGAAAAGCCTAAACCAATCATTTTTTGCATGCTGGTTAAAAGAATGTATAAGATTAAAGTTAAAAGGCTCAGGTTTCAGAAGTGCTTTCTGTACAATGTGGAAGGAGAAGCTGTTACAGCCACTACATGTGACTTAATACGGTGTTGATGAGAGTGGCAAGAGCACCACCAGCAGCTGCTAAATTCAAAGAATGAATAGGTTAAGAGAAGAGAGCAGATGTATTAAATAGGAGGGATCAAGTGTATTAAAGTTCAAAAGAGCAGTTTTCTAGTGAACATATTGCTCAGGCAGTGATAGGAGAGCAGGTAAGGGTGGGAGGTATGATAGCTTGCTATTCTGAAGTCATGAGCAGTATTCTGAACCATTAAAAAAAATTAAAAAGCAGAACTAGGCAAGTCATTAAGTAATTTGCAGTAACGGACAGAAATAGGAAGGCTTTATCTAGTATTTAATATTTACTGCAGAATCATATTGTGAAACTTCCTGTAATGCTGTAGTATACTGCCAGCTTCTGTAGTGTGAGCTGGCTTTAATGAAAAAGCCTTCATTTCGTAAAAGCTTTAACCCTGTTGTTTTTTTTTGGTAATGAGGTAACATTTTTTGCTGGGATGTACTGAGACTGCTACTTTCCCAGCCTCCAGTGACTGAAGAAGGATGTAGAAACTTGCTAGAAGAAGCTTTCAGTTTTGCAGTTTTGCTTCCAGTTGTGGAACCTTTTTTTTGAAAAAAAGCCCTTTACCTTAGGAAGGAGATACAGTTCCACTAAGAATACAGGTGCATTGCTTGAGTTAAAACTTTGTCCTGACTTCTGAACACTCAAGTGTTACAAGGGCTACTTCCTCCTTAATGCTTTGGGAGTTATTATCTGCAAACAAGTCCTACTCTGTGGGGCAGTTTTTCCTAGACCTGCAAGCGTGGAATGAGAACTGCTGCTGGCGGCCGCTGACCACTGTTCCTCTGTGGAACCATCAGGATGAATGCTGAAGAAAAGAGTGCCTTACTCAGGAAAATGGGAAAAATGGTCCATAAATGCTCTAGTTGACATGCATGAATTTCCTCCCCTTAAGTGTGCAACTGGAGGAGAATAGAAGGAATTTATAGTAAGATTTATGCTTTTTGATGAGTTTTCTTGTAGGCAATAAAAAATACAAGAGAAACAATGGCCAGGTGTAGATTTCTTTCTTTCAGCAAACTTAATTTTAATGCTGGCTGTCAGTACTAACTCAGTGTGCCAGTTTCTTTGTGTGTTTGTCCAACCATATTTAATTCTTTTCTGAGAGATGAAAAATATCGAATCTCTGAATAATAATCAAAAATGTATCCCTAATCATATCTAACATTTTTGTGAGTACAGTCAATTTTTTTAGCCTACAGGACACTCTTCGCTGTGAAGCAATAATAACCCTTGCATCCAAACAAAGAAACGGAACTTCAGTGTGCCTTTGGTTGTAACAAATAGGTTGATGAAGGGAGAGCTTGAAAAGATTAGGAAACATGGCAAGTAATAATTCCTTCTGTGTTGTCAGTTGTGGTGTTGATGGTTCGCCTGTCTGTTTGGTGGGATGTTTTTTTTTATTTTTCATGTTAAAACGATGCCATTTTAGATATGAAGTTCTTGTGGATACTAATTTCTACTCCCCAAATACAAAATTATTTTAATTCCTAGTCATGGCTCTTTTTATTTGTTACAAAAGACGACAGTGGTGAATTCTAACAGTCCCAATTTTTTTGTGGAAACGGCTAATTTAGAATGTTGACACAGTACTTGAAAGTTATGCAGGTAATACGTCCTAAAAATTTTCTGTATGGCTGTAACTGAACAAGTTCTTAATGGCTATAGTAAAAGAAATGAGTTAAAAGTAGAAGATTAGCTCAGCAGAAGGCTGAACAAAATTTTCTGGAGTAAAGTTAGGAAATTAAGAAGAGAGGTCTCTCACAAAAACTGTGATGACAAGGCACATTTGTGAGAGATGTTGCCATTACAGGAATACTAGTGTTGGGTGAGTATGGCAATGAGCAGAAGCATCTTCATAGGTGAGATCGACACATAAGGATTTTTTTTCCATTTTTTTTGGAGAGGAGGGAGGAGGGGAATAAAAAAAGCAAATAAGAGCAAGATGTTAGAAGATTCAGAAATCAAGCATTCTACAGAAAGTTTAAGTAGGGATTTTAACAGGTTTTGAAAACTACCCAATTTCTTTTCACAGTAACAGAGTATTCAGTGGCCTACTTGGAATTGGCATCTAGGAGTGTGAAAGCAAATGGCAACAAAAAATGAGTGCGAGTCAGACCCATGAAAGATTTTGTGTATTTCAGTTACTGGTTCTAAAATATGGAAGCAAATTGCCAAGAAAACCCCTTTTCTTACTTGACATTTAAACATAGATAAATAATAGCCTGTTTGCAGCTAAATAAAACCACAGAAGACTTGCAGAAGCAAGCGAATTAGGCAAACAGTTTTTATTTTATTTTTATAAAACCATCTGTTTTATCTCTTGCAGCTTCTACATCTCAGAACAAAAGAAAATTAACAAAAAATGGGATTGTTGAACCGGAAGTGAAATTTGATAAATCTGGAAACTGGCAGCTAATGAGAAACTATTGATAATGAGTTGGAACACATATTATGGAGAAGTAAGGGGGAAAGAAGAAAGGAAAAATTTGTGAACTCGGGCTAACAGAAGTAGTTCTGTGCTTTTATGGCAATTTGAGTGTATTGGTAGCTCACTCTCCACAACTGTTCCCCTTCTCGTCAAAGTTAGCTTAAGCATCTAGATACACAGCTGTATTTGCCTTTTTACATCATGTAACTACTCAAAAGGATGCAGAGAATTCCTAGAAGGATGCATTTGGTTATGGAAAAGGTGTCACTGTTTCTATATTCCCCCCAAAACAATTCTGGTGCCTACAGTACAAGGAAGATGTGGAGCTGCTAAAGTAGGTCCAGAGGAGGCCACAACAGTGATCTGAGGGCTGGAGCCCCTCTGCTCTGGAGCCAGGCTGGGAAATCTGTGGGTTTTCACCTGGAGATAGGAAGGTTCCAGGGGGGTTCCAGGGGGGTTCCAGGGGTTCCCTAGAGCCCCTTCCAGTGCCTAAGGGGGCTCCAGGAGAGCTGGAGAAGGACTGGGGACAAGGGATGGAGGGACAGGACACAGGGAATGGCCTCCCAGTGCCAGAGGGCAGGGATGGATGGGATATTGGGAAGGAATTGTTCCCTGTGAGGGTGGGGAGGCCCTGGCAGATGTTGCCCAGGGCAGCTGTGGCTGCCCCTGGATCCCTGGCAGTGTCCAAAGCCAGGTTGGAGGGGGCTTGGAGCACCCTGGGATAGTGGAAGGGTGAGCACCCATGTCATGGGGTGGGATAAATGAACTTTATGGTCCCTTCTAAACAGAATCATTCTGTGACTATAAAAGGAGGCTGTTCATGGTTTGTAGTAGTAATGTTTGAAAAGTAGCTGTTTGGGGTTTTTTTGACAGTGTAGGTGGATATACACTTAGCAAGCTCAGAAGGAATTTAAAAGCTTCCAAAACAGGCCATCCACCCAAAAAACATGAGAATTTACTTTCTTCGTACACGTGTAACACCTGCAGATTTAATTGCATCTTCACTTAAGTATACTAGCAATTAACATTGACTGAGAAACTAAAGATAGTATGATTGTAACAATTTTATGTGCTTGCAGTAATTATACAGAGTGTAAATGAAACAGAGGGCAATTGTGCCTTTTTTTCCTACTTGTTTCTGTGTAGTTTTTAGAAAATCGTATTATTAAAAAATTGAAAGTAGTTTATTGCTGTGTGTTGTCTGCAGATATGGTTAGTGTATATGTACTTGTATATCCTTGCTTGTGTGTATTTAGATGCCTTTGTTGAGGAAAACAGCACGCTAGATCTAACAACCAAAATTACAAAGTAAAGTTACAAGAGGACTGAAAGTTTCAAGGAAAGAATTAATGAACTGTATATTTCTCTGTGGAATACCTATTTTTTTATAGTTTTCTTTAAAACTAATAGTCTACATTTGGTGTGTTGTAAATTATAATAGGAAGGCAGTTAAAAAACCAGAACAAAACATAAAACCCCTTTACTGACACAACTTCTGTAAGACGTACTCCCAACTGTGTTAATGCTTCTGCTGCATACCAGAATTTAGTAACGATTGTTTGCTGAGAGTGTTGAAGGGCAGATTCTGATTTAGTACTGTAAATCCACCGCTAGGAGGAATAAGTGGTTTGTTAAACTTTACAGATGACAGCTGGAGGAGCTCAGATGTAAATTCAGTTTTTGGTAGCATCACTGTGTTGTTTAGACCAGCTGATTTCTCTTTGCAATAGCAACATTCCATTTGCACAAGAAAGTGTTTTTGTTGTTTACAGTTCCTTCAAAAGTTTAAAAGTTCAGAAATCTTTCCAAGTACACGTGATTAGATTGGAGTTTTCACTTTGTTTGCTTTGGCTTTCTTACAGAAGGAGTGTTCTTAGCATTTAAATACAAAGCTTTTCCCACTTACAGGAAATGAGAAATATTTTTTTCTAATTAAATTTCAGAGTCTTAGTATACAGTAGCTCTGAAATTTAGATGTTCAGGTTAAGAAGGCATTTCTAGTCGACTATTGAAAAGGTAATTTTTCATATGTAAATTGTCGCCACCTTATATTTTGAATCTAAGTCTTCAGGAACTTTTCTGCTGGTAACATTTCTTGAGTATCGTGTCCCTGTTTCATCTAGAAAGCCTCTTTTTATAGGACTTGTCCAATTCACCACAGGGAAGCTCCAAAAAGTCTGGTCTTTGTTAGGGCTATGAGTTCAAGGAGGGAGGTATATTGTATGTGGGGTTTTTTTTTTTTTGCTATATACCAAAATTAATAATACTACCATCGATAATTTTACATTTGGTTATTCAAATGTAAAATTATGCAGAGCTAAATTAGCATTACTTTATGTCTTTTGTTATTTTAAGGTAGGTAGAAAATGTTGTGATAATAAAGAAAAATTTAAATAGTGGAATCAAAAGATTGAAAGCTTAGAATGCAGGTGATTAAACAGAGTTCTTTTAACTTGACAACTGGAAGAGCTTAAATGTATGTTTTGTGAGGAAACTGATGTGGAAACAGAAGAGGTTGGTAAGTGGCAGTCTTGTGCTGATCAGAACCTCTCTTCAGCCATGTGTGAAAGGTAGGTACAAGGCCTTACCTTGTTCTTGAGTTGTGGTTTTATCTCTATTTTTCCACTGCTTTGTAGCATCAGTAGTCCTTAAACTAATTTATCTTAATTCTGGCTAAATAAGAAGATTTCTGCCCCCTGCCCCAAAATTTTTGCCAAGCAAAGGACAGGTTGAAGCAGTAGCAGAATGCCCAATCCCTAGGAAGTGGTCAGAGTCTGGATGGGGCTTTGAACAACCTGGCCTAGTAAAAAATGTCCCTGCCCATGGCAGGGGGTTGGAATAAATGGTCTTTGAAGGTCCCTTTCAATCCAAACCAGTCTGTGGTTCTATGAAACACTGAAATGGGTGCTCAGAGAGCTTGCAAAAGATGTATCTTCTTTATTGACAGGGCTCTGAACAAGTTGATGTAACTTCAAAGTTAATTGGGCTTTGAGCAGTCGATGGGACCAGATGACCCCTGTAAGATCTTTCCAATCTACACAGCTTTATGCTTCTATCATACAGAACTACAGAATTCCTAACTGTAATCCTTTTCTTCCCCTTTGTCTCTTTTGTCCTAGGATTTTCAAAGGAGGAAGGGAGAATTAAAGAGGCAGTATATAAAAAATTGATGAGTGTGACCAGTGCTTCATTGCAAGGAGTATGTGGTGGTAGGGAGCTGCCGTTGTGTAAGGCTTAGAGGTATTGGATTTCTAAGAGTGATTGATTCTTGTTTGTACTGCTGTCCTTCCATGTCTTCAGTGGGATCTTTCTTAGTGTAATGCTGATGCCCAGATCTGGCTATGCCTGAATACCTTATCTTGTTCTCCTCCTTAGCTCTACTGCCTTGTTGTATATCCTCTCAAAGATGTGTTACTCTGCTTTTGTGTTGGGCCTGTTTTTCCTCAGTTTGGGAACAGTTGTCTTAAATTTGGATGCAGCATCGTGTCCTTCTTTAGGTGCAAAATACAGTGAGCACTGAAGTGCTGGTCTCTATTGATCTTGGAACAAGCGTGTTTCATGCAGGTGCTCCCTTGTGTTCTGTAGTTTGCCAATCCACTTTGCCACTGTTGAACAACCAAAGCGTTAGCTAGTGGCAAGGTTGGTAGGGGCAGTTGCATTGCAAATGAGATAAGTAGTGAAATGTATATTCATAGCAGGTGGAAAATTGAACAAATTAGGTGGAGGTTTTTTTGGTTGGTTGGTTTTGTGTTTTTTTGGGTGAGAGGTGGGATATGAGAGTGTGAGGTGAATGCCTACAGCTCATAAAATAAACACGTTGGGTATGTATCCGTGTATGTCTGATCTGACCCTTTCTAAGGTGGGCACAAAGGTAACACCTGAATTAGTTCAACCTTATATTACAGTTTACCTAAGCCCTTGTGTGATTGAGCCAGAGAAATTCTAAGGGCAATGTCTTTTGCATGATGAAGAGATGTTTTTTCCCATACAGATTTAGAAAAGTATTCTAGGTTTAAATTCTGCTTATTTTTGGAATGTTAAAAGCAGCCTGAACAAGGTGAATAGTGGGCAGAGGGCAAATAGAAATAGAACAGATTCAATTTATCAAGTTGCTGACACTAAGTTTTGTAACAGGAAGAAGTAAAGATCTAAGCAATGGAAAGAAAGGGTGGGAGGTACAGTTGAGATTGTAAAAGATGTACTTCACAGGTGTTATGAAGTAATTTTTTCATAAAGGTGCTTGCAGGCTTCATCTAGTGTTCAAATATTTTGCTCCTCTGTACTTAACATCATGAGGGCTTGTATGGCAGTAGCTGAAGTTCTGGCGATGTGATCGTATGTGATTACATACATGTTTGTAATACAAAATTGTTTCTTCTGTGGCTCGGTTTCAGTATAAAATCAAGCTACACCTTTGCATGTTTTAAAATTAGTCTAGAGTACCGACATTAATCTGCATTTTGAGACTCAAAGTTGCTATCTATGAATGCCTTCATTAAAGTCATATTGTAATGAGCTTGATGATGGAGAGTATATTCTCATACTTGAGAGAGAACATGTGTGCATATACGTGTGTGTGTGTATATATATATTAATGTTTATCTCTATATATATGTATGTGTGTGTATGTATATATGATAGGTTTTATCAGTCCAGGTATAATCTGTTTGTCTGAGGACCTGGTTCTTTAGGCTCTCTTTCAGTAAGTCAAGATTTTCTTTCCTCTTCTGACCTATCTGTAATCTGGATTTTTTTTAAAAAATCAGTTTGCATATACATCAAGAGCTGAAAGTAGTTTTGCTGGTTTCAGTCAGGCTGTGATAGTTTATACTGTGTAGTAAGTGTCATACCAGGCGTGGTTTGTTTATTTGGAAAAGAATAAAGTAAATTGTGATGGTGTGCATGTAGATTATGTAAATACAGATGCTTTCTAATTCTTTTTACATGTTTTCTCAATATTCAAAGGTTTTCTTTTTAGGTTTTCCAAAGGTAATTTCTTTAAGGCAAACACAACAGTGAAAAGGATGTACAACTTGGAGTTTTAGTATTCTTGCACAATTCAGAAGAAGTAAAGAAATGGTGTTTTAGAGTACAGCTTAAATGCATATCAGTTGAATAAAGCATAGGCTTAGAGCTAGTTGAGGGCTATATGTATCATCTGTGTTAGATATTTTACAGAGGTGATGTCAAGGTGAAAGCAGACTTGCAGAATGGTTGGAAATCATTGATATTCTGACTCTGAGGCTGTAAATGGCTCTGTGGCAGATGGAGGCTTTGTCAAGGAAGAAAAATGGCAGCTCTGCAGCATCATAGATGCTTCTGCTTAGCAACTCAGCACATAGCCTGTGACCTTCCAGTGTTCAGGAGTTCCTTTTGTGCTTTAATAAATTGTCCTCCATTTTTACTCCCTAAAAGTAGATAAATAGTAGTCATTATAATTCAGTAGAATTTGTGGAATTTCATGGTGAAAAAAACATAAGCCTGCTTTATTGCTAGGTATTAAAAGTAAGCTTTGAAGGATGCTTACAATTTCTCCATTGAAGTGCCAGTAATAGCGTTTTACTCAGCATTGTGTAATACTGAAAGTAAAGGTGTTAGTGTATGTAGTACAGCACAATACAAGATCTGTATATGCAAACTGGATATGCATATGTGTATATTCTGTATGTAAACATGTGTATATGTTTATGAATAGTCTCTGGAATATTTGAAACACTATAAAATGGACAGTGTTAATTTTTGAAATACGTTTGTACTGCAAGCATCTGTAATAAATCTCTGATTTATTGCAGTAAAATACAGAATTTTAGACTATATACTGAAGTAGCTATTTCTGGTTAGTTCAGAGAGAATAAATACAGTTGATTAATTCAGACTAATTTCTGAGTTCATGCTTTTTCTTACTAATAAAAATTCAAATAATGTTTTAGCACCTGGCATTATCTTACTCTGTGGGATGTTGATGTGGTTTCATCTGTATTCTTGTCTATATTTTTGCAATAAGGGTTCACTTTTATTAGTAGAGTAACTGGTTTCTGTATTCTCATGCCTATGAAATTTATGCCAGGTTGTGTGAGTTGTGAAGTTTTATGTTGTGTGCCTAAGGGATATGCATGATTGCCTAGTGTGAACAGCGATGTACCAGCATCACATATTTCATATGTACAGCAAATTTGCCTATGTTAGTCTTTCTCATTTAATCATCTGCATTAAAGCTGTATCATTTAACAGTTTTCTGTATTCTTAGGTTCCATATCCACTAGATTGATCCCTAGTAAAACTGGGGATATCAGTTGCTGTAGTTTATGGCTTCAAGAGCCTGTAACATCTTAGAGAAGATGCTCAATTGGACTGTTGATCTATACTACATGGCAGTAAGTCATTGTTAAAAGTGTGAGCTTTTCACAACTATCATCTGCCAGCCATACTCTTTTGCCTACTTGACAATTGTTGGAGTTACAGAAAGCAATTACTGTTTATCACAGGAGAAAATGACCTATCACTTTCGAGGGTCAAGGTTGTTGCATTAGAGCTTCTTTATTCCAGAGCCTGGAGGTCATATAGTTCTTGCTTTTATATTAATCATGCCTCCTCTATCTCTTCACCTTCAGTTGTTTTGAGATGTAATGTGGATGGCTTTGTTGCGGAAAGACAAATGCTTCATAATTGAAAGAAGCATTTTTGATAGTGTGTGATAGTCTTCATACATCTTTTCATTAGGACGTGGTAATGCATGAATCAGAGTAAGACCTCTTCATACGGCATATGCCTGGATGTTTGTATCCTGTAGCCACGTCTTTAAAAGTGAGAGAAATGGAAGAAAAAATAAGGTGATGTTTTATGCTTTTAGCTTTCAAAGGCTCTTAATGACATAGGTGCTTGTTAACATAGCAGTGGAGCACATACGAAGACAGTTTATGGAAATTTTTATGCTTTCAATTACTTAACTAGTTCATGATGTCCAGTATCTTGATGGTATTCTTCCTGGATTGTGTAGACACCATTTGATACGACTGGCTTCAGGGATGCTTAACTCCATATTCTGACATGTATTTTTTTTTCTCCTCAGTTTTTTCAGTGGTCTTTTATGCCTTTTTTTTTTTTTTTTTTTTTTGATGTTGTGGTGGTGGCTGTTGTAACTATAGAATGACTGAATGGCTTCCTTACATCCCCCAGAAAAAATAAATTACAAATTACTTCCATTTATTCTGTGAGAGTTCTGTATGCAGTTTTTGTATACTGGAGTAAGTAACTGTTTTTCCTTTCCTCTTCATGAAGTTAGGGTTTTGTAGTGCCAGTGGAAAAAAAAAAAGGAGAAAAACAAGTGAACACCATGTCACATATGTGACCCCCCCTCTCCCCTGCTTCTGCTAAAAAAAGCCAACCCTACCAAACAAGTCAGCAAGCATTTATTCTCTCTTGTTTTGTATTACGTTTTGGTATGACTTTGGAGCTTATCAACAATAATGCTAACTTGATAGTACCTTATAGTAACCATGTGTTATTTCAATTAATTCAATTGAAAAAAAAAATCTGTAAAATGAGAACAGTAGAAAAAAATGGTGTGCTGTATTCTCGTTTTAATAGTTTTGGGGTGATGTCAAAACATAGGTTTGATACTTTTGGAGCTAGGGTTGCAAGCAAGTTGCTTTTTATCTATGAACTATAAGACAGCATATAACCCGCAAAACTAAAATATGGTATTAGTATAATGAGAGAAAAATGTCTTTTAAAATACCTTTGTAATTTAAAAATTTTTATGGTCAGCTTGGAGTAGTAGAATAAATAATTCCATTCTGTATTCATCTCTTCTTCAGTAAAGTGTTTTATGTACCTGTTATGTATAGTGCGTACTTTAACATACTGTCACTGAACTTGCTGGATTGTTTAACTTTTTTTCGTGATGATCTTGCATGTTCAGGCAAAGAAAATACACTTGTATTCATTTAATGGTGCTAAATTCTGTCCTGTTTAATCATTAGATAAATAGAGAGGGTATTTTTCTAAAATGTGGTGTTCTGGTAAATTCTTGTATTAAGGGGCGTGCAACTTGAGCTGTGAAACTGTAGTTTGTTCCAAGCAACAGCCAGTTTTTATTAGCTGTTCCTGCAGTTTTACAGAGGAAATAAAACTCCTTTGTTTCTATAGTAGTACCTATTGATTTTTCTTTCAAGGCTGTGTTAACAATGCTGATAGAAGCTATGCAATTAGAATTGACATTTAGCAGTAAGCAGAGAAAGAAATTTTGTAACATAAAAAGTGCTGTACATACAGTGTTAAAATATTTTGCGGTATCGCTGTACTTGAAGCAGTGAAACCAGGAGGACAGGATACTTGAAAGGTCGGAAAATGAGAGAAAGAACAAATGATGCAAAAAGAAAATGACACTGAGGTCTTGGTTTAATACAAATGTATTCCAGGTTGATGGCTGATTTCATTAGCAAATCTCATTGTTATGCAATGTCTGTTCTTCTGCAGCAAAATGAATATTGTATTCTCAGAGGGTCTGTGTATGTGTACTTTGATGATAGATAAAGAATATATTTATTGTTGTTCCAAGCTTTTAAAACTTCTGAAATATCTTTATCGTTTCAAAATAATTTAATTTTAACTTCGAAGTGATGTGGTAAATTAATGGTTATTTTGTGGAAAATAGCAGTTTAACCCTCCTTCGATGTGCATTTCTCTGCTGTGCTTGCTACCTATGTAATCTTTTCTCCAAAATCTTGTTTGACCAAATAGCAGTTAATACTGAGTTTATCCCCTGCCACCCCATACATACATGTAAAGAAAATTAAGAATATTGGTTTCTTTAATGCCTTTTAAAATGGATGATAGTAGTATATGCAGAACATGTACATAAATGTCATCTTGGTGTCAAATCTCATAAAACTCAAGTGACTATATGTTGATAGGTTGTATTGAAAAATATTAGCAAAACTTTATGGTAAGATATATCAACTTTATTATGAAATGGCATGTTTTAGTACATAGGACAGTGTGTTCCTTGAGATCCTGATATGCTTTAGTTTGTTTTGTTTCCAAGTTGCCAGTTAAAACCATTCAGTAATACTAAGACATTTTGATAATCAAAATGCGAAAAATGAAAAGGAACATACAAGAAGGTTTTGATGCAGGAAAATTAAAATGTACTGAAATTATTTAATTCAGTTATTTTTCTATGCTCTTTGAGTATTTATTCTATGTATATATACTTCGTATGGTTGTAGTGGCAAATGTTTGAAATGCTGCTAAATAAGCTATGGTTTGGGATTTTTAGTAGTTCTGTGATTAGTTTTAGGTAATGAGCCTGCATGAATAATGATTTTGGGCACAGAAGTAATGTAAAGAATAAGCTGGTTTTCTGGGTTTTTGTGTGACTTCTATGTGCCCTGAAACAATTCTGTAGTTACTAGGCTTTTGGTAGAGATGTATTTAATAAGAGTAGAATCTGGCTCTTTCTGAGTGATGGTTCACTGGTAGCTACTGTGTCTACTGTGTTTATTCCAAATCCAAGATACCATTTTAAGGATCAAATCAACAGATGCAGTGTTCATGCATTTTGTAAACAATTCAGTGAGGACCAAAAGGCCTTGAGAATAAAGCTAAATCATGAGCAATATGACCCATAAATGTGACCAGGATATGTGGGACGT
Organism: Coloeus monedula; assembly: GCF_965178545.1. Classification (NCBI taxonomy): domain Eukaryota; kingdom Metazoa; phylum Chordata; class Aves; order Passeriformes; family Corvidae; genus Coloeus; species Coloeus monedula. The sequence goes on along the minus strand of NC_138787.1, from coordinate 40,458,999 downwards.
AGAACAAAGAGAAGATTGTTGCCTCTCTTTCTCTTGGCTTTGGTAGGCTAAAACCAATGTAAGGATGCAGATGACTTACTGTCAGCTGATGGGTTTTAAAGGTTGGTTGATGTAGTTGTTCTTGGTGGTGAGAAACTATTTGAAATAAGGTAATCTGTCTTGTGATGCAACTTTGTTTTCAGTTGTGGAAACCACTTTAGACTAATCCAGTGTAACAGTGGAACTCAAGAGTGGGCTCTGTACAGTAGCATATGTAGGGAAAAAATGGTACTGAGGCTTGTAAATGTTGTCAGAGAGCCTGAATTTATAGGGACACAAGTAGGACTTGGTTTGGTGTGCCATTGCGTGAAGGTCTCTGAGGAGTAAAAGGTGGTTGAGACTTTTGTCACAGGCTGAATGTGGGGAAGAAAATTGGTTGTTGGGTCCATCCTTTGTGGACACACCCCTCCTCCTTCCGATTTTTTGTATTTTAGCTGGAGGTCATTTCTCTTAACTTGTTAGTTTTTCTTGAATAAAAAGAAAATGTATCTGTTACTCCTTAAGTAATGAATTGTCCCTTTTGTCTCCTCCTTATGGGTCCATGCAGTTAGTGTCAGAGGATTCCAGCTAAAATTGCTAGAAGCGAAAGACAGACTAATACTGCATCGGAAACTTTTATAAATAAATATATTGATTTAATAAACTGCAGGAAGTTTATGCTCTCCAACGCCGTTAATGCAGGTTGTGTTCACAGGTGATGCTGGATTTAGGTATTGGGTCTGTATTCATAAATGTTTGCTATTTTGAGCAAGTATTTTGGCTATGAAGTAATATGTGTTTCTTGCAACAATTTTGAAGTTGGATCAAGTGCCCTTGCATATCTCTCCTGCTATACAAATAATTTTTCTTGGATTGCATGTTGTGGTTCAAGCCCTTGTGCTGTTATTTTAGGTCACTGAAACAGTTTCACTTGTATCAACAGGTTGTCTAATAAGTTAACTTGCAGAAATTCTGTATTCTGTTTTTGGACCAAATACTTTATTCTAGTTGCTTAGGGGAACTGAGCTTTTTGTTCTGTTAGTCAAGGTTTTTATTTTGGGGGGGAGTGTTCTTGTTTATTTGTTGGGGGTTGCTTTTTCTTTTTTTTCCCTTTTAACTTTTGTGGTAACCTAGGACCCTCTTCAGTGCCACCATGAAAATACGATTTTTAAACTGGAACTTGTAGAAATTAATTTTTGGAATGATTATAGGTAGGGAACAACCTGTAATTTCTTCTCATTGAATCAGTGCCATGCGTTCAGTCCATATGCAGTTATTTCTTTTTGTGGAGGAAAGGTGTTTGGTGGTTGATTTTTTTTTTTCTTTTAAAATTGTGTTAATTAAATAATTATTATGATTTCTGAATATTGTGAGTAGATTTCTTTAATTGTGGGGTTTTTTTTGAGGTTGATGCCTAAATTCACATGCAGTAATTAGGGTTTGTTTTCTCAGTTCCAGATTTTTCCAGGGTTGTTTCAGGTTATGGTTTCATAGCACTTTTCCATTCCAGAACAACTTGGGGAGCAGTTTGTTCTGGAGAGAGAGAGAGTGTGTGTGTGTGTGTGTGTACATAAGCATAATTTACAAGAAAATAAAGATTTTTTTTTTTTTTTGGGCTTGGCATAAAAAAAGAAAACAATGCAGCCTGGCACTGATGCTTACGTAACATTGTGGGAAAAATTTCCTCATAGTTCAGTTGGTTTTATGTTTTTCTGCTACCTTTTCCCCTCGTGTAATTAAGATGAAGCTGCATACTTCACTTGAGCTGGTTTTTCAGCGAGCAGCTGTGTTACTGGTGATCCAAGTGCTCCGCCTGCCTTTCGGTTTGTTTACCAGGAAATCAAGATGTGTAAACTGCAGGAAGCACTGTTTGACCCTCTCCGACAGTATCTCATTACAATAATTGCTAATCTCTGAATAAGACAGCCATGTTTTGTGTGTAACACAGAGGGAGCTTGTGGTAGATTTTAGATGCTTCCTTAAGTACAGCTTTGTCAGCGCTTGCTTGGATTTCATTTTCAGGATAGCTTTTGACAATAAGCATCTAGCGACCTTTGGGCTCAGCAAACTCGGACATGATAGCATGTGTGCTTTCTTCCTACTTGACTGAAAAAGAAAGCAAACAACAAAAACCTCCAAGACCAAACCCTCGGCTTGTTTTGGAGTGCTGTCACTGCTCTGTAGCGACAGGATAATGGCTACTTCCTGATTAAACCCCTCTCCACAGTAAGCTGTTCATGTTCTCTATCTATTCTCCTGTGATGCCAAGTGTTCAGTGCTTTTCTTCTGTGCCTCCTTCCCCCTCCTTTTCCCCCTGCCTGCCCACCCTCCCCCCAGCCTTCCCTGGGTTAATAGTTTGAAATGTTTATAGATTAAAGAAGAATACAAAAAGAGTATGTAGAGTAGCTTTTTTTTTTTTTTTTAATTCTAGGACAACTACGGCTTCTTATAATGTTTATCTGACAGTAGTGATGAGCAAAAAATCTGATTTTCATGAGATTGAAAAACCCCAAACTATTGAAGTCTATTTAGGTTTTAGACAACTGGTACTAACTTTATGAAAAATTCTGATGCATATTCACTGGACAAATACAGTGACATAGAATGTGAATTTGTGTCATGCAAATTCTGAAGTATTGGTATTTTCATAATATTTTTATCACTTCCAGAACTGTTTCCTGTCTAACAAACATAGTCTTCAAATAAAACAAAACAGCGTTTTGGTCACCTTTTTTTATATGACCGTGTAAGTGCTGTTTCTGTCTTTATTTCAGTTGATGTGTTGTTTTTCCTTCAAGTAATTTCTCGGCTCTTTGTGGTGAGGACCAGGTGAGTGTGAGCTATCACTCAGTGCACAGGTGTGGTTTTATTTTTCTCAAGAGTATCATTCTAACAGATTTCATATTGTGAAACAATGGTTACAGTGTGTTTTTGGTCTTACACGGCTTGTTAAATGGGTCTACAATGATTTTATTTTTCTTAAGGTTGGTCTTCTGTTGTGCTGGTAAAAATAGCATAGCATTTGGAGTAGTGCTGTACCTATCACGATAAGTGTTACTGAAGTTCTATAGTATATAATACCAATGCGTGTTCATGGTTATTTTGTGGAAGTTCAGAAAAGTGCTGAATTAAATTTTGCAGTTCTAATATAAATTAATAATAAAATAGTATTGTGTTCTTGGTACCGAAGACTTTGTTTTTTCCCTTTGTAAACTAGAGTATAAAAAACCTTGTAGTGAATTCCTAGCCAAAATCATTGTTGCTTTTCAAAGGCGCGCTTTTTCTATTATCGTATCTTACGTGGAAATAAAATGATGTACAATTTCATTTAGCAACAGGACATATCCACTGTGTTAACAGAAACTGGAACCAAAAGTGAAACATGGAGAAAAAGTATGATTCAGTTAAAAGAAAGAGATGTTTTTATAATAGATGGTTAAAAAATAGATATTGAATTAAATAGCTGTTACTAAAAAACTTACGAAGTAGACAGCATATATGAGAAATCTGTTTTGTTTGCACTGTGAGAAAAATAAGTAGGTGAGGAACAGTGTTCCTCCAGCTTGGGGTATAAAAATGTTTTTGGACATGTTTGATCTATTAGTTCACACGAGTTGTTAGCTATGGAGAAAAGGGTGTGGACAATGGAGTGGCTAGAGCATGTAGATACAGGCCTATTTTAAGGAGAACAAGGCAGGGAAAATGCCATGGGGAAGAAAGGAAGAGGGAGTCAAGGTATATTACTTTTTTAAAGGGTTTTCTTTTCACAAATTGGCAAAGATCTGTTATTTGGAAGCTGTTGATTTGAATTCTTCTTTCCCCAAAATACTTATGCTGTATTCTGAGGATTACTGAGGAATGAGTGCCATTCTCTATGAAACTCTGACTTTTTCATCTTGGGAACATTGACTGAAAGATAAAGGTTTCACATGATAGCTGCAGGTTTTATACACATGCTGCCTCCCTTACAAGCCCTTTAATGTTGGTATTTAATTTGGAAGCTCAGTGACCTGGAGCACTATTCTATACTGATGTCTCTTACAAAACAAGAGCATGTTGATTTTTTTTTTTTTAACAAAATACTGAATTGCTGCTGTTAACAGATAAACTGATAAGCTTCATATAGTCTGATATTCCAGATAAGTTACAGTAGTGTTTAATACTGACTCTGTCTATGAAATGTCCTAGTTTGGGTACCAGCAAAATGTGTGTGTTGTCTTCCGGCAGACTTCCTTGCTGTCCAGCCATCTTCTTGTACCCCTGCTCCGTTCTTTCTGATGTCCTTTGAGCCCTTGCTATTTGTAATCTTTTTTCATATTCTGCCTCTATAGGGACTCTTAAAGCTGGGTGCCTCACAGCTGACCTTGTTGGCTCAAGCTTCAGCCTAATTTACAGAACCTGGTTCCTGCAGAACAGGCAGAACAGCCCTGATGGGAGCTGTAGGAGCTGCATTACCTGGGCTGCCTGGGGGAAGGGAAGTGTGTGAGGCAGCAGTGGCCAAGGGATACAGCTGTTTTTGCTGTGCAGGGAAGGGCAGATCCTAACCCTGGGCCCAGCCATAGGCCCTCATGGACCTCTTGAATTGAATGCTGGGTGGCTGGAGTTGGGACTGCTTAGGCTTCCTGCTTCAACACCCCACAAGAGAGCCCCAGTTTTATCTGTCAGATACGACCATCATTGACTGCCTGGCTTTGCAGAGTGCCTTTAAATTTTGAAAGAATGGTTTATTGCAATGTGTATCACTGTTAATCTTTAAAAAGTTTTCAAGCTTTGCAAGCAAACAACATCTGGTACAGCAAAAAATGGCCTCCTGTGTTTTAACCAATGTTCTTTAATCATGTAGGAAGATGTAATGTTTAGCATGTGGCTTTGTTAGAGTCTGAAATCTAGATACAGTACTTTTGTTTTGAAGATGGAAGTATGGATGGTTTATTATCTTCTTTCTTTCCAGTTTGTGGAAATAAAAGTGCAATGTTGGCAGGGGTTTTTTGTGTCTAACCACTTCTTTAGTTTGTAAATAACATCAAGATGTCAGATTTGCATCTGCTTGTTTTGTAAAAATAAAGTTGTGAATGGAGTCAGCCAGAATAGTCTTCTGACATGGTAATACCTGCTGCGGCTTCTGTTGAGGCTTAATTTTATTTCTTTGTATCTTAAGACCCCCGTTATTTTTCCTTCTAGTTATTCTGTTTACCTAAACTTTAGTGGACTCTGTTGTTGTTTTGTGGGGGTTTTGTTTTGCTTAAATGTCTCAGTTTTTAAAAAGATCATGACACCTTTAAAATTGGAAGGAACAGTGAACAAATAAACTAAGAAAGATGTTTTGCAAAAGGGGGTGGATGCCAATGATGAAGCTGACTCAAAACAATGGCTGTTATGGCACGTAACACTTCCTTCAAGAACTGGTTCTGGGTTTCCAAAGAACCATGAGAGTGCAACTGCATGAAAATGTGGAAACCATTTATCTGTGTCTCAGCCTGTTAGTGGGAACTACTACATTCCTGCTAGATGACACTACAAGGTGCTTTTAAGAGTTCAAACCTGAGGAATTAGCATTCCTCAATGATAAGTTTTTTAGTCAAGGTGCCAAAACTCAGTCAATGACATGAGAGGCTGATAGACTTCTTTGCTCTCCCGTGGGCTAAAACTAGTTTTTGCTAGCTTTGGAGAACCTAATGTACAATTTAGATGTTTGACTTTTTCTCCTTTTGTTTTAACATAAAATGATATTAATGTTAGAATAATGAGACTGAAGTTTGGTGCTATTCTGAATCAAACTCAACACCCTTTGCAAAGCCTGAGGCTGGTACAGGAACACATTGAAAAGATTTGTTTCTCCTGAATGCTTTTCTGGAACTCTTGGTATCTATAATTCATTTCTCATCAGAATATGCTGGTGGTTATAGTTTCTAGCAATATTTGAAGGACTAGAATAGAACTTAAATTGTTAGGATGAAAAACTCAAAAAACTCCCAACAAACAAAAACCACCCAAAAAATCTTTAGGTCATTGTTAAGGAGGACTTTGACTACCATCCTTTCCCCCTTGTTACCTGTTAGATATAGGTGGTCTGTAAGTTAAGGACTCCAGGGTAAAAGAACCCTTTTCTCAGTGTCTTTTCTTCTTGCAGGGCAGTGCCCATGGACTAGTTCTGAGCTTGTTATTTTGACGCATGTGGAGTTCATACACCCAAAAAGATATTTGGTTTGTAATTATTTCTTCCCCAAATTACTTTAGCTTATGCTTTTAAAGATTTATCTGAAGTTTTCTCTATGCAGTCATTTCTTTGTGTCTTTTTTTCCAGCATGAAGCAAAATAATACCAAGTGGGCAAACCACATTGTTTGTACTGAGTCCCTTTGAGAGTTTTTGTATATATATATTTTAAAGCAGATACTTTAGGCTTCACAAAGTTAGCTGTTGGTTTAATGCCTTCTATTATTATTTGGCAAAATTAGGCAAGACTCAGTTACGGAAATACTAAAAAGCATGTTTGGTGCAAGCGCTGTTGAATTTTAACAATTCCTAGACAAGCCTGTGGCAGCTTTTGCCATCAGAGGTTCAGCAGGGCACTTCCTCTGTAGGTGTTTTCTCCAGCTCTGTAATTGGAGCTAAGCCTCAATTTTGAGCTTGAGATCAAATCTGGCTTTTGAGCCATGGGAAGAGGTGTACAATAGGATGGCTAAACCAGGAGCTAAGTTTCTGAATGGTGGAATACCAGCAGAGAAGCAGAAAATTTGCCTCTAACAGATTGAAATTCGGGTTTTTGAACAGTACAGGAAAAAGAAAAAAAAGAAAAAAAAAAGGCATTGACTTCAGCTGTCCCAGTGTTTTTTACTGATTTTTGAACTACTGTTGCATAGGATTTCTAGTGGTCTTAGGGTGGTTCAGAGCCATCCTAAGCAAGAATTTTTGCTGTATATTTAAAAAATGTTGTATTGATTATCAATATGCAAAGATTTCATAATACTTCATAATTTTAAAATTATAGAGGTAGTTGTAGAAAGTTTGCTCAGTGCCCTCACAAACTGAAGTAATAGTATAAAATGCTAAGTCTTGCTTCTGTAGAACAAAATGTAGCACTACTAGAATCTAGTGCAAATGAACCCAAAGTTATTGAAGTTTCATAAGCAGAATGTTTAAAAAACCCCAAAAGGTATGTCGGGAATGAAAGATTGGGCTTTTACATAGAAATTGGAAACATGTCTTTAAGCTGAACTGTTAGGCATGAAGTTAAAAACTGGTATTCATCCCAAGATAGTATAAAATATTGCAGTGATCCGTTTATTTGTTGGTTTGGGTTTTTTTTAGGAACAGAAAGCTCTGTAAAACCTCAGTTCTGAAATGATAAATCCTTTGTTTTGGTTTGATGACAAAATCTGGTGAACATGCCTCTTTGGGGCATTTACCAAACTGATGCCAGAGAATTTTTGCATTTGAATGTTCTTCAGATGCTATTATTTCAGCCTCTGCAGTTATGACAAGAGTTCAGGGTTTGCATCAATTTTATGTGGTACCACTATTTATTTGCTGTTTAGAATCTGCTTAGAAGCATTGGAATACAGGCATGTCATGCTGTCATCTCCACAGCATGAGCGAAGTCTCCATAAAGCCTTAATGTCTGTGCAGAGTTGCACTGTACCATTGCTACCCTGGTATCTAAATCGTGACTGCTCCTCTTCTTGAGCTGGATGAATTGCATAGCTTTTCCATTGGTAAAAGCAGCTTACAGGAAATTGTCACGTGGAATTCGCTGTGCTGCAAGAAGTGGATTGGGCAGCTGCTTCTGTAGGGTGAGCATTCCTGACTGAAAGTGTGTCCATCCGTGTAAGAAGCTATACCCACCCATCTGCTTCTGTGTTTTGAGGGTAGTTGTGTCAACTTTTCCTAACCTATCATAGAAGTGAAAATAAGGTGAAGGGATGTGTGTTCTTAATAAAAGTAGTAACTGCTAAACATAGACGTATAAAGTTGATAACCTCATACAGAATAACAGATAATGCAGACAGATTTGATTTTAGGAGGGTAGGTTTAGATTAGATGTTAGGAAGAAATTAAGGGTGGTAAGACACTGGCACAGGTTGGCCAGAGAGATTGTGGACTCCCCATCCCTGGCACTGTTCAAGGCCGGGTTGGATGGGTCTGTGGGCAGCCTCATCCAGTGAAAGGTGTCCCTGCCCATGGTGGGGTGTGTGTGTAATGAAATGAGCTTTCAAGGTCCCTTCCAGCCCAAACCATTCTATGATTCTGTTTATATATTTGTTTAAACCAGACTCTTAGTGTTGTTATTCTGGGTTTGAAACATTTGAGTAGACTTGGGTCACTTCAACATTAAGTGCCTCTCTGCAGTGCTGTGTTGCCTCTTAGTGTGGCCGTGCACTTTTTGTGGTACAAATTGGATAGATTAGATTTTGTGCCCAGCATTATGGAGCTTTCAAAGATGTATTCTGAGTTTTGTCCAGAAGCGAGGCTTATGGAGGATTGTAGTTTAGCCTGACCTGCGTGCCCCTCCTCTCTCCATGGCATGTAACGTAAGTGAATTATAATGCCCTCTGTCATTTGTAAGTATTCTTTCTTTACCATAATCATGAAGATCATGAAATGTGTGAATGCAGAAATATTCAAAGTGATGCTTATTTCTAATGGAAAGCAACACAGTTACTTGTAAAATAGGAGAAAATAAGTTTTTGAGTTGCAACTTATTTTGTATATTTGCATATTCAATGATGAGTTTATCCTGTTGGATAGAGTCAAAATAGATGCATTGTTTAAAATGTCATTTTATCCTAAGTCTATTTAAAATGGCCACTACATATTACTAAACAGTAGAATGGCAACTGATTCCTCTCTCTGTTTCTGTTTTTGGCAGCCCAGTTATGACTCAGTTATACCAAATTTAAGAGTTAGATCTGCTTTGAAGTGGCTTTTAGTAAGTCACCATATGTGGGTAAAGGCTGTTAAAACAAATATTTATGGAATTGTGATATATTTGTGATTTTATGAATGTTTTCACTGCTGTGGATTCTGATGCCATAAACAGTGAGTTGTTGTGTCACTAATTGAATGTGGCCTGATATGAGTCAGGGGAAGGCTATAAAGCCCATTTAGAATGTCATGCAGGAACGTACAGTCTGCCTCACACAGTACAACTGGCAGTAACATACTACGCGTATTGGTGCATCAAAGTGTCTTTGTATGATATCTTTGAAACACAAGCCAGTCTTGCTGTTGACTCACAAAAAGAGGTTTTATTGTGGTGGTTGATTTAGTAAAAGTTTTGTTGTGATGACTTTTTTTTCCTAGGGAGCTTTACATAAAGTACTTAGAATAAATTATCAGAAGTGCCATAATTACAGTGACATTCTGCAAAATTCGCAATATTTAGCAGCTAACTTGGCTTTCATGATTTGTACAGTATTTCAGACAAGTAAAGTGGATCTCATTAATTATATGGGCACTTGTATGTGAGTTTAAAAATCTCAGTGTGTAAAACATCATAGCAGTAGTAGACCGTGTGTTGGAAGGCCTGTGACCAGACCTTGTTTCCAGAGCAGGGAGCATCACTGGGAGCCTCTGGTGTCCATAGTTTGTCTATAGGGAACTGCACCCATTCCTGTGGGTACCTCACTTCCTTCTCACCTGAGGTTTGGTCAGTGTGCTTGCTTGTTTAGTGGGTTTTTTTGTCACACCACTGGTTTTAAACCCACTCCTCCCTCCCTGGTTCTGTGGCCTCTGCGGAAGGTGTGGAACCCACAGGTACAACTTGGCCTGCTGAGTCACCTCTGAGCTAGCACCCATGCTCTGCATTTACCTTCTGAGCATGACCTCTTTGGAGAACGCATTTTGTATTTGTGATGTGCTGGACTGCGTGTTCTGAGAGACTCTGATGTACTTCATCAGCTGCGAGATTTCTGGCATCAGAGCACTCATTGACACAAGAACCAGTGGCAGACTGACAATATTATGATATGATACAATGAAATATTGCTGAAAGGCAAGAGCACAATATTATGGGACTCAAGTTCTATAGTTTGCGGTCATAAAGTTGTTACAAATTTCACTTGGCCATTGAAAAAGACTGAAGCATATTTTGACCCAACTTCTTTTTCGCTGTGTTAGAGGTAATACCTGAAATAATGAAGCAGCACATGGGAGTGTAGAAGTTAAACTGGAATTTTAAGATGAGTTTGTCTAGTGTTTAGATGTCTTCAAAACATACTTAATTGTATTCACACATCCCAGCTAACACTGATAGGATACTGTATCCATGACACTATCCTGTGAAGGGAATTACTCATTTGTACCTGTTTAAGAAAGGAGTTTTTCTTCTGCATTAGGGTACATTTCAGTGAAGATTTTGAGCATAGAATAGGTAGGTGATTGACTGTAAAGAAATTTTAACTTGATGTATTTGTAAATGATTTGATTGCTGTTTCCTTTAGCAAACCTTTATCTTTTTTTAGTGTTTCTATTTTTATTAAACATTAGCATTTTTTTTTCCCAAAAAGACAACAATTTCTTGCGTCAAGCCTCACATACTTCCCTTCTTTGTTCCTTACTGACAGCTTACTTTCTGTTTTCACTGAGTTCAGTTGCATTAAGGATTATTATTCACCATGGGAAATTCTTGGAAAATAGCTGGAGTTCTGGGCAAACCATTGAGAGGAACTACATAAATCACTACACCTGGAAAATTTTAAAAATCAGGTTTTTTTCCTAGTTTTACTTACTGATTTTTCTGTTTTACAAATTTGAGAGATTAAAAAACAGTCATGAAAGTTTATAAGTATTGATGGACAAAATAACTCCAATGGAACAAATATCTTACTTATACTTGAGGTTAAAAAGAATATGGATCTGTAACTGGTACGGACTTTTTTAGTCACAGAACACATTAGATATACAGTGTAATTATTGCTGATCCTGTCTAATGACTGTTTTGGGGATTATCTCTTTTGGAGTTAGCCATCTGTTGTGGTTAGAGTAATTAACTAAATATAATTAAGGGTTGACTTAGTTTGAAATCAAAACTATGTATGTCTCTAGGAAAAGAATATAATTTCTTACATTCAGAATAATTCAGAAATACCAATATTCCAGTTCTCTATTAAAGACATTAAATAAGCAGCTAAATTAAAGGCTGAAAAAGCACCCTCTCAAAAACACTTCCCAGACCCCTGGAAACTGAAATAAAAGGAGCAGGGTGGGGGTGGGAAAGAGAGGGGAACCTTAAAAGGGCAGCTTATTACTGTTCTCCCAGTTCTTATTTGATCAAACAGATGGCTTATGTTGGTTAAAAGCTTGCAAGTGTAGCTAAATTTACTTTTCTGTTTTAAAAATGTATTGATTTGCTAAGGATATATTCTTATTTATGATTCAAACATGGATTGCTTGTAGGTGGTTCTTAACTATGCTTATTTATAAAATACATTAGATGCTCACATCTGAGGAACTCTGGGCCTGTCAATCTGACTTTGATGCCAAGGTAGGTCATAGAGCAGATCGTCTTGAGTGCGGTCACACGGCACATACAGGCCAGCCAGGGGATGGGGCATAGCCAGAATGGGTTTAGGAAGAGCAGGACCTGCTTGAGCAACCTGATCTCCTGCTATGGCAAGGTGAACCCACTCAGCAGATGAGGGGAAGGCTGTGGATGTGTCTGCCTGGAGTCCAGCAGAGCCTTTGATACTGTCTCCCACACCATTCTCCCGGAGCAAAAGGCAGCCCACGGCTTGGACAGGTGCACTCTTTGCTGAGTTCAGAACTGGCTGCGTGGCCAGGCCCAGAGGGTGTGGTGGTGAATGGAATTCCTTCCAGCTGGGGTTGGCCACCAGTGGTGTCCCCAGGGCTCAGTATTGGGGCTAGTCCTGTTCAATATCTTTATCAGTGATAGGGATGAGGGGATTGAGTGCACCCTCAGTAAATTTGCGGATGACACCAAGTTGGGCGGGATTGTTGATCTGCTTGCGGGTAGGAAGGTTAGGAAGGCTGTGCAGAGGGCTCTGGACAGGCTGGATTGATGGGCCAAGGACAAGTAAATGAGGTTCAATAATGGGAAGTGCTGGGTCCTGCATTTGGATGACAACAACCCCCTGCAGTGCTCCAGGCTGGGGACAGAGTGGCTGGTAAGATGGAAAAGGCCATGGGGTGCTGGTGAAAGTGGCTGTACGTGAGCCTGGGTGTACCCAGGTGGGCAAGAGGGCCAAGGGCACCTGGCTTGTATCAGCCCTAGTGTGGCAGCAGGTCCAGGGCAATGACATGTAGCTGGCACTGCTGAGGCAACTGGGGTGCTGTGCCCAGTTCTGGGTCCATCAGGAAGAGGAGGACGGACACTGAGGGGCTGGAGCAAGTCCAGAGACTGGAACAGAGCTGGAGAAGGGGCTGGAGCAGCAGGAGCAGCTGAGGGAGGGCTCAGCCTGGAGAAGAGGAGGTTCCTGGGGACCTTCTCCCTGTCTCCAACTCCCTGATGGGAGGGGAGGGAATCAGGCTCTGCTCCCAGGGAACAGGGACAGGACAAGAGGGAACGGCCTCAAGCTGTGCCAGGGGAGTGTCAGGTTGGACATCAGAGGAATTTCTTCATGGAAAGGGTGGTCAGGCGTTGGCAGGGGCTGCCAGGGGAGGTGGTGGAGTCCCCATCCCTGGAGGTGTTCCAGGAACGACTGGACATGGCACTCAGTGCTCTGGGCTGGATGACAAGGTGGGCATCGGGCACAGGTTGGACTTGATGATCTTGAAGGTCTTTTCCACATATGTTGGTTGGATTTCACGATTCTGTGGTAAAGACTTATTTTAGTGTTTTATTATTACACACACAGCTGCTTTTTATTACAGTTTCTTTTTTTTTAGAAATTTGAGAGTTTTTGTGAGGGAACATAAAATATGAAATTTTAATCCTGAGTTTTGAATGGACTGTGTTAAAGTTTAGAAGTGCCTTTTCTTTTACAAGAAAATACTGTAATAATACCATTTTGATTTGTTTCTGACTTCCCTTATGCTCTCTGTAAATATAGTGACTTCGCTGTAGCCATAATGAAAACAATGAATGCCAAAATACAACAAATTTTTATTTGTACAAGGAATACTTGTTGGCCTCAAGTAAGTTCAGTCATTCATAGTGACTAAAAAAGTACTTTGTTGTAATAATTTGTGTCTATCGATGTCTGTATACTAAAGATAGTAAATCTTTTTACTGTGTGTTTGTGAATGCTGTGGACTTAAGCCTGTAGATGCAAACTAAAACCATAATCTCTTATGAATGGAATTTTTATTAATTATTATCCTTCAGAGTAGTTGTAAAATTTAGTGGACATATATATGTAATAAACACTGTATACGGTATTCTCCACTGATTAGCACATTAGATTGATTATAGTCACAGATTGCTAAAAATGAATAAGGTATTCTTTAACTGTGGATGGAAAATGTTTAGCTGGAGTATGTATTCAAGAGTCCTGAACGAAAAAATTAAAATGTTGAGTAATATTTTTCCTTCATAAATTTTCTGAAGGAAGTAGCTTTGTTATTTCTACTATTCTGAAGGTCATACCCCGTATATTCAGTATAGTAGTAGATACTTTTTTTATTGCTGTATCAGTGTAAGTAGCTGATTTTTCTGTGGTTTTTTTCTGTATTTGTATTTTTTTGTATTTGCTGTAGCTTTTTAAATTTCATTTTTACTGGCTGAGGCAAACCAAGGATCTACTTTCTGGAGAAGCAGATAACAGGTTTTATGCTGTCTTTCCAAGTGTGCATTTGGGAAGTAACTGTTTAGTACAACTTTGGATCAGAAGTGCTGTTTAACATACCAGTTTTCTAAATTGTCTAAAATTGCATTTGAAAAAGTGGGTCTTTCTTGTGTACTTGGCATTCTGCTTTACAAGTACTGGGAGTGAGATTTTTTAAGTGGTTTGATTTAGGTTCAGTACTTCTCCCCCTCAAATTCAGGAGTAAATCTGAGAAAGCGTGTTGCCTCTGTTCATGAGAGAGACTTCACAACAGGAATGGGTTTCTTAGAAGTTTCCCTGTTACGAGTTCAATGTGCTTAGTCTCATGGCATTTTTAATAGTACAGGGACTTTGAAATTTTCCTCACCTTACCTATACTGTGATCCTGACTCACTATCAACTGCTGCTCTGGCAGATTGAGTCAGACAGTCTGTTGATGCTGCTTACCACTATGCAAAGACATCGTCTTGGCTGCATTTCTGAAGTATTTGAGAAACTGCTTCACAGAAACACAGAATATGCTGAGTTGGAAGGGACCCACAAAGATCACTGAGTCTAGCTCAGTGATCAGACCATCCCCAAGAGCCACACCATGTGCCTGAGAGTATTGTCCAAACTTCTTCTAGTGTTTTTAATACTATTACTGTCTGTTTTCCTTAAAATACATATGCTTGTTCAGTGAAGTAAGACTGGTGAGTTTTGATTTAGACCATTCATGGCACATATAAAAATGTCTTATTTTGTATGAACAGCTCTCCCGGAAATAACACCGACAACAACAAAAAGCCCCTAGCAACTTAACAGGAGTTCTTGTATTTATACTATCTCACCATAATTGCTGGGTCTTTCCTTAAATTAAGAGTCTAGATACAGATGTTTTGGCATGCACCACAAGTTCTTTAAAGTTGTCTGTCAGGGAGCAACAAAGAGCAGGGTTGCTCTGCAAGGAGGGATAAGCTGGTAGTTGAGGGTTATGCAGGCAGGGCTTTTCCCAACTCCGGCACAGTGCCGTGCAATCTGAACAGTGCTGGTCACAGCGTTAGACAAAATAGGGGAATCTGTCAGGCCCAGTGTCCATCTGGTTGTCTGATCAGAAGTAGCAGAAGATGAGAGCTGATGCCATCCTAGAGGGAAGCTAGAACATGGAATGTAGCCAAGAGGCAGGGGCACAGGCTGGCTGCAAGAGCAATGGGCTGGTTCTGGCAAGGGCTGAAGGCTCCAGCCTGAGCTGAAATGGAGCTCCTGACCACAGGGTGTGGTAGAGGTGTTCAAGTTGAAATGTAGTGAACTCTGAACAGCAGTACCATATTCCCATAGTGCTGCAGCTCTGCTGAGTTCTCTGATGGATGGGTGCTGTTAATGGGATGTACCTCACATGTGAAGGTCTCATAGGAACCTCTTGAGAATTTAGGGCAGATCCTGAGACACAGTCAGCACAGACAGTCCCGTAGTCCCTTGCAATTTCCTTTGCTGCCATAGAAGACAGACATTTATTTTCTCTCTTCCAGATATGGAGTCTGGAGAGCGGTTAACGTCATCATCAGTCTCTTCTACTGCAGCTGCTTCCACTCCAGCATCTTTGACACCGTCGGTAGCTTCAGAAGTATCGAAAGGTGGCCTTTCCACCGGAGCTGCAACGCTGAGCTCCACAATCAACACATGTGGTAAAAATGACTCAATTCTATATAGCAATGTAATTTTAGTGTTTGTCAGCACTTGTAATTACTACTACAAGTCAAATGTAATAAGGTTGCATAGATACATCCGGGAAAAATATTTGAGGGTTTTTGTATTTGCCAAGTGACATTCATTTGCTGTGAATACATTTTACATAGTACTTACTTGTTGAAGGAATGAAATTAATTAAAAATTGCCTGTTTAAAATGTGGGAAAAAAAATTCGGTTTGCAAGGCTGCCTTGAAAGCGAGGATCAAATAAAGGGTTCATGTAGCAAACTCTGTGCCACTTTCAGATTAAGTTGTAATAATCAGCTTCTTGAATGTACATCATGTTCTCAGCATTTAAGCCCAGCCCATACTGTAGTTTTACATTTGGAGGAATATTTTTTTCCAATGGAGCTTGAAACTGAAAAGATGAATTTCACAACGTCACAGTCTTGGATAATCTTGACTAGAGTGAAATACTTTACCTTGAATCAGAAATATAAATGGAAGATTTCTCCATGCAAGAATCTAATGTTTGTGAATGAAACTCCTATTTCAGCTGAATGGTGCATACGGCATCCACAGAACAAGAAGTGGTAAACTCTTCCCTGCTATTTCTCACTTAACTTTAGGAAAACACATCTTTTTTTGGAGAACATTGTTTCTGTTAGCCTGTAAATAGGAAGTTTTTTCATCTTAAATCCATGGTAATCCCCTGTTTTCAGAACAAACTCTGTTCTTGCAGCAGAGTGAGCAAAAGTATATTCTCCAAACTGAAAAACTTTACAGCCCTGATAATACGTAATGAGTAGATTCCAAGTCTGTGACTTCGTCCTGCATTTGTTTGTTTGCAGCTGCTGCAAGAAGCTGAAACGAGAATGTCTGCAGACACAGAG
Source organism: Coloeus monedula (assembly GCF_965178545.1). Lineage (NCBI taxonomy): Eukaryota > Metazoa > Chordata > Aves > Passeriformes > Corvidae > Coloeus > Coloeus monedula. The sequence goes on along the minus strand of NC_138787.1, from coordinate 40,442,698 downwards.
TTATGTCTCTATTTATTTTAATTTCTCTAAAATCAGCCAGAAAATTCTAAACTAAAACTCTTCTGGAGTAAATAACAAAGCATTTCATTTTTCAGTACCCCACTAAAAATTAATCTCCAAAAGAATTTTTTGTCTATGTTCATTAGTCCATGCCACTTGAAATGGTTTTCTGTGGTGGTTCCCAGAATGTAGTAGGAGTTAATTTCTGTATGGCTATTAACTTGAGGATTTCTGTGACCCATTTACCTCTCCTTGCTGCTTTTGCTGTGTACGTATTACATCGTGTAATTCTGTATCTCCTGTTAACTGTAACTCCTGTTAAATATTCTGTGCATTTATAAGATATATATTTGGTCTACCAAAATACAGTAAGACTGAAGTAGATTAATAATATAATAAAGATACTAAACTGTCAATTTTGTTCTTCATTAGAAAACACAGGTAGTTCTTTACTAAAGGCCTTTCAAAAATTCTATTCTCATCTTTTATTTAAAAAAAAAGTTTCATTTCTGTCTGATAGCTAATAGTTAAAAAGACTGATAGTAATTACCAGTATTCATGTTTTTTGATGGTCAGATCATTTGCCTGGTCGCATCTGATGTTAAGGAACGTACATATTTTTTCAAGGACACTTTGTCTTCCCAAAACCAACCTGAAGTGTAGTTTACTATCACTACTGTCCCATCAGTTTTATTTATGAGTATGTCTGTTTCTCTGCTGATGACAATGCACTGTGGTTACTGTTGTATCCACTCTGAAAAGGTGTACACTGTCCTAGAGAAATTCCACGGAAGTGTTTATGCTACCAGCCGGCTGAAGACTCTTCTCCTTTGAATGACCTCTGGCGTGTCCTGAATTTACAAGATACTCTGTAGCCAAGATAGACTAGTATACTAGCCAGTTCTGAACTGAGATGTTCTTCTCTCCTGCGATATTTAAAAAAACCCAACAATGTCTGTCAAACAGATAATTGAATTATCTTCAAATTTAAAAATGCATTTTCCTAGTATCTAATAAAATAATTTTTGAAGAATGAGCAATTATTCTTACTAAGAGAAGGTAATGCATCTTAATGCATGCCTGAGATTAGAGAGAGTCCTTTTTATTCCAATTAATCTCTTCATTTTCTTTGCAGCAATCAATAGTCTATTAAATAGTCTCCACAATAAACTTGATTGCGTACTCTGTCAGGTGCCCACGCCCATAATACATAGCAAGTTAGGACTGGGAATCTTTATGCTTTGCCAGGAAGATAAAACTACAAGTAAATTATTTTGGCATATTCCCAGGTCAAAATGACAAAGCCCTTGTATGAAACCATTATGGAATATATCACATACTGTTAGTTTAATTGGTTAATATGGCAGTAGTTCCTGAATAATTAAAGCATTCTAATCAAGTAAACAGGTATTTTATTTGCTTTCTTCTTATTCACCCATTGCTGAAAATAAGAAGGTGCATTGGAAAAGTCAGTTGCCTCTGGAAAGAGGTTTACATTCACCCTCATGAGAATGTTAGCAACTTACATGAATATAAATCCATAGCTTTTTCTCTAAATAAAACCATAATTCAGTGTTTTGTCTTTATGAAGGGCAATAATATTAGTGTGTGAAACCATTTTAAGCTGAACAACAGAGTTGTGTTGTTTTGATGTTATCAGATCTGGAAAGTTCTATATTTTTAATTTTCAAAAAAAAGAAAGGTCATTAACTTTTTATTAAATAACAAAACACAACAAACAAAACCCTACCAATTTTTTTTTCTCAAACCAGAAGCTGTTTTTGTCAAAACAAAAATCTTTTAGTCTTTTTGAGCTCCCTATTTCTCCTTAAATGAGATCCAGAACAATTTTGAAATTGTGTATGTAAATGCACAAAGTGACAGGATTTTTAAAATTGGAAAATCTGTAATTCTACATTTGGTGTTCTGATTTACAGTAGCAAAGATTTTTTTTTAAATGCTGGCTATTTTTTGGGGCCTCAGTATTTATATAAAAATGACACTGTGGCTTCTCAAATAAATGTTGGAAAGATCAGGTTTAATGCCTAAAACGTAAAACTGTATGAATAGTTTTCTTTTTTTGGTAAGTCTGTTACATAGTCCTTGGTTTGTCAAATTTTTCATCTTAGGCTTGTAGATAGTTGTTGACTTCTGGAGATTTAAAATATTCTAGATGCTGAGTGACAATAGCAAAATTGAAATGGATGTATAAAAACAAAGTGGTGATTCCACTTTGTGGAATGTACAATGAAATGCTGAGGGAGAATGGGATGGTAGTATTAGAAGAGATGCAGATGCTTTGATTAAGTATATGAACAATAGTACAGTACAATTAATTGCCAACTCTGATAATAACAGAGTGCCCGTGGTGTTATACAGTCTAGATCAGTTTCTCGAGTTTTGGAAATCAGTGTTAAGATTTGCATTACATCCTAATTTTAATCTCTTTTTATACCTATCATTAAGAAACAGTCTTTAAGCTCATTCTTTAAACATGATACCAACTTCGTTTAGATTTCCTGCTTCAAATTATTACCTGATTTCTTTCTCAGTGTTTGGACTGCACAGTGCAAACTAGTCCAGGCACTAGCTAAACTGGTTTTTAAAGACACGAGTGTGATAATAAGCCAGAAATAAAACTAAAAAGAAAAAAAAAACAACCCACCATCTATTTTTCAAGGTTATTGAAGAATGTAAAAGCAAGAATATGGAGGAAAAAAGGGGAGTGGGATATTTTATTAAGCATAACTTGAGTACTTTCATGTTTCAAAATTCTTTTTCCTTCAGTATGTCTTACAGGGATTACACAGATGAGTGAATAATTTTGAGTATTGTTTGGATAAGGAAATTTTACCTTTATTTTTAAGGAATAGACTTAGTAGAAACAACATTGAAGGAGAGACAGTTTCAAGTGCATTGATTTTGGATATTAGACATTACAGGAAACTGTTGTATTTGAGCACCTAAATATTTTTATTTCAAAGACTATCAAGCGCCTGGTAGTTCTTGCGTTAAAGGAAGCCTCATGCAGAGTTATTATGAGGTTGATACTTTTTAAAATACAGCTTGGTAGGTCTGTGCTCTGTGTATGTTCATTATATTCTTACTCCTCAGATTTAATCATATGTTTGTGCCTCAATTACGTATCAACTTTCTCAGCAATCCCTTTTTAAAATTTGAATTTTTAAAAAAAATTGCCTTTTGACAATCCCTTTTTAAAATTTCTTTTCTCTTTTTTAAAAATAAAATTATTCTACGTCTAGGTTTTTTTAACCTATGATTTATGAAGGAAAGTTAAAGAATGCGTCCATGTTCAGAGTTATTAAAATGCCTTTTTTTCAGGTGCTTGAATGAAATAGGCTGTGCTTTTCATTTAAATGAACAGATGATTTTGATGTTTCTCTGTTCATATGAGGACTTTTGTTTTTCCAGCCAATGATGGGAATGGGTGATGTTCGTTATGTATTTATAAACCATTTCCAGCTGTTTTCATGCTTTCCAGCTTTTTGTACTGAAAGACCAGTACTAGGAAATCCCACATATAAGTAGTTTGGAATCACACGTGCAAGAAATTAGGAAGACCTGCTGGTGTTGGGAGGCATGTAGAAGGCAAACTTTGCTACCACTGTAATGATCAAAGGACAACAGAGAAAGGAGGAAAATATATTGTAATTTCTGTCACCCCAAGCGGTTCTCAGATTTGTTGTGTAAGGTGAATGCCCTTAAATGCCATGTTATGTTTGTATTTCTGCGGGTTGGCACATTGATGCTTTATGTTTTAAAGTGTTATTTAAGTATTTATTCCTTTCTAGCTCTTTTGAAAAGCTTGTATTTTACCATGAAGTTCATTAATATTAAGAAAGGCACTCATAGTTATCATTCTTTATTACTAAGAGACCAGCATTGTTGAAATGTATGTTGCCCTTTGGAATAATGCTTTCAATCATTTATCTGTGCAGTGGTTAATAGAATTTCAAAAACTGTGCTCAAAAATATTTAACCTATTTGAAAGTAAGCCAAGAATGTTAAGGAGTGAGATTTAATATGAAATTTAGCTATGTGGAGCATGTTTAAGGTAAGTTAGTAACTTGAAGAGCGAACACTAAAATAGGAAAATTAAGGGAATACTAGAAATAATTGCTAAGCAGACTGTTAGTATTTTCATCAGATAAGAAAGAGTGGAAATGTCATTACAGTTAAGTTTATTATTACAAGACTTCTACCATTTTTTGTCTGTGTTTTATTTCTTCCATGTATTTAAATGCATATTTAAAAATGGATGGCTTCTCTTTTCTAGGTATGTTAGGTAATGGCTTAGATAACACACTTAGTATGTCTTTTTTCAAGGCCATAATACTGTGTATATAGTGTACAGTTACCTACTCTTTCTATATGATGAAGAAAGTTGATGAACAATCTCAAAAGTTCTTTCAGCTTAGAATGTCTTCAAGTTATTATGAAACCTTGCAGTGCAGTGTTGCTCATCAGCATCATTAAGAATCACCACTGTGGTCTGTGAGAGAGAGGCATTGTGGAAGAAAATACACAAATTGGGTTTGAGTTGGTTATGGTTGTTTTTTGGGTCTTTTTTGTGATAATTTACAAAGTGATGTTAAAGACATTTGAACTAAGTTCAGCAAATATCAAACCTGGAACATGATGCTTTTAAACTCATGTCAGAAGTTTAGAGAAATACTCTGCCCATCACCTGCAGTAGTTAACATCGATGATGTGCAAATCCCTTCTTGTCTTGGAGGAAGGAGAAAAAGGTACCTGACGCAGAATTCTGAAATCAGTAAGAGGAATTTCCCTGCACTGTGTATGTAATATTCCCATTATGTTGCCCTGTAGTTGCTAATAAATGAAAAATCCTAGTGAATGCCCTTGTGTTCCTAACACCTAATAGGATGAGTTATTGCAGTCAAGAACTTGTTCTAGAATTATTCCTTATATACACAGACACAGTAATAGTGTTTAAAACCTGTAGAGAGAGAAGTAGGATTAACAAACAAGTTAATGGTTTCTGTGTAGAAGTCCACCAGAAGCCTGGTCAGTGTGCAGAGGCCTTTGCTGATAATGTGAGTCTCCTGGAAAACAGGGAATGCTTGGTCTTTCTCATACTGTCCTTTTTGATGTGATGCTCTTTATATTAAAGCATGGCACAAATGAATTTAATGTTCTTTGATGTCAGTCTTTTCCTGCTTTTTCTCTCCATTAGGGACTACATTGTTCTTCTGGTTTTGGATGCTTTTACAGTCTCAGAATTCAATGATTTGTTACCGATCCTTGTGTTCAGGCTATCTCTAAAGCTGAAGTTTAGCTCTGAAATGCCTATGAGATTTCTTCTACGATTACAGAATTACTGGTCCTTTGATTTTTGTCTCTCATCTTTGCTATTATAAATTCTTACCTTATCCTACCATAGGAATACGTGCTGGCTTGCTGTACTGTGCCTGCTCTCTTCCGTGCTGCCCTTCCCCAACCTTACATGTGTGTAGTGGCTCAAATAACTTCTTTATTTACTTTTTTCTGGTCACTTCCCCTGTTTATTTTCCTTTTCAAATATTTTCCTTTCTGTATTAGATTCAGTCTCCTTATTGTTTAAGGTAAGCACAGCTCCAGCTATGCTTACATTTTACCTATAATTTTTGCAGTCTGGTTCATCTAGCTGTGTTGTTTCTTTTCCCCCACTTGTCATGGTTCAGGAATGGTACTCTTCAATTTAGTGCTCCCACTGAGACCATACTGCCACTCACTTCTCCCCTACCCCTCACCACCCTCACGGAGGGCTGGAGAGGAGAATTGAAGGCACAAAAGGCAGAAGTCACAGGTCGAGATAAGAACAATTTACTGGAAACAGAGATGAGATAAGAAAACAAATATTAACAGCAGCAATACTGACAGAGGGTAGAAGAACAAACTATTCAAACAGACACCCTTCCCTCCCCCCCCCCACTGCCGATGATAGACAGTTCCTGACCTCTGCCACAGTGTGCCAACTGGGAAGAGAGCCCTTCTCCCTGGAAGAGAGTCCCTTTCCCCTGCCAGTGGTGTGAGATTTATTTGAATAACCTCTGGGTCCTGGCCATGCCCCCTCCCAACTACTGCAAAAATTAACCCTGTCCTGGCTGGAACCAGGACACCTCTTCATCGTATCTCATCTTTATCTTGTCTGCCAACCTCCCAGTCTGAGAGATAGCATTGGGGGATAGGGGATACACATCATAAAGTCACCCCAAGACACTGATATTGAAGTTAGAAGCAGGGTCACCAGTTGAAACTAGGGCATTTGAATAGAGTTGTTACAGGATATAAAATAGAGGCTGCTTTTTTTGTGATGGAGTGTCAAACTCAAGGATAGAAACATCTTGCAGTGGCTGTAGAGTTACCATTGGGTAACTAGCAATTCCTCTATGTAATAGGTCTTTTCATGCGGAACAGCTTCAGATGTGGTTTTGTGGTGGAGGCCTTGGAGTATTCAAAGACTGAGATTGTAGAGGTGACCGAAAGCTATTGTGTTACTTCATAGTTCTGATGTAGGAAGACTGCTGAGATAATAATAAATGTTAAAGGGTGATCTGTGAATCCTGATTCAGTTTTTAAGACTAGCAGTTTCATTTTGGGGTGATCAGTGTCACATCGCTTTCTATTAAATATTTATTTTCAGAGTGCATTTAAATAAAACTGCATTGCAATCTTTATCAGAATGGCTTTAATGACTTAAGACCAGAGTTGCTGCAGGAAATGTGTGTCGTGCAGAAGTTTCTAAACCTTTTGTTCTTACTTCTAGATTTAGTAAATCTGCTCTGGATTATGCACAGCAATATGCTTACTGAAATACTTAAATATAGTATTAGAACAACTGAAGTTTGTTTTTATTTCCTTTGCGGTTCAGAATGGTGGCGAACAGCAGACACGCACTCTCGTCCTGGGGCAGCTTTTTTCCCACCACTCTTGGGAATTCCCACACTATTTGCTCCTCCTGCACAGAATCATGATTCTGCTTCATTCCACTCAAGAGCTACAGGAAAAAGTAGTCGGAGCAATACAGAAAAAGGTAATGGCTGAAGTTGTTTGGAAATAATCATATGGAACTTCTGCGCGTGCAGAAAGATGTGGAATTTGAGCTTTACTTTTGTCATTCTTCCCATTCCTAAACAGTTCTATAAAAAATAGTTTTGTTAGGTAAGGATGATACATACCAAGTATGTGTTTGGCCTTTAAATCATGTGTGCTCTGTATGTTTAAACTAAAATAACTGCAAATCAGAGTGACACTTGGATGACAAATTTTAGTATATGTGGCGAGTAACCTGTAAGTAGTCTAGTATCTTGTCTATGGAATGTTAGTGTGACTGGGGCATCTCAAAGGAAGTATCAGTTACTTCAGATTTATTTTAAATGTCACTTTGTAAATCTGTTGTCTTCAGGTGTAAATGGATCACTGAATGGCAACAGTACTACTGCAGTGTCAGCTCTCAGCACATCCGTGCTCTCCACTAGTGTTGCAACATCGGCAGGACCAGTGAAAACTGTAACCTCAGGAGCAGGAGGACGCAGATACAACCAGGAGCAAAGCAAAGTTCAGCTTTTGGACACCAGGGCTGATAAAATCAAAGATAAGGTAATTACACAAAAAGAAATGGAAGATTTGGACAAAAAAATTGACATGATAAGGATTCTGCACATGGGAGCATTTTAAAGTGTTCTTTCTGAGTACAGAATGTTTGGGGTTCTTCTGATTTATTAGAGCAAGATCTGTACACTTGTCTCTGTAGGGATTTTTTGTGTGCATTGGCTTTTGGAATTTTTGTAATTGTTTGGGGTTTCTTTGATATACTTATGAACTAAAAGTTACTATTAGTACTAATTTCACTAGTTAATAAGTTAATAGTTGCATCCAACACCTTGTTTTATTTAATTTATCTAATTTTTAAAAATATATATATTTAACACCAAAATTTGATATTATTATGTGACAGTGTGCATATATATATATATATATATACACACACACATACACACTGGTATTACAGTTACAACATTCTAGATTATTTCTGTGAATTTAATTATGTTTTCATGTATCTTATGAAAACAAAATGAAATTTTTAGATGTTAAAAGAAAAATGCTTTTCTGGAAGTAATTTCCTATTTATTATAAGAAAGAACTACTATTAACTGCTTTGTTTCAGTGATAATCTTAGCCATCTAATGTGAAAGACATGAGTAGTCTCAGTGAGTTAGTAAACCTTATGTACTGACCTAAGCACTCTAAGAACTCTGCTACTCTTGGAATCAAAACTATTGAAGCAAAACACAGAAAATGGTATACTGGGTAGGTGGTTACTGTCAGAGTAGAAGCTAAAGAGAGTAATTCTCTACTGACAGCCATCTAGGCTAAAATATATTTTTTTCTTTATATCTATTTATATTTTTGTTTTGTGAGTGAATGGGGTCTCTTGCTTTCTTTCTGTTATTGAACTACATTCAGCTACCAAATCTGAATGTTCTTAGGTGAGAGGTTGGCATTTTCAAAGGACAGCTGGTGCTTGATGTATCTGCATAAAAGCAGGGGTTAGCACTGAAATGGTTACTTGTAATTGTGCAGTGAAATACAATGTTTAGTATATGGACAGTAAGGAAATTATTAAGAAAGAATATTTTTCCTCAAAACATTCCTCATGGGTTCAACAGTTGACAGCTTTTGAAAGTACTAAGCTAGTTAAAGGTATTTTGGAAGCCTTTGACTTTCTTCAGGCTTAAATACTAAAAATGGCTCTTTCCAAAATTTTGCTTTTATCCTGGATATCTAAGTGCGAAATTTAGCTTTCTTTCTGTGGTGCAGAGGTAAAGGCTTTTCCACATGGTGTTTCTGTATTTCTGACTATTACTTCATTTAGGCAGAATACCAAATAAATTTCTCTTTTAATATCTCTAAATGCCTTCCCAAAAGGTATTTTTTGGCTCTTTGCTTTATTCAGAAAATTGAGCTGGTTAAGCTAGTAACCTGCTAGTTTGAATATCACTGAAAAATTTTACCTCTTTTTGCCTGTTGGGGTTTTGTTCCCCCGTCCACCAGTTTCTGTCAGGATGTTTGTCAGCATTGTTATCTTTTTCTTTTGTGTTAACATTTGTCTTTAGATATAAATTTGGTACTGTTGATAGGTTTTTTGATGTGGGCACTGATTTCAAACTCCAGGTTCACTTGACTAAATACTGAGTTGCTGTAAAAGCATGGATTTGATGTACAAGTACCTTTCTTAAGAATGTTGTGTTCTGTATCTTAACTTTTAAGTCCTCTGTCTCATGCAGATAAATTTCGGGTTGTTTGTTTCCTAAGTTCCTGTAGTAAATTTTTTAATACTGAAATGAAGTTTGTTTTTCCTAATCTTACTTGATATGCTGATGTTCATAACTTCCTTTCCATTGAAACTTTTTTTGAGGTAATTGGTATTTGTCAATGTAATTATTTGAACAACCTTTTGTATCAAAACATTGAAATTACTCTAAATGAGAACTCCCAACATGAGGATGATCATTCCCTCCCCCCTCCTCCATGTTTCAGTATGTTAAAATGAAGCCACAGTAGGAACTGAAGTCTGAGGAATAAGTATGTGGACAGATAGGAGTATTTTGTGCTGGGCTTTGTACAAGTGATGTTATGTTTTTAAATTTCAAAGTGTAACACTTGCCTCTTCTTAAAAGCATGTCTTATTTTAAAACATTTTAATATACTTTTCTAAAGGGTTTTTTTCTTTAGGGTTTTGGTTTTTTTAGTGTTCATCTTCTGATTTCTTCAGTCATCTCCTTAGTTGTAATTTCTTTTTGAGGTTGGTATCTAAAAAAATTGTTAAAATATTTGTTTATTTTTAGGAAAAAAAAGAAAAAGGCAAAGCTGGTATCAAACTGTTTTTACAGTTGATGAAAATCTAAAGAGCTACTTTTGGTGCAGTGTTTTCTTTCTGGTTGAATTCTAGTCCTGTTGTCCTACCATTTTAGGGAATCCTGAAGTGCAGAGTGCAGTCTGATGGTAACTCGTATGCTATGATTTTTTTTGCCTGTAGTGTTGGAAAAATAACTTCTGAGTTGATAGAAGCATCTGATCCTCAGAGCTGTAGTCCTGAGTTGTCATCTGGTTTCTTTTGTCTGGAGTGTGTAGTTGATCATTCAAAGGGCTTACATAACAATGATAAACCAAAACCTGTTCAAAGGCTGGTCTTCAAAACTGTACCAAATATTTGTATCACGTTATGTCTGTTGAGCATAACAGTGTTGAAGATAGATGTCCTTGTGCTAATTTGGTACACTGTCAGTGGCTTACTTCTTGCATACAAAAGGTAACCTTTCAGAGAAAGTTATGTTTAGAAGTAGAGTATTTTTAAGGGACTCTCTCTCATGTTCCTGTCTGCCTTGTTATTTCAAATTGCTGCAGCATTATTTTGCCCTCCAGTCACCTCATTTGCTGTGCATCTGTCTTCCTTGGGACTAGTTTTAACCTTACAGTCCCCTCAGAGGCTTTACATGCCCTGTTTAGATGGTACATAACTCTTGTTGTTGCTGCTTGATATCCGTAATCTTGGTTTCACATGTTTCTCTACCTCCCAACATAATTCTGCAAACTCCCTTTAATGATTCAATATACTTCAGTGCGGTAATATGTACTTTCACGTCTCTTTTACACAGCCACTATCATAGCACTTGAGTCCACACGTACATCCTTCAGATGGGTTTGTAAATATGCATTTGGTTCACTTAGCTCCCCAAAAATCTAACTTTCTTCATCTACTGCACATTAAAAATGTAGTCTTGGACTGTCAGCATTTTAGGGTTCCTGCAATTTTTGACACCTTTCCTTTTTTCCTACATTCTTGTTTGTTGCTTCTTTTGTTTTCTCGTTCTGGTCTGCAAATGTGTGCTTTACAAAAATTTCAATATAATATAGTTGTCAGAGTATTTCAGCAGATTTTGGTCCATTTTTCATAAACAAATCCCAGAAGCAATTTGATGAACATACTCTTCTGTTCTCAAAACTGTACATTGCTGTAGAGCTCATACTGTGAAATTGAAGGTTAAGAAATGTAGTTAAATGAATGTGCCACTGAAACTTTGATAAACTTAATATTTGTTGTTCTTTCTGTGCTTATTTGCAATACAAGTTTTGGGTATGATTTTTTTTGGAATCAGCACACTCAGCAGAGGTTTACTAGACCCAAATTCTAGGTCAATGTTCTAGGCCTAAATCTGGCATTTTGCTTTGTGATGTAGTGATGTCTGCAATGGTCAGAAAAATATTTCAGTGGAACTTTGTGACCAGTTTTTAATTTTCATCATCTTGTGAAGCACTTTCTCTTTAAGAATTGCAGATCACTTTACTCCAAAGTCTTAATCTTCTTTGTTTCAAAGGTTATGTTTAATAAAAAGATTATATAACAGATTAAAACTGAAGCATTAACAGAGAATTTATCTTCCCGGTAGAAGCCCAGAAAAAAAGCAGTGGAAAGCTCTAGTAACACCGACAGTGACTCAGGCTCCTCTTCAGACACCTCAAGTGAAGGTATAAGTAGTAGTGACTCTGATGACCTAGAGGAGGATGAAGAGGAGGAGGACCAGAGTGCTGAAGAGAGTGAAGATGATGAATCTGATTCTGAAAATGAAGCACATCACAAAAGCAAGAACAAGGTATAACACCTCACTGTGCTGCTCACAGTCTTGTTGCTGCAAGCTGTTTGTGACAGATTGGCCTACTCATGTCTGTGAACAAATAATCAACAATTACTTAACTGCACATTAATAAAAGCTAAGAATACTCTTTTTAGGTTTGCTTCAGGGTTTTCTGTTTGTGGGGTCTTTGGGAGGGGATTTGTTGGTTCTTTTGTGTGCGTGCATGTCTGTGTATTGCTGTTCTTCACAGGCTAGGAGTTTACAGTTGGTAGACTGTTATTTTTGTTGTAAGGTAGGAAATACAAAGAAATTAAGTACTGTGTGCAGGTGATGAATTGAAAAGATATCATTATGAATATTGCTTTGGCAGTTGCTTTTTTCCTAGTAGAGTGGTTACTTTCCCTAGCAGTAGAACAAGATTGGAATCTTCAGTATCCTGTTAGGTTTACAGTCAGAAATACATTTAAGAACAACCATAGTTTAATACTCCTTCTCTAGTAAACGTTGTCTTCACATGCGGAAACTATCGGGGGGAAAAAACCCAAAATGAACAATAAATATATTACAAGACTGATTTTAAAATTATTATTGTTCATCCTCTGCCAAGACTAGTGTAATTGTTTCATGGAGACTGATCATATATGCTTAGTCTTTTTAAAAGGATTTTTGACTTACATAATGAACAGTCAAAAATAAATATTTTGCAGGTGCTAATGCATAGTGGTATAACAGATTTGAAAACCGATGGACAGAAATCACAGGAAAAGTCTCAAGAAAAAAGAACACACCAGCAGATACCTCTTGTGTCTGATTCCCAGACTCACTCATCATTCCAGTCCCAGCAGAAGCAGCCTCAGGTTTTGTCACAGCAGCTTCCCTTTATTTTTCAAAGCTCTCAGGCAAAGGAGGAATCTGTGAACAAACACACAAGTGTAATACAGTCTACGGGATTGGTTCCTAATGTGAAACCATTGTCTTTGGTACATCAAGCCAAAAAGGAGACCTATTTAAAACTCATAGTTCCTTCCCCTGATCTACTCAAAGCAGGGAATAAAAATACCTCTGAAGAATCTATCAGTTTGACCAGTGATGTTAGATCAAAACGGGTGAGTGAAGTTTTTGATTATTTATAACCTGTGTCTTCTGCTTAAAAAGATGTAACATTGTGCCATCAAGCTTTTTTAAATATAGTGTATTAAAATTATAAGTATATATTTTCATATATATACATATATATATTATAAGTATATATTTTCATAATCATGGGGGTTTAGGTGTTCTTAGAGTTGATCTGGATTTCTGAATGGTGTAAATGAACCAGATTGTGTGGGTCATGCATCTCTTAAGGACAGTGTGCATTTAAAATCAAAATCAAAATAAGAAAAGTACTCATAGGTAAATTGTGTGGCCTGGATATTTTTCTTATGTTTTTAGTTTCAGTCAAAATGGTGATTTAATACTTCACATACCTAGTATGTAAGCATGGCTTCACTTTCTTTCAAGTTGGATAGTTTTAAGTCAAAGTAATTGAAATTACCTATTATAACCGTGATTTTAAACAAAGAAGCTGAAAGCCATTTTTTTAAAAAAATGGTCAATGTAATGTTGAGTTTTGTTTGCTCTTTAAAGAGATGTATTCATGCACTAATAGCTGTAAAAACTCAGTGTGGCCATTTCATTAGTTTTTTTAGAATCAAAGAATTGCCTGTGTTGGAAGGAGCCTTAAAGCTCTATCCCATCCCACGCCCTGAAATGGGCTGGGGCACCTTCCACTATCCCACGGTGCTCCAAGCCCCATCCAGCCTGGCCTGGGACACTGCCAGGAGTGGGGCAGCCGCAGCTGCTGTGGGCAACCTGTGCCAGGGCCTAAGTATCCTCCCTCAATTTATCTCCTTTTTTACTGGTCAGGACTGTACAATAAGCTTATATGTCTGTCTTAACAGTTCTGCGGTTTCTAAAATGTTTAGATCTTCAGTTTATTTATTTTGTTTATAGTGATTACAGTGACTGCTGGTGAGTTTTTTATTCAGTGAGATTTGAATGGGGATTAGAAGATAATAAAAATCTAGCATTTTACAAACACTGAGGCTTAGGGTATACAAAAATAAATATATAGAAGATACATTTACAAAGGCAACTCTCGTTATTAATATTATTTTATTATTTTCAAATTTTGTTTTAAACTAAGTAGTATTCGGGAGTAGTAAACTGAATTCTGATTCACAGATAACTCACAGGCCCTCAGTGAGGACTGAAAAATACTTCATTTTTATTGCTAGACTGGAAGATATAAACTGTTTTTCCTTTCCAATTTCCTGTTACTTGGTAAAATTCAAATAAGCTTCTCACTTACCAGGAGTAGCTAACTAAATTATAATTGTGAAAACATACATCTTTGCTATTGAAAGAGGCTTCCGCTTTCAAATTTAGGTTACGAGTCTTCAGCTGGTGATAGATCACATTTAGTAGTTTGATTTCTCTAAAACTGTTACTGGAGGTATGCACTGCGTGAATATTTATTTTAGAGGTCTTTATAATTTTATATTCAGATTTAAATGTTAGTAACTTCCAAAAATGTATTGTGTTTGACTTAATTTTTAAAAACTTATTTTAAACTGTACTGTCTTTATCCATTTTATTATATTTTCTGTTGAAGATGATGTGGGGTTCTTTTCTTTGGAACAACCTTTAGGCTAAAGACACTGTAAGCTTTACATGCATTTCGTAGCCATTACTGACTGAGTTTTAAGTGAAGAACTTTCAAGTACTACTTTTTCAGTTAAACAATTAACATATCACAGCATTTCTGAGTAGTACCTTTTCCCTTATTTTTTTTTGTAATAAAATTTCTCTACACCAGGAGTCCTCTATTGGTTTTTTTGTATTGCGGTCATGTGTTGTATTTACCTTGTGCTTTAAAGTGAACAAATAATTAAAAGTAGCTGTACATTTACTAATGGGATTTTTGTGTCAAGGAGAGGTTTTCCTGTGCTGGTACACAAGAGTAGTATCTTTCTAAGAATGGCTTTTTCAGAATGATTAATACCTTTATGAAAGTCTCTGTCTAGAGCATTGTAGCAGGTGAGAAAGCTTCCCTGCATAATTTGGATCAACTTCATCTTGAGTTCAATTTGTCTTTCCCTACTTGATTTACAGTGAAAATCATGCAAGACTTGCGTAACTAGTAGTTACTAATCTCTTCTGTTGTAGCTAGTATCTGCTTTTGACTTTCTGAAAATAGGTTAGCAGATGTTTAAAATTTCCTAGAGTTCACCTCCCTGAGTACCAAAGAAAGCCAAAACAAACACCTCCACATTTTATTCCTGTCTTCTTATTTCTTTAGGAACAATATAAACAGACATTCCCAGCAGCACAGCTAAAGAAACAGGAGTCGTCTAAGAATCTGAAGAAGGTTATCGCAGCTTTGTCAAGCCCCAAACCGACATCTAGTTCACCAGCTCATCAAAAACTCACATCCTTGGAAAACAACCATTCTAACCCATTCCTGACAAATGCACTTTTAGGTAATCACCAACCCAATGGAGTTATTCAGAGCGTCATCCAGGAGGCTCCTCTTGCACTCACTACGAAACCGAAACCCCAGACCAAGATCAATGAAAGTGTAGCCATTCCTAGTAACGCCCCCTTTTCTTTGCCAATAAACTTGAGTGCATGTGGGAAAAAGACAACCGGTAACCGGACAGCTGTTATGCCCTCTACCTCTCCTGTGTTACCTGGTTCAGGAAAGGATAAAACAGTCAGCAATAATGCAGTAAATGCAGTAAAACCACAACACCGCCTTCATTCTGCAAAACTGGTGGTGGAGCAGTTCAGAGGGGTAGACTCAGATGCCCTCAGCAGTAAAGACTCCGACGACTCAAATGATGATGATGACGACGATGAAGATGAAGATGAGGATGATGAAGATGATGATTCTGATGATAGCCAATCAGGTGGTTTAACCTTTTTAATAGGAAAAGCAGAAACTTAATTTTTTGCATTTTGAAAACATGCATTTCCCACCATATTATAAATAGGGGCAAGAAATAACTGGACCAGCATGGCCCACACAGTGTTCTACACATATCCTTGAAATGAGCACGTGTCCCCATTCTCCATTGTATCATATCCAAAATCATGTTTGGGGTGTTCTGATACTTGGTCAGCTGTCCTGGTAAGGTGGCTCCATAGCCTTTTGGAAAGGCTGTCAGAGACCTGCCCTCCACATTAGTCACCCAGCCTGTACCTTGATGTGACAAGTGCTCAGGAAGGGATTGACATTAACGCTGATTGATGGTTAATGATTCTGGCAGACAGAGCCCAGCTGCAAAACAGGTTTTCTAGCCAGAGAGAGACACAAGGGCCTTCAATTTGTCAAGAGTGGCAAGAAAAGCATGTTTCTATGCCTCATTCAGGCGCAGAGTAGTCCATGAGTAAGTAATTGGACTGTTTTAAGAGCTGCAGACCAGGCTATGCAATTTGGAGTGGCAAGGCCTGTTTTAAAGAGTTGGCTGTATTCACAGTCACTTCTTTCTCCCATGTGCTGATATCCCTAATGTCCAGCCTCCACCTTCATCATTCTCTTCCCCCTCTCATCCACACACCCTGTACTAATCTTTTTATCTCAGGATTGTATCTCACCCTCCTTGTTCCTTACCCTGGCTGTCCTCTATTCTAACTCTTCTTTGCGTGGATCGCCATACTTTTGATTCTGACACCTTTCAGCCCGTATCCAGTTCTGTTGTTTTCTTCCTGTTCACGATGGATTTCACACCCTGTGAAAAGCCCTTCCCGGGGTAGTGTCCAGCCACTGCCTGGCTAACAGGGGATGATAAAGCTGTAGCTCATTTCTGGGGTAAACAGTCTTGAAATACTGCAGTTTCTGTCACTCATCTCTTTTCATTCAAAGGAACAGCATATTATCATGTGGAATTACTTAATGCTGTCATATTTGTAGTAATTTAAAAGTTTAGGTATTTAATTAGAACCTCCTATTTATTTATACTCAAGAGATGTTATTAAAAAGCATATATAATAAGATAAAAGACTTTGCCAAGTGTTAGAACTTTAATGTACTTGCCAGTAGTTTCCAAGTCATAATGTGTCTTTTGCTACACTTTGTTTAAACAGAGTCTGACAGTAATTCTGAGTCAGATACTGAAGGGTCTGAGGAGGAAGATGATGAGGATGATAAAGACCAAGATGAATCAGATACCGACACTGAGGGAGAAAAAACTGCGCTGAAACTGAATAAAACGTCATCCTCTGTGAAGAGCTCTTCCATTGGTCTTACAGCTCATTCCACCCCGCTTAATCTCCAAGTAGCAAAGACGCCCAGCTCGGCACCAGCTGCCTTATGTCCTGAGTCCCAGCCTGCGGTGTTCCTTGGGACAGGACCCTCCACCCTCACACCAAGTACACACTGTGGTATCTCAAAGTCTTCTGTTATACTACCATGTGATATCTAAGATCCATGTGTTGTAAAAGTAGTTGCAAAAATAGTCCAGGTGCTGGTATCAAGTGACAGCTCAAGAAATTTTTTACCACAAGAACAGTGATTCACTGAACAGCTGCCCCAGGGATGTGCAGAGTCCCCCTGAGGTTTTCAGATGCCAGTTGGTCAGGGTGCGAGACAGTCTTGGCAAAGCTGCCTTTCCCAAGGAAGGTTGGAGCCGGTGACTTTTGACGTCCGTTTTGGCTTTGGCTGTTAGGTGACTCTGTCATCTTTTCATGGGTATTTGCAGCAGTCATTAAGATCTGTCAGCCAAATTGCAGGTTCTCCAGACTAGAACATTACACTTAGACCAGGACATTTTAACTCATGTAATTATTTGAGAGAAGATAGAATTAAATATCCAGAGTTGATACTTATTACATTAAAACTCTTCATTATTTAGTCTTTGGAATTTTCCATTTTATTCTAAACTAGTTATTCTTGCTTCTTGTTTCTCTACATTCTAGTTTGCTTTCTGAATCTTCAGGTTTTTGCCCCTTCCTCGCAAACTTTGTAACCATATTTTGTTAGAATACAATTTTCTAGTAATTCTTTCAAAATTCTCAGTAGAATTTATGGATTATGCGCAAGAATTTATTTTTAAAAAGTTCATGGGAAGGGCATTTAGCATTTGCCTGATACTATATAGTGCATATAATCCTTCATTTGGTGACTTAATCTGTAAAATTTAGTAATTACTATGGATACAGTAAAGAATGCATTTTTGAAAGTCAGATTTCTTAATTTGCATGGTAACAATGAAATGAAATCACATGTTTTCTACTTGGAATTAGAGACTTGATGTTTATTAGCTTGCATGTAAGCAGATTTTTAAATGGGGACATCTGCTTGTAAATGGGTTTTTTATATTTGGTTTCAGTGGAATAGGAGCTTCATTCCATGTCATACAAGGGCATTAGCATTGAAGCAGTATAATGTGATCTATCCAACATTTATCCCAGAAACAGGCCTGTTAATTGTATGGTTTATAAAAGATTTCATATGGATTAAGAGTAATCCAAATGGGTAAATTAAAAAGTTAATTTTTTTCCTCAGGAATCTGTATTGATTTGTGACGCTTTGAAAAGTGTGCTAGCAGATTTTTCTGTTTACAGGAGTAGGAGGTAGAATAAGTTTTATGTCTTTGCTTTAGGTGTAATAATATTACACCTAAGAATCACCTAATAAGATACTGTGAACCGTTTACCTAGAGTTGGTCAGTCACTGAAGGGGTCTTGTGGTCTCTTCTCTGTTTTGCACTGGACTTTTCACTTCACTTATATTTGGAAAAGCAGCCTCCCTTCCTGCACTGTGACCATTCAAAATAATGCCATAGTCAGTCATGTTAGGTTAAGAGTGCAGCCCTGTGTCTAAAGTTTGGCATCTGAGCACAGGCATTTCCTTGGTGCTTTTTCTAGGGGACTCTTCACATCATCTGGAAGGAACTGCTGGCACCTTGCTTGGCAGCTGTGCTGTGGTGCTGTGTGACACTCCTGGCTGTAAGAAGCTGGAGCAAGTGCCAGGGGGTCAGTCTGATAATGGTACTCACTTGTGTCTGTTTCCAGGGAAGAGATGTGTCACTTTCTTGACAGAAGGTCCAAACTACCTTTTTGAGAAGTGCATCTTCCAAAAGTTGGTCTGCATACATAGTTCATGTCCTGTGGCTGTCTGAGAGGCCTGAGGAAAGGATCTGTCACACTAAAAACCCCCACATTTGGCAGTTGTCTCTGGAATACTCTTGATTGAGTTGCTTGACAAGCACCAAACACAACATCTGTTTGAACTTGGAAAAGCTGAAGTAGTTCTGAAAATTTTCTGCATTTGGCATTTGGCTGCATAACATACACAGAGCTCTAGGAAGATGCAGCCTATTAGAATTGTATGGATCTTTAAAGTGTGTTTTCATTTGCGCCTTCTTTACTGAAGAAAATTAATATACGGTCTTGTCTAGAAAAACAGGCTTGCAAGGAATTAAATTAGCAATATTTGAGAGCATTAAACACAACAAGCAGCTAGGTATGGGATAGTTAGGTTTTCCATTTACAATTTCAGAGGAAGAGGTTACAGGAAACTTAGAGGAAAATGTATTTCAGAAGGAGAACACTTACATTAATTTTCTTGGTAATTGAGATACTTAATGGTGAGAATGAAACAACAATTCTCTTTTGGGGATATAAACATAAAAAGTACATTTTAGGAACATGTTTTCTTTTGTAAGTTCTGTTAGGTATTAATCAGAAATTCTGTTCTAGGTATTTCAAAAAGACGAAGAGTAGCAGATGAACGGGAGCTGCGTGTTCCTCTCGATTATGGGTACGTTATGTATATACTTGACTTTCCTTAAAGAGAGATTATGCCTTCAAAAATCAGTTGGTAAAATGAGTTTAAAACTTTAAATGAGTTTAAAACTTTTGAGGCTGCATAATAAGGAAAGGGCTTCAACAATTTAGATTTCTGACTCCCAGTCCGAGTGACTGTGGATCTCTTTAAAAAGTGTCATCATATTTCATGTGTTAATTTTTGTGCATTAAATTTTCTCTTCTGCAACGTGACCCATCTCTTAGCTGTTTTACTTCAGAAATTAATCCTGATGGCTAGAGCTGAGCCAGTATAGACTCCAGATAACTCCCTGAAGTATAGTTCTAAGCCGTTTAAAATCTGGTAATATGTTAGTCACTTAATGTAAATAAATTAATATATTTAGTCAGTTTGGACAATCTACATGATACACTTTTCTGATGTGATCTGTTTGATTTATGATGCTCTAGTCACATTTTCCTCTTCCCTTTTTTTTGTAGAATTATTAAATTGACACAAATTACTTGTTTTTTAAAAAGTGTATTGTTGTATGCAACTATTTCATATTACTCTAGCTGGCAAAGAGAAACCCGAATAAGAAACTTTGGTGGTCGTGTTCAAGGAGAAGTAGCATATTTTGCACCTTGTGGAAAGAAGCTGAGACAGTATCCTGAAGTAGTAAAGGTACATTCATTTTTTAACTTCTGTATTCTAATGCTAGTAAGCATGCTTGCAGTTAAAATACATGATTTTTTTTCTCTCCAATAGAGATACTTATTTTCTGTGATGTGAGGTGTAATGTATCTTGGTCTGTTACTGATTTGATGTCTTATAAATGTATATCCCTTTGACAGAATGTGCAAAACATTACACTCACAAAGTTAGCTGTACATCAAAGCTGGGTTGTAATTATTTACAAGCTGAAGTGGAAAAATATGTGATTTTTTCAGTATCTCAGCAGAAATGGAATAATGGATATCTCAAGGGACAATTTCAGCTTCAGTGCAAAAATAGGAGTGGGTGACTTCTATGAAGCCAGAGATGGACCGCAGGTATCCACTTTTTAAAAAGTAAAGTTTCTGATCCAAGGAGCATTAACTTAAGTTTAGGTGAAGTAATTTTTGGTACGATCTGAAGCATTATCTGTTTTTAGCTAATCATTTCTAAAAGCTGCACATGTTCTTAACAGTAGTTAGATTGAGATGTGGAGAGCTTGATCTTGGGCTGTGTTGAAAACCACTCCCTTCAGTGGCTTTGCTCAGAGGGTGCAGGAGTTCAGCATGCTTTAATGATCAGCTCTGAGCCTGGGTTCGTTTAGTTTGAAAACTCGGAGCTACGTGTTTTATCTTAGCATTCAGGTATTTCTGACTTAAAACTCTGTTTCTTCTTTTATTGTATACAACCTCATATCAAAAGTAATTTATGTGTACATGTTAAATCCCACTCTGTTCATGTGTTCCTGTGCATAATATATGTATGTATGTATGTGTGTGTGTGTTTGTGTGTATATGTAAATTGCATGTTTATATACAAGTGTCTCCTGTATCAAGAATACTGTCTGAGCATCCTGAAGCATGACACTTTTACGGAGGGGCATGCCGAACTATACCAGTTGTGCTTTACAATGGTGAAATTGTTAGACGGTGTGTAGATAAGCCACACAAGGATAAGTAAACCCAAAATTTTAAGGAAATTGTTACTATGTTTGTGCCATGCTGTGTTACTGTATTTTGGCCATGTTGCTATTTCTTCAGGATGCGCACGAAAATTTTTGGACTTTTGTCAGTGAAGGTATTTGCTTCTTTAAAAGATAAGTGTTCTGAACATGTTACTAGCTCTCAACAGTCTTGAGTTCAGGCTCCAGTTAAGCCTTGTGTTCTTGTGATACCTTATAGAAATGTGTAATGTTTGCGTGGTATAAATTTGAAAGCATTAAAGACTGAATTCCTGGTAAGCAGCTACTTCTAGGTGGTGCTTCCTGGCTTACAGGGTAAAATATTGCTAAACTTGATTCGTGTTTGGCCTTCAGAAAACAACAGTTAAAAGTTCCTGTAGTTATGAACTTCATTATGTACCTGCATGTCTTGACTGAAATAATTAATTTTACTGTGATGTAATGTAATGGCAGGGTACCTGCTCTCTTTTTGCCCTGTTCCCTTTTTTGTGTCTGTTGCCCGTATTACTTCATTAGTCTTGTCCCCTTTAGTTGTATCTGTCTTCTCCCTTTAGCTGGTTTTCAGTTTGCCCTTTGATCTATAAAACTTGAGAATGAAGGCAGTGTGAGGGACAGATTTCTACAGGCAAGACTGGCGATGTGAACATTAGTTTGATGTATGTATCATCAACTGTACTTTGTACTGATGTGGTTTTTGATAGGTTCCAGTGAGACTTGGGTAGACAAAGTAAGTTTTCTTATTAGGAAAAGAGACTGAGGGCAGTTGTATCAGATGTGCTAAGATGTGTTTACATTTTATGTGTAAAACAGTGGAGCTACACTCAGGCTGATAATATATACCTAGTAAAACAGTATGTGGTACTGATACTTTATAAGAGTTTGCACCCTTTTTACTTAAGTTTTTTGAATCATCCAGATTCAAAATAATGTGTGATAATCATATCTTCATGGGTGTCTGGAGGTAATTCGAGAAATTTTATTTCTGCTTTTGTGATAATTTCGATTATTCTGTGTAGCCTTTTGTGGTTATTCTTCCGTTCCTTTGTTATATCTTTCTGTCATCTTTTGAGACATGCAGCATGTGCTGGGGTAAGTTTCACAAAGCTCTGAGGTGGAACAAGATGCAAAGAAAATTATCTTAAGGCCAAATCAGTTATATTAAAGGTTTACCTATAGCAAGCCAAAAGTACATGGATTACCTGCTTCTGATAGTGCCTGCGTTTCTCTCTTGTGGTATGCAAACTACCAAATATTATGGGTTATTCAAAGCAGCATTTGAATGCTGTAACAGAAGCATATCTGGCAGAAGTGGGCCATGAAGGAGTAGGATTAGAAGAATGTGTGAAGTTTGACAAATGTGAAAATTCAGTGACTGGACCTGGAAGCTTTAAACTGCTGTGATTTAGAAAAATTTGTGCGAATGTGATTTAGGGTGATGGAATGGACATGTGTCCTCATGAGTTTAAGTAATAGGTACAGGAGTCTTTGTCCTATTCCGAGCTCTGCAATTCAATTTGGAAAGCTATGTTGTTAACTTTTCCCCACAAATCTAATCTGAAATTAAAGTGGATTTTTGCTTCTTGCAAAGTGCCTATGGTTTTGTTCATTAGCTTGATTAACAGGATTTGAGCTTGATGCTGCTTTCATGCATAGTTGTCTGGTGTCTTTTTGGCAAATGTCCTGATTACATCACAGTATTGCAGTACATGGTAGATACTTGAAGGTGAGAAATTGAATAAAGTTATTATTTTGATTAGTTTGAACAACAAACCACAACATTTCACAGTGTTCTTCCCATTTTTTCTCTAATGTTTGAGTAGCAAAGCTTCCGTTTTATGGAAGCCCACGATTCTCCTGTGTTAGGGCGCAACCCCTGTCTTTTGTCCTTGGAATATCAAAAACCCAGAGTATCAGACTGTACATTCCTTTAATAGAAATGTATTTTGGGTGAGATTTTAAAAGATGTTTGAGCACAAAATACAGATGGTCAATCAACTCTTGCTTAACCCTTAATGGCTTTGTTCTGGACTATTTTTGTCTTGTCTGCTCTTAAACTTGTGGAAACTTGTGCATCCACAATGTCCTTTGACAGGACATTATACAGTCTTCTCCCATCCCTTGAAGCACCTGGTCCTTTTGCTTATTGAACCATTATTCACTTCATTTGATGGCCTCAAGTTTCTTTTTTAGGCAGCATTAGGGAAGTGTAATATCCAACATGGTCGCTGGTACTAATGATCTCCTAGACCTCTACTTTTCTTTGATGCGTGTTTATTATCGTTAGTATCATTAACTGCAGAAAGTACAAATACAGAGCAAGAGCAATCTCCATTGCTGTTCTAAGCTGATTTTTGAACTATGGCTGCTTCTCCTCCTTTTCTTTAATTTCTGTTTTGCCTCCCCTGGCATGTACATTTTATGAGATGAGATTTTCTAGGTTGGAAGTTGGTGTAGGTAGCAAGTGCAAGTATTAAATCTATCTCAACTAACTGAACCTGTGATAAACTGCAGTTCAAGTACTAGGCAGAGAAACAAAGCTTACACCTAAGTAATACTCTTAAAGATAGTAAGAGAATTAACTTCTAGTCAAGTGGTAGAGGTAAATATTTTTGATTAAATATTTGGATTTAGATTAAAAAATCCTTAGGAGTGATGCATGACGATGTGGTACACATTAACGATAGGGTCACGGTTCTGAACAGTGCATTTTCAGAACATCGCTAATAAAAGAGCCCTTTGGAATGTATGCAAACCAAGTGTGACTTGTACTCTGGGGGTGGTCTTAACTGGGAATGATTCAGACTTCAGGAAACTATCTTTGCAGATACTGGTAACTCCCTTGAAATCTGAATGTCTCATTAGCAAACTGCCATTTCTTTTGCTGAAGAAAACCTTTGTAAAAACCTTTGTAATTGAGAAGAATGAGCAGAAATAATTAAAAGACAAATTACCAGAATAAACACAAACCATTTATGTTTTGGTACAGTAAATTTGATTTTGGGGTTTATGTACATATAAATGTGAAAACTGAAGCATTCTAAATATAGTTTTGCTGAACTGATATTTAATGACGTTTTTAAGTTACCAACTTTCTTTCTTGCTTTAGCAGACATTTTCAAAATTTTTTACAAACCTTTTTAAGGCAAGTTATGAAGAAGTCCTGAAGGATACTTAGCTTGCAGATTTTTCCCTGCATTTCTCAAAAACTTGGGGGAATGGTGAAAGATGTTAAAATTTTGAAATACTGGTGTTTAATTAAACAGGACCACCTAGACTGTGCTCCTTTTCTGCTCAGTAGATTCAATAAACTCTACTTTTCAGTAACCAGTTAAAGTAAAGCTATTTCTTCATGAGGAATAATTTGGGTGTTTTTATTAACAAAGTATTTCAGAATCTGCTTTTGTGATGCCACAAAGTACTATAGTGCATGCTTTGTTTGGTTAGAGAATATAGTTAACATAACTTTAGTTTAGATTCATGGATGCTTAGAAGTTACTTTTGATTGGTTCAAGTTGGCACAGAAATTGTTTTGCAGTGGTTGGGGGAGAACTCAATTGTACTAACTAAAACTTGAAGATTAAAATGCATCTGTGTTTTTTCAGCTCAGTTGTTGAGCTCTACAGCACTCGAAAGCAGTATTTGAAAATACATTGCTGCCTTTGCTTGTTATGTATGCTAGAATTTCTGTAAACATTCTCTGTTGGAGCACAGCATCTCATAGCTTGACACACTTTTTCATTCATGTCGAGCAGTGGATTATGTGAAAGCAGCATAGTTGTTGTTGAGTTTACATAGTAAGGAAGGATATGTTTTGCCTTTTAGAAAGGGTTGAACAATTTAATTTGATGAAAAATAATAAAAAATAACATGGTAATGGCATATCTACTAGATAAAAACTTTGTATATGATTTAATAGTCTTCAAAATCTTTCCTAGTGGTACATTTACAAAAATTCTTAGTGATAGCCTCTCAATATATAGCTTCTGTGCATCATCAAGAAATTGTCCTGCTCAAATAGTACATCACAACACTTGCATATTTTATATCTACAACTTATCTGGGGAGGGAAAGAATCTCTTGCTGTTCATGTTCTCATCTTAGGTTTCGTTTTTTTTTAAATCTGTGTTTGTAATACCTCTCTGTGAAATGTGTCAATTAAAAGGGTGTGCAGTGGTGTCTTCTGAAGGAAGAGGAAGTCATTCCCCGTATCAGAGCTATGGAAGGGCGTAGAGGACGACCACCAAATCCAGATAGACAGCACTCAAGAGAGGAGTCAAGAACGAGACGCCGCAAAGGCCGACCTCCGAATGTTGGAAGCAGTGAATTTCTGGACAATGCCGACACAAAGCTTTTGAGAAAGCTCCAGGCTCAAGGTAAGAACTGTGTTAATATTTTCACAGAGAGAGGGTATCAGTATATAAAGAGTTAATGTTTTTCTTATAGGAGAGAGTGATTTGTCTCACTAGGATACTAGTATACAGCATTTTATTTTGGATATTTTTTACATGCTCTTATTGAAGACTTTTTGAAAATCGCTACACGTATATAGGTTTTAAAGAAGGATGTGCATGTTTAAAGACATGTCTAAAAGCTTACTCTATAGTTACTTTATTTCAATGTATAAAACCTAAAAAACCAGACATCCAGAAATCTGGTGATCACTGAAGTCTTTAATAGCCAAAATCAACAGATCTTCGTTTTCCTCTGTATCAGCTCAAACAGCAGTGGATCTAGAAACTAAAATTAAAACCCACTGAAATTAGCATTTCTGTAAAGTGCTTGGCTGTTCCAGGGAAAATGCTTTTTCGTATGAAATCCCTGATAGTCACAAGATTTAAATGCCTGTTAATTTGAATAATTAGTACCAACATTGACAGTAGAACTTCCATGGTATCAAGTACTACCGTGTATCAAAAGCTGCTTTTAAATAACTATCAGGTACATCCTTTTGAATATCAGTTCTGTAGTCCATAGCTGTATCATGTTTTTGGGATGCATCCAATTCAATATGAAAAAAATTTTACAGCCCATAAGTCAGGACATTTAACTTAAGTGTTCTTTCATGTGCCAAGCATGGATGTGTTTGGGTAGCAGCTTTGTATTTTGCATAATGTAGCATTTTTACATAGTGTAATGAAGCGTCTAGCATTTGCTGAGAGGCTTTGTAGTTATTGCTGAGACACAGTAACTAATTCTCGAAGTCCCATCAGTGGGAAAAGATAAGCCCTCTCACTGCGCCATTTTGCTTCATTTTGTGTCCTTCCTTTCCCCATATTGGGCACTTCAAGGGGTGGAGGAGAAATACTTAGGAGGACTCCCAAATGTCTTTTTTCCCCTCTACATACTGTAGTACTTATTAAATAGAACAAAACCTCTGGTCTGTATATACAAAATATTTAGAATGTGTAATTTTTGATATTACGTATGTTCATATCTTCCTTGCTGCTTTTTTTGTCCTTGTGAAAACATAAGAAATACCTCAGTGGCTCAGGCCAAGGGCTCATCTAGAGCAGAGCTCTATCTGCCGTAGTGGCCAGAGGAGATGCTGCTTGGAGAAACTGCGTGAACCTTATCCCTTCTTGATCAGTTTTTCCTCATGTATGAACCCTGGCATGCTGAGATATTTAATGAGTGATGTTGTAGAGCACATTTTTTTCTTATTCCTTTATTTTCTGTTTATTAAACTGTTGCCCATGAATTAGCCTGTTCTTTGTTTTTTAACCTCTTCGCAGTGTTTTTTCTACCGGTCTCATGTGGCAACAAGTTCCAGAAGTCTGCTAACTACTGGAACATTGTCATTTTTAACAAATGATGTTCTATTACTGTCAGTGGTTGTTCCTTAATTCCATTATTCCAGGGGTTGGAGAATAACAGTTCTCCAATTTATGTTATCCACCTCTTTGATGATTTTGCACATCTTGATTCTCTCTGTCCTTAGCCTTCTCTCCAAACTGAACAGCACAGGTGTTTTCAGTTTTTTCTCAGAAAGTAGTAGTTCCATCCCTTTGATCCTCTTCTGTGTCCTTTAATTTTAGTATTTCTTTTCTGGGTGTATTAGCTTACATTTACTATATGAGGAAGGTCCTCTGCTATCTTTGCCCACTGTTTTCACAGTATCACAGAATATTCTGAGTTGGAAGGGACCCACAAGGATCATCAAGTCCAGCTCTCACGTGAATGGCCTGTGTGGGGATTGAACTCAATGACCTTGGTGTTACTAGCACACTGCTCTAACAAACCGAGCCAATCCCAGGGTTTTGCAGGGCTCTTTCAGAGTTCCTTGCTGTTAGCCAAACCTTGGGTTTTCCAGAATGCTTAATATCATCTTCACATTTTGAGATTTAACTTTGCAGTTGCCTTTACAGGTTCTAATACTGATTTGTAAAGAAATCTTCTGCTAACCCTTCACTAAAGCTGACTGCTGATCACTCTTTTGCCTGGTGTCATTTAAAGAGCTTTTAGTTTGGAGCTTTTCTTCACTGACCTAACAGCTCAGTTTTATTAATAATGTGTGTGGAACACCTCTCCTATGAAGACAGGCTGAGAGAGCTGGTGTAGTTCAGCCTGGAGAAGAGAATGCTCTGAGGAGGCCTTAGAGCCCCTTCCAAGAAAGCTGGAGATGGACTTTTTCACAAGACCTGGAGTGATATGACAAAGGGGAATGGCCTTAGGTTGAAGGAGGGCAGGTTTATATTAGAGATTAGGAAAAAATTCTTTACTTCAAGGGTCTTGAGGCC
Organism: Coloeus monedula; assembly: GCF_965178545.1. Lineage (NCBI taxonomy): Eukaryota > Metazoa > Chordata > Aves > Passeriformes > Corvidae > Coloeus > Coloeus monedula. The sequence continues at coordinate 40,414,834 of NC_138787.1, read as the reverse complement.
CTGGTAAAGGTGGCTCAGAGAGGTTGTGGACTCCTCATCCCTGTAAGTATTCCATGTCAGGTTGGATGGGGCTTGGAGCGGCCTGGTCTAGTGGAAGGCGTCCCTGCCCATGGTGAGGCATGGAATGAGATAAAGTATCCATGTTCATTTGCACTGTTGATGTAGTTACTGATACATGACATGCCATTAATGATAGTTGATAGAAAAATTTTGTAAAAATCTGTGTGTAAAAAACACATCTGTTTGCTCTGTCTTTACAACATGCAAATGTCTGGAACACAAACTATATCTTTAGTGTTGGACAGCACTGTTTTTATGAACATAATATTTTCTTTTTGTAACAGAAATAGCTAGGCAAGCAGCACAAATAAAATTACTGAGAAAGCTTCAGAAGCAGGAGCAAGCGCGAGCTGCCAAAGAAGCAAAAAAACAGCAAGGTAAGTATTACTTGTTGAAGTTTGTGCATGTTAGTAGATTATTTTGAAAAGTGTTAATGAAAAGTTACGTTTCTCTTGCCATGTTCTGCTGATATTGTTTGCTTTTGTTTGTTAGCTATTATGGCAGCTGAAGAAAAGCGAAAGCAAAAGGAGCAGATAAAGATAATGAAGCAACAGGTAAACTATGCAATTGCTAAATACCTCTTTAAATTGTTTTAAATAATTCAGTTTGGTGTATTTCAAATATTTAGTAAATTACTAAGTATGCTGATTACAAAGTGTATGTTTTAAATCTAATTTTAAAGAGCACACTGTGTGTGTTACTTAAAATTCTAAACTCTATTAAATCTACCACTAACCCATCTTCCCAGGTGCCACATCAACATGGCTTTCAAATCCCACCAGGGACAGTGACTCCACTGCTGCCCTGGGCAGCCTGTGCCAGGGCTAGACAACCCTTTCCATGAAGAAATGTTACCTAATATCCAAGTTAAACCTCCCTTGGTACAATTTGAGGCAGTTTCCTCTTGTCCTGTTCCTTGTTCCCTGGGAGCAGTGCCTGACCCCCGCCTGGCATCACCCTCCTGTTCAGGGAGTTTAAGAAACTGAGAAGGCTCCCCTGAGCTTCCTTTTTTCTGAGCTGAGCCCCTTTCCCAGCTCCCTCAGCTGTTCCTGGTGCTCCAGCCTCTTCCCCAGCTCTATTGCCCTTCTTCTCCAGACACGCTCCAGCATCTCAATGTCTGTATATGATCTCAGCATCCCAACACTTAAAGTACTAGTATTAGTTTGCCTGTAAGTGACATCGGTGATATGGGAAGAAGACAGATATGCTGCTTGCCAGTGTAGGGAGAGAGTTCATGCGGCCAAAGCTCAGTTGAAGTTGGAGCTGCCAGAAATGTGGGGGACAATGGAAAAGAGTTTTTTCAAATATATTAATGGCGACCCTGGTTGTGTGTATAAATTAGGAAATGAGGGGCTGAAGAGCAGTGGTGGGAAGGGGCCTGGGGGTCCTGGTTCATGGCAAGTTGGGTATCTGTCAGCAGTGCCCTGGCACCCAGGAGGGATATCTTTGCCCTGGAGGGCATTAGGCCCAGCATCGATGGCCAGGCAAGATGGGGATTGTCCCACTCTGCTCTGCACTGGGGTGGCCTCACCTTGAGTCCTGGGGACAGTTTTGGGCACTGCAATATAAAAAGGACATTAAACCATTAGAGGCTATCCAAAGAAGGCCATGAGGGTGGGGAAAGGACTGGAGGGGAAGTCTTAAGAGGAGCGGCTGGGGGCACTTGGTTTGTTCAGCTTGGAAAAGAAGAGACTGAGGGGAGACTCACTGTGGCCTTCAACATACTCAGGAGGGGCAGCTCTGATCTCTGCTCTCTGTGACCGGTGACAGGACTTGGGAGAATGACTGGAGCTGAGTCGGGAGGTTTAGGCTGGATATCAAGAAAAGATTGACCAAACCCCGAGGGTGGTCGGGCATTGACAGGCTCCCCAGGGAATGGTCATGGCCCCAAGGCTGCCAGAGCTCCAGGAACATTTGGACAATGCTCTCAGGCACAGGGTGGGATTTTTGGGGTGTCCTGTGCAGGGCCAGGTACTGGATTGATGATCCTGATGGGTCCCTTCCAACTCAGCATACCCTACGATTTTGTGATATCTTGAGGTGTTAAACAAGCCAATAAAAATATAAAACCCTTCCACACCTTTGAAATCCAGATATTAAATCCTGACATACTTTTTTTTTTTTTAAGTAGTAAACCAAAATTGGTGTTACTGCAGACTACCTTAAATATCTCCATAAGAGATAACAATTAATTCTTGTTGGTAACTGTTTAAATTTTTCCATTAGGAAAGTGCTCAGTGTATTAGAGAGTGAGCTAGGAGTTGTCACTCTACCATCTATGAGTTAGAGTAGAAAAGGCTGAGAGAGCTGGGACTGTTCGGCCTGGAGAAGAGGAGGCTCAGGAGGATCTTGCTAATACAGCTAAATACCTGAAGGGAGGCTGCAAAGAGGTGACTCCTCTCAGAAGTGCCCAGTGATAGGAGGTTCCTTCTGAGTGTTGGGAAACACTTTGTCACCAAAATGGCAACTGAGAATTGGAGCAGGTGGCCCAGGGAGGCTGTGGAGCCTCCCACATAGATTTTCAATAGCAGCCTGGACGTCATCCTGAGTAACTGGTTCTAGGTGACCCTTCAAGGGCAGGGGTGTGTGGACAAGTTGACTTCCAGATTTCCCTCCCAACCTCAGCTAGTCTGAACTTCTGTAGATCGTGACAGTTTCAATGTGTCCACTTCTCAAGACAACCCATACTTGTTAAAGACAAGGAGCACAGTATGATTTTCAAATGGTCCTTACATTATCCATGTAATGTAGAAGGGTCCAGGAAGCAAGAATTTTTTAATTGTCAAATGCTTCAAATCCACACCTTGTTTGTCATCATCATATTCCTTTTTGATGTGTAACCTGATAACATTTTTATGATTTCAATATGCAGAGTACTTCTTCTCTGAGATAGTGATCTCTGCTGAAAAGTTTGTTCTGCATTAACTCTAACCTTTGTGGAGTTGGGAGGGTGTAGTACATGCTTTCAACTTTTGTTTTTGTTTTGTTTTAAAGTATAATGGGTGATAATAGAGATTTAAGGTCCATGCTGTGAGCTTTACATGGTGAAAAGTGTTCAGCACTGTCTGAACAAGGCCTCTGCTTGATAAGGTTGTATTATGTTGGACTTCTGAACAGTTAAAGGAGCTGGTAGGATTTGCCTGGAGTTTATAAGACTTCATGTATTGGAGCTCTATTTGTCAGAAAATTTTGCATGTCTTTCTCATCTGTGATTGCTCCTTTGCTGTTAAATATTTTAGATTATCTTTTCTTAGGGACTTGGTTTTGGTTTTAGTTATTTTTTGATAAAGTATATGCATCACTATGTGTTCCCCAGAGAGTAAAATTTTAGAGTGGTCCGTGTTCTAGAGTCTCAGGCCAGCTCACAAGAAAACAATGTATTCTGTACAGATGGGATTTATCCTCACTGTTGGGAAAACATCTGCTATTCCAGAGAAGATCATTGAGCTCCTTTTCAAGCTTCTGATCTAGGCCTCCCAGCTTGCAGGGCTTTTCGATGGTCTGGGTTTTGCTATTAAAACTTTACAGCAAGTCCGGCTGGATGGTCTTCAGATTGGTCCTTCCTTTTCTTCAGAATTCCTTCTTCCATTTCTTCAGAATGGTCCTTCCTAGTCACTGTGGCTCAACCAGCTCTTTTGAGATAATAAAATCTTAAATAACGTGCTAGCAAATTTTTAATGCTAATTTAACAGACAAACCTATGCAGCTCAGGTAATGTGAAATAATCCCAGTGTTTGCAATGGTTACATTTCTCAATCAATGTAATAAGCGTTCAGATTTTAGGGACTAATTCACGAGAAAGAAAAAATTAGAATATGGTTGCCCAGCATCCATCTGTGGAGTGCATAACTTGATCATTTTCTTCTCACCATGATATGAAACATGCTTAAATGTGTTGTACTACCCATTGTTCCTGTTCCAATTACTTGTTTTGTTACAGCATGTATACAATTCCATCCCCTAAGCTACATATTAAGGCTTCCAAAAATAGCATCAATTACCTGAGTGCTTTAAAAATCTGGAGAAACTGAAGGGTACTTAACTGAACATGTTACCCAGGTGGCATGTGGGTGAGTGTTACTGGCTGACAGAGCATGTGCTTTTGGTTTTGCTGAGCTCAGCTCTCCATGCTGCCCTTGGGACTGTAATGGCCTTAGAGAGGCTGCAAGAACTTAGGCACAAACAGTGCTTTGACAGATCTCGCTATTTCTTGTTCAGGGAGATCACTTCAAAACATTGTGTATTTCATGGCATAGCTCAGTCTTCTGTTCATTCCTAACTAGCTCCACCATTGTGAGCTGGAATTTGAATGCTCTAGGTTGCTTACTTGGTCATTAATCTGGTCCTCTTGAAGCTGATAAAAAAAACCAAACAAACTTTGACAGCTTAAACATGAGCACCTGTGCATAACTAGGTGTGGCTTCCTTCAGGGTTATACCAGACATCATCTAATACCAGTAAAAATTCTAACCGTATCTTGTTCTATGGGAACAGTTGACTAAAATGGGTGAAACTCAATAGCAAAGAAGTATGTATAAACTTTGTCATTTTTCAAATGTAAAAATAAATTTCCTTAATATATATTTTTAAAAGAGATAACTTTGTTACCCTTGTAGGAAAAAATTAAGCGAATCCAGCAAATTAGAATGGAGAAAGAACTTCGAGCTCAGCAAATTTTAGAGGTAAAAATAATGGCTGAAATGTAATTTTTCTGTTGCCATTTAAAAGAATGTTGTATTTTAATAGTCACACATGTAGTTGGGAATGTAACTAAATATAACAGCTCTAACAACCTGGACTTCCAAAGGCCAGTTCAAAAATGTGTCTTAAAATACTTTTCTTTAAAGATCAGCATTAACTGTAATCCCTAATCTTACAAGTATTCACTCGGGCTCACAATTTTCTGCCAGAATAGTCTTGTGTGTACTTAAGATAACACCAGAGCAATTCCTGTGCTAGAGAACAAGTTTGCAGTAACAGGGTGTTAAAACAGTATAATGCTCTGCTCTGTATGAAGTGCAGTGGGTTTAAAAATACTTTGTCTATATTAGAATATACTCTACAGGTTTGCTAGTGTACTAGCAAAGATAGATTGCTAGTTTTCAAGTCTCCACTGACAGAAAAATTAATAGTAATCTCTTTGCCATTGATATTGTTTCTGTGTATACTTGCTTTCTTAAAATAGCCAGGTGAAGCAATTTTGAGTGGGACTTGAAATTCTGGTTTAATTTTTATAAAGTAACTGAAATGTAAATTGATTGATCATGAAAGCTGCATCAGAGATTCCTTGCAATGTACAGAGTAAGTGATGATGTTCTTAACTTTTAAAGGTACATAACTTTGTTTCTAGTCAGATTATTTTCAAGTTGTGATGGTGGTGTTGTGTGACCTGTTTTGCATGCACAGGCAAAAAAGAAAAAGAAGGAAGAAGCAGCAAACGCCAAATTATTGGAAGCGGAAAAACGAATAAAGGTTAGTTTGGAGGACCTCCAAAAACAAGAGCTGTGTTATTGTACATAATGTATGTTGATGTATAAAAGCAGTAAATTTGGGATGCTGTTCATCACTGATGAAGCTGTACATAGAGACAGCGTATAATAACATGTATAAAAAGGCGTATAAAAAGGCATGAAGCATATGCAGAAGAGTTTGTGTATGTGTAACGCACACACAAAAATACATAGAGACAGTACTTTTTTATGTGGCATTACCATGAGTTTTGCTTATGTGACACCTGGTATGCATAACAAAATGTTCCTGCAGTAACATTATTTACAATATTCTTTTAAGCATACTGTATCAAAAAACTATGTTGTTTCTCAGCAAGCATAGTCTTTTCTAGGCTGTAATGCATACAAGACCACAGAACTCTCTTACAAATACTGGAAAATATAGTGTGTGTGTGTGTGTGTGTGTATAGAGATGTACTTCTGTTGCTGTTTTGGCATTCTAAGTATGTTCTAACATGGAACTCCCAACTCACCAGACTTACGGTCATTGTATACTCTGTGTACTTCCCTGTGCTCTGTTCATGGAGGTCAGGGAAGTTAGAATTTAACTCAGATGTGCTGTTTTAGTGTGGCAGAACGGTGCAATTTGGTAAGTAAATTTTGACTGATGTTTTAAATACACTTTTGTTCTTCTGTTGAAGGAGAAAGAGATGAGAAGGCAGCAGGCTGTTCTTCTGAAGCACCAGGTTGGTATGTTTGGTTGACCAAACAGACAATGCCAATTGTGAGCTACTACTTTAAGTTATATGGGGGGGTGGAATCCTCAAAATATGCCCTTTTTAAACTTCTGGGTTTGACTCCTGCACAGATTTTCTTTCGCCTTATGATTTTTTTGCTTTGCTTTGGTATTGGGGTCTTTTGGGGGTTTATAAAGTGGTTTTATGACTTTGTGATTTCTGTTTCATAATGTTGTGCCAACTCTTTCTACCAGGAGTTGGAGAGGCATAGACTAGATATGGTATGGGTATGTTTATTTTTGTACATCTAACACCGCATTGTGATTTGGTTGTGATATGGTTGTCATAGCAATGCATAAAATGTAGCACTGGCTGCTGTCATATTACATACTGCTGCATGGCTTTACAGCACAGTGCATTGCATACATCTGCTTGTCTTGTCTGTTAAGGAAAAAAAGACATGTCTTGAACATGTGTATAAATTGAATGTGGCAGTAACTAAATGTGGTTTTTAGCCAGGGATCTATGTTACTGATGTCCCAGTAAAAAATTGACTAGTATATAAAATCAGGGATTGATGCAAAATTAACAGGTAGTCACTTGGTTGATTTTTGCAAGCCTTGTCCCATTCACTGGGAATGAATCTAGACATTTTAAATACAATTTGATTTAACCTGTTTTAGAAATCAGGATGATGTCTTCCCGTTGTAAGATACTGAGGAAATTAGCTTTCAGTTGGTGGTAAATACATAATGTTATAAGTATACAATGAAACATTACAATGTAATCCTAGCCTCACCAAATTAGATGATAAAATTCCTATAGCCTTTAAGGGGGCCAAGATTTGCTGTACAGCTGTTAAGGCAAAACCCCTGTACTTGGTGCCCTAGAACAGTGCTCCTTAATGTGTTTGAAGCTACTGACATAATTTACTGAGGGACAGGCATCAGTAAATGCAAGTGTTGTTGCGTACATATATGAACCACCACTGGCTTGATTAAAACTGATCTAGAGCTGATAAAATTAATCATGTTAATTTGTTGCTTGGTTACAAAAATGTTAATATTTGCAATGTTTGAAAAAGACCAGTTTAAAATTTATGCTGAATTGGCTATTGAAGAAGTAAATTGCAAGTTCCGTCATAGCAGATGTAAGGTAACTGACCTGTTCCAGCCAACCATTATGCTTTTTGTTCTGCCAGCTTATGAAGGAGCATCACAACTGACCATAAGTAAATCTGTATGCTTCTTTTTTACACTGTCTCCATGTTCATTGCTTTACCTTTTTGCTTTTGATTGTTCTTGTATTTGCTTTCTAAACCTGAACTAAAACATGCACAGACTTGGCCATTCTTGTCCTATATTTAGTATTTACTGTGACTTGTCTATTAATGCTAAGTTTGTTACTTTGCTTTTTTACTGATTTGAAAATGTGGTTTAGTTTTGTTCTAATATTACCTGCTTCAATAGGAACGAGAACGGAGAAGACAACATATGATGCTTATGAAAGCCATGGAAGCACGGAAAAAAGCAGAAGTGAGTATTAACCTCTAAAAGTCTGAAGTTTTCATGGTTTCATTCTGCAGTCATCTGTAGAAGAGCTGTGTCTTTGTACATTATGTATAATTTAATATGTGTACGTTGCAGCAGTAGGACAAGAGCCATTAGGCACAAATTGAAATACAGGAAATTCTGTTCAATGTTAAAAAAACTGGTTTACTTGGAGGGAGATGGTTGAACACTGGCACAAATTGCCCAGTTTTGAGAGTTTTGGATGTTCTTGAGAGGAAACATAAGTAAAATGCAAAACCCCCATAATTACTAACTTACTTTTTGTTTTACTTTTTATGTATTTCTCTGTATCCTGAGACTCTTCTTATGTCTGTATCCTGAGACTTTTGTAAACAAAGTACAGATAACTAAGATATTGAAATAAGATAAGCATCATTATAGCAAGTAGTTGTTAAGGAAATTGTTAAAACTTTTCTCTATAATGTATTTACAAATTCAGATAAAAGTGACTGACCAAAACCAAGAAAAACTGAATAATACTTCAGTGCAAGGAAATAGAGGAAGATGATACCCTAAGCACCCATTCCACTGGCTAAGTGGTCACTTAGTCTGATCCAGTGCTGTAATTATATTCTTACTCTAATAGAAATAGAACAGTGTTTATTTCAACCAATAAAAGTAAACTTAAAATAGATTATGAAACTTACTGCAGTTAAAGTTTACAGTTTTAATAATAACTGTAAATTACTGTGTTGCCATGTAAATATCCATATATACTTCTTTTGTTTCTTCTGTCATAGTGTTTCAAATTGGCAAAAACAAGTTGTAGGAAATGCCAGTTGGCCTTGAGACATTGACATAGGCTAAGATAAAAAGCAATAAAACATTTTCAAAAAACCAATCAGAGAGTATTTTCCATTTTAAAATGAAGTTGGGGATTTTGTGCTGCTTCAGTGTATTGTGATTTTTCCATACAAGATGTCCCTTATGAACTCAGCATAGATAAAGAGGGCCTGTGTTGGCAGTACAGAGGATGCTTACACAGTTGTAGAGCAGCAAGCAGCTGGGTAGTTCTGAATGTCACTGCTTTTTTTTCTGCCAGTGTAAATTTATTGGTCCAAACATGTTCTTTGTGTCCAATGTGAAACTTGATCTTGCATAAAATCCACTAAAGACTGTAGTAGTAGAAGTCATGATCTCTGTGCACTCACAGTGTTTATCCCCAGGTGTCACCAGTGGTCTGGTATACGATACAATCTATATTCCGTATAGAATGAAAAGGAAGAATAAAAAGTCAGGGGGCCTGCTAGAACTCTACAGAGAAGTCAGTGCTTAATACTGACCTACAAATGCATCTGAGCCCTGACTTAGTATTGCCCATACTCTCATTGTTGCAAAATATGGTGATAGTAAATGGACGAGACTAGAATGACCTCTTAAATTAACAAAATAGTAGGGAGTGGTTCTGAGCAATGGGAAGCAGCTTGACTCGGTTCTTTAGCCTTTTGGTGTCCACAGGTGAAAAGCACATAAAGTGTCTCCAATTTTGTATTGTATCAAGTTCTTAAGTAGTGGCTCACACACACACATACGTGTTTGTTTAAATGCACAGTTCTGTATCCTGAAGAGATGGCATTGAATGTGGCAGATTCCATACATTTTGCACTCGATATTGGTTGCACAGTGGTGTGTAGGGAATTGTGGCATCAGGACAATGGATTGGTGTTGAACATGTGGCAGCAGAACTCCTGGCACCGGAGATGGGAAAGGCCATGGAAGCTCCAGGTTCAGAGTCAGTCTGGGTGTGTTACAGACAGAGTTAGTGTAGTATTGGTGTGACTCCACTGTGGAGGGTGTTTAAGAGGCAAATAATAGGTGCTTGGCTTCTCACTTGATGATCCCTATGTTCTGGTTGTGCAGATAACACATAAAGGACTGTTCAGTTTCAGGTTGCATGCAAAGTGCATGGTAATTCAAGGCCAGAAGCTACCTGTGTTTGAACAGATGAGTTGTGTTTTATAAGGTATTCATATCTAGTTTATGTATTATGGGACTTTTTAAACCATGTATTGTTTGGAGACATTTCTTGAGTGGTCTCTGCTGTAGCAGGTGCAGATTAATGATACTGGTGTGTAAGCAGAGCCTTCAAAATCAGATGCCTTGCATGGCAATTCTTTGCCATATTTTCACTCAGTCATCTTTCTGAAATGGTACTTCAAAGAGTTTCTCAGTGCAAACATACTTAAAACCTGTGTCTGCATGGACAGGAGAGAAAAAAGTGAATCTTAGATAATTTTACAAATTCAGTGATTTTGTTCTCGTTTTCCCCTCCCCTTTGCTTTAATGCAGATTCTTTGATTGATGTGGTGATTATTGAGGTTACAGAAATAGTGCTTTTAAAGTTCTTAGATTGTTCCTTTGTAAGCTTAAATTGTGGGGTTTATTTTTTTCCCTTTTAATTGTCTTAAGGAAAAAGAGCGGCTAAAGCAAGAGAAACGTGATGAAAAAAGATTAAATAAAGAACGTAAACTGGAACAGCGACGATTGGAATTAGAAATGGCAAAGGAGCTGAAGAAGCCTAATGAAGATATGTGCTTAGCAGACCAGAAGGTAATCACAGCAACATAAACTTACTTTCTTGCTTCTTGTTTGTGTATTTTATAATTCTGCCATAACTTTTTTCTTGCAGCCACACTCAAAGCATTCAAGTTTTAATCGAGGTAATTAGAGAACTATTTGAAATATATACAAATACAAGATACTAGGACACTACACAGTAGCATATGTTTAGTTAATGAAAAGCCTTTTGTTTAAAAGAGGCCTGCTTCCCAAAGAGCACAATTGCTTCAAAAAAATTCTTTATTCAAGTTATTTTTACGTCAGGAAAATGCATCATGTCTCAGTACACAGGCACTAACTAGATAGTCATCTAGAGAACTCTTACAAGCTGTTGCACAAAAAAAATTACTCTCCCAGTCTTCCAGGTTCTTAGTTCTTGTCCTTAAGGACCTGACAAAAGTCGAGTTCAAAGTCTCTGTTCCAGAGAAATCCCTTCCTTTTTTCCCCTAAATAATTTTACACCACCTTTTACGGTAGTTTGGCTCAGAATAGATCCTAACAGTGTCTCCTGTCCAAAAAGGGAAGTATTTCTTAATCTCTTCCCTCCTATAATTTGTGAAAAGTTAAACATGTTTCAGCATTGAATGGATGAGGGGTGCAGTTTCCCTGTCGCCTGTACCTTCCAGCATTGCCGTGCTGTGGGTCAGAAGGAAGTGTTGATCAGTTTTCCCAGCTGGTATCAAAAAAGTTTTCTTTTGAAATTTGCTGCTGAATCTTTTACATTTTTTCTTTACTTTCCAGCCTTTCCCAGAGTTGCCTCGCATCCCAGGCCTCGTTCTTGATGGAAGCACATTTTCGGATTGTCTCATGGTAGTGCAGTTCCTGCGTAACTTTGGTAAAGTTCTTGGCTTTGATGTGACCGCAGATGTTCCCTCCCTGAGTGTTCTTCAAGAGGGTTTGCTCAACATAGGGGACAGCATGGGAGAAGTACAGGACTTGCTTGTGAAACTTGTCTCTGCAGCTGTGTGTGATCCAGGACTTGGTACAGGATACAAGGTAAAAAGAAAAAAAAAAAAAGGAAAAAATCCATATTAAACACTCTGTATGTATGAATGTATTCTTCATAATGCATCTCTGGCACCTCTATCTTACGGATTTCCATTCTCTTTCTTAATTCATTTCTTCAGTGTCACAATTCTAATGTTACTCCAAAACTTTGTGTCCCATCAGCCTTCCATTTTCCAGAAGTGATGTACTTCTGTGCATTCTCTCTACACACAAACACACATCCCATTTTTATTTGGACCTTTTGTAGGGCACTGTCACATTGGTGGCCATGTATTTTAACTCCTTTCTGTCCATTCCATTGCATTCTTAGCCTCATGTTATATTCTCAGTGAATTTTGCCACTTCTTTCCCTAAGGTCTGGTGTCTAGGTCACTTAATCAAAACCCTAATTCATTCATGGCTCTCTTTCTTACTGGCCTTCTTTTTCAAGCCAATACAGCTTTCTTCTACTCTAGAGCTCTACATAGCATCATTGAACAAAGCAGCATTCATCAAGTTTCAGCTGGACCATGCCTTTTTACATGTAATCCATTTAATTATTATTAACGTTATCTCTGTTTTTAAAAATGTAGAGATGAAGACATTCTGATTTGTTACTGCATTTAAGATTTACATTTGCTTGCATAGTTTCAAAGAATAATCATGTTTAAGTCCTTATGTAAAAATGCAAACAAACCCATACCATCTTCTATAAACAATAATACAGCCTACAAAGGAAAACAGTATTTTTTAAACATGATTGTTTGAAATGTCTTTGTTCTTTCTAGGCTAAAACTATTCTTGGGGAGCACTTACTGAATGTTGGTATCAATCGAGATAATGTGTCTGAGATTCTGCAGATTTTCATGGAGGCTCACTGTGGGCAAACAGAGCTGACAGAGAGCTTGAAGACAAAAGCTTTTCAGGCACATTCTCCAGCTCAGAAAGCATCAGTACTTGCTTTTCTGGTCAATGAGTTAGCATGCAGCAAAAGTGTAGTAAGGTAAGATTTTTCCCAAACAGGTGTGTAAAAATAAAATTATAAAAATGTTGTAGTTCAGAAATGCTCTGTATTCACTGTGTTCTGTTACAGGAGGACTACTGATGTTCTTTAAATGAAAGCTGAAATTGGTTGAGTTACTGCTTTTTACCTTTATGTACTGTTGATATGATGGAAGAATAGAACTTTTCCATGTTTGGTCTGTAATTTTGTTTTCAAAGCTTGAACCAAAATTTCTCTAACAATTTTTGGAATAAAAGATGAGGTTGATTACAAAGAAATTTACTAGGTATTCTAGGGAATAATTTAGAAGAGTTATTCGAGGCTTCTGCAGTACACTGTTTTCCCTTTTTCCCTTTTGTTTTTGAAGATGTTTGTTGTCCAGATACTTTAAGTAGGATCATAAGGTGAGTTGCAAGCTTGATGTATCATCATAATAATTCAAGGAAGTGTATATTGCATTTGTGGTCAGTAGTGTATAGCATTTCATAATTTTAAATCCCCCCTATGTTCAACAACTTGTCAAAACCCACCAACGTGCAATAAAAAGTTAGGAAATGCCAGTTTCTAGGGTGCCTGTTCTTCCACAGACTGACTTCCTGTGGTAAAGTCTTTCATCGCCTGATTGAGTGCTGCTTTGTTTCCTGGTGTATTCTGCTGGGTTTGGGACACTGTGCTGCAAAAGTTAATTGGGGTTGTGTAAGGCAGGAGTGGGAGAGATGCTTCAAGTTTTCCAAAGTTGAAAAACAGCAGAAGTGGGCAGTGCAAGTGCTGTGCATCAGCTGTGCAAGAAAGTTCATGCATATCAATCAAATTCATCATAGAAAGAAACTTCCTCTTGTTGCAGATGACTGTGAAGTCTTATTTGTAAAAATGATCAGTCAGAACTTGAGTTTCTATATTTTGATCATAGAAACAACTATAATCTGCTGAATTGTTGAGGTCATGATGTCTCGGAAGTGGGCTCACAGATGGTGACTGTACCAAAGCCCCTTTTTTGGTTCTTCAGTGAAAAGTCAATGTTGGATTGTAGATCCCAGGGATCCTAGGCAGAATACCTCAGATGTACCAGTGGTAACTGTTTTTTCAGCACAGGGCTACATGCTTTGTGGCAAAGACATTTGGAAGCTTGACACTGAACTAGAGCTACAAAAAGAAATGTTGAATGCCGTGCTTCTTGTGGAAAGAAAGCTGAGGTGATACTGTGGATAAAGACTGACATATGTACAGCAGTTATGCTGCATTGGCATTCCTAGTATTGTCATTTCCCAACTTGAAAATGATTTATTTTGAATTTTAATGATTTCTCCAAGACAGTTATTTGAGGGGAAAGTGTTTATATATAAATGTCTGTCAGAAAAAGATACGTAAGTTCACAGTTAATGGATTATTTTCATCTTTGACAGTGAAATTGATAAAAACATTGATTATATGTCAAACTTAAGGCGAGATAAATGGATGGTTGAAGGCAAACTTCGGAAGTAAGTTTCATTTCCTTAAATATTACAATATATTGCTTTTTTGCCTTTGTTCATGTACGCTGCTGTATAGGGAATTGGCTCTAAGCACAAAATCAGTTGATGAAGTTACAGGTTTACCAAGAAATTAGTAATCAAACTGCTTAATTAAGGCAGATGTGGATTTAGAATGTTGCAACACCAGTCTTTTACATCTGTTAAAGATGCATGAGATTCAGAGGGTTAGTGTCCCTCAGAATTGGAGCAAAGTCAAGTCTATTTTGTACTCTTTGGAGGAAAGTAAAAACTTTTTAAGAGGAATATTAAAGGAGCCGTAAAATTGCTATTGACAATCAAAAGTTTATTTGAGCCTACCATAATTCCCAGTGTTCGTTCTGAAAGGCATTTTAAGACAACGTGATTTTTCATACAGCAATTGCCAATCGAATTTTGCTAATTTATGTTATCTTAGTGTTTCTCATCTGTCAGTGTCACGTTGTTCCCTGTAGCTGGGGATCATATGTAGAATGCAAACTTTGAGATATTTTTTATATTTCTATTTAAGGTAAAATTGGAATTTCTTAAGGGTTGTCAGTTTCATATTCACTGTTCTCCCATCCTACAAGACAAAATTCCATACAGCAAGCATACTGGCTCCAACCATCAGGAAGCTGGACGGCATAAAGTTAATGAATCACAGGCGGTAAAAATGCATTGCCAGACTCTGCTTTTTTTTTTTTTCTTTGTCATCTTTACCTCTTGCTAGGAATGGTAAATCCTTTCTTAGTCCTTGCTTTAGGTACTTGTGTTTCTAATCTTATGTCTCCATTTTTTCCCTTTAATGTATCTCAGAAGGAAGAAGGAGAGAAGTAAAGAAGAAGGACAAGAGGGAGGTAGAGGAAAAAATTAGACCAGTAAAAAGAAATTCTCTACTAATACTGCAAATCCCAGTCTGCACAGAGTTAATGTATTTTATCCTTTAGGATAACCCAGATACTTTTTTTCTGTCTTCATCTGTATCCTCTTGATGGGATATAGTTTCAAAAGTTTTTTTGAAGTTCTGATGTAGCCACAAGTTACCATCAGCAAAATGGGACCCTTCCCTGTCCTTGTCTTCTTAGGGCCTGCTTAGTCTTTCTCTCCCTCCATCAAACTGTAAGTACTTGTAGATGTAGGATCTTCTCTTTTCCTTATAATCTCTAATTTCTTTCCTTTCAAATAGTGAGCATAATACCCTGAAGTTCCAAGCTCCTCCTGCTTGCTACAATCATTTCTTGGTTTTTTTCCATCATGCGTGGATTTCAGGTTCCAGTAGTGCTCTCCCTATTTTTGAGTGCAAGTATTGCAGCAAAGCTCAGAACTGTTGCTCTTCTGCTTCTTTGAATTCACTGGGCGTGATTCATCTCTTTCATCTTTGATTCAAAATTTTTGAATTTTCCACTGTTTTTCTGATGAACTCCAAGAAGGTTTTAGAAGAGCCTTCTTTTATCAGTTTTAAACAATGTTTTCTTCTTTATTATGTCAATTGTGTTTTCCATAAACCCCTACAGCTGTTCTGGGGCTTCTCTGAAAAGAAATCCCTAAACCTCAGTCTTCTTTTTGCTATTTTTTTCTACTTCCACACTTCATTCTAGCACGTTACCTTCCCCATCCATTCACATCTTGGTCTAATTTTTAAGCATCACAGTCCCAAACAGTTTTGCATGGGAATACCTGGTTAGTCAAGTACTCACTGTGTGATCAGCAGCTGTGGCCTCTTTTCACATGCCTACAGACCTTTATGTGCCCCTCAGCACATGTCCCTCTTGTAGGGGATGAATAATGGAGGCTGAGGAATGGGTTTATTTGATCTCAGCCTGGCTTGCCAGTGTTTGCAGATGTTAATCTTCAAACCTCTGTGTCCAGGCTGCCTGGAAGTATATTCAAGTAGGATGAGAAAAGATTCTATCTGCATCAGATATGTTCGATTAGGGATATTTTTTGTGCTTAAGTTTTCACTTTTTAATGACATAAGCTTCTCAGCTGGGGAGGAGGGCAAAAATAAATACAAAAGCCTGTGCTTGAGGGATACAAATAAGCAACAATAAAATCCCAGGTTGGAAAAGGGAATCACTGTATTTTGTTTTAAGGGATGCTTTCCCTCTCCCTGCTCTTCCCTTCTCCTCCTTCCCTCAAGGACCTTAATAAGTGTAATATATGTGGTTAGAAATTGAATTCTGAATTGCCTGGACTGTTTCTGCTTAGCTGATGGTTAATGAGAGGTTGCATCTAATTCCTTCTTTATCACATTTAGATGTGAATCTTGCTACTAATCCCTTTCTTTGTAAAGGCACCTATCTCATACAGTCAATTGATCTTTCTTTGTGCTTTCTGTGTGGCAGCTGTGGTCAGAAGACTGTCTCACCTGAGATGATTCTGTGATTTTTTTTTTTTAAACTAGATAATCAAAGTCTCAGCATCTCCTTTTCCATTACATGTCTTCTCTTTGGCATCTCTTTTGTAGCCAGATCAATATAAAACAGAAGAAAAATTAAATACATCCTCTTAAAGAATTAGGTCATAATTTGGTTTTTTACAAGACTTGAAACAAGTTTTTCACTTGTGCAGCAATGTTCTTTTAACATGCCAGTGTTATGGTATGCTCTAAGTTAATTTCTGTTGAATGAAACCATTTCAACTGTAAATGATGATGGTATATGAAAAGCAGCGTCACTAAAGGGAGAAATTACACCCTGAGTTTGGGTAGGAGATGCTAATGCTGATTTGCAAAACTTCCATTTTTTGAGATGCAAGGTGAAATATGTTAAAAGTATATTAAAAGTAAAATGTTCAGAATTTCTTTGCCTTGGTACTACCTATTACTTACATGCAGAAATTATGGGGAAGGCATGAAAGCTAAGTCAGAAGGTGAATTTTCCTTCTGTGATTTAGTAAACATTATAGATCAGATTAGAGCAGGCTTAAGTCAGTCATATGGTTCTCTGATGGGCCACCTACTCTTATTATAGGACAGTAGACTTTATAATTCTCTCAGCAGTTGCAGATGCTGGTTTGGTCCATACCTGAAGGTGAGAAAGAACAGTTTCCTAAGTGAGGGTTTTCTTCTCTTAGTGAACCATGTGTAGGTAGCAACAGAAAAATTATGCTGCTTCTTGAAATAACCAAGCATTTTAAAAGTTACACTGGCATTGGTTTCTGCCTCTGCTTTGGGTACGGACTGCTGCTTTCTTATGCTTGTGGTGCTACCAAAGGAGAGCATCTTTGGTTCATTTGCATCCTTGATAATTTGCAGTATCGTGGAAGCTTCCTTTAATGCTTGACAGCATTACATCTTTAGTTTTGCTTTCAATACAGGTAGCCTTTTTTGTTTCTTCTCACTCCCCTTTGGTATATGAAAGAGGTGTTGGCACGTCATTGAACATTCACTTGCCAGTTTTATAACTGAATTGTCTTTATATCTTAGTGTAAATTGTCTCTAAATTTGTCCAGTGCTGCAGCAGTTAATCCAGTCATTGACTAGTGATTTTGGTAGTTAATTCCTGTGTATGGGCAGGAATTTCCAGTCCACACGAAGAGGGTTTGATGGCTTGAAGTTATCCTTGTAAAAAGGAAATCAGTTTTCTACAAAAACTTAGTTCAATCGCCTGAGTGGTATTGATGCTCAGTGACACTAAGGGTTTTTGCACCACACATGAAAATGTTATTTGCTTCTAAATTCACTGAGAGGCCTGAGATTTTTTTTTTTTTTTAAAAAGGTATTTTAAATCACTAAAACAGGTAAACATCCACTTGATTTGGAAAAATAAATGTATAAAACTTTATAAATTCTCCAGTGGATTAACCAGTGCATAAAAACCCAACCCAAACCAAAACGACAAACCCAAAGCCCAGCAGTTTTCAAGTCCCCTTGATGATTTCTTGGCTAACAGTCTTTTTCTAAAAGAAGTGCTGCTCCCAGTTGAACAGTGACACCTTCATTTCAGTCTGTGCTGTTGAGGACTGGCTCTGGTTATCGGCATTTTAGAAGGCTAATAGATTTGTCAGTATTCCCTGGAGCCAGTACTTGGACAGCACTCATTGTACTTGTAGCCACTTGCTGTATGGAATATTGTTCTGTAGGATGGGAAGAGAGAGGAGTACGACAAGGAAAAATTACGTCCTGGTAATTGTGTTTGTCGTTACCGTTCTGCTTTTCCCATCCTACCTTCTTCAGTCATCTCTTACAAAATCTTTGTCTTTTCTACACGTTTATGAATCTCTTCTAAGTCAGTTGCGTTTTTGGTCTGCGTGATAAGTGACTGGTTCAGCCTGGCTATTTACACCTCCTGTGGTTCAGCATGTTTGCCTGCAAGCTCCCTGATAGGTGGAACTGTAATTTTTGCTGTGTGGAATCTTGTCTTATAGGGGTTTTATAGAAGAAGGAGGTCTACTACAACCATAATAACTGGTATGTAAGTTTCCCTTTTCTTTCATAAAAGGAAAATTGACAGTTTGATTAATCTTTAGTGATTAAGGTAACTAAAATTCCCCAGAAAATAAGTATATCTAGAATAAAAAGATCAGCTAAAGGCCTAAAGTCAAATAATATTTAAAGTTCACAAAAATCGGGAAAAAAAAAAAGAGAGAAAATTAAACCAACATTGCCATTGCCATGCAATGTATATAATTTCGTACTTCCAAGTGAGGATTTTTGCCTTTCCCCCCACTCCCTCAGACACAGGTATTTTGTCATCAAGTTCTTAAATGCATTAAATAGAACCATTTCAACTTCTTTATCTTTTTTCTTCTGTATCGTCTTTCCTGACTTCTCAAAATCCCTCCGGTGTTTCATTTCTTCTGGACAGTTACACAATAAAATTGACCTGCGAGAAACAAAGTCTATTCAGAACGGAACCAAGAGTCGTAAGGGGTTTTATAACCTCAGTTTTTCTTGTTGACTAGTGACAATGAATCTTGAGAAAATACAGTGTCATGATAGAACAGAAGCTCTACTTTAAATCTGACATCTATGATTTTCTTTCAATCTCATAGGAGGAGAGGTATGTTTATGCTACAGACATAATCCATAATTTCTCCCTTTCTCATGTGTTCTAAGGCTTAGAATCATTCATGCCAAGAAAACTGGTAAAAGAGATGCTGCAGGCAGTGGGGACGGAGGCGAGGAACCCCATTCCTTGGAGACACCCGCACCTGGCCGCAAGCGCCGGCGGAAGGGAGGGGACAGTGACTATGATGATGATGATGATGATGACAGTGATGATCAGGCAGATGAGGATGATGAGGATGAAGAAGACAAAGACGATAAAAAAGGAAAGAAGGCAGAAGTTTGTGAGGATGAGGTAGGGAATTTTTAGTATAGTGAAATTTTATTTGCCAATAAACTAAAACTTGTTTTCCTTCTGTTTTTCTGTAATATGGTACTGTTTCCCCAAAATGTTGCCATGAAAAGGAGGGAAGAATAACTTACCTCCAATGTTTTTAAATTTTTATTAGTTTTTATTATTTTGTTAACTAAAAAACAGAAGAGTAAAGTTATGTTTAACATTCTCTATTGTGAAGCTTGAGTGACCTTCCTGTGTATTTTTTCACAGCTTCTCCCAGGTAGTCGCTGCCTGACTGTATTTGATCACAAGATGGTGAATTCTGTTAGTCAGTGTCAGATACAATACAGGAAGGATCACTGAATGATTTTTAGCTGGCTGAACTGATTTTTAATGGAAATGCACAGGCTTCCACTGGATGGAACCTGATACAAGGCACAAGCAATAGAACTACGTTTTAGTGCACTTGGTGTTGCACTGGGTGTTTTCTGTTTGCCAGAAAATGATCCATTCATGCAAGGTTTGAAGATTTTTAAGACTGCTTGAACAGTGCATATATCCAACATATGTGAACTCAGATCTTTGCATACACCCTTTATTAGAAACATAGCTGATTTCTAGAGTAGGAATAGCCCTTTGTGATGTTATTCTGGATTTATTTCAAGTACTAGAATTTGTATGAATTTAAGAGAATACCTTTAAGGAGCAGCCCAGAGTTCTTAAAAATAATTCAGAATTAAAAATAAGTAGTATTTAGATTTCTAATCTCAAATCCATCCCTTAATCCTTTTCCCTCTTGTATAATCTCCTGTGTTGGTGCACTGGGTGCTTCACAGACAAAATTCCAGTAACTGGACAGAAATTCATTTTCTGATCTACCAGAAGATCCATTGCATTTGTGTTCTGTGTGGTTTTTCAGAAGGCTTCATTCTGATACACTTTTACAGAGCCAAGTAATACAAGACTTGTATCTTATGGTGCAGATGATTTTGGCCATATTCTTTTGGAAATTTACTGTTATCTCCAAAGATTTTCTTCAACTAAATTAAAACTCTTCTCATGGAAAAGAATCTCATTTTTAAACAGTCAAGAAGAAGGCAACCACGGACTTCATCATGAGTGCATTTCTCTTCAAAAATCAGCAGGATTGATGCTGTAACTTTTATAGCAGAGTTGTAATTTAAATTGGCTCTACAATTTCATGTAGACATTGAAATAAAATACAAATGTGGACTGACCAAAGACTTACTGATAAAATTTTAACACATGCCATTATTTAATGCATGAGAAACACTTAAAATTATCTTGACTATCTAAAAAGCTTCATAGAAATGAAGATTAAATTCTACAGTGTTATGTTCATGCACAAACTGAGTTACTTCCAGTTTTCAGCAAACAATTGGCCATGAGCTTTCTCCTTTGTCCACATCTGGGGTGGTTTGAAAAAATTCAAGGTGTATCCTCATTTCAGTTATGTTGTTGCTAGTGAAATATATTGCACAAGCACACAATTTGAACTTTTTGTTCTCTTTAGTATTTTCCTCTCGTTTTCTGTTACATCTTTTTCCTGTAATAATGATAAGACATAGTATTATGATTTTATCCTGAAATAAATTTGGTGTGACAGTAGATTTGGTGATTACAGGATGATGGGGACCAGACAGCAAGTGTTGAAGAACTAGAGAAGCAGATTGAGAAACTGACAAAGGTGAGAGAGACCATTAGTCTTTTTTTTTCTACAAATGTTGTTACTGGATGTCAGGAGTTAGTATATTAAACATAATTTTCAATGCTCCAACTTAATATAAATTGAAATAAGTATCTACTCTAGTTTTGTGAAAGTATGAATGATGCTCCAATTCATGACACCTGAATTTTGAGTTCAGTCTGGTTGGCCCTAAGTGGATGTCACTCAAAAGGCAGTTAATAATAATAGTTGATAATATATTTCCACTTCTGAGACTAAAAAGTAATGTAATCTTTATCCAGATCTACTTGATATATTCCTGTTTGTTGATCTTAGAAAGTGATGACAAATTCTGTATATGAGAAGCAATGGCTTCAGTTATACAACGGATTGTGGTTCTCATGCCCTCCTTTGCATGCTGATTTCTGCAGTTGTGCTCCAAGCTAATACAGAGCTGTCTGGGCTTCACATTTTGAAAGAAGCAGCAGTAGAATAGGAAGAGAAGTGTAAATGAGAAAGATGTAATGCTGTAATCGGGGGTACTCATGGCCCATGTTTTTATTGTTCCTATTAGAAAATCTGTCATTTAAGACTTTGTGTGTTGGTTTCTCTCATGTTCCAAATTGCAGTAAATTAGCAGTCCAGGATTCCACCTGACTCCCAGCAGTGTCAAATTTAGCAGAGCAAGAACTGAATAAACAAACTGAAGTTCTTGTTGGCCCCCCTCAAAGAGCTGTGTTATGTTCAAAGACAGAATTTATTTTTGTGAATTGTTGTTCTCATTCTTTTATGAACAGCTAAAATATCTTGTTACTCTCCCATCAGCAGTTGCACTATCATCTGTCTTTGGGCCTCTGTTTACCATTTCCTGATGCTGTTTAACTGTTAGGATTTCAGCTGTTCTCATGCAATGAAATCTTTGATCCACTGCTTTTTGAGAGTCAGGGTTAAAAAGACAGGGTTCACCACTGCAGTGTGTTTTTAGAGGAAAACTGATAAACTTAGGCTGAGCCATGGAGTACTTTAAATGATTTTTTTTTTAAAGGAAGCTTTTTAAGTAAAATCAAGGCAGCAGTTGTGATTAGAACAGCACAACACACAGACACACCACTATCCCGAATCTCTGAGAGGACATCCTTGTCTGCCCTTTGAACTTCTTTCAGTCTGGCAGCCAGATGTTTTCTGTAATAATGAGATTTTTTTTCCCCCCCACTGATTTATAATGCTTTCCCTTTTTTAAATAGCAACAAAGCCAGTACAGAAAGAAATTATTTGAAGCTTCGCACTGTTTGCGTTCCATGATGTTTGGTCAGGATCGTTACAGGCGCCGGTACTGGATTCTGCCCCAGTGTGGTGGTATTTTTGTAGAAGGCATGGAAAGTGGTGAAGGTAAGAGCCATAAAGTAATGGTGACACATAAGGCCAAGACATGCTGCCCATCTCCAGAGGTGCTGGCATTGTGCAGCAAGGTCTTCACCCTCAACCAGATGCTCAACAGACTGCTGTCAATAGACCTCTCCACTCATGTGTTTCTCTGATATCTCTTTCTGGTTAGGAAAGAGCAGGTAATACCTTTCAAAATGAGGATTGGTATTTTGGAAGTTTTCAGCTGTTACACTTCTACATGTTATGCATTTTCACATTTACCTACTTGCAAAGTTTTTTTTACTTTTTCTGAACTGTTTCAGCTTTCCCTATGCCAGTGACCTCTGTGTATGAAAATTAAGAGGGCCATAGAATGCAGAAAAAAATTTTCATTCTCGGTTGTTACATTTTCTGCAAATGCACAGATTGTTCTGTGCATGAAGTTATGATAGATGTCTGCAAAAATATGACAATTATTTTCATGCAGTGAAGTACCTTGTTTTCTAATCAACCACCTGATTCAGTGTCTGTATTTTACCAGTTGATCTTTCTTTAACCAGCATTTGCTGAAATTACTTTGCCAAGACTAAAATGTAATTTTGGGGTTGTGACAGTTGTATATTAACTGTGGTTGATTTTTTCACACACTTTAAATTGGATAGATGCAGAAATTGTGTATTAATCTGACTTCTTTGTTGGTATTAGAATTTTTAAACATAAACCTTCATTTTGGGCACAGAAAAACCTTTTCTAATTTTCATATAGATGAACCAAAACATCATTACTTTCACATTTTTCCCCTCAAAAAGTAACCAAAAAAATTCTGATGCGCACCAGAATTGCATGATCTCATGAGAATGGCATCATTCTAGAGAGCTGTTTAATTAACTGTTACTGTATGGCATAGTAGGAAATTTGAGCCTGGTTTTGGGCCCAAAAATAAGCCACAGAACTTCCCCATATGTAATCTTGATCATCAAGTTATCTTTCTGAAATGGGTAGCATAAAAAGTACTTCCTTCTCTGTCTCCTGCTCTGCATTAACTTATGCTCTATGTTAGGAACTGCTTTGCTCATGAGTAGCTGCATCCAGAAGGTGCTCTTTGCATTTCCTTGGTTTGCTGTATTTCATTATATTTTAACCAGATGAATCCCCAAATGCTTTGGAAGTGGTACACAAAGAAAATAATTGACATACACTTACCTGTCTTAAAATAGTAAAAAACCCCACACAAACAAACCCACACAAAAGTTTTAGCCAAGAGCTGTAGGGCAAACCTCTATTTTTAATGTTGTCTTAGTGAAAGTTTCATCTCCCTGAAAAGGAAAACAGTTGTGTTCTTAAATTCTCCCCTACCTCCTCTTCCCCATAGCTCTTAGTTTGCCCTCTTTCTGTAAATTCTGCAGTTTATCTGTTTCTAATTCCTTTACCTAAACCTTGGAAATAGGAGACACAAAGTGTTGAATGATCTGTCCATTTAAACAATTCTTCTCTATCCCTTTCGTGCAGCCGTTTTCATGCTTATGCTGATACTTAAATTATTTATATCTTGATACAGACTGTAACTGTACATTGGCTTTGTGTTTACACCAAAATGTGTAAACGCATTTTGAAGTTTTAATAGGAAGGAATGTACTTTTCTTTGTAGAAATGACGGTTTTTCAGGATCAAGTAAACATTTATAGATGTGCCTGCCATGAACTGTAAGCCATGTGTTTATTTTTGACTGCAGTATCTGATGAGCATAAAATAAGGAGTTGGATTTTCTACCTCCTTCCCCTTATGCTAACAGTTCTTTATTTATAAGCATTTTATACTTACTCTTTGTCTAAGTTGGCAGTCAGTATAAAGGTAGAAGAGAAATGGTTAAGAAAGACTAGTAGACCAAAGAAGACAAAAAAAAAGGTTTTTCTTTTTGTAAAAGGTAGATCTTCAGATCTTTTGCACCTCCTATGTTTGAAGAAACTTCTTTTTTTAATCACCTTCTGCTTGCTGTACTTTAAATTGCTTGGATGTTAGCTGTCTGCTTAGTTGTATGGAGAGGTCCAATCATCATGTAGGGTGGCTCTTGAAAGAGTATTAAACTTCACAGACTGTTAACATTGTTTACCAGTCAAAGTTGTTAATGATTTGTGTTAAAAGAAGTAAAATGTTTAATGTTATCTCAGTGTTTGGGGAAGATTTGATTTTGTAACAGGAATTTTGGTTCTCCATTTTGTAGTTGGATGTGTGCTTAATGAAACGATCAGTTGCAAAAATAAACTTCAGGCTGTCAACGCTGGACTCCCTTGATACCACCAGAGGGGCTTTTCAATGAGCCATGCGGAGTCTTGCAAAAAGAAAGCTGGCAAAATTTTGTCCCTTTCAGAGACTTGGCACTGGCATACTGCTTCAGATGTGTGAATCTGGTAGCCTGTTAGCCATGTCGAGGTGATTTTTCCTTGAGGTGTTTAGTAGTGTTTAACTGTGTATCCCTAGAAACTTGTTTCCCTCTGCACAGTGCACTGTAAAGTGAGAAGGGATTTCATTAACAACAGTGGCTAAGACATGGGAATCTAACATATGTTCAGCCAAAAATGAAGTCATTTTTAATTTAAACTATGATTATAAAAACTTTGTAAAATAGTTGATCTGTTATAGGTAAATATATGTCTGCTTCTTGTACCTTGTTAGGTCTAGAAGAAATTGCAAAAGAAAAAGAGAAGTTAAAAAAGGAAGAAAGTATGCATATCAAAGAAGAATTTGAAACAGAAGAAAAATTACATTGTTTAGCTACAACTCACTATGAGCAAAAGGAAAATTTGAAAGAAAAGGACAGTACTAACCTGTTTTTACAAAAGCCTGGATCATTTTCAAAATTAAGTAAATTGTTAGAGGTAGCAAAAATGCCACCTGAGTCTGACACTATATCTCCAAAACCTAATGGCAGTGCAGCAAATGGCTGCACGTTATCTTACCCAAGTAACTCTAAAAACTCTCTCTGCAGTTTGCAGCCCCCTGCATCACAAAGCTCCATTGAGAAGTCTGATTCTAATAGTCTTTTCAGTCCTAATGCAAGTGGGACAGGAAAGTTTTACAGTTCTCCACTAATTCCAAATGATCAGTTGTTAAAGACTCTTACTGAGAAGAGCAGGCAGTGGTTCAGCCTGTTACCACGGGTGCCCTGCGATGACACCTCGGTGACCCACGTGGACACAGCAGCTGGTACAGCTCCGCTCACTCCTCAGTCACATCCACCATCAAAGTCACCGTCACCTGTTCCATCTCCTCTTCTGGGCTCGACCTCTGCACAGAGCCCTATGGGATTAAGTCCTTTTGCATTGTCACCACTGCAGGTAAAGAAATTAATTTTTGAATAGCTTGAATTTGCAGAGCTTACTTGGGCAGGATGTCTCTTTAGACAAATTATTTCACAGACCTGTGATCATTATATCTGCATTTCTTTATCTTTTTTTCTATTTCTAAATGTTTGTAACTGACTACAGAAGTTTTATAATGCTAGGTTACAATGTGTCAAGTAAGCCAATGTATGATATTTTGTATGTGTATTTCGGTAGCTTAATTTGGCTTTTAGGGTGTTGGCTGCTGGTATTAAATGAGAAGCAAGTAAATAAAAACTAGTTTTTGGAAGTGTAACACACCAAACCCTACTTCTGAAAACTATTGTTTTTTAGCAGTAACTGGGCCCTAATAAGAAGTATTACATGTCAGTGTTATATTAGTTTTTCTGAAACTAATTGAAGTACTGAGTAAAGGCTTTCTTTGTGTTTTGATTATTGTTTGACAAATAGCATCCTTATCATAGTTCAGGTTTCTTGGTTATAGTAATGGTAGTTGTGCTCTGTAGCAGATGAAGACAGGACTACCTATAATGGGACTTCAGTTTTGTGGATGGCCTACAGGAGTTCTTACTTCAAATGTTCCATTTCCATCTCCTTTACCTGCCCTTGGATCAGGGTTGGGATTATCAGAAGTGAATGGTAACTCATTCTTGGCATCTAGTGTTCCTGCAAGTAAAAGTGAATCACCAGCACTACAAGCTGAAAAAATAGCTTCTGCCCCTTCTACAGCAGCTGAAGTAGCCAAACCTGTAGATTATCCTAACCCAAAGCCTATACCAGAAGGTAAGTGTAATGCAACAATATGATGATAATTTCTGCAGTGCCTCTATGATGTTACCATTATTTTTTTAAATGATTTGCCTATTGATTTTCTAATCTGATCATGTGTGATCACATAAAAAAAGCACCTGCAAAGTGTTTATATGCTTGTCTTGATTTAGAAATGCAGTATGGGTGGTGGAGGATTACTGATCCAGAGGACCTAAAATCTTTGCTTAAAGTGCTGCATCTCAGGGGAATAAGAGAAAAGGCCTTACAGAAGCAAATACAGAAACACATGGATTATATCACTCTGGCCTGCATCAAAAACAAGGATGGTATGTAGTTGATATTTATGTTACACATGGTGTTGGGGCACCAGATAACTGGCATAGAGCTCTTTGAGATGTGTTTAGCAGGAGAGTTAAAGTAATGGTTGGACAAAAAAGGTAAATGTCTCCTTATCTGTAGTTGCCTTTTCACCAGCCTTGTTCTGGAAAGTTACTGGATTGGAGAAATGCCATTTAATATAAATAGTTCTAGTGATATAAGTAACCTTCTGAAGCTCTTTCCATCTTTGTAACACTCGGCCTCTCCTTCCCCTTCTTGCCTTTAAATTGCAAGTTTGAAAGCATACAGAATTTGTTGTCCATACTGGGTATTTTAAGAATAATATACTTTTACAACAGTTCTTCAGCATTTAACTGGAGTGACAGATAAATCAGCTTGAATTTACCAGTGCAGTTGTAATGCTAATTAAAATAATAAAAATGTGATTCTCAAATACAGTTGCAATTATTGATATCAATGAAAATGAAGATAACCAGGTAACTCGGGATGTTGTGGAAAACTGGTCAGTAGAAGAACAAGCTATGGAGATGGATCTTGCTATTCTTCAGCAGGTGGAAGATCTAGAGAGGAGAGTTGCATCAGCTAGTTTACAAGTTAAGGTAAAACCAACTTTCAGTAAAATGTCTCTTTAAAACAAGTGGTAAGAATTTAAAGCAGATAGCAATCCTTGTGTGTTGGTAAGTGCCTTCTTACTCCATCTTAATTGCCTACAAATGAAACAAATACACTGTGCAGTATCCTGGAGATTCGTGTTTGAAACATTTTATTGCAGTTCAGTCTTCAGCTGAAGATGCTCAGAATGGCAGTTCCTGGAGAGTGTTCTCCTACAGTGCAGTTTGGTGCACGTTTTGTTAACCTTTTCTGAATGCAAAGATTGTATTTCATATAGACTGCTTAACTCTCAGGGGGTTTGCCACAGTTCTGCCTGGTTTGTGTGGTTGTTGCTGTTAATGCTTTCAGAAATGCCTACAGGTGCATCAGAATAATTTGCTTGAATATTGTGCAGACATGGAGAAGATGTGAGTGTGGTAGAGTTAAGAATTCTCTGGATTTTGGAATTTTTCCAGTGTTGGGTATAAGGTTATCAAATTGCATGTGTTTGGTTATAGTACAGGTGCACTGTTTGGGATCTAGTTTTTGGCATGAGATGAATGTTATTTTCCTGTGTCCTGATACTGTCTCCTGAGCCTGCTAAACAGATAGACCTGTTCTGATGTTTTGGCCAATAGAACAGGATATTCACAAGGGGATATGAATGCACACTGTTGCAGAAAGGTCCCTTCAGAAAGTCTGGTAATGCTTGTATTTCTTGATTAATTATTTTAGTTCTCTGGATATTTTGGAAAATGTCTTTACAGATGGATTACAAGTAACCAAGATCTACTGGAAACAACGCTTCAATTACTTAGTTTGATTCCGTAGAACAGTTCCTCTGTTTACACACTGAGTTAACAGCAACCAATAAATGCACAAACCTTTCTATTGACATAGGGTTGGCTGTGTCCTGAACCTGCATCAGAGAGAGACGACTTGGTATATCGTGAACATAAGTCAATTACTAGATTGCACAAGAAGCACGATGGAGATTGTGCTGGAGGCGGAGAAGGCAATGCCAGCTCTCTAGAGCGGAGGAGTGACAACCCTCTAGATATAGCTGTAACCAGGCTCGCTGACTTGGAGCGGAACATAGAGCGAAGGTATCTGAAGAGCCCCTTAAGTACCACCATTCAGATCAAACTGGATAATGTGGGCACAGTTACTGTCCCTGCTCCTGCACCATCTATTAGTGGTGATGGTGACGGGTAGGTTATTGAGATTAACTTGAAAAATTATTGTGCTTCTTTGCTAATTGGAGCCTATTTTCTTATTGCCTGTTATCTATGTACTTTCTTGTATGTCTGTGATCCATATGGATCATGTTATTCTGCATGGTGCTTTGTAAAGATTTTTTTTGTTATGTTTGTTAATAATCTTGCAAAGTTATCTTACATTTAACTGGTTGTGACTAAGCTTTGAGGCACGTAGCCACAGTCTGTGCACTACATGAAATTTAGTTGCTTAAACCTTATACTTATTGGCTGTGTACGTTTTGTCATTGCTTGGCTTTCAATGTGATAATGATTGTTCCACATTTAAACATGAGCAAACATGGGTGTTGACCTATTTAATTTCCCTGTATTTTAATGCAGAACTGAAGAGGATATTGCTCCAGGGCTAAGGGTGTGGAGAAGGGCATTGTCAGAAGCGCGCAGTGCTGCCCAGGTAGCTCTGTGCATTCAGCAGTTACAGAAATCAATAGCATGGGAAAAATCCATTATGAAAGTTGTAAGTATCTAAACTGTTTTTGCTATATCCCATTTTCCGACTTTAGGCATTTTAAATTGTCATGGTGAATAATGCATTTCTTACTACTTCACATAAAACCTCACACAGTTAAACTGTACATTGTGCACAGATGAGTAAGCCTAATGGAAAAGACTGTCCCTTGCTTGCCAAATTCAGCATCCTGAACTTGCTCAGATAAAAAACTCTTTAAATGATTACGTTATTAAAGATGGTAATTATTCTTTGATGATGACATCAAGGTAAAAGAGAGTAATTTCTTGCTCCATCTGATGGAAGATACACTTTCTAGTGGAAAATCTTGTGTCTCATCTGTGACACAAGTTTTATGGAGGTTCAACATCATATATCCTTCATTAAGGATTTCATTTTTCAGAAAGTTGAGATGCTCCAAATACGTGGCTTCTTTGCATGCAGAGTTCTCACAACTGAACATACAAACTAGGCAAGTGTGTGAGCAGACAGGTTGAAATATATCCATCCATTTCCTTGTACGCTTAGCAAGTCAATCTGTGTTAACTACATATATAAAAAAAGCATGTAAAGGGGATATGTCAAACTTTGCATGGACCTCTGCACCTCAAATTTCTGAGAACAAAACCTATTACTACAGCAGTAGTGACTATGATGTGATCAAGAATGTCCAGTGTTGTTGTGTAGTGGGTGGCAAATTGACTCTTCCATCTGTGGTCCTTTTCTTGATTTTTAAATTTCTGTCAGTCCTATACAGATTCTGATTGTATCTGGACAATTAAAGGATGATTTAAATAAAAGCTGTAATGTCAGGCTGTACTTTTGAGTTTATATAGCTGTTAGTTTAAAGCAGTATCTTTAGAGCAAAAAGCTTACGAATTTGGTAGGAGCACCTGAAAAGGCACTGGAACGTTTCAAGATGAAGTAATTTATTATTCAGAAAAAAATGTATCACTCAATTTGTTTTAAATATTCTCTGCATTTAATTACACACAGTTGGTTAGAGCAGGGTGCTCATAATGCCAGGGTCATGGATTTGATCCCTGTATGGGCCATTCACTTAAGAGGTGGCCTCGATGATCCTCGTGGGTCCCTTCCAACTCAGAATATTCTGTGATATCAGTAAACATACATATTTGGTGACAGTATTTGGAAATTTTTTAAGTTCCTGGATGTCTAGAAATAAGGGATTAGCAAAATCACACAGTGTATATAAGAAAATGGCAGTCCCTTAGATGTATTTAAGTTAGTATGAATTTTACAAAGTCCTGGGATTATTTGTTTTGCTTTACTGAAGTTGTTCATGGTGGCCCTTGGATAAGATCCTTACCAATTATTATTTGGAAATACTCTTGTAAAATATAAATTTTCTTTATTAAGTAGCAATATACATATGCAGTTTTGGCATAAATGAAGAGAACATTTCTGAGATAGTATGTTTGGGCCAAGATGGTTTGATAGGTATACTTTTACTTCTCACAGACATTAATAAATTATAAGAAGTGCTCATCGTTTTGTGTGCTGTAGGGACACCAGTCTTATAATAAATGAATTGCTTTTCCAACATGTTCCCCAAATGTAGCCTTTAAATGAGTTCCTTACATGCTCCATATACTCTTCCATGGATACAATCATTAGCAGATTCTGATTGGAGTAAAATGAAAGTAAATTTGAGAGTGAATTTGTGTGTTTGAAGGAGAAGGGTAGTTTAGGTACCATTTATGTGTTTCAAATTTTAAAAAATGGAATTAAACCCATGTTTCATGAATTACAGTACTGCCAAATTTGTCGAAAGGGAGATAATGAGGAACTGCTGCTCCTTTGTGATGGTTGTGATAAAGGCTGTCACACCTACTGCCATAGACCCAAGATCAGCACCATCCCAGATGGGGACTGGTTCTGTCCTGCCTGCATAGCAAAGGTAACACTCCTGTCAGGATGAAGGGACTGGAGCAAGTGACTAGTTTATTATATGTGGTAGATTTACAGGTCTACCAGTGCTTTCTTCAACGAAAATAATGGTCTGTATGTTTTATGGGGGGCTCCCATTAAATGATGAGATTAGTAGTTTTATTTAACTTGTATTTTAGTGGCAGTAAGGGCTATGGTCTTATTTGTTCTTATCTGTGGGCTTTTTAATGTAAGTAGATACAGAATTTTCATGCTAATTCCATACCATAATTTTTAATTTCTCTTTTAAAATTTATTCAGTATTTGTCTTTCAAATTTCATCATTAAGTGTTGACAGACCAATGTCTCAGGTCCTGTTTTAAAAGAAAAAGCAGAGAAAAAACTTAGTGTGGTTTTTTTGTTTTGGTTTGGGTTTTTTTTTAGTATGTTCATATCAGTCATTTAGGAATGGACTGATGTTTGTCCAAAACTATGCCAGCTTGGTTTGTTAGGAGGTACTGTTTTAACAATTTGAATGTCAGGTGCTTTTTTACTGTCACAAGTTGAGAACCTAAGTCACTCATACCAGGAATTTCTGCAGTCTTAATTTGCCTCCGAGAAGAGCAAAAAGTGAATAATCTCTAATATTAAATATTTAATATGTTTTGGTGCTTCTGTTGCTGATATTCATTGCTGTCGATGATAACAGAGGTTTCTGTAATTTCTAGGTTATTACTTATTTCACTTCTCTCTATTGTAGGCAAGTGGTCAAACTCTAAAGATAAAAAAACTTCAAATTAAAGGTAAAAAAAGTAATGAACAAAAGAGAAGCAGGAAATTAGCAGGAGAAACAGAGGATGAAGACTCTGCAACTACAAGCGCTGCCTTAAAAAGAGGAAAAACAGACCCTAAGAAAAGAAAAATGGATGAAAATGTTTCTGTAAGCCAGTTAAAGCAAGAAAATTGCACTGCTGTTAAGAAACCTAAGAGAGATGGAGACTCCAAGGACCTGGCTTTATGCAGGTAAAGTGACAGATGCTAAATTTAGGGGTAAGTCTTGTTGAAGCAAGTAGTACTTGATCCTTTTCATCTCTGTTCTGGGGAACAGGAATGCTATTCTTTGTCATATGTATGTATATATGCACGTAATGTGTGTGTGTATGTGTGTATGTACACACACATGTCTGCTGGGAGAGTGCTTCTTTCAAGCCTGGGAAGAATGAACCCCAGTAGCAGTGGCACTGACACCTTCTCAAGTGTATCAAAGACAATTCTCCACTGTGTCTGAGGGCGTTGATTACAGAGGGGCGCACACAAATCGTCTGCTCTGGTAGCACTGCTACTCCCTCGAAAGAGATGCAGTTCAGCCTTGTCACAGTTTTGGAAAGTCAGTGTTAGCACCTGGTTTGCAAATGTTTTACATTGAGGATCAAAGCTGCAGGACATGTTTTCTTTTGGAATGTTGATCATTAGATTTTCATCTTACAGAGGTTGCCTGGAGGGAACTTAATGCTATTTTAGTTACTCAGTTGTCTGTCTCTATATACATTGTTCTCAGCCTTGCAACAGGATGCAGAATAAACTGTTTTCCTTTTGTAAAGTGAATAGTTTGGCAGTTCATAAGGAATTTATGTAATAGTGAAAACACTCTGTGAATGTATGACCAGTTTAAAAATACTTCTGAAACCTTATTTTATTCAGCATGATTCTCTCAGAATTGGAAACTCATGAAGATGCCTGGCCTTTCTTACTTCCTGTAAACTTGAAACTTGTTCCTGGTTATAAGAAAGTTATTAAAAAACCTATGGACTTTTCTACCATTAGAGACAAGCTGAGTAGTGGACAGTAAGTAAACATACTGTAAATTTTACTTTACATTTTAAAAATATTTAAGCACTGAAATACAATACATTTTTAAAATTAGCTAAACTGTATTGTTCTGCTCTGACACCTCTGTGATTACTTTTACCGTCAAAATAAAAATTCTTAATTGTATGCTTTCATCTTTGCCATATCCAAGTGCACTAGCATGTTGTATGGGAGAATGTGTGGGACTGGCTGAAAAACAATAAAACTGCCAGGTCAAATGCACCAAAACAATCAACAGGAAAGCTTTTTTTCCTCATCTTTTTTCATGGAGACATCTTAGTGTTACTGCATGTTAGAGAGAACCAACTGTTTTACAGGCTTTAAGCTAGTGGAGTCCTTGTAAATAATGTGGCTGTGGAGTGAATTGCCAGCTCTGTGGTGGTAACACTCTTGTAAAGGTGGTTAATAATTTTATAGTCCTACAATTTGACTGCACAGATTTTTTAAAAAGAAGACCACTCTATATGCCTCTGTTTACCTTCCCTCCTTGTTAATATCCCTGTGCTCTAATGAAGCTGTAAAGATGGACCTGCTGCAGTGTCTGTCAGCTCCACACAGAGCAACTTCCCTCAGCACAAGGAGCTTTTTAACCTCTTCAGGCTTTTTCTCCCATGAATATGAAATTTAAATGTTCCCCATGTGCTCGTATCAGTAGACTTGTAATTCTTTTATTCTTATTTTTAATAATTCATAGGCATATTGGAACACTCTTTGGGCCATTCAGGAGTATGTTCAGGGTAATAAAAAGAATTAGCAAAGACAGTGTCACAGGCAGCCTTTTTCTGTACGCATTTGTTTCCTCTTTTAGATAAATTCAGCTCTATTCAACACTTAGAAAGGACACTGAGCCCAAGAATAGATGCATAAATGGAAAACAGCCATAGCATTTTAACTAGAAAGCTGTTGAAGAGAAGGAGGGATTAGTTTTTTAAGTTTGTTTTCCAGTACAGGCATGAAATTCTACCTTACAAAACTTCTGAGGAAAACAACAAAACAGGGACAAGAGAGTATTTCCTTTCACTGATGTTCATTTTCTTGTTAGAAATTCTAATTTAAATTCTTATTTAAATATTTTCTCATGTAGTTGAAATATTTTTCTGCTTTGATTCTCTATGTTCCAAAAATCATTTACTTCTTGCTTCTTTCAGGTACCCTAATCTTGAAGCATTTTCGCTGGATGTCAGGCTTGTTTTTGACAACTGTGAAACTTTCAATGAAGATGATTCTGACATAGGCAGGGCTGGCCACAACATGAGGAAGTATTTTGAAAAAAAATGGACAGAGATTTTCAAAGTGAGCTGAAGCTACTAGAACTCATTTTTCTTTTCTTCTTTTTTTTTTTTTTTTTTTTTTTGCATTAAGTGAGGACTGATAAGACCAGCAATGTGAACTATATTTACATGGAAGTGCAAGGCACATACGTAACTAATTTTTTCCTTTAAAATATCACAGAGTTGTGATACTAGTTTTAAAGGCTTCACTCCTACAGCAACCATGGCCCCTTGGTTATTGGTTTGTGTGTTTTAACAAACTAATTTAGGTAGAACAGGGAAGCACACCCAAAGAATTTCAAAGAAAGGGGTGTTATAGTGCAATAGCAATTTATCAAAACGCACTGAATATTCAACCACCAGAGCTCTACTTGGGGAAATGGTTCTCTTTTCCCTTTCAATAAATATCTATTTTTCTTTTTTTTTTACTTTGTAGTTTATTTTTTAGTGAATGTATTTAATTTTATGAATTATTTATGATTATACAGCATTCAGAATCTTCGTTTTCTGTGAAAAGGAAGAACTACAAAATTGCTTTAAATGTTGAAAATACAAGGAATGTTTTAAAATATAAAACAAAGCCAAGTAAAACTGTTTACACTGATGTGCTGTGAAGGCACTAAAAATTAAACTTTACTGTAGAGTTACAAGTACATTTATATATATGTTGCTGCATCACTTGTGTAGTTAAATTGTATTTCAAGACAGTGAAGAAAAATTGAGACATGTATATACTGTTCATTATTGTTTATATTAAGTCTTGTTTTAAATATGTATGATGTGTACATATTGTTTGCAGACATTATTGTTTATGCCTTAGGAGGACGGTAGCATTTTATTTTAGTCTTAAGGTAATTAGAGATCTATGGCTTGTACAGTAATTATCCTCTACCAACACTGTGGAGTCTCCTTAATCTTGGTAGTGCCTGCCTTTACAACAGGGTGTAGGGGATATTAGTTTTCCATTTTTCTATTTTGTTATATAATTTCAAGCCACCACGGCCTCAAATTCAAGTATAATCATTTGTATTCATGTGGAAAAAAATCGTGACAATTTCCTACGCACACAGTATTTTTTCATAGAAACATTTCCCTCCATTTGCCTTGCCACAGAATAACAAAAGAAGACATTTGTAACCACTGTGTTTTATCTACTGTGTGTTGTGGTGGCCTGTTGGGGCAGATAGATTGGAATTTTTTTTGTACTAATGTAAGAGTACTTGAAGTTTTATTTAAAAGAAATGTTGTGGAAAGGTAGCATTCTTTTTCTTTTACTTTTTTTAGGAGTGTTATTTTTCACTAGTATGTGTGGCACGGATACAATAAAAGACTGTTTTGCAAACCAGATTTTCTTGGCAATTTTAATACTTCAGGTCCTGTATATACAGGTTTTTTGGTTTGGGGTTTTTTTTTTTTTTTAGATTATATCTTGGAAGTCTTGCATTTAACATTCAGTTCTTCTTATGATGCATCTAATTCTCCTGAGCTTTTAATGACAATTCAAAAGGAAGCAACTGCCAAGCAGTCAAAGAGCAGTTCCCTGTCTGTAAAGAGCTGAGGTGCTGCCAGGCTGATCACTGTCCTTACGGACATGGAAATGCACACAGTGGATTATGTTTCTGAAAACCACTGTCCATGTAAGGTTTTGTCCCTTTTTTTGGCCTGTAGGAGGACATTAGTCATAATCCTTGCTTTGACTGAAGAAAATACAGGAATTACAAACAGATATTGTGGAACCACAATACCTGTAGTTCTCTCACAAAATAATTTTGGGAGGGTATTGGTTTTTGCTTTTAAACCAGGTCTGCCATGTTTGAGTCTTAGTGCCTATTTTTAAATTAATGTTTCCATTGCCCTCCCCAGAATATCTTGTCCAGTAATAATTTTTCTTTATTCCAAAATCCTGTTAGAATAATCTGTTATTACTTTGAATAAAATAACCACATTTGGGTGTCAGTCTTGCATGTTAACGTGAGCTCCTACACTGACTGCTCCACGCCTTTCCTTTTCATGACCTTTCTGAAGACTTTACTGAAGAGGTTTGCTAACATGTACCAGAGATGTGAATATCAGTGTTTTGAATGTATGATGGTAAGCTTGTAAGAAGGTATTATAAATATGCTTAGATTGTTGAGAAATCTGGTTCTTCAATGAAAAAAAATTTTTTTTCAGATTCTGTACTGGTTAATGCTTTGTCTGTAGTAGTAGAACTGTTAGTTTTCTGAAATGTCAGACAGGTTACCAGCTACACTACATACAATATCTATTGTAAAAGTTGCATTGTTTTCAGCTTGTATCCCAGTTCAGTTGAACAGCTGGGAAGTTAAGGTGGCAACAGCTACTATAGTGATGACAGTGAGACAAGCATCACCTCTAACTTGACATGGCCAATGTATTGCTTTGCTTGCTAACAGCCAGTGTCTTCATTACTATTGCAGTAAAATTAAATATACAGGAAATACTATATTTGAATGGCAAGCTTGAATCATGCATATGCCCTCATATCTCCATAGAAAAGAGCAGGGATTTAACCACTAGAAAAATGTTTGTAATGTTTCTTCTTTGCTAATTTTCTCTCCTGTTGATGTTGTATGTTTTCTTAAGAGGAAGTTTTCCGGTGTGCTCTTCATCCTTTCTGAACTAAGTGTGCCAGTCTTAGTTTAGAGAATTTATTCCAAAACTTTCAAACTTATTATAAGTACTGTAATGGTGCGCAATGAAGAGTGTTTTGGTTGAGTGTGGGTTCTCTTTTGTCTCGTCAGCTCTTTGAAAAAAATGTGATGATACAAAAGCAGCTGAAAAGTTGTCTTGGACAAAATATGTATCTTCAAAAGGAGGTCTAAAGCTTTCTTTTTAATACTGGCTGTCACCTAGGATTCAGAACAATGAAAGGCCAGGCTTCAGCCGTCGATCAGAGTGTGCAATCAAATAACGTGCTATAAAACAGAGCGTGAGATGGTACAGACTAAACACGGAAGGTCAGTCATTTAGGGAATGCTTCCAGGGCACAGTGACTCCGAGAAAGTGACTTTGTCTTCCTCAAAACACGTAGGTGCCGGCTAAACCACTTATTTTGCATGAGTTGCTGAGCGTGTATGTGGAGGGGGAAGAGGGCGACGGTGCACATTTCCTGACGGACGCTGAGACTGAGGGCGCACTCTTTTTGTTGGAACTCACCTTCGCTCTGCTCGAGGCCCACGCCTGTGGAGGGCGGGGGCCGGGGTGAGACGGTCACCGTGTCGATCTCAGCGGCGGAGTGCGGCCCCGCTGCCCGCTCGGACACGGGCGGCGTCCGGTAGTGCCGCGGCTATGAGGGCGCGGTAGTGGCCGGGAGCGTCCGGCCCCGCCCGCACCCACGCTGGGTCCGTGCCAACGCAGCCATAGGGCCGGCGGATGTTGTGCGGCTGCGGGCCGGAGCTGAGGGCGCGGAGGGCTGAAAGTCGCACGATCCGGGGCCGGGGTGCCTCAGGGCCGGGACCAAGGGCGGCGGTGATAGCGGGTAAGACAGCGCCGGCTCCCCCGCGGCCGGCGCGCAGTGGCGCGGCCCGGAGCGGGGTGGGTCGGCCTGGGCTGTACCATGCCGGGAGGCCGGGGGGGTACCGCGCGTGCGCAGCTCCCTGGGCCGTGCGGAGGTGGCCGAGGCAGGAAGCGCCGCGGTTGGAGCACGGAAGGTGCGGGCGCGGTGCCTTCGGGGCCGGGCGGGCCGCCGCGCGTGGTGGCCGCGGGGCCCCCGCGCAGCCGGGGCAGAGTGTTGTTCACCCACCACCTGCCACTGGAGCTCGAGGTGACTCCGCCGACCTCCCGAGCGTGTCCCGGCCGCGCCGCCAGCGCGATGGGTTGGGTGGGGCTAGGCTGGCGGAAAGAGCAATAGGGAAGGGACTGCCAGCCGCGTCGAGAATTCCTGTAGCTCTTTCTGTGGGCAGGTGCTGCTGGTTTATGGATTATGAAAAAAATACGTAATTGCCAGAGGAGGTGATGCTGTGGTGGTGAATATCTCTCTGGTGATGAATGCTCCCGCTGCTCCTTGCTCCCTCAGTCGGTTTATTGATACTGAAACGTCTTGTTCTTAGGTTTGCTTTCCTGCAGTGAGTTCCTGAAAGTCTCCTGACAGTGAGATCAAGGTGCCTTTTTCAGCTCATCTTTCCAGATGTCAAGCTTTGTCTGACTCTTCAGTTTTTCGTAGTTGAAGAAAATGTGTTTATTTTCTTTCTGCAGCTAAGATGTGTTATTGATATTACTTCATCTGCTTAATGGTTTTAAAGAGAGTAGTAGTAAAACTACTACTACTTCAGAGCATCCTGAGACTAAAACAGATAGTATTCAGTGAACTGGTCTTTAACTGAATCGGTGTGCCATACACTTGTCTGAAGAGAACAAGTATTTTGCCCTTACCTATGCACCTTTGTGTCTGTATGTATGCTTACATACATGCACGTGTGCATACATTTATACATACTTGCATGTCCACATCCATACAAACATATGTGTGTGTATGTTTATATGTTAAAAAAAAGTGAGTAATATGATTTTGTTCACAGATGCCTCAGCACTGAAATTATTAATTCAGAATGAAGCACTTATCTAATAGCAGACTGTTATTTAAGTTAACTCAATATAAATAGTATTACAGTTTTTTTTCATTATAAACAGCTTTTAAGAGTGGTAGGCACTTCATTTTGGCTCGGTGCTTCCTTATTCTCAGGAAACTTGTCTGTGATCTGCAGCATGGGGAGTAACTGGTTGGAATGTACTTCTTCGGGGATTTGCTGGACCTCAACAGTATAAATCACTTGTCTGATGTAATTTAAACTGGTTCCAGTAGTTTTAAGTCCTGGGAAAATGCATGTGAAGTTCATATTGTCTTTTGTTGTTCTGTGTAATAACAAATGCAATTTCTGGAGAGGTTCTGATTCTGATCACCTAATTAATGTTCACATTTTGACTTAAATGTTTTAGTCAGTCTGGTCAAACCTTGGATTGGCAAGACAAGTAAATGGTATTGCTGTGATGTTTTGCCATCACTGTTGTTGCTATCTGTGAAAATAAGCACAAGGGAGCTGTTGGACAAATTCAAACAAAACAGAAGAGGATGCAAGCAAGGACAGGTAGCCTGGGAGGAATACAGAGAGATTGATTGAGCAGTCAGGGATTAGGTTGGGAAAGCTAAAGTCCTGATGGAATTAAATCCAGACAGGATGTCAGGGGCAATAAGAAAACCTTCCATAGTTATGTTGGTGATAAAAGGAAGATTAGGAAAAATGTGGGCCCTCTCTGAAAGGAAGCAGTAGCCCTGGTTACCCGAGACATGGAGAAGGCTGAGGTACTTAATGACTTTTTTTGTCTCGGTCTTCACTGGAAAGTGCTCTAGCCATGCTACAAGAAGGCTGGAGAGAGACTTTTTACAAGGGCATGCAGTGATAAAAACAGGAATGGATTTAAACCAAGAGTAGGTTTAGATTAGAGATTCGGAAGAAGTTCTTGTCTGTGTGGGTGGTGAGGCCCTGGCACAGGTTGCCCAGAGCAGCTGTGGCTGCCCCATCCTGGAAGTGTCCAAGGCCAGGTTGGATGGGGCTTGGAGGAACCTGGGATAGTGGAAGGTGTCCCTGCCCATGGCAGAGGGTGAGACTGGATGAACTTTAACATCCCTTCCAACGCAAACTAGTCTGTGATTTCGCGATTCTGTGCTTAATGCTAGGTGAAAAATAAGCCTTTGCAAATGAGTTTTTCTTTCTTTTTTTCCTTCAGAATTTGTCTTGCTAATAATTTCTTGCTCTTGTAATATGTTTCATTTATGAAATAGGAAATTAAGTCTAGCTGTTAAACTCTTTTTCAGATTTTTATTTTTTTAAATGGCGACATTAATTCGCACTTTAGCCGATCATAGTGATGATGTCAACTACTGCGCCTTCTCATCATCGTGCTTGGCTACTTGTTCCCTGGACAAAACAATTCGTGTTTATTCTTTGAGCAACTTCACTGAGCTTCCGTACTCGCCGTTGAAGGGCCACGCGTACGCTGTGCACTGCTGCTGCTTCTCGCCGTCGGGCCGCGTGCTGGCCTCGTGCTCCACCGACGGCACCACGGCGCTGTGGGACGCGCGCGACGGCCGCAGGCTGGCGGTGCTGCAGCAGCCCGGGGCCAGCCCCGTCAGGGTCTGCCGCTTCTCTCCGCAGGCCACCTACCTGCTGTCAGGGGCGGCGGACGGCAGCGTGGTTCTTTGGAACGTGCAGTCGTTGAAACTCTACCGGTGAGTGCCAAAAAGTTTTGGACAAATACTCTGTTTTGAAGTGATTATAGTCCAGGTAGTATGCTGTACCGTATACAAGATATGCGGACTTACACCGCTGATGGATATCGCAAAGAAACGGGGATAGGTTTTAGATGACCAAGAGATTTATCAGTAGGAGAGGGAGAAGTGCTGAGTAGCTTTTTGGTTTTTTAAGTTAAACAACGCGAACTCAAGAAGCTTTAATTTTTACAAAGTTATCTTGCATCTAAATCCTGGTTTTTTAAAAGTTCATTTCACTGATTTAACATGAGATGAGGATGCATTGCATACTGCATGCATCTGGTTTCTAAACGGTGAGTCAGCAGATTGTGATACGTAATATAGTTAGTGGAGCCTGACTGTACTGTGTGCTTTATATTGCCTTATACATAGTAGTATAAATTAAATGTTTTATTACTGGGAGTTTGGAGCCTAGGAAGGTCCTGGAAGCTTGATAATAATCCAGCAATCAGTTTGGAAACTGTGGACCTGTCCTGAAACTATATAGTTTAAGACATAAAGCAACAGAAAGAATTGGAGCTAACTAAATAACTTAAGCATGACAGTCAACATTTCACATAGGTTTCCAAGAAACATTTGAAACAAAGCAGATGAGCATATTTATTGGTGTTGAACAGTTAAAGGCATGAACCTTAGAGCTATCTTCAAAGTCCTCCTCCGCATATCTGTCTTTCAGTGAATTCTTCAGGCCAGTTGTTGTAATCTGTACTTGAGCAAGACATTATTTAGGTTTTAGGGCTCTATTACACAACTAAATTACTCTCTAAAGTTAGAAAAGTAGTTGAGAATTTGAGGAACTGATGATGTCCTCAGGATTGAGGGAGCAGCTATTTCTGAAAGACAAAGTTGTTTGATGTTGGTAGTCCCCTGTCAAGCACGTCCCTCCTTATGTGGCCTCTTTGCCTTTTGCCTTCCACAGTAGTGATTTATGTCAGAACTGTACAGGTTTAAAAATGATTGATTGTAGTTACTTGAAATCTGGAAATTTGTCCATGAACAGAATCTTACAGATTTTTGCCACCATGTTTTTTGTAATACAGAAAAAAACACTGAAATGGTGGTTTTGTTTTCAGACAGTAAAGAGATACTGATAACCTCTTTTTTCCTCCTTTAAGAAAAATAGGGCAACTCAGTCATTAGTATTCTGAAGTCTGAGGGTTTATCTGTTTTGAGATATTGCTAGTGAAGAGGTTATATTTGTTTTATTCAGAATGCTTGTTGCTGAAGGGAAAAACCCAGAAATATGAAAACATTATTTCTTACAACTGTATGCCATTAATTCATGCAGTGATGCATGTTTTAGACCTACGTCCTGATTTTCTTCTAGTTGAATGGTGAATGTATAATGACTATGTAGAAGGTATATTGTTGTTACAAGCAGAAATTATTCTGCTTTGGTGTTTTCATTGTAGAGACATAAGAAAAAACTTGAACATTCCCATCCTGTCCCCTTCAACTATTAAAAGTTCATTTCAGAGTGTTAACAGGCCAGTAGTAGTCAGCTTAACTTTTTATCTATTTTGGGATATGTATGTGTGTATGTATTTTCAGCTGATGAATTTTTTTATTGTCATTTGTAATTGCAGATAGAAAGATGCACATGTCCTGTTTTTAAAAGCTGAGATCAATATCACATAGAAATCATCAAGGTACTTAAAAATTATGTCAGAGGAAGTTAGTTAACTGTCTAATGTCAGTGTGTGGTCCTCTGTTTCTTTTGAAACAGTTGATTGTGTTGGTGCTGAAGAAGAGAAAACATTGTACCATCCTGTTTTGTCACTTTACTAAATATATGGATGGTATTTATAATAAAATATATAATATTTGCTCCTTATCTGCTCAGCTGTTGTAATTGACTGTTCAGATAGTGAAGTAAGATGGCTATTTAAATAATTTCATTGATGGATGTGAACAACATGAAAGCAAGTTGACTTGTGTGTATTTCTTAGTGTTCTCTATCTCCTGTTCAGTAGTTAAGTTACAAAGCTGGTGTTTGGCCATGCTCTGAACAAGTCTTAAATGCATGCTCTGAACATGTACAATGCTGTTTATTTTACTGTTGTTTCCAGAGCAGAATCTGCAGCTTTTTGTGTGAAAAAGGCAAGTTTTAAAAGCTGCACTAAAGAAAAAGGATTGTACATTTTAAAATGGGAAGCACTGTAGTGGATTTGATAGTATTCTAAGTGATAGAATTAGGAGAGACCATACTTTTTAGAAGGTCCTCGGTCTGATCAGTGTGACACTGAGGAAAATTTATTGACTTGTCTTCTGTGACATTAAGTTTGACACCCCTAGCAGTAAATAAAATTTCTATCAGTAAAAGAGAATTAGCAGCTGTTCTACAAAAAACGATGACAGCATAAATAGGACTGACATTTTTTGCCATGTGGCTGTTTCTTATGGCTGTGATTTTCTCCCTGCACTTAAAGACTCAGCTATGCATGCTTGGCTGGATCTGGTGTCCATTAAAAGGAGTGAGACTCTTCTGATTAACTTTAGGTTATCAGATAATGTAAAGGATGTCAGGTTGACCCCACTTCTTTCCTGAGGGTTGGCCACACTTCCATATCTGCTAGAAATTTTCTTTAAAGATCAGTTTTACAAAGTACTTTGGCTGGCATAGTTAAGATACAGAATTTCTCTTCCGCATTGCTTTTTCTTGTGTACAAGTTATTCAAAATTAACCCCACATCATAAATCACAAAGTATTCTACTCAGCTACAGCTTATCATATGGGTTAGTACGTGTTCTCTTTTGTCTC
Source organism: Coloeus monedula (assembly GCF_965178545.1). NCBI lineage: Eukaryota > Metazoa > Chordata > Aves > Passeriformes > Corvidae > Coloeus > Coloeus monedula. The sequence continues at coordinate 40,371,793 of NC_138787.1, read as the reverse complement.
TAAAAACAGAAGAGAAGAATTGTCAGTCTTTTTTCCCCTTGTTTGTGTACATGTAAATCTATGTTAATGGTAGTTGTGTATTTATACTTGACTTTTAAAATGTATCCTGCCATAAAATTTTAACAGTGCATTGTGCCTTATAAATGTTAAATCCATGCAAATTGTCTTTAGTTTGAAAATTATTTTATCATTCAGTTAAAATTATTGCCTTGGGCTGCCATCTCATGTTTTTCCTCCTGCAGTCAAAGAGCAGGTCTGGTCCCTGCTGCAGAGCTTATTTTGCTCTCTTTTCATAGTTGGTTTGAGTTTCTCATTCTTCTCTTAGCTAGTTCCAAAGTGCAAAACTTAGCAGAGTTTGGCTTATTGCATCAGACTGCATTTGAGACGTCACTTCTGTAGAACTTTACCTACTCTAAATTCAAATCCTGTGTACTCTTGCTTTTCAGATCTGGGAATGTTAAAGGTGGTTCTTTGGTGGCTTGTGCGTTTTCTCCCAATGGAAATTTCTTTGTCACTGGATCAACAAGTGGTGATTTAACCATTTGGGATGATAAAATGAGATGCCTGTGTAATGAAAAAGCACATGATCTTGGTGTTACCTGCTGTGATATTTCTTCACATCCAGTATCTGGTTAGTTACTTAACTCTTCAGGGGAGGAACATATAAAAAAAGAGATACTTGATTTCTCCCTAGCTCTTGTTTTCATATTCTTTTTGCCATTGGTGCTCAAGATACAAATGACCTTGTGAAGAGCTGATGTTTTAGAATATTCTGAATATTCTTAAGTAAAGATTGTGGTCAGGTTGGTGGAAAGGAATGTACTAGGTCAACAAACAAGATGATAACTTTGAGTAGCTAATTACCCCGTGGCAGACAAGGATTTTAGAAGATGCAGTGCTAGATTACCATTCACCCTTGACTCTTTCATACTTTGGTTCCCAAGGAACAGGGCTGTATTAAAACAATGCAGAGAGCTGTAAACCTAATCAGCTAAATGCTTGAGCTGTGGAATATTAATAGATACACTGTTTTCCTGCACCTGACTTTCTCACTTAGAGGAATTTGGGAGAGTAATGCGCCCAGAATGTCCTACATTCCACTAAGATGTTCAGAAATCTTAGAGCTGTTTTAGCATTTGACCACACAGTCATTTGTTTCTAATGAAGGTTAGGAAATTGGGCAGAAGCCTCATTATCAGCTTTAGGAAGTAATGCAGCAACTTAACAACCTTGTGTGTATACTTTCATGCTTTCCAGATCTACTGTTGAGACAAAGTGTTCATCAAGATATTTAGGCTCTTGTTTTCAGAATACACAAGCTGCCCTTTCAAAGGCCCCAAAAGTTATAGCTGAGCAGCCACTTGGATCTTCAAGTGCTGAACCCAGCAGTAAGTACTGCTGTGTGTGCACCACATTGTCTAAGGAGGTGGTGCAGAGTAGGAAGAAAACAGGAGAAGCAGTTGGGAAGAAAGCAGGACAGAAGCAGGAGGAAGCTGAGGAATTAGGATGTGAGCATACACTTCAGAGAATTAGTGATTGACAGTACCAAATCAAACAAATGTGTGTCCACTGAAAGGTGTAGGACCTTTCTTGGTGAAAATACTACACAAATAACTCCATCGTGAACTAAGAGTTGCATCTGAGGGCAAAAAAGCATGTTGCAGCTGAAACAGATCAGAGTGTAATTTCCACCACTCCATTTCATATTGAGATTATTCTCTTGGTTTAAAAATTACATTAGCAACCCTTCAGCCTTCTGCCAAGATAAAGTGAAACAGGCAATGAAGCAGGTATTTCCTACACTGGAGATTTGTTTTAGCGGATTTATGATCATTCTTGATTTTTTTTTTTTTAATCCATGTATTATTGAATGTCAACGTATTTCCTTTCGTGTGTTTCTGTTTAATCATCAATGGTTGAACCTTCTGGGATTTTTGGCAGATTTAACACATCATGAAATGCATACAAGTAGTGCTTATCCAGTAAAATTAGAGATAGTTTTAAATTGAGACTCTCTTTACCTGCTTAATTCAGAGCAAGTTTTGATCCAGAGTGTCTGATAGGTTCTTTGCGCTTCAGGCTGTAACAGGTGGTTCTTCTGCCTTTGAAGTGGATTCAGTCACAGTTGCCTAGGAGCTCATGAGATCTAGAGCAGTTGTGGTGGTGTTCGGAAGAGTTTGCCATCTTAAGGAATATAGGTCAGGTAAGGAATAAAGTCAGGCTCCTGAAATTTAGGAAGGCAGACTTCCAGCTCTTCAGGGAGGTTGTCAGTGGGATCCCCTGGGAGTCTGCCCTCGGGGACAAGGGAGATCTTTAGGGATGTCTTCTACTGAGCGCAAGAGTCAGTGATCCCCAGGAGCAAGAAACTGGGCAAGGAAGGCAAGAGACTGGCATGGCTGAGTCAGGAACTGCTGGTCATGCTAAAAGGCAAGAAGCAAATGCACGGGAAGTGGGAACAAGGACATGTCACCTGGTAAAAGTATAGACATGAATTATGATTGTGTAGGGAGGGGGTGAGGAAGGCCAAGGTGAAGCTGGAATTGAACCTGGCAAGGGGTGCAGTGTTCACAGCCTCTCACTCGCTAACACCCCCCAAGTCCTTTTTGGCAGGGCTGCTCTCCACCTATTCACCCCCCAGCCTGGATTGTTACTGAGGGTTGCCCCAATCCACATGCTGCACCAGCACTTGAGGTTCCCATGGGCCAGCGCTTGAGCTTGTCCAGGCCCCTCTGGGGTTCTCCCAGGTCCTTGTCCTTCTGGTGTGTCCCCTGCACCACTCAGCTTGGTGTCATCTGCACATTTGCTGAGGGTGCACTTGCTCCCTTCTGTGTCATTAATGAAGATACTAAATAGCACTGGTCCCAGTATAGAGCCCTGAGGGAGCCACTGCTCCATTGGCACTCTGAGCCATTGACCACTCCCTTCAGGTTGCAACCATCCAACCACTTTCTTATGCATCTAACAGTCCACTCATGGAACATGATAATTCAGAAATGTTCATAGCCACTGAATCAAGAGGGGAAAGCTATTAAACTATTATTGTTTTATTTAATATTTAATGCAGTATTTACTGAGTGTTTGGCTGGACTGCAGTCATGAAATGTCAATTTATAAAAATGAAAAGTTGAACAGGTAAAAGTATGAAAATTCCCTGTCAGATACTCTCAAATTTTGTACATGCATATGTTGTTAATTTTGAGAAGTACTGAACTGTAGAAAAAATGGATATAACCATATAATTTAGGTTAAAAGACTAGTGGTGTAGTCAGAGGAATGAAGCACTTACCATCAAGAAAAAATATGAGCACAGCTCTGGTCTTTATCTACTTAATCAGGAAAGAGTATAATGATACCTATTTCTTAAGTCCAAATGGTTTTAGAACTTCTGCAATGATTTTTATGCTGATACGGTTTACTGACCTGCTGTTATTTTCAGTGTTTCTGACTCCCATTTATATATTTTAATTTTATCAGATAGTGAAAATGGATTCAAATACTTCCAGATGGCTTCTTGTGGACAAGATAATCAGATCAAACTCTGGCTTATTTTGTTTGCAGATTTCTTAGGTTTGTATAGAAATGTTTTTTGAATATACCAATGTCTTAGGTCTTCAGTGACAATTTAAATTGAAAATCAGATTTATACTGCTGGATTCACAGTCAGACTAACCACAAGTTGAAAGTTTTTTTTTAATTATTAGCTGGAGAACAGCTAAGGCATTCAGCACTTTGTGATGCTGTGCCATGTAGATTTTATTTAGCATTCTATTTATCAACAAGTAGTGAAAGCAAAGATTAAAAAAAAATTATACTGTGGCCTTTGAACAGGTTGATAGGTTGAAACCTCTTAATCTGCCTGGCCAGGGAGAGATTTGCTTTCATATTTCAATATATCCTGGGCCTTGAATAAGAGCTGGAGAAACCAGTGTTGGCTCCTGCAAAAACTGCAATGTAGAGACTAGGTAAATTGCCAAAAATATCTTCAGTGGGTACTTTCTGTAATCTTTTTTATATAAAAGTATGTAAGGATTAATACTGTGTGTACAGATAAACATTTAATTATCTAAAATCTTGTGAGACGTGCTAGGACTACAAAGTGAGACAGTTGGAGATATTAAAAGCGAAGTTGTCTCCATGGTCTTTTTATCCCCTTTTTTGTAAACAGTATGTCACAGAGTCACATCTTGGTGGAGCTTTGGGCTTCTTAAAGCAGCTCGTGTTATACCTTGTCAAATATGGCCATATGTAACAATTTACTTTTTGCATTTTTAGGTGTTGAGTTAAAATATAAATGCACACTGAATGGACACTCTGCCCCAGTTCTGGCTTGTGCATTTTCCTGTGATGGACAGATGATAGTCTCAGGGTAAGCAACACCTTGTTGAAATGTTTGTCTGTCCAGGTTCACACTTCAGTATTTTCAAACAGAAATTTCAAAAGATTTCTAAATATTTAATACCAGTAATTAAGGAATAGTTCTGTGACCTCTAGAGCTGTTGAAGTGTCTTTACAATCAGTCTGTATCTAGTAGGTGATGGAGTTTGAAATCTCGGGTTGTGGAAAAGCTTAATGAAACAGTTTCCTTTTCCCTCTCTGCATCATTTTAATGTCAATGTGGTTTTTTTAAGGTCTGTGGACAAGTGTGTCATAATCTATGAAACTGTAAGTATAGCATAATACAAGACCATATCTTGGGTTATTGTCTTTAAATATCAGCACTGCTTCTGCAGGGTCTTATAAATGAAAAAATATTAAAGAATACAAATGATACTGAGCCAAAATATTTACGTGCATTTGGGGGTTGGAGGGGAAGGAGTCTAAGGAAAAATATCTCCTGAGAGCTGATCAGTCTTTCTCACGTTTTATTTACATGGTGAGGATTTGTCAGTTGATTTCTCTGCAGTAGGGTATTACTCAATTAATTCCATACTTATAAGTATTACTAGTTTCATATTGAAGCGGAAGGATTGTTTTGTTATCCTAACTTTAGCTTAGCTTCCAAAGCAAGAAGGACTGTGCCATAAAATCAGGAATGGTGATCATAGAAATTCTGTAGTTATATGTAAAGTGCACATAAAATAGAAGCATAATAAAGAATTCAAGAAATTTTTTATAGTAATACAATGTCTTTAAAACGTATTGTTGAAGCATTTTCTGTAATAATGTTGTTACATCCTTTGTGAGTCACCTCTAAGTGGTATATATCTTTAGTACTTTATAGTATTAAAAATAATAATTTTGCTGAAAATGAAGAATGAACAAGTTTTAAGCTTCTTCAGCTTGCTCTGCACATACCTATTGTATTGATACAATTTTTAAATTTGCATTAAAGTTTTTCACCAAAATCACTAATATGATACCTTCACAGTTTTTGGCCCAGTTATTTTAGTAATTTGAAATTTAGACAGGTAGAAGTCCTCTAGAGTTTTGGAGCCTCAGAACATTGAAAGATGAAGGAAACCACAGCCTAAGTATTTCTTAATACTGTTCATCAGCTTTTGTGGCCTTAGGTTTTTATCAAATGGGACAATAACTTTTCTAGTTGTAAGATTCTCCTTTGGAGATACTCAAAACCTGCCTGGACACCTGCTCTAGGTGATGCTGCTTTAGCAGGGGGGTTGGACTAGATGATCTCCAGAGGTCCTCAACCATCCTGTGATTGTCTGGGGAAAAGTGGTGACAATAAACCTTTGTGCGAGGGAGAGAGATTTCAACCAATATTAGGGCATTTTGATCATGTTGGACAGTTGAAAATACTGGAGTACTGATTGATCAATTAGTGATTCAGAATAACTTTGCTCATCATTCTTCCAACCTGTCTGTACCTGTCAAAAAAATGGTATTTTTCATTGGAGAGAAGATCTTTCAATAGTAAGTTAAAACTGCCAAAATTCAGGAACTTGGTTTTTTAGTAGTATTTAGTAGTCAAATAGGAGAATAGGCCGAATAGGTGTGGTTAATTATTGGTCCAGTTGAATGATTGTGGGTTGACCCTCACATTGACCCTTTTGGTCATCTCTAATACAAGATTTGTGGAAGAAATGTCTTTATCTACACAACCAACCAGCCAATATGGATTTAATTCAGTTAGTGTTTTTGGCACTGCTCTCCCTTCATGTTCCATGCTGGCTGATTGTGCAGGGTAGCAGTGCTCCAGGGAATTGAACAGGGGGTTCAAGCAGGAAATTCAGGTTGCATTTCTGACTCTGGTGCTGATCAGCTTTGTCAGGGTTGTGTAACTTTTCTGAAGGTAACTTCTGTCACCTTTCAAGAAGCAATATTCCTTATTTTGAAAGGAAGCACAGAAGTGAAGAAACTTTTTTTTATTCTTTAAGATTTAGAATCACAAAAATCTCTTTTACAGAGTACTGGCAATACCCTTCATACTTTGTCTCAGCATACCAGGTAAGAAATCAGCATGATTATTCTGTTTCATAAATAAAATAAATTAAATCCTTTTCTCAAATTTTCACACTGTTTTTTTATTTGTAGATATGTTACAACTTGTGCTTTTGCACCACATAGTCCCTTACTTGCCACAGGTTCAATGGATAAAACTGTGCACATATGGCAGCTTGACTTTTTGCAACCCTGCGCAGGTCAGTGTGTGAAGTATTTGTAATCTGTTCTTTAAATTCAAAATACCGTTTGAAGATGCAAAAATCGCACATTCTGATCTGCACTTGATGTGTAACCTCAGGATTGTGTGCATGTTGTTTATCTTCTAATTGACCTGATCAATGCCCAAAAGAGGTATTCTCTTTTTGTTATTTTGTAAAGAAAAATATCCTATATGTATCTTATTTTTATTAATTTGCTGTATCTGTTTTTCTGATATTTGCTCTGGACAGTATTTAAGAGATGAATATTATTGTCAGAGTGCTGAAAGACTTCTTCAACACCTATAATTTGTGATGAGTTGAAAATCCGCTAATTGCAAGCGTAATTGTCAATTAGAAATGCACCTTACCAGTTGTTACAGGTGAAAAACTAATTGTACAAATGACGTTAGTACCATTAGTATAGGATAACTAATGGTAGAAATTGCATAAGCACCTAAAATTTGTGGAACAAAGGAACATGTCTTTGTTCACAGCACAACAGGAGGTTCGGACTTCAGTGTGCCTTCTAAGGAGGTACGAGTTGATTCCAGTGTCTGCTAACACTTCTCTGGTTGGTTGTTCAATTCAAATTTGACAGAAATATAGGCATCTAGGAGATTAAATTCCTCTAAACTTTGAAAATTGGAAGGTAAAAGGCAAACCCAAATTAATGCCCTCCCTCCCAAAGTAATGTCTAATATTTCTTTCATTAGAGAAGAATGTATAGCACTGAGAACACTTAAAAATAGGGTCCATTAGTGACATTGTTTCTTTGAACTGAGAATTTCATTATTGGTTTTTTTTTGGCGGTTGTGGTGAGGTGGTTTTTTTGGGGGGGGGGGGGGGGGGGAGGGAGGTGGTGTTTGGTTGGTTTTAATTTGGTTTTTTGTTTGTTTTGTTTCTTAACTCTTTTCCATTTCCAAAGGAGATACTATAGAAAATGAATCAAAGGTGGCTGTTGAGGACTGGTCAGAGGATGATGTTTCAGCCTGGCTCTGTGCACAGGATTTAGCAGACTTTGTTGGCCTTTTCAAAATGAATAATATTGACGGCAAGGAACTACTGAATCTTACTAAGGAAAGTCTTGCTAATGAATTAAAAATTGGTAAGAGTACTGAAATCCAAATAGTTTTCAATCTCTAGAGCACATTGAAACGTTGGAATGAAAGCAGGTTAGGAGTTCCATACATGGGGGTTTTTTTCCCCTGAAATGCCTTTTTAATTTCATTTCCAGGGCTGTTAAAAATCCCCTAGTGTTACATTGTCCGCAGTATTCCTTTTTTTGTGGGGTGGGTGTGTGTGTGTGTGTTCTCTCATCCCTGGAGACATACAGTGCACTTCTACTAAGGATGCTGTTAAATAGTCTTATCTGATTTTGTTTCTATTTTCCTTTCTTGATCTTGTATTATTAAGCTGTGGAAAAGGAATTTCAGTTTTTCTCTACAATTCATGTTTCTCACTTTGGTAAATCGGGTGGTCTACAGTTTTTCCTGTCAGCCTGCAAAAGTGCCACATTTAGAATAGCGTGTGTTCACCAGCCTTGAATCGAACAGTGAAATTCTGAAGTGTGCATTTGATGATGACTTTTGGTAAGGATCAAGAAAAGCTTTCTAATACATCAAGTTCATACATTGTCCTGTTGTTTTATTGCAAAACTGATTACATTTTAGAAGGAATCACAAGGAAGCACCATATTAGTAATGATTCCACAGTGGTTATTATGAAATAAGAAATTTAGGGATAGTGAACTGCACTGAAGCTTTCAAAATACAAGTTCTCTATTAATTTTGATGGCCAGATTTAGGTGTAAATTAGGTGCTAATACGTTTGTCAAAGTGAGGACAAGTATAAGAAAAGGCTGAATGAAGTAAGAAACCTTTTAAAAAGTACGGTTGGATATTCATTGTAGAAAGAATGCTCCCTTCCTTTTTTGTTTTGTGTGTGTGTGTAATTGGTCTATATTAGATCATGTTATCTCTTTGTACCAGCTGGCTTTTTTGAAGTCTAGAAAAAACAGAGATGCTAGGAATTTGTCAGGAATTGTTATCCATGAAAGACACTTGGCTTCCTCAGTTTATGCAAACATTTCCTTAGCATTGAAATAGCCTAAAACTTTGTTGCAGCAATTGCCAGCTGAGGCTAATCAGATAATGCTGACTAGAAAGTTCTGTGAGAATTGAATGTAGTGTGACCAATGACATGGTACAAAGAGAGTTCTCTGGGGAAAGAAATCAACAAAGGTATAGAAATTACGGCCTCATGTATCTGACTTGAAAAATTGCTCTCTATATGCCATAGCTCAAGCATTTACAAAGTAGGAAAATACTGTCTGCCTAAAATGAACAAGATTTTCAGTGTTACTCAAATTCCCATTCAACTAAATTTTAGGAGTCTACAAATGCTTGAATGAGCATGTCCTTTCTCCCCTTGATAACCTGTTTCCTTTGCTCTAAGAACATGACCTAAGATCTTGCTAAAGAACTCTACAAGTACAGTCTCTGCAGTTTGGAGGACATCAGTGTTCTTTTAAAAAACACAGGCTCAGGTGTCTTTCAGTTGTGCCTTTGTAAGCCCTAGACAGCAGTACTGTACAGCAGGTGTAGTGTAACAGAGGTGGACATTGCCAGGTGTATCAAACGCTGAAGTGAAGGGGCTGAAGGGAAATCCAGTCTCTTTGGAGGTGCTGGCAGCACTTGTGCACAGCTGTCCCTTCCCACTGGTACTGCTTTGTCCCATCCCAAGGGCCAGCACTGCAGTGTCCCGTGCCAGGGTGTGGCTGCAGGGCAGCGTTGCACTTGCACTGTGTGTCAGACCACTGCTCTGCCGTGGCTCTGCTGCACTTGCACTGGTTTTACTGGTTGCTTTCATTACTCCTCCACGTTCTGTTGCACAGACAGCCTGTGGCAGAGCTGACTGGAGTGGGGGCCGGGCCTGGCTGCAGGCTTTTGGTTTAGGGGAGTGGTGAGATGGAGCAATGTCTCCTGTGACACAGCTGCTGACTATTCCAAGACCTGACCTCTTTGTCTTACCTGTCTGTGCTGCTCACTTCATGTACAAATAATTTTTCAGAGTCTCTAGGCCAGCGCAGTAAAGTTCTCCAGAAAATTGAAGAACTGAGGATGACAATGATCTCGGTTTCTGTTCCTGTTCCTGATGAGTTCCTATGTCCTATAACAAGAGAGCTTATGAACGATCCTGTCATTGCCACAGGTATGTCTTTACATGACATGGATTAAAACTAATTACTTGAGGGTAAAGATAGGCCTCTTTTTGTGTTCCCACACCTATCTTATCATCAGGCTTAGAAAGATAAACTACTTTAAATAGCTGTTGGCAACAAACCAGAATTATGGTAAATGTTTAGTTTGCTGAATTACAGCTCTGATACAGAGAGAAATACCGTATCAAGCAACTTCTTCCTTTTTCTGATGTGCCTCCCTTTATGTGCCTTGTCAATATAATTACAAGCCTAATTACAGCGTTGGCTCAGTAAGTGCAAAATGAAATTTTGCATTCAGTGGGACAAAAAGCAAACAAACCAACCAACCCACCCAATTTCCCCACCCCGCCCACCAAAACCCCAGGCTTGTTACTATGCATAGCACACTATCTCTAGGGCACTTACTTAAAAGTTTGTACAGAATGAGACTCCTTTAAATTCACCAAACCCTTAGAACTGTAATATGCCAGGAGTGTAAGATATTATGTAGTGAAAAAACATTTTATGAAGAACTAGTGTTTTGTAGCTCTATTCTTGGGGGGGACAGGGAAGGAGGACCATACAAGCATCAGAAGATCAGTGTATTATTTGTGTTGCTCTGTAAATAGTGACTGACTTCATCCAGGTCTGAGGTATTAGGGCAGACTTCTGAGAATTAAAATGGTCAAAATATAAAGACATTTGCTAACTGCTGGAGTGATGGCTTTATTCAATAAAGAGTAAGGAGACAGAGTATAGCCCTGCATTAGAGGAGGGGCATAGGGCACAGGTTTATATTCCACCAGAGATACTCCTGGGTGACTGTGCCAGCTGACACTTGGCTGGGGCCTGATTTCTGTTCTTTGAGGAACAGCTTGTTCAGCTACCAACCCTTAAGAGCCAAAGTCCTGAACCTGGCCAGGTTGTGAGGGCTCTGTAGAGGCGCAGCTCAGCACTGGCTCAGCCAGGTGGGCAAGCCCCCTGTTCAGTAGAGCAGCAGGCAACTTTAGCTGTGTTAGGCAATTGATGGTAATGAGCTTTTACTTCACATTATGGACCATTCAAACTGAAAAGAAAGTCTTATTTAACATGTGCATAATATATTTTGGTACTTTGCAGGCAGTGATAGATACATGAAACTAGCCTGAACTGTTTATACCCACAGTAAAGATTTCACATACAATGTACTTACTCTAGATCTCAATTTTCCTGTTTGGACATATTTCCTTTCTTCCCTTTTACATTTAAAAAGCTAACATCTGCACAGTGCCACAGCCTCTGTAATACGAGCTTTTGTTGTTGGTTTCTTTGCAGATGGCTATTCCTATGAAAGGGAAGCAATGGAAAACTGGATCAGCAATAGACGATCTAGTCCCATGACGAACCTTCCTCTCCACTCTCTTATGCTCACACCAAACAGGACACTAAAAATGGCCATTAGTCGCTGGCTAGAGACTCAGCAGAAGTAGTTAAACCACTGAATTTTGAAATTGTTTCTTAAAATGAATTGAAATTTTATGCAGCTAAAGGAATTAATTGTATCAGAAACAAATGGAAAGAAAAAAGTTGTGTTTCTGTTTTGATCTGTGGCTGGTTCAACCTTCACGAAACTCCTAGGAAAACTCTTTTAAGTTCCTGGTAGTTCTACTTTGTGGTACTTCTGTTAAAGAATGAAGTACTCAAACTCAGTTTTTCAAATAAAGTTTTAATTTTTACTACATTTATGAGTTTTTGAGTCTTCACCTTGCCAAGTCAGTCTTTCAGAAGGTAAGAAATAGCAAAGTATAGGATCTGTATTTCTTTTTCTACTCTAACAAACCAAAATGTATCTTTCTCTGTTCCCCATTAGTGGACATGTAGTTGGAAAAGCTGGGAGAGTGTTTCTCCTGTAACTGTCAGGAACTGCATCTCATCCCACAGGTATATTAATAATCTTTATTTTGTATGGAAAGAGTACAGTAGCTGTGCAAAAATAGAACTACAGGACAAGACTAATATAGGACTTGTACAAAATATCAAAGAAACAGTAAACAATAAATAAGCTAAAGTGTAATGATGCAAACTCCAAAAGGATTTGTAGAGCTGGGTACAGCTGTTTACAATGTACACAGAACACTGTAATCAAGCATGATGGGAAGAGTATAAAGCTGAGCACTCCCAACTGAATTGCACTCATAGGAATGTCACTGCAGCCGTTCATTTTCAGAATGTTCTTGCCAATAAAAAACCTTATTTCCTCAAAAAAAACCCTTCTCAACTTCATCCTGTCATGCAACTGCACATACACTTTCTTCACACCTTCACGTTCACTCCATCCCTTTCTTGGGTTTCCCATAAAAAACATTTACTAAGCATTTAGTTGTACCTTTTCACAAATAAACAATAAATCATTTTGCTTTAAGATAGCACCCAAAGGTGATTAGATACCCTATATAAAGTGCGATTATTGTTAATAGGCCATAATATTGTGTTCTTCAGTGCAATAACCAATATGGTCAAAGCCTCTCAATACACATGCAAATGTCACTCACTTTATTTGATTTCTTCTAGTTACTAAAAATAGTTATATTTACATGTCAAAGCGTGGCTGCTTATAGTTTACTCATACACAAATTATTTATGCTTCCTAAATGTACAACATGCAACCCAAATTAGATCCCGCTAGAAAAGTGATAAAATACTTTGATTTAAAAAAAAAAGCATGCATGTACAGATCTCGGTATTCTGCAGCAGATTATCTCCCTCAGCACTGCTGTGAGACATAAGCACTTGAGAGGCACGAGTACTGTGTGTGAGATGCAACAGAACCAAAAGCCAAGACTGAAGCCCTATGTGAAAGGAAATGCTTATTTAATGGTAAAAGGTAATGGAAAGGATTTCTCTGCTCAAGCTCCTAGGACAACCCCTAACTGAGTCTTTCTACACAAATACGTTATTCCAGTTACTGTCACTGCCCTGTGATGGTAGGAACAGTTGGAAGTGGTTGTATCCCATTAAAGACTGCTCCCTGGGGCCCAGCCAGTCAGTGTTTTGTAGAGCAGTCAGACCCTGTGATGTTGTGACCCAGGTCTACCCTGTCAATGTACAGAATAGTATTTATACATTTGATTCAATGAATGATCGCTTTGGTTTTGCCTTGGTGACGTGACTGAGGTGGCCATCCTGAGTGCTGTGGGATGGCAGTTTGGCTACAGCATCAGGATGTAGATGAGAACCTTGGCTGGATGATCTGCTGTCTGTACAGTGGGGAGGGATTTGGCATGTGAGCTCCTCACGTTCTTTCACTTGCATGCTGCTCTGGCTGCTGTCTCCCAGGGCAGGACTTGCAGAGGATGCTTTAGTTGAGTAGTGTTTAACTGAGAACTGCTCGAAGTTTGAAGGCTGAATGCCTGCAGAAGCAATGTATGTGGATAATCCATCTGATGCCTGAGAGTGCCAAGTGCGACTAGATTGTGTGTTTTGCTGCTGAAACCTTGCAGTCTTGTCCATGATTCCCATAAATGGGGTATTGCGAGGTCGGTGCTCAGTACCCTGACTGATGTTAGTCTCCTTGAGTCGAACATCTGGGCCCAGCCCCTTAACACTCCCTGAAAAACTGCTGGCTGAAGTGAAACTGCTTGTTGAGCTGGCAAGAATCACACTACTGGATGGAGAAGAGCCACCACTGGGTACAGGGCTTTGCTGCCTTGAGTCACTGAAATGCATTGGAGCAGAGGCTGTTGAAGTGTCAGCAGGTTTAGATTTACTGGCAAAAGAACGAGAAGAGAGAGTCTCATGATGCTGTGGATGCAAATGCTGGCCCGACACAAACTTCTCACTGTACAGTTCAGCAGTGGGATCTGTGGAAATGCTTCCAGATGACGACGAGCCTGTCCCATCCGCATGTTGACTTCTAGATTGCCGGATGGGCAAGGGACTGTGGGGAAGACGCTGCAAAGATGATTGTGTCTTGGTGCTACATTGACTGCTTCCTGGTTTCGATCCAGGCTGGATGGAGCTCAAATGCTGATTAGTTTTTACAATCTGTGCCTGCTTTGTTGGCTGCATGATCAAGCCTGGCTCTCTCAGGTACTTACTGCTTGTTCTGCTTTGAGGGGACACAGACTGAGCTTTCTGAACGTCTTCTTGAAGGGTCCTGCTAAATAATGAAGCAGCTGAGGAACACTGCAGCCTTTGTGGAGGAGAAACAGATTCATTGGGGTGTGGCAGCTCATCGTCCCTGTCTTGAAGATTAAAATTATCATTCACACCTGGTACAATGCCCTCCTCCTCATTATCAGAGTTGTTGGCTTGCTCAAGTAGCTGTGGAGAGTGATGCTTCTGTTGCTGTGTTCTCTGGAACTGTTTGCATTCCTCTTCCACCCGAGTCAGGAGACGTTTTATCTCCTGATTGGTGGGACACAGCTGAGTGGCTTCCCGTAGATCAGCGAGAGCAGCAAGTAGTTTTCTGTTCAGGAAGAAATAAGTAAACAGTGAAAACTGGGGCAAATCCGAGTCCCAGCCAGGTTTGTCCCAGCCCAGCTCCACCCTTGCAGTGAAATATCCTGATTTGTTGTTTCCTGCTGCAGGTGGTGACAAATAAGAACTAGAAGTTCTCCACCTCAGGAAATTCATAACTAGGGTGGAAGTACAGACCCAACCCTGAGCCCTTCTCTCCAGTATCCTGACACCCCATGAAGGCAGGCAGGAGAACTCTCTGCTAGGAACACCAGGAACTGACACTTTGTCTCAGAAGCTCTTCACAGTTACCTCCAGAGTAGGGAACCTGCTGAACTCTGCTTTGTGACCATTTATTGACACATTTAGAAAAAACATGGTGAATCAAAAAGGCACCTCTTCCTGTACTTCAGCTACACCACTATAGTTTGTTATTTTTCCAACCTAATGAGAGACCTCCTCTCTCCCCTTGTTTTTTATCTTCAACTGCTAATGATTCATCATATTCTGTCTATCATAGCAGTGGGTAAAAAATTGTAAACTTGGCAATAAATAATGAAATGCTGGAGTTGGGTGGCACACTGCTGGCCACATTCTGCTGTGTCAGGTGGAGCAGCAGACCCACTCACTGTTAAAATAATCTCTCTTCAAGTCAATTTGTTACTTTCTGGACTGCCTTGTAAGTACTTACAGAGTATTCAATATTGCTATTTGAATGTGGTTGGCTTTATCTGATACAGAGACCTAGTACAGATGCAAAGTGCACTAAAAATAATATTTTATTTGCAAATTTGAAATATAACTAGCAGAAAAGAACAAGTTATTAAAAATGCTAAGTTAAAAAAAAAAAATCTGTTCAGACAGATGCACAGAATCAAACAGTACCTGCTGTTCCTCTTGGCTCGTGCTCTGGCATAATAGGCTTCATAACACTTAGGTTTCAGATCCAAGGCTTTGGTAGCAAACTCTTCAGCCATACCAAAATCCTGATAATGGAATCAAACATGCTCGTTACACAGCGACAGTCAAAGCAAGCTGCAAGCTCTGGGGTCGTGCTCTGGCTCCAGGAGCACAGCCAGTACACGTGGCAGAGGCTCCTGCCCCAGTCAGCAAGAGCAGGTATTTTCTAAAAGCACACATGAGCACAACCATGCACCTGCTTGTGCTGCTTGATAACAAAGGGTGGTGGTGGTGTTTTCCATTCAGTCTTTTAAAAGTACCACAGAGATCCAGCAGTTCATCATTCCGAAATAACTGCATGATGTGAGACCAGCTGTAATAGATCCCCCACAGCAACATGCCCTCATCTTATAAGCCACCCATTGATTGACATAATAAAGCCCAAAATCAGGATATAGTGAAAAGGATTCTAAAATAGCACAGATAGATGTCCACGTACAACCCCACAATGGAGTAGGATGTAAGTCTCAGATTCCCAATGCCAGAGAGGCAGCAGACTAACAGCAAGAGCTTACATTTGTTTTGCGGCGACATCGTGACAAGTTCAGGTATAACGAAACTCTCAGCTCAGTGAAGGCTTTCGTTTCCTCACCAAACCCTTCCCTTGGGAACTTCCTCAATGCATACTGATAGCGCTGTGCTGCTTCCTTCATCTTGCCTTTCTGCAAATTTTAGGGAACGAGGTTTTTCACAAACTTTTAATATTTCAATACTGTTGCAAAAAAGCGTATTTATATTTGACATCTACCAAGAGGTTCTCTTCAAGTAGAAAACACGCAGGTTTTTTAATAAATACACACAGTAGGAACTATACTGTCAGACAAGCACAGTGAGAGAACCTGCATGTTAACCAGAATTTGTGTTTCTTTCTGAACTCAAATGCTTAATGGTATGTGATGATAATATTTGCCCTAATATGTACTACTAGTACCAGAAAATAATCACGTATGATCTTGTTTTGTTTTGAACAGAATAGTAATATACCAGATTATATAGTTGAAAAGGAGGCATAAAGACATTCAGTCTACCTTCAGGCAGAAGTCCAATGTTCTGCTGTCAGAAAAAAATAAAAATCTACCTACTTTATACAGTGTATTTCCTTCGTCCATCAGTTTCTGCAGAAGAATCAGGAGAATATCAGGTTTGGAGGTGGCCATTGCCCATGCTGCATTTCCTGCAAGTTAAATTTTAAGGGTCTCTGACAAAAGGGAAGAAAGTGTGTTTCTGCTGTCTACCACAGTAGAAAGCCTGGTCCTACTTCAGTACATATTCCACCTACATGGAAACAGTATTACTACTGTTGTCATAATTAGGGTGTACACATTTAAAATACATGTATGCCCCCACCTGCCCCCTCCAACACCACCTGGACAGCAGCCAGGTATTAAATGGTCTGATACATTTCACCCCTGTGTAGGAATGTATAGAAGTCACAATTAAATTCAGGCCTAAGTAGAGACCTGTATTTGATCATACTTACTACCCAAATAATATGAACTAGTGATTCAAAGGTACTAAATATTCAATAATTATCACATACACAACTGCACCATGTACTTGCCTACTGATAATACAGGACTTATATTTTTTTGGCCTACCCTGTGCAAAAATACACAATTCTATAGTTTATTAGAAGAATGTTATTTAAATCATTAATAGTGTCAGAATTATTTATCAGTAATAGCACAATCATAATTTTCTTATTTAAATATATTAAAGCAGGGTAACCATATACAGTGACTCCTCCAAACCTCACCATCAGCACACAACAAAGAAGGAGCAGAATAAAAATTGCATTTCCTCACTTGTAAAGCAAGTCTTGTGTGTCTGCCTTTAAAGGGGAGGAGATAGTTTGCCTTGAGTGGGCATCTGGAAACCAGACAGCCTGCAAAAATCTGGTGTTTTGAGTTACTTAACCTGTTTTACAGAGATAACTAACTCTGGCAGAGCAGAATCCAGTTGTTTCTCCTGATGCAGGGCAGTTTCACTAACCTAGCTTAGCTCCTTTTCTCAGCAGCATGACCACGACTGAGGTATTGCGGCAGCCAATCGCTCTGTCCAGCGGCCTCATGCCACTGTGGTCCATGTGCTCAATCATTGCTCCTTTCTCCACCAAATACTGCACCTGGGAGAAGAAGTAAGACATGCCGTGTAACATGGCTTTTGGTAGGAAAGGCAGACCAATTAAGTATTTTAGGTACTATGTAATCTTCTTTGAAACACAGTGAGCATATGGTGCAGAGTATACAGTACAGCCATCTAAAGTCCACTGAGAGCACCGTAGCATGGGCAGGTTGGAGGGAAGTAGTAGTTCTTTTCCTGTAACCATTACTTGCCCAAGTGCAACCAGCAGTGATCTTGTAAGGGAAGAGGCACCAACAGTCCTGCCCATGGACAGGCCCCACAACCCACAGCCATACTCAAGGAGCTCTTCACTGGCACTGCCCCTGTCCCAGCCTGGCCAGTGGCTGAGCACAGACTACTGTCTGGCCATGGAAATGGAAGCTGGCACCACAGCAGCACAGTGACCTACAGTAAATGCAGGGACAGGAAGGAGCCTGGACACCCCTCATTCCCCATCAGAGTCTTGAGTACCCAGTGTCACCTGCAAAAACACACACAGTATCTGAAAACTACCGAAGTCACTACGGAACCCAAGGGCTTATTTTCAAGTTAATTCAGACAAAGGCTGAATGGGACAAAGTGCTACAGCGAGTTACATGCCACAGCAGCACCTGAAACAGACCTTGTCTATGCAAGCTGCAGAAACACAGCTGTGAGTGTGAGAGGCTGCATGTGCTGCTGTTCTGTCTAGTTCCTTGCTGACCTTTTGGATCTGTCCACAGTGTACGCAGACCTGTGTACGCCCTTCCTCTTCTTGAGGTCTTTGCTCTTTGAGGACACCAACTGACCAGGACCCTGAGAAGGGACCTCTGAGGATTTGCAGCATAATTCTGGGCTTCTATTTAATCTAGAACACGCTTTCCTGAGCAAACATTTGCACTGAAGTCAAGATAAGAGCAGTGTAACCATCTTGGCTATTTCCCCAAATTTCCTATTTGGGTAGGCAATAGTTTTTCTAAATATTTATAGATTTTTCTTCAATTTTCTGTTTTGTTACACTTACAATATCAGCATCTCCATAAAAAGCTGCCAAGTCTAGGGGTGTTCGTCCATTTTTGTCTGTCTGATCAGTTGTTGCACCTTTCTCTACTAAATACTGAACCACTTCCTTGTGGCCTTTCAAACATGCCCAGCTCAGAGCTGTCAGTCCTTCCTTGTCCAGAGATGAAACAGTTGCACCTGAAAAATGAAAATGAACTTTGTTATGAAGATTATCTATTTAAACGGAAAAATTGCATAACTCACCCAGATGCAATCCTGGTGCATCTGTGCCGCTGTAATCCATTATTTATCTTCTACCTTCAGAAAGGAGAAATTCCACAGTGTTCAGATGTCCTTCACAAGAAGCCACCATCAGTGGTGTCCGGCCTTGCTTGTCACTTAAATTCACATCAGCCCCATGCTCCACTAGAAGTTTAGCAATCTGAAACAGAAAATACCAATTTAAAAATACATTCCTTGCACCGGGGGGGGTTAGATTGGATATTAGGAGAATTTCTTCTCAGAAAGTGCTGTCCATCCCTGGCACAAGGGGCAGGGGTGGAATTCCCATCTGCCACATCCCTGAAGAGATTCAAAAGCCCCATGGGTGTAACAGGACATGGGTTAGTTTGGCCTCGGCAGTACGGGGGAACAATTGTACTTGATGGCCTTGGAGGGCTTTTCCCATCTTACCAACTCTTATGACTTTATGAAATCGGCAGATTTAGATTTCAGCCATAATATCGTGAACTTTTAAGAAAGAGGACTAAGGTGGTATTTATGGCAACCACTGAGAAATTGTATGTAGCTCAAGCCCTGACTGCAGTTCAAGGCCGCCTCCTGACAGGAGAGGCCAGCATGAGGAAGGCTTCTGACTCCAAGGTTCCCTCTCTTCACAGCAGCAGTATAAAAGATCTGAAATCACCTCTGATCTTCGTCTAGGAAATAAAGTATTTTAACTCACATTATTTTTCAAGTATATTATAACTGAGACTGTTGTGAAGCCAATGTGCTTTTTAAGTTATTTCAAGGGATACAAAGGGTTTGGAAATGAAGCTTCTGAGCACATCCCTCTGAAGCTGATGCAAACACGTATTAGAAAATTGACACTAATTATTTTCAAAACTAGAGATGGGAGGAATTAGGGACCACATCCCAGAGGATCCCCAAAGCTGTGCCAGACCTGCCAGTGGCCCTGCCGGACTGCGCAGAGTAGCGGGGGAACGCCCCTCCTGCTGGCTCTTGTCACGGCTGCTCCATGCCCAAGGAGTAACTTGCACACTTCCAGCTTCCCTCTTCCTGCAGCAGCTGTCAGGGCTAGAGAAAGTATTTGCATCAATATCAGCTCTTGGCTTATTTGGCCTTTGGACACATGCACAATACCTGAGTGTTACTGAATCCCCATTCTTTCAGCTTTTAATTGTGACACTGAAAGCTGGAAAGAACAAAAAAAAGAAAATCCTTTCCCCATCATGATTTCCCCCCCCTTTCTATTTTTCTCATATCGTGTTTTAAACAGAACTTGAAATTTAAAGTTTGGTTTTTTGTGTTGAAGCCTCACCAGTCATGCCAACAATGTTTAGAGAATGAGTCCATGTGTGACTTATGCAAGAATAGCAAAGGACTTGCCCCTCCAGTTTCTAAAGCCTAATAACTTGCATTTTCTACTAAGAAGTAGTAAGAAGTGGGTCAAATTGTGAATTGTGAACCTTTACCCATTTTTCAGCATTTTCAAACATGATCAACCAGTATTTTTTTTTTTAATTGCAATGACTACTGGAAGTAAAAGAAATCACAAACACTGCAGGAAGAAGTAAATTTTTCTTTTTTTTTAGCATTCCCTCCTCACTCAATGAAACTTCACTGTGTTGTTTAGAGCTGAACAACTGGAAAGTAAATGTTATGGATATCAGTATTACAAGCAAAAGAGTCAAGTCTTGTTCAAAAATCCCCCTTTCAGGGAGTTCGCTTCCTGAGTAAGTAAAGATTCCCAATGCATTCTGCAAGGATTTCAATTAAAAACACTGACAAAAAAATATTGAAGAACAAAAATAATTTAGAAACAGATGTAGGTCTTTTGGAGTTCACTGGATTTGCAACAAGGGTTTTGTACATGTGCAGGAATGAAGCACGTCTGCTTCTCTAGAATGTGAGAGGCCACTGATCATCATCCTCAGCTGTTTCCACGGAATGGAGATGCCGCTCACAAGGCACACCAGGGAACTGCCAGTGCAGGGATTACAGTCTGCCGTAAAAACTACATTTGGCCTCTGCCAGATGTCCAAAGGCAGGTCTTTTCTTCCACTGCCTAATTAGAATAAACCCACACTGAAACATGAGCACTGTATTTCCGCAATTTTCCATCTAGTTAAAAAGTCAGTAATTTACAGTATCTTTAATATAAAATAGTTCTCCAATACTTGAGATTAATAGATTCAGTAAATTTAAACTCTAGACTCATAAAACTGCATTTTACTATTAAAACTGGTATTTTCCATTATTTTTATTATAGAAAATTAAATTTAAAAAGTAAGATTAAAAACTCCTTAAATCAGCAACCCTAATTAGGAAACATACGAGAAGGGAAATACCTGTTTCTCCCCACAAGGCATCAGTGCCATTGATGTCCATGTCATGGTCCTTTTCAACTGTCAAGATGTAATGAACCACCTGCCAAAAACAGTGAGCAGAGATGTGCTGAGCCACAAGAGCATCAGTTGTCACAATAAGATACAGCAAGAAATAAAAGATGTAAAATAAGTAAGAGTGCTTCTCTCTCAATGCATATAATCAATAGAAAAGAAAATCGGTATCACTCACAACAAGTTCAGCAGGATTTTAGAATGACTTGAAGGCAAGTGAATGTTACTAAAAAACATTTTTAATGCTGATATTCAGGAGTTGATTGCTTTCATTTAATCAGTGGACAGCAAACAAGAACTTTCATGAGACACAACTTCCAAGAACAGAGGAAAAAGTAGACAGAAAATTACATATAAACAAATCCTGAAGCAAACTATTACAGGATACTCAGCTAGAGCATTTCAACCAGCTGCTAATACATACTACAATAAATATCAGAAGTTTCAACAATTCTTTCCCAGCCTCTTTCAAAAACAGCTGCAAGCACTGGTGTACAGTTCTGATGATTTCAAACAGATCTGGAAGTACCTGAATTCCCAACCCACCTGGCAGTGCCCCATGCTGGCAGCTGCTGTGAGAGCTTGTTGTAGTGCCTGGCGCTTCCTCAGTGAATCCTGTTCTCGGGAGGGACTCACCCAAACCAAGCTGAGCAAGAACTCAAGGATTTCGCAGTGTCCTCTCAGTGCACTATGGACCAAAGCACACTGGCCCTTCTTGTCTGCAAAGTCAGCCTGAAGCGGGGGAAAAAAGAACGTCTGAGGTTAAAGGTGCAGTGAAAGGCTGTGGAGAGGAGACGCTCTAGAGTGCTGTGGGAGAGCAGCTCTCGCTCCTGACTTCCAGGGCAAGGAGGAACATCTGGGGAATCACAGGCCCAACAGCCTCACCTGAGCAGCTGGGAAGGTGATGGAAGAACTAATCCTGGAGAGCACTGCCAAACACAGGAAGGACAAGGTAAGCAAGACCAGCCAGCATGGGCTTGCCAAGGGGAGATCATGCTTAGCCTGTGGAACAGCCAGTGGCTCTGAGGGGACCAGAGGGTGGGTCAAGAGAGCTGGGGATGCCCTTGACCTCGACTTTAGAGGGCTCCAGCACTCTCTCAGTAACAGTCACTGACAAACTGATGACAACAGGTTGTGGAAGTGCACAGTGAGGTGCACTCAAAACTGGCTGAACGACTCTGCCAGAGGGTTGTGATCAGTGGTGCATGGAAAATGCTTCACTGAAGTCTGAACTCAAGACTATGCCTGATAATTATATACTTAAGTAATCAATAACAGCTTTCTTACACCTTTGTATGACTCTTCTGGCTGCAGGCTTTGCAATCTTTGTGCACCAGCTTACCTTTGCACCTTTTCTGCACAGCAGTGACACGATATTCATGTGACCTGCAGCGGCTGCGTAACTAAGGGCTGTCATGCCATTTTCTGAAGTTCCATCAATAGCAGCTCCAAACTCTAGTAAAAGAGTGACCACTTCTTCGTGTCCAAGGTGCGACTGAACACACAGCACTGGAGCATTATTCAGTACTTCAGTCCTGTAATTCACATTTGCTCCTGCCAAAATCAGCAGCCGACTCACCTAAAATTTAATTTAAACAGAACAATGTTTTCCTCAGATTTGTCTGAATTTGGTACCTTGATCAGGTACTCATTTGTTACTCCCTAATTTTGATGCAGATTTTACTGGCAGACATCAACATTAACACATAGATAGCAACATACCAGTTTAAAATCTTCTCTGAGTAAATATAATATTGTATTACTGACCACTGCACTCCCAAGAAAAGACTTGTCTCTCCCCTGAAACTCACTGCTCTCATCACAATCACGTGTGTAACTTGCTACTACTCTGCAACTACCTCTGTTAAGAGAGAACCAGACTGCATAAAAAGCAAATCTCAAAAAAAACGGCCAGAGCATGGATGTGTGTGTTCATGTACACACAAATTTCCAATCAAAAGCCTTAGCAGTTGGCTCAAATTCCAACTGACTGACTTGGATTTTGCTATCCATCATCTGGGGATTCAAATAATAGCGCAAAGTTGTGGTATTTTAAATCCTTTCCTCTCACAGTATTCCCCCTTTTACCGCTGACACTTTCCCATAGAAGCAAAGAGCAGTGAGCTCTGCCCAGCAAGGCCACGTGGGACATCCACCCCCAAAAATGCACCCAACACACTCACCTGTGCTACAGAGCACAGCTGCAGCAGAAAAAAGGCAAAACGCTTCTTTCCATCAAAACTATCGAGGAAAACTGATTTCAACTTTAGCAACACCTTACAAAAGTACACAAAGGAGTTCAGGTCCAGATGCTTTTCTGCTGAAGGGTTACACTGACTTCAACATTCACCAGCCGAGTGCCAGCAGCAGTGCCAGACAAAGAGCTGACTACAGCCATGCTGATGCTCTTACCTTCACGTTGGGTGTGTAGATGTTTCTTAGAGAAGCCAGGGCTGTAGACAGTCCATCAGTACTATAGCCAATCCACAAGGCTTGGAGATGACTGGAAGAAATTCCGGTCCTTTTACTGAGACCCTAACAGAAATGATATAACAGGAAATCTCTCTATAGAATTAGAAATCCTATTTTAATCTACAACTCAATATTAAAAAGCAGTAAAATCTGGATTGACAGCACTACCAAGTATTTTGCATAAGCTTCAAACAAATTATTCAAGCAAGTCAGAGGAGAATGTCTACAACGCATTCAGATGATAAAGGTCATAAAGCCTACTAAGCTGCAAGCTTTACCTTAAAAATGTGAGCTTTAAGTATATGATGGCCAAGTTCCATGGTTTGTTGGCGGTTTAACTTTCCCTCCTGTCGAGAAAACATGAAAGCCAGTAGAGCATGTCCATTCCTAATAAAAAGGATTGAGAGAACCACTTTTATAACTGTATTTCAGTAAATATTCTAACACGTCTTTATTCCTAACAGCTCAACTTTGTCAGACCATTGAAACATACCATCACATCTAAACAGAATTCTTTCCATAACAAAATAATGCAAAATTAAAAATGGCAAATTTTGAATATGAAACACACTCTTGCTATTTCTGTGCTGTCCCTTCAGAAGGGGCCTGTGTCAGCTTTGAACTGGTTTACATACTGCTCCTTTTTGCATTCTCAGAGACAGGAACTGCAGGCATCTCAGACAGAAACCAATCCTTTTAGAAGCATAAGATCTGAATACTTGAAAAATTTGAGATGAAATGTGTATTTAGCAATTCTACACCTACATTATAGGTGGTCAATGTTCTAGGAAACAGTGAGAGTGGCATAACCTTGAGAAAACAAGGTTACCATATATTATTCGTTAATCCGACTATACATTGGAACCGGGCAATTAGCTATATGCTAACTGGACTCTTCAGCTGAGGGGGGAAGTTGTGGGAAGGGACTTCTCACCCCACTCTCAGACATTTCTGAACAAAACCTTCCAAAATCAGAAGCTTTACCTGGGCCCAGGCAGCCCCCACTGCTGCTGGGGCAAGTGCCAGGAGTTCCCAGCGTGGTGGGACCAGGGGTCCATGAGGCTGCAACCCCCCAGTCCCACCTACAGAACTGGTTCTGTTACAGCCATTTGGAAAGCTCTTGGAAAGTCTTGGGTTAGTAATAATTTTAAATGTCAGCCATTATTTATTCTTCTGTAAAAACCAAAAACTGTAAACCCCAAAGAACATGAAAAAAAAATACTAGGGAGCCAACTGTGAGGACATGACAAACAGGAACAGCCACTGTCTCCAACTCAACCAACTCCTGCTCTCCAAGTCACAGAAAGTGAGCTGGAATAAGCTGAAACAATGCCAGCAGGATATAATTACAGCACAAAATGTCTTAATATTTTTATGTTTAAAAAAGCCCAAACAATCTGCTCCTTCTATTCCTGCACTCTACGTTACATAGACAAGGTGCTGCTGCATGGGATTCTCAACAATTTTGCTGTATTAGTAACAATATAGCACTCTCATTTCTCCATGAAGGTAGCAAAGTCAGATGCAAACTTCTGACTTCTACAGAGTCAATTACGCATTGTAAACTTTGAATCTTGAGTTTACCCCTAAATATATAAAAGTGTTCATTTTGGAAAAAATTATTTGTACTTGTATTTAACATTATTCTTTCCTCTCACCAATTGTTACAATCAATTATACAAAACCTAGCTTTGGTTATTTGAACATGAATTACTGCAGTTTTTATTTACCTTGGCTCACATAAGAAGTCAGTATTTTCACCTTCTGCTCTCCAGACAAGCCATTCCCTGAAGGAAGGATGGCAGAACATGCGTGTTTTGTCACGTCTTTTGATCAGAAAACACGAAAGGGCTTCCATCCTCAGGCTGAAGTCTTCCCATTGTTGTTCACCATTTATTTGTCCTGCATTAATAGCCTGGAAAATCTGGTCATCTGTCATGGGATGCAGGGATGCCAGTGCCACATTCAGTATGGGCTGAGCTCGCTCAAAAGCAGAGTTTGTCATGAACTTCATATTGCACTGCAGTAAGTACAGCTCTGACAGAGACACGGGAACAACTTTGTAGCTTGCACTTTTGATTACTAAATGACCTTTTTGGAAAAGATCCAGAGTGAGTTTCAAATAGAGATAAGATCCCAGGCTTCTCATGATCAGGTGGTTACTCACTTTCCCAATAGTAGCTGCATCAGCTTTTCCATTTAAAGACATGTTGTTTATAATTTCCTGACTGTTATTAATTCTGTACTGAATATAAGCATTCAAATCATTGTGAATTTCTTTGTTGTCTGGAAAATTGTCCAGGGATATTGCGATAAATGGTAGTGAACTTACCACTTCCTGTGAGGGAGAGAGGGGGGGAAAAAAAGAAAGAAAACAACAAAACAAAAAACCAAAGACATTACAGTATTCCAGCACTGAGAACTCAATGATGCATCTCTGCTACATTCCCCTTCTGTAGTGAGTACCAGATTAAAAAGGAATTCAGTATCCCTGAGATGGTTTTGCAAATATTGCCCCCTCGTAAGAGGTAGAACAGTATTTCTACATTTTATCATTTTTCATAGGAAGGTCTCAAATATTTCACTGACCAAACTCAACAATTGAAGGGGATGAGAAATGACCACTTTGAAGTTAAGGAAATGGAAAACAGTTACCAGAATTGGACCCTGAGACAGGCCAGGGAAAGGGGAAGGCAAAAGGAATGATCTATTAGGCAGGAATGTTTTATTAAGAAGTATCACAAATGACAGGAGGGAAAAGACTCCCCTTATGTTTCACCTTCCAGTAACAATGTACCAGAAAGGTGGCATGCATACATCCCCAGCCCCACGTGCCTGAAGGCAAGTACCAAGTACAGCACAGACACTTCAGCAGGTTCACCTGAACACACTTTCATGTTTCTGTAACAAAGAACACTTTTATGTTTATGTAAATAAAGATCCAAAAGACCTTTATTTAAGAGAAACACTTTTACTACTTCTAACTTAAACTTAATAAAGTAAAACTTCTAAAGTTTAACATTAAATTTTCAAAAATTAAAGTTTGAGAACCAGAAACGTCTTACATAGAGTCATATATTAGAAGGGTTTAACAAACATCTCCAGACTTTCACAACACAAAAAGGAACTCTATTCCACTTTATGTAATTAAATGGATTTCAGAAACCTGCACTTTCAGACTAGTGAGATGTTTTAAGCAAAGACAAACTTCTCCAGTCTCCAGAGATGGAATAGTCCCTGCTACAGAAATCCCTTCCTAAATGCAAAAATTTAGTTCAGAAATAGACTCTTAAGCCAGTTAAACACTACAAGTGCTAGTGGCAAGCAGGCAGAGAAGAAATAAACTCTCAGAGGCTGTACTGAAGCACGCCTGCACCTTAACATTGCACTCCTGAGGTACAAGGGATCAGACTCAAATTCCTAATTTCTTTTATTAACCACTCTACTGACAGATGCAATTAAGTGATTCACAATGGAAAAGGCCTCCAATATTTTATCTGTGGGAGGAAGGAAAGGAAGGAAAGGAAGGAAAGGAAGGAAAGGAAGGAAAGGAAGGAAAGGAAGGAAAGGAAGGAAAGGAAGGAAAGGAAGGAAAGGAAGGAAAAAATCCAAGAGACTTTATTTTAAGTTCCTCTAAACCCAGTATTTTTCATAATAATGCAGCTGCACCAATATAAATGATCATTTGGTTTAGGAGGGTAAGAAAAATTTGAAAGGTGTTTTTACCTGGAAATTAGTTCTTACAGTCACAATGAGCTTCAGCCACGGAGGAAATTTACAGATTATACTTGTGATAAATGAAGAAATGGTGTCACCATAATCAGGTTTATGAAATTCAGCATCATTTAAACCATCTACCAAAATTATGTAGTCTTCCTCAGGAATCTTCTGCTCTGAAATTTGAAAATAAAAAAGGAAAGGATAAAAACACATTCTCCTATTAAGTGACACATCTTTATGCTCAAATTCTGAATGTCAAGAAACAAAAATGTATCTTTATGCACACCGATACATCTTATGGCATTTAAGCATTATTTAGGAGATTAAAAACAACATTGGGAGATTAAAAACAGTTTTAACAGGAATGATGTGCTCTGTTCATATGTAGGCAACCCCCCATTCTGCCACAGAGCAGGTATCTGCTCAAGCTGGCATATGCTGGGAAGCAGCTGTTTCCAAAAGGAGTTTGCCAGGGTTTTTTTTAAACACAAACATCATGTTTATACATGCTTTCTTTTACACACCATAATCGAGGGAATAGCTGCACCTGTATCAGGGGAGGGTTATGTTGGATATCAGGTAAAGGTTCTTCCCCCCGAGGCTGCTGGGCACTGCCCAGGCTCCCCAGGGAATGGGCACGGCCCCGAGGCTGCCAGAGCTCCAGGAGCGTTTGGGCAGCGCTCTCAGGCAGAGGGTGGGATTGTTGGGGTGTCCTTGGCAGGGCCAGGAGCTGGACAGATTATCCTGGTGGGTCTTTTTCAGCTCAGGAGATTCTGTGATTCTTGGAAAACTGCCACATCCATTTTAAAAGCAAGCAAAACCCACATCCACTTCGCAGATGTTCAGGCCCAGAAAATTAAAAGAGAAAGTATATGACAAAACTTAAATGCATCTTAAAATAAAATCCTTTAATGTGAATGTGCCAGCCTTAACTTCAAGCTAATAGCTATCTTTCAGTTTTCTGGCAAAAAAGTAAGGTTTCCATGACCTTTAATAAGTTTCACAGAATTTTAATTAAAACATGATTCAACTGTTCAAAATCTATCTATTATTGTTACAAACAACTAGCACAATTAAGGAATCCCTTTCTCCAGGAATGTTCTGCTTTATTTATTTTTAATACTTTTCTCCACTCTTTATGCAGTTTAGATTCCATTTCCAAGTCACTTCCTTTTTAACGTACCTCTCCTGAGGTTTGAAAGTGGTTCCAGCACTCCCCTTTTAAAAGCTGCTGCTGGATCCTGGACACAAGACCTCAGGCTCAGCATGCTCTGCAGGTGAGGCTCTTTGACGAGGAGATCTCTGTATGCTGTTAACTGATGCGAGCGGCAAAGCAAAGCTGCCACACTGTGTACAAATTCAGGGACAAGACATGTGTACGTGTTGTCAGCCTGGCAGTAGTGATAAGCAACGACCTGCAGAATTGAAAAATAAAAAGCACTACCCTTTCAGTATTTCGGTTGATTACTAGTTAGTGCAGTTATCATAGAGTGCTATTAAATTTCCCTCTCAACTACAAAATACTTTTCAGTGTTAGATCCCACACTGTAACAGTCTGTGATGGCCCATGTCAAACACAGGGAGGAAGGCAATGAATTATGGTTTTGACCTTGCAGGACACGCAGAGAGGAGAAGAAATGAAAGTGTCAGATTCTGACAGGAAAATGTAACAATCTGAGTTTGGGACATTTGATACAGTGGCCAAGCAGCTGATTAACTAAAGGAGCACAAGAAAAGTAACCTGAGGGTTTGACTAGGTAACCTAGCAGCTGTAATTTAACAACACTATGTCCCACACTGTAACGACCTAAGGACTAATTTGATCATCATCAGGCAAAAGTAAATGACAGACAGCTATTAAAGAAAGACATGCTTATATAAGCAAATGGAGAAATACAACAACTGGCTTTATTCCAAAGCTGTGTATTACTTAAAAATAAACCAGGACATAACCCATATTTCTTTGGGGGGAAAAAAAAAAACCCAAAACAAACCACAAGGAAAACATGGTGTTCACAGTGAGTAAGAAGCCTGTACTTCAGTGGTTTTCATAACACTGCTTCAAACGAATATGTATCACTTTAAATACTGCATAAAGATCTCATGTTTTCCCTACAATTATTCATATAAAAGATGCAGTTCAGATGATCATTGATTTTACTATTTAGGCAAAAAATAAAACACCTAACATAGTAATCTAATACAAAAAGACTTCAGACTCTCAGACTATGGAAAATAAAACTACATTCAGACTCAACCTGTATCACAGCATATAGATGGATTATACAAAACCCAAACATTTTACCTCCCCACCCCCCCCCAAATTTTGCTTTTGGGAGCACTGAGCAGCTCCCTGTAGAGAATATATATATAGCCCCTTTGGTAAGGAAAGGATCCCAACCTCCCACACCCACACAAAACTGATGAGAAATTGTTAAGGTAACTTCTTCCTAGGACCAAGCAGGATTCAGGTGATCACCTGATGGGTACAAGAGGCAGGTTGCTGGTTTCACCAGCCAAACAGAGCCATCATGCAGAGGTGCCCAGGTGCTGCCCCTCTTCCAGCACTGCCCGCTGCCTCCCGGGGGCCTCTGCAAAGCAAACTGACCCCCATGTTAGAGAGTTCTAACACACTGAACATCTACTAGGAAGTGAAAACTCACCTTTGAAGCGAGGCATCTCACAGAATCCCCTGTTTGGGGTTTGTGTTCGGGAGTACCAGGACAAGTCAGAGTCTTCATTGTATTGGCGTCACCTGACAGAGGGGCACATGGGGATAACTGGCTTAAGGGAATCTCCTGACAGGAGTCACCACCTGCTTTTAAAAGACAACAAACACAAGAGAGACCAAATATGCTGAAAGCAGATTGCTTTTTAGGAAAACACCACAGCTTGTCTTACTGCTGGAGTAAAAATTGAAACTGAGCAATACCATTAAAGGAAGCCTGCAACTAGTCTGATAAATACAGGCACACATTTGCAACTTCACAATTTTAAAACAACTCAACTGACTTTTAGATCAAAACTATAGAATTGCTGAAAGCACAACCATGCTGATGTGCAGAGTTTCCTTCAGAAAATTACACATACAATGCCTCATTTAAACTAGTAGTTAATATATGACTGAACTCTTGGGAAATTTATCATTGTTATTATAAGTAATAATGATATTTGAAGTGTCAGTAGGGAAAGTAGCAGTAATAACAGTCTCATCATCCGTCCAGTTAATGTAGGCACTGGACTGGTCTGCTGACAGGATGCCTTGGATCCCAGTAGAAGACACAAGGGGTTTCTCCATAGCTTTATTTTCACCTCTACAAAAATTCTATGGAAAGCATACAAAGCGGATACACAGCAGGAAAGAAACACTCACTGCTCCCTTTCCAAACTCATGAGAGACAAAGATGCTGCAGTCACATCCTCAGAGTCTGGGGTACACACTGCCTGACAAGAGGAAGAGATCCTGCATACTGCCTCTGTGATACCACCTCTCTGATGGGCTGAACCCACAATGTATCACGTTGAAGGTATTTGTCAGAACACAAAATTTTAACTCCTTCCTTTGCTCATTGGAAGAAAAAAATGTTTGCCAAAGACTTGATGAGGCCTGACTACCTTAAGCCAGAAAAGCAAACATGTGACTCCTGATGTCAGCAGTAACCCAGACCATTACTCAGAAAAGGAACATACTTTTAGGAGATGAACTAGGGCTGTTGGAAGCTATTTGTCTCATGCGACTTCCATGGCAGCTGAGTGCCACCAGCCGTGAAATGATTGCAGTCTTCCCAAATCCCACATTTCCAGTAATGACAGCTCCCTTGTTCTCTGCTGGGTCAGGATTCTGCAGTTTTTCTTCAATGGCGTGGAACAGCCATTCTCTTCCAACAAACACCGAGTCTGTGGTTATGCTTGGCACCTCAAACAACAGCGGCTTCAGCAAAATGTCCTGAGGCTTATAAGGGATGAAACGAGCTGAAAAGACATGTCAGGGAGGAAAGTTTATTAGAAGAAACTTGACATGCAATCAAGCAGCATGGTTTCAGAAGGTAACATCATTTAGAAGCCTTGTTACTATCCGTCATAATCAGACATTTCATCACGAAAACAGTAACATCTGATTGCCTCAGTTCAGGTAATCTCCATAATTTTTGCATTAATTAAATTGTAGAGGAAAGAAGCTACAGGTATAATCTGATTATTTTTTTACAATTGAACTGGATAGTAAGTTGTAGAATCCAAAAAGTTTTCTTAAAAATGCATTAATAATTCTACAAATGGGGAAGCATTTTTTAGAGTGAACTATGTGCTGAGCATCTCAGTGTTAGGTCTTCAAATCTGTAAAGACATTTACAGAGAAACAGAAAAAGGTACAGAGAATAACATAATTTTTCTGTTTAAAAAAAAACCCTTAAAGTAATACCGAAAAACCTACTGCCTTGTTTTTCTGTACTTTTCAAGTCACAGGATCAGAAGTTACACCTTTGATTACTTTGATCTATACATCTGGGAAACACCTGATGACTTGGGGAAAAATTCCGGTTTGATTGCATAAAATACATTAAAATTTACAGGGATAACAATATTCACCAATGAAATGCTCTAAAGATTCCTTAGTCAAATGTACTGTTACACAACTGCTGTTTCAGCATTAACCTATGACCGTGAAAAGCCATAAATGGAAGAGGGCACCATAGTATCTACATATGATCCTCAAGACCAGTTTTACTAGGAGTTTACTTAAATTTTTCTGGTTTTATTGTTATTGCTTGTAACAGATGCACCCAAATTCAGTCTCGAAACCATAGCATAATGCAGGAAAGAGTAAGTAAGCATCTTATTCGCAGATACGCAGTGACTTGTCAGGAGCATTCTACAGTAACACTGTGGGACAGGGCTGACCTGATCACAGAGCATTCACATTCCAAACTACTGAAGGACTGTATGACTGTGCCAGACAGATGCAGGTGTAAATATCTCTGCCTTTACCTTCCTGCTGCACTTTTCCACCAGCGGTGTTGTGCCAAGGCAAGCGAATTGAAGTTCGTAAAGGAGTACTTCTTTGTCCATCCAAATAACTCAAATCTTCCAATTTGGTTGAACTTGTTGCTAGAGTATTAAAGAACTGAAGCTTATTTTTCTCTCAACACAAGTTACAAAGAGTGTTATTATTTATTACAGTTCTTCATCCACATGTTACTTACAGAGAAGTTTTTCTAGACAATAGCAACAAAGTCATTCATGTTGTAACATTTACAAAATGCATTTCACTCAAGTTCACTAAGATTTAATTGGGTTTTTCCCCATTTAAATGGCACTCAGTTCTCCCATTGAGAGAGTTTCCTTTTTTACTGTGGGAACAACCACATCAGCGACGTCAGAAGTGTTAGAACAGGTTCAGGTAATACCTGCTAATACACTACATGTCACCAGGCAGAGTCCTGGAATAACTGGTAGACTTTTGAAGTGTTTCAAAAGTTCTGACCTAATCAATACCTACCAGAAAGCACAGTTACAGCCCTCTGGATGAAGGTTTTAAACAACTTAGGTAATGTTCATCTGTTCAGTTCAGAACATAGGCTTGTTTTTATCCTATAGAGATACTTTTATACTAACGACAAAGATTCAAAAGAAATGTCCTATCATTAAGAAAATCCTTGGTTTTGACCTCGGGACTTTACCTGCAACAGAGTTTGGACGAGGCATTATTAAAGAGCCAGAACTCTGAGCATAAGGAAGGGGACCCTCTCCTGTTGGTACTTCCTTTGGCAAATTCTCAGAAGATCCAATGGCTTCCTCTTCTGCAACTGGTGAACAATTATCTGTTCTTCGGTCACGACTGATGCCTTGATGTTTTCCAGCTCTGAGACTCCCATCCTTACTCCATTCTAAACTGGATCCACTACGATCATCATTTTCTGATGAACTTGTTATAGTGGCTGAAAAAGAGGAAAAAAACCCAAGTAAAGTCAGAAGAATATTACACATTAGAATTTTCATTCTCAAATGGCATTGTGAAACATAAATGACAAAATTTCAGTGTTGTTCAGAGGTCTGCAGCTTCAGCCTTGCAGGATGGTGAGGTACTCATACAACTCTGAATTCTTCCAGCTTAGGCTCACACTCATAAGAAATATAAGATTGGATGCTTCAATTCAACAGCTTGTATTCTAAGAAATACTAATAATATGGACATACAATTTACAGGCAGTAGAAGAAAAAAACCCAACTTTTCAGGCACTCCATTAATCTCTGCACACACTTAGATTGTACGTCAATATGACAAATTTATTTCATTTTTATTGTTGCATCAAAAAAATCTGGTTCCTCCTGAAGCATTAAATCTTTAGAACTCTGATTCCTCTTGGAGGGAAATGCAGCAAAAGGAAACCTGGGTGCTCAAGATTTCCATACTGACACAGCAGCAAGGATCCAGCAAAGCATTAATTTTGGCCAGCAGCCCAATCTTTTCTCCTACTTAGCTCCTTGCTGAGGATTAAAACCTGCCTTTACTACTATTATGTCAAACTCAATAGAAGCAAAGAAGAATTCAGTTACAGCAGTAAAAGACTGGAAAACTAAAGGAAACCTGAACTGTAAGTAAAAAAGAGGAAAATGGAGAAAAGACTGATTTCCCATCAGTCTGCTGGTCTGGAAAAAATAGTGGGAGTAGAAATACAAAGGAGGCCCACATAACTAGCATGAAAGCGCAAGATATTTTCATGGGTGGATGAACCCTGCCAAAGACATTAGAAAACATATACTTGCTAAGTGTAATTTAAAATGCACATGTGCTAATAAGAGATTTGAATGCACAAACATACTTGCATATAAAAACCAAAAGCACAGGTCACTTAGCAGAAAGGTGCTTCTTCCTTCCCTTCTTGGTTTCATGCCTTTAGAGATATAAGGTATGCTGCCCTGGGTAGCCAAGAGACAGAGGGTGTTCAAATTTTCCTGGGATTTGAGACATGAACAGGAGCTCTGCAGAAGAGCAGCAGATGATTTTCATGCAGTCCCGCAGCCATGAACCGCACGTACTTGACTGAAGGAACACAAGGGAGTTCCCCCTGCTCTTGCACTCATACACTCATCCTTCCTTTTCAGTAGGTCAATAAGCAACTTTTATCACTGTTCTAAAATACCTTCTTTAAAATACTGGTACTTACAGGATTATACAATAATGATGTTGTCATGCCAGTACACTATTTTAAACAAACATGAGGCCATTCTGACCTTATTGAGAACATGGACATACTCTTGGACTACTTCAAGCTTGTCAACCATGGCTAGTATGTTCACATCAGTATCTACATTTGTGCTCTTTTCCCAAAAATAACAATTCTGCGATATCCTTTCCTTTGCATCAAGGTGTTCATGCTATCTCAAAACTAGATCCTACACGAAGCTGTTCACATATCAATCTGACATGGAAGGAGTACACAGGATCATTTTCTTCAACTGAAACACTGAAGTTTTATACAGGAGTCTTTTGACCCATGACAAACAATGTCTCTTAGGGTAACTGATCAGTAAAAATTATTTATACTGAGCTGGTTGGTACAAGGAGCTTGTAACAGTTGGGCTGAGAGGGTGGCTTCCTCCAATGGTCAGTGACTCCCCACACAAGATGCACATATACCCTCAACTCAGCCATCTTTTAACGGAGGATCACACAATTTCATCTCTTCCACAACGTTCCATATTAGCTTCATTTTCATGCCAGTTACTCAAAAGTCTCCAGTGTTTTGAAACAGTTTCATTTAGGCTATTCTCATAAGAAATCACATCAATTATCGTTTCCTAAGTTGGAAGTTAAACCAACTTCAAGCTCTGCTGTGCTTCACCATTATGAAAAGCACTGTTAAGACCACTACAATGGAAAAGAAAAAAGGCATGAGAAAACAAGGAATGGAGAAAACCAGAGGAAATTAATTATTTCAAAGGAAAAAGTGGAGAAATTAGAACTGCACCAGGAAAACAAAAGAAGCGAAATGCACACCTAACAACAGCAGCTGTTATAGCCAAGAACAGGATTTTGATCTTTCAAAATGGGATCCACAGACAGTGTAAACAGAACACAGTGACATAAAGCAGCTGTTCAGACTTGTACAATTAAGAGGAAAGTAATTTCTCCTACCTGTACTGCTAATGAAAATGCTCACCTATAATCCCACTGTCCTTGCTCTCCAGGGTGGAGCTGGGGGTGCTGATGGTGCCGCAGGGACTGCCCTTGTTGGCTGCTGCTTTGCCAGCGCAGCTGTTGAGGGTTGAGCAGGGACTGTCGGTGCTGGGCGATGTCGTGCTGCTGGTGAGGGTGGAACAGGGACTCACTCCTTGGCTGGCAACTGCACACTGCCGTGGGAAGAACAAGAAACACTGCACACCAGGCTGGACACTGTTGGGCTGAAAACTAGAGACCTTGAGGTGAGGTAGAATAAGAGCGAAGTGAAGGACCCATCTTTCAAGTGAAAACGTCAAGAAGTAAAGCCTTGTCTAGACTGGGAATCTTAATCTTTCACATTACTCTTAAAAAGTAACTGCTGAAGAAAAAAGGGAGTTTCACAGTTCAGTGAAAGAGCTGCAGTCAGGCAGATTTCTTTTCTATTTAAAACTTTACTGGATACTCTTCCCCTCCACCTCTTGTATTTACTCTTTTGAGTTGAAAAAATCTGGAACTGCAGTCTTATTAATTTTTCACTATCAGTGTGAAGACCCAAACTAATGCACTAAGGTTTAGGAGGGCTGGGACTAAAAGTGGAGAGAGTAAGGGGAAGAAGCAGAGGTTGGTAGTTACTGTGAAGTTTTAGTTAGCAGGTGAGTTTCATGTGGATAGTAGCTGCTTGCTTCTCTCCAGTCCGAAATGACAGAGAAGGACTGTCTGATAGAACTTCTCAGGAAGAAACAAACACACCCCTCTCCCCAGGCATGCTCCCATTTTAACAAAACACTGGCCTTCTCCATTCTTGGAAATCACTGAAAACATAAGGCAAAAATTTCCTCCTAAATACTAAAAGCAGAGAGAATTCTAGAAGCTATTCACAGTCACAGCAGATTAGAGTTAACCTCCAGAAATGGTAAGTCTATCCAGTTTGTGTTTTTTGAAACTGCAAATTTATCTTGCATTCTTGAAAACAAACACTTGTTAAAATTAAAATCCAGTTCTATTGCTATATATCTATTAAAAGGGATGGTATTTAGGCAGGTATCAAGTGACTGCAACTACCAAATAGAGGAAGTAACTAGTCCTCTCTGAAACAGGATGAACATTAAATATATTATATTCCATTATCATACCATAACTTCGCTTTTCTCTTCCATGTGAGCAGAAGTCGAGATCCCTTCCCCCAGTAAAAACCCCAGTCTTGTCATCAATTCTTGTGCTGCAGGAGAACAGCTTGAATCTTTGTCAGGCTTTGCTTTGGATTGGGAGGAAAAAAGTTGAAGGTTAGAGTCTTATATTCGGAAACAGTTAAAAGAGGTAGTAAAAGTACAACCAAATTGTCCGTCCAACTTTTAATTGCTGGTGGGTCATGGATCCTCTGCATAACTGCATAAATCTAGGGGAGGAAAAACCCACCTGCCAGTCAAACCAGAAATGTTTAAGTGCAATCAGTTCATCATTGGACTGATGAGTGACATAACACAACAATTCTTCTAATAGCAGTATTAAGCTCAATGCTCTAAAAGCTTAGTGGCAAGCTGAAATTCTATTTCTGTCATATAAAAAACCTGGAGAGTAGTTAATAACACAGATGTTTTGTAATCTCACAGTTAACACTAGAACTAGTACCATACATTTTTGTTTTGCTTGCTATGCAAAAGATGTGACACCAGTTCTGAACGTCCCAGCTCTTCTGGTGCAAAGATATTTAATTTTATCAGTACAGTGCTTTGAAATGTCTTCTGGCATCCAACAGACAGAACAACAAACAATTCAAAATGAAGCAACTTGCAAAAAAAGCAGCCAAGCACAGCTCTGCCCTGGCACATACTCTTGCTAATGGAATCTCACAAACAAGCATTTCCAGCCATTTTCCTTCTTTGATGCCAGATGTCTGGCATCATCCACCAACCTGTGACCATCTGCTCTGACAGGAACATTTACAGGGCATTTATCTCTTTTGTCCGTTATTATAAAAGAAAATATATAGCCTGTCCCATCCTCAGGTATAAACAGCTAATTAAATCAGGAGCATCACTGTACCACTTGGAGAACCAGCTCCCAGCAGGAGCTGTTACCCCAGAACTGCCAAGGGGGACACTGAGGAGCAGCTGCACGGCCACTTCCCAGCCAGCACACCGGGGCTGCTGGTGCCACCCCACACTGCTGGGAGTCAGCAAGGACACCCAAACAGCTCCAGCACTTCAACTTTTGGAGACGTTGTGCAACAAACGATTCCCAACTGCTATAGAGCGCCTCAGCGGGCAAGAGAAGTAGGTGCCCAGACTTACAGATGAATTTTAGGAGAGGAGAAACAAGACCCTCAGCTGCAGCACCTTCCGCACCACCACCGAGAGGAGCTGGGGTGAGGGGGGAACCCACAAAAAATCCCAGCTGAACTGTCCCTTGGCCTTCCCTTCACAGTGTCACTGAGCCAGACAGTGTCAGGACAATCTTTACTCTCTGTGAGGAGCATGTGGGTCTCTAACCATGTACGACACAGCTGACACTCAGTGGTACCTGCAAACAGCACATCCTTCCCCAAGCTGCAGACTGGAAGAGAAATACAGAAAATAACTGTAACTGAACAGCCTGACCATAGCACCACTTCAACAATGGCCTAATTTTATGAGTGACATAAACCCCAATGTTTGCAAACATGAGCAGTTTACTAGTCAATCCTCTGTCTTTATTTCACTCCAGCTCAATGCCTACTTGAATGCATGTATTTCTTAATTTTGCGGACAGCTTGAGGTTTTACTCTTCAAGACAGATTCTCACTTAATCCCAAAAGAAAGAAGTCTATGAAAGTAGATAGCAAAAGTTTTTTTATCTCAGAATTTTTACAAATTGACAGGCCTCCAAATATTTGCCTGGAAAATATATTTCCTCTTAAAAATAGCCATTTTAAAGATTACAATTAATCTTTTAAGTCACAATCGTGGAAACTACAGTTTGTGAAATCAACATCTTCATTCTCCTCTCAAAATTACAAACCTTATTATTATTAAATTATAATATTTGACAAGTCTGAGTAAATGTTAGGCAGAGTACCAAATTCAGTCAGTAACAGAGATCAAAGCTAAGAGCCTAAGGTGTTCAACCCAACATCCACTGTTTGATCCTTAAACACCAGAACCTGGTGCTGATCTCCAGCAGCCTCACCATCTGAGAGCACAGCTCTGTGAGAGGAGGAAAATCACAACATGGTCACCTTCAGACTAGGGGGACAAAGACTACATGCTTTCCCAGCTGGACCTACAACTTTAATGCCAGCACTACAAGATGGCTGTGAAGATGAAGGCACAAGAGTGACCAGGGGAACTATACTGTATCAAATGGATGGTGAAAACAATTTGAAATAGTTCTATTTTTGCTACAAAGTGCCTGTATTTTAGAAAGAAAACACTGGCTTTTTAAACCGTAGTTTCCTTTAAAACTGAAACAAAAGGAAAACGAAAGAATTTTCACCCGGAACATCATCAGTTATATCCACTGACCTTAATGTGGTTAGTTAAACTGAAAAATTAATCTAAAAATACATGACACATACTGACATACGTGTCATGACATTCACTGTAAAAGCCATGCTCTGTCACACACTAGTCAGATTAAACCAACATGAAACTTTCCAAGAATGCCAGTTAACTCTAGGGAGGTGGCTTCTCCCAGCTTTGCCAACACAGGAGTTAACTGTTACCGCCTTTGTCAGCAAATTTTTACAAAACTTCTAAAATGAAGCACTGCAAGGAATGCAATTCTACACACTTGAGTCAAATTATAATTAAAAACAAGTTCAGAAAAATGCCAGAAGGCCTTTGCTCTGTGGCAGTCACCAACACCAGGACATCACTTTGCCTGCAGTGAATGACCAGCCCCAAGAACTCAGACAGCTCTAAAGATAAGCTAGGTGTAATGGCAAGCACCTCCTCCTTGCAAAACACTGTTCCCAACACAGAATGGAATTTCTCATCCTACAGCTCATTAGCACACACTGTGTGAAGCGGCAGTGACGCTGATGTGGCAGGACAGCCGAGCAGACACTCACCGTTCGCGCCGGCCTCTCCTGGCTCCGACCCCTTCCGCAGCGGCAGGGCTGCCTCACCTGGCACTCTGGGGCTTTCCACATACTTGGGCTTCCTGACCGGACCTGCAATGGGAATGAGCTGAGCATATCTAACCCTTTCCAGATGGACCACAAGCTTCCTATGTCCTGTATCCTCTATGATGTAAAAAAACCAGAGAAATTATTTCTCACACACACAGCTGGTATCACAAAGATCAGCGAGCTGCTGCACTTCCACTCTTGTGAGAAACACAGGCTCTGGGCTTTTCAGAACACAAAGTCTGCTAGAAAACAAACCCAATGTATGTGGTGTCTAAACTGCATACTGCATGTTACCCCAGTAGCTGGTCTCCCTCCTCAGTGCTGATGTGTAACTCAGGTCTACACCTCAGGCTCTCAACTGTTCTCCACCTGCTCTGCACTTCCCACACTAACAGAGCAAAACCCCTTCAGGGAGCAGAGGGACTGTGGGCCTGATTCCAACTGTCCCACATTGCCCCTGATAAAGGGGCTTTCCCCTTCTGCAGTTAGGGTCTTCAAAAAGCATCCTTCTCCTTGGCTCAGAATTCAAGGGCACACCAAAGCTCTCTCACACTTTGTTTATTAAAACCTCAGCCTATATGTAGGCTGTGGCACATTAAGCATCCTTCTTTCCTTTTGGCAGCAGCCTCGGATGCTACATTACGTCTCTGAAAACTACATTGATTTCTTGCTCATTTTCCTGAGCACTTTAAGACTCATGACTGCTTTTAAGGACAAGTTGCATCTCTCCTCTGTGATCTCAGGCTCCCAGGGTCACAATGCCACAGAGCTGGGAAGGCCTGGCCACCCCATCACAGGGTAACATGCATCATTTGCCCAGAACAATCTGGGTGGACCCATCTGCTCTTTCAGATTTCCACCTAGAAGTGCAATATGGGAACATGGTGACAACCTAATTTCTAAGCTAAGAAATACTGGGCAGGAAGTGTCAGTCCTACACAAACACATATTTGCATCTCTAGTAGAGATTCTTGAGTCGATTTCACTTTTTACACCAACAGCTCGGCACCAACACCAGAGGGGGCTCTTCCAATGCTACTGTCTAACAAAAATAAGGGGCATTGGTCCTGGCAAAAGCAGCTAAAAACACATTCCCTTGAAACAAAATCACATTCCTTAAGGAGACAATAGTCCACACCTGTCATCTGTAAGCATAAGTATAATCAAACATATCCAAGTTGGACAACAAAAGCACTCATTCTAAAAGAACAAAAAAACCCCAAAACGTGTAGCAGTTGTAAAATTAGATCAGCATGGAAATATCTTCAGGATCTATGTTTAACACTTGTGCTTTAAGCTGTGGAGGAGGCCCTTTACTGAATTTTGATCCTCACAAACTGCTGTGGAAGTGACTTACAGTGCCTACAAACCTGATA
The DNA here is from genome assembly GCF_965178545.1 of Coloeus monedula. Lineage (NCBI taxonomy): Eukaryota > Metazoa > Chordata > Aves > Passeriformes > Corvidae > Coloeus > Coloeus monedula. Next base: position 40,331,011 of record NC_138787.1, on the reverse strand, counting down.
TACAACATTGGAACAAGTAGGAGAATTCATGGTAAATTTATTTTCATGCACTAATCTAAAACAGGACACATGAATTAATCCTTGGATGAAAAGGACCCATTTAAATGTGAACTGCATCTGCAGAACAGCAGCTCTTTTCCAGAAGTGTAAGATGGCTGAATCAGGTCTGACGGAAGGTTCATCCGGGACAGGGCTTTATCAGCAGCAAACTGCAGAGGAATCTAAGTAAGGGAAAACACACTCCCTGCTATGCTCTCGTGACTACTGCTAAGTGCCTTATCATTTCCGGAGGCAGAAGTGGTCACTTGCTCTTTAAGAGCTCTAGATGATTTTTCTTCCAAGAGCTAACCCCAGCCTTTCTTTCACAACCTGCAATATCTGCAGGTGAACACAACACTGCTGGACACAGTAACTACACTGTCTTCATTTCAATGCAATTGCCTTTTTTCCAGAGGGACAAATACCAGTCCAGTCTATTACCATGACTTCTCCTTCAGTGCCATTCCACACTGACCATCACTCCTGCAGCCTGTTCTAGCTCTGTCCTAAATCTACTGCAGATTTTTAAAGTTGGTATCACCAGAGCTACACCAGTTTCCTCCCAAAGAGGACAAACTACAATTTATACAACTCCATAACTATATATTTTTAAAGTCATCTATTGCTTTGCTAGTAATTCTTAATGCTTTTTTGACTGCAGAAGAGCTGATTCCTCAGAAGATCGTTGTAACTTGTGCACCTCCATCCTTTCCCTCCTATCAGCACTAAGTGGATCTGTAGCTGTACTGATCCTGGGGATTGCCCAATGCAGGCACAGGACCTTGGAGCTCAGACAGCTTAGTGCACACAGGGGGAACAGCCCCCCACAGCTCCCAAGGGTAGGGCACAGAACTGCAGCCTGAGATGAAACCAGTTCTCTGACCTAGTCTAGCCTCAAGAATCAGGTATGAGGATTAATTTGCTTATTAATTAGAAGTTTTAATTGAAGTTTAATTTCAAAACGTACTAAAGTTCTGTTGTACGTTTATGCAAGACTCTCCCAGCAGTCACTTCTGGCATTCACTGATGGAAATTCACTGATTTCAAAGGAAATCTTTCTCTGTTCAAGCATTATTGTATCATTAACCTAAGGCAGCAAACATTTTTTTCAAGTGCAGGAGCAACATCTTTCACTCATATCTTAAACTCCACAATCGTTTATTTTGGAACATCCCTTATAAATCAGTATTTTCATTCTTTTCGTTCAGCCTCCTAAATCAGACTATAATCAATTATTACCCCTTTAAGACAACAAATACCAATTTAGCTGCACACCTGTAAGATTGCCAATCCAAACAGTGTTCCATTCTAGCTTTGTAGTAGAAGATAACTCAACTTACTGTGACAGTTTTTCATGTACCGCTCCCCTGCCCAGGACTGTCCTGCTGACAACTTTTTCTTAGTTCTGTTTGTTTCTGCTCTTTTATCCACCTTTTCCTCAACTAATTATTTTGTTAAGGAAGTTTCTGATTCCAAATGAACTGACAGGTTTAGTATGCCAGTGATTTCAGGCTCCCTAGTGATTTCAGATGTAATTTCTCTCCTTGCTTTTTTTATAGCTAGAGTTGAGCACTGAACTGGGGCCAGAAACACTTGTAAACGCTGAGCTCTCCTCACAGAGCAGAGCTCCCACCTCCTATGCAAACAGGTAAAGCACAGTGTATGTCTGTCTGTCTGTCCCTGACCCAAGGACTGTGCAGCTCTCCCTGTCCCCACGAGCTGTGCACACACCTGCTCTCACGCTGCAGTCCTGGTGAGCCCACACACCAGGCCAGGGACACTCACTGGTACCAGTGGGGACAGGCTGTGCTCCCAGCATGGAGGGACTGAGAAGCTCAGGCTTCAGCCTGGAGACGACCTGGGGCCAGCAAGCCAGAGCGAGGGGATCAGGATGGGACACCAGAGCTCTGAGCAGCAGTTTCAAGAGACACCAAACCCAGAGTGCTGTCCTGGACCAGCCACTTCCCAATCAATCTGTGTGTTCCCAACAGACCCCGAGAACTTGCTAAGCGTTAAGGTACCTGAGTGCTTTTCTCATGGGCCACCTGAGAACTGATAATTATGCACAGAACAAATATGCCTATGATTGAACAAAATCCTCTTAATCCAAAGGGACAGAATGAAAACACTGCTCTCCCCACAGCACTTCTGCAGCTAATCCACACCCGCAAAAGCATCCTCCTGAATCATCTGGAGTGGAAAACTACACAAGTATACAACTCTCACAGAAGAAATCATTCCAAGCATAACATTCTTTTCCCATCACTGAAATTTTAATTAAAGAAGAGAAACTAAAAAAAAAACTGAAGCAACCTAGAATGTAAAACAACCTTCAAAATTAGCAAATGGTCATATGAGTAAAAATGTGTCTGACAGGAAGGGGGGGGAAGTACTTTTCCATTATTTTAAATTGAACAGTTTCTGTTTGGACTTGTATACTGCTTGAATGTAAATTTACAAACTGGCCTTACAATTTGTCTACTGCTGTTGTTGCTGTTTTTCATATGGTCCTACTGCTAAATGGTAAATTACTGGAATTTACTACGTTGTTCAAAATGTTTGCAATACCTTCTGCTTAACAAGACACAGTCTAAGATTCTTTTAAGCCCCATCTATCGATGAGTGTGCAACTTTCTAAAAAGGTAAGAAAATTAAGTCTAAAACACACTTTCATCATTAGATAGATCACTTTTGGTGGATTGCTGGTTTTCCAACAGTTTGATGTGATGGATAACCAGATGGCGAGTGAATGAAGCATTAATAGAAGGAATAAATTTACTCCAGTCCCAACAAAAATACGAACACATTTTAAAGAAATGACAAAGGACAGCAATACTTGTGGCTCACACAGGAGCAAAGCCAAGCAGAAGTGCCATCAGAACAAAAAAGCAAACCCAAAATTACACCTCTGAAGCTACAGAGCAACACACACTTGGAAAAATGCAGAAAAGGCAATGAAAGGAAGAGCAGTAAGAACAACTTGTAACTAAATTACCTTACATGTAGGATTTTTGTGCTTTAGACATCACCAACTTGAGTCTAAGTCTGTGAAACAGTCTGAATGTCAACACCAGTTACCCAAAACCATAAAATACTAAATAGTGCATTTTTTACTGCAGAATGTTCTTCCATGCATTATTTAACCATGAAAACCAATTTTTATCCACGCATCATACAAACACAAGATCAGCAAACAGAGATGCAGGAGCAGATAAACATCAGCCAGAGCAGACAAATTTCCTGGAAAAGCAGGAATGTACTGAGAACGAAGCCCTCAAACACAAATGTTTTCATGAACATTAGTGCAAGTAAGTATTAATTAACTACAACTTCTAGTTTTTAATTTGTAACTGTGAAACACAGTATCAGAAAAATCCATTTTTAATCTACTAATCAAAAATTTTAACTAGAACAACTCAGACTCAAGAAAAAAACTATGAAGAACTCTTCAATAAAATCTGAGTATCTCATAGTGAGCATACTCTTTAATCATTACCATTGAGAATACATACAGTGTATTGTTTCAGTCTAACAGCCACTAAACATAATTTTATTTCAGGGAAATAAATTATGCAAGGATATCACCTGATATATACCTGACCATCAACATGCCAGGGTTGTATGAACAGAACAAAGGCAGAATCAATAACCATGTGGCAAGGGACAATCTTTTCTTCTGCCCTATTACAGTTTCAAAGACTTCAAAAAAATATTAACGATATTAATCTACACCAAAAACCACATCTCTAAGTAGTTGCTTTGTCTTCATCTGTAAACTGAGAGGACTGAAATTAGAATTTTGTTCTACTATTGTTAGACAACTTCATCACTACAACTCGACTTCAGAACACTACTTCAGCTTCCTGTGCAATCCTTTCTTCTTTCACTCACCATATCCTGAAAGATCTGTAACTTGCTGTCATGCTACTGAAACAGAGAGCTTTGAAACCAGGACATTGGTATAATCCTTGTTACTACCCTTGTCCCAGATACCAGACATCTAATTTATATTAAATCATCTTCCATTAGCTAGAGTTTGGTGAAAGTCAAAGGAATAGCACAATGTTTCTGTCAACCTCCTACCACCTGGTTAGGTCTTTGTACAAAATAATGACACATAAATGCCAGTGCATTCCCAGCACTGTAGCATCTCAGGAAAGTCTTTTCCCTTGGCTGTGGATCACAGTGGAATGACTTTGCAGTCATCAGGAATATGGTTCTTCGGTCATGACTTATCAACTGTTCAGCATTTTCTGTGCTGACAAATCCCAGATTTTGAACTCAGTTCCCAGACCTTAAAAACTCAAACCTGTTGAGTGCCTCCACAGGCAATAGGAATATGGACAGTTTCACCTGCCTCTCCCACTCTGACTCAAGTGAACCCAAGTGATGCCAGTGTGCTGGAATGATTTCTATGCACAGAATGCTGATAAAAGGAGCCCGATGGAGCCCCATATTTAGCCTGGGTCACACACCAGTGTGTAGGCACCACTGAGGACACAACTGCTGAAAACGAACAACTTTCTTGTCACTTCCACAGCAATTTATCTATTAATACATTTGTGTATGGAGATACAAGTAAAATAAATGAACTGTAAAAGCCGCAAACAACACTCACTCTTACACAGTCACTAACACGTGCACAAACAAAAGTTTCTGCAGCAGTCCTCTACCTGATACACTAACCATAAATAACCAGTTGTAATCATATTCAGACACTTCAGTGTAAGTATTTACAACACCAATTACAATAAATTTTTGCCACATGAAATAATACATTCTATTTAATAACCAATTACTTTTTTAGCCTGGAAACTGCACTGCTCTTGCTGCAAAAGTTTAATAGGATTTTACTATGTTATTTTATGCAACATTTATCAATAACTGAGTTAACATGTTATGAAGATTTTAGGTGCTCATTGTTTCATCTTACCTGGAGACTTCTTGTTTGCTCTTGCCTGCATCAGATAGGACTGGCGTGGCAGCAGAGGCGAGGACGGCAGTGACATTGAGACTCCTTTGGCCAAGTTCGTTCTGTAAGTGTCCTGGGAGCCTGGCTGGTCACCAGTGGGGAAATCTGCATTGTGGCCAGATGTTGATGTAACCTGCAAGGCATTCTCTGGGCAGCAGTCACCTGCTAAAAATAAAATTTTGTCATCATTAGGTGATGTGCCAAAATAAACAGCCTAGAGTTGCATTGAAATTGAAGTATTTAACACAGGAAAACATTTGACAGTAGCAGTTGAGCATGACTCGCCCTACTGTGCTCCCTCCACTGCAGAATCCAGATAACCACTGGGAAAATGTAAATACACAAGTAAGCAACGGTTTAATTTAATGTAATGAAGACAAAAAGGGGGAAGAAAAACCTCACTTTCAACAGAGTCAGTACTTTTCAGATTTCGTCCTTAGGGTTAACATCAAGTTTCCTATGAAGATAAAAGTATTTTTCAAGCTAAAAAGGTGTTTTAGCACCACTGTAATAGCCTGAAAGTCAGGACCACCTGAAATATTGTTTACTGAACTAGTTAAAGGAGGGTTGGGCTACCCCTTACATGCAATGAAAAGGTAGACTACTAACAGACACACTCAGAGGTGGGCAGTCTTAAGATTTGTTTTTCCATTTTCAGTGGGAATAAAGAGGCTAAGGATTTTCTTTCTCTGTTCTTCTGAAAATTAAACTTTAACAACAACCAATTTAAACACAGATTTAACATTGGGGATATTATTCTTTATTTTTCAATACAGAATATGTGAGTTAGCTTCAAAAGGTGTTGAAAACAGAGTAGAATGGTAATGCAGCTAAATATAACTAGAAAATACTGGAATTCTTGTCTTTTTACTAGATACATATCCAGGCAGTAGTTTGGAATTTGTACGTCTTTCAGGAGGACTGCTGACTCATCCACCTGCAATTCCTTCATTTCTATTTTCCCTTTTATGATGGCACAATCTGTGTAATTCATTGCCTTCTTAGTACATTTTTGCAATTTGAATTAATTTATCCTTCTCTATTGTATATGAAACATTACAACATGGAAGAGAGCTGGATGGAGCTAAATAGTTCTAATCAGTAAGTTTAGAGTATTTGATCATGACAGCAACTGCAAAGATATTATACAGTCAATATACAGAGACACTACTGCATCTTAGCAATTTTTGTTCCAGCAGTACTCTGGTTTTTCTTTATTCTGATGCTGTGGAGAGCAGGCTCCCATGACTCAAGATTCTGAGAGCAGTATGACTTAAAAGACAAAAATCTAAAATGTGTACCACAGAAATTCCCCTTTTCAATCACTTAATTTCCTAATTTTACAATGAGCCTTTGCACATTACCACTCATATCCCCATGGTGTTCAGACAGAACAGCTCTTTGGAGCAAAACCCATACCTTGAGAAAACTCAACCATACTGGCTTCAGCCTAAGGGTGTTGTATCCTCAGTGATGGTGAATGTGTTTGAACAGTACTGTGTTCTGCTGAAGCAGGAAAACTCCTGTTATAAATGTAAAACAGTTACGAAACTAGGGAATAGCAGACACCTACTAGACAAGTATCATTCCAAAAAAGGAGGAACAGAGCCCTGCTTCTCCAGGCCCTTTTTAAAAAGCTGTTAACTCAAGGTAACAGACCAACCCCACACTTGGGAGCTCAGAAACCATGCAGACCAGGAATAGCAGAGAACCAGCAGAGCATGTACACCATAGTCCCCGGAATGCTGCCCCAGCCATAGGCACAAACCAGCTCTTCCACTAGAACTCCCCTCGGGGCCCAAGAGCAGCTCCAGTGGAAGGCTGGTGCAGGCCCTGTCCCAGGCTCTCCTTTGCTCAGCACACAGGGGGCACGGAGCAGGGCTGGCTCCATGCCCGGGCCAGGCTGCCAGGGGCTCCCAGTGCGGTGGCCCTGCCCAGGGCAGCGCGGCCTCAGCGCGGGCTCCCGGCTCCGCAGCACCGACCAAGCCTGCAGCATCTCGGGTGCACCCACAAACGTGTGGCCCCTGCAGCGCAGCATCCATATCGGCAAGAGGAACCTCATTTATGGCTGCCTCCAGTTCAATTACATGTGGGATAATGAGGTGTGGCAAGCTTTTTACATGCTTAGATCATCCTTTCCTAAGTCTCTAAATCTATCCTGTAGATTTTATTTACCCTAATCCTGCACTTTCTATTTTGAGTAAATTGGACTGATGATGAATCTCCACATTTCATCCAAATAACAGAAAATTCCCACAACATACCTGGATCTACACATGACAAGACAGACCCAAAGTTACCAAGCTTGTGGGATCCACCTGATAATAGATTATGCTTCCCACACAGCAATTTAACATTAGGGAAACAATACTAGAAAAATACATGAGAAATACCTGTCAAAATACAATTTGTTACAATGCTGAGATACTAGCAGATGCCACACACTGATAAACACAAAACCCCAAAATTACTTGTTACTAACTTATTAAAGGTTAGTAATTTAAAATATTTTAGCTACCAGAACAATACTTTAAAATTACATGACATTGCCTGGTGTCTACCAGAGTATAAAGCTGGCTACGTCAGTTCTGGAGTGGAAGATGACCTCTCACAAGTTCATTAGTGTCAAACAAACACATAAGGCAAGGTGCCGTGAAACCTCACCTTCATTTTTTTAAAACCTCTGAGCTGTACATTTTCCACTGCCAAGCAGCCTCTGGACAAAAACCTTTCATAAGCATCAATCAACGCTGGAGTTCTTACTCAGTAGTTAAAGTAACCACAGAAACAACTTAAAAGCTTTAAAAACCACACACAAAAAGCTTGGAGAACGAAAATCAAATCCCAATTTAGCTGCACCTAAGGATGCAACTGAATGGCATAATCTGATTAACAAACTACTTTTTTTTCCTTTAGATATGAAAAGATACAAGGATGGCTGACTACAGCAATGATTTTGCCGAGCTTAATATTCTAAAAGAGAACTTGAACTTTAAGATTAAAGTCCTACCGAATAGGGAGGATAACTAAAATGGAAACCTTCACAGAGTCTGTATCAGTATTAAACATAATAAAATGCATCTAATTCTTCACTCAATGTAAGTTGCTTAGAAACCAGAAGAATGGCAACTACGTTACCAAAAAACGTGTAAACTGAGTTTGATGTGGATGTGGGAATTCAGATCATTTTAACATGAGGGAATAGGACCACAACTTTTGCAACAACGAGAGCTGAAACAATGAATGTGCAGCCTCCTTGATCCTGGACACTGAGAGCAGCCACAGAGCAAACTCTGTTCCATGGATTCCCTCAACAGGCCCTTCTGGGATAGCCTGTTTCGTCTTTCTCTCCATTAACCTTTCAACGGAAGTGAAACAAGACTCTCAACCCACTTAAGAAAAATATCTGATATAAAATTGTGCTACAACAGAAGAAATCTTAAATTCTGCAGTTCTGCTTAAGATGTTTTAAAAAGAAAAAAAAAGTGCTAACACTGCAGGATGCTGTTGCTGACCAAGGCTCCCTGTGAGTCCCATAGAGTGAAGAGCACCACCAAATCCAACACTTCAATGTGCTCACACGTTACTACTGACAGTCTTAAACTCCATTCTGCTTCATAAGATGTGCTTCATCCTAACAAATATTAAAAAAAGATATGACCTTACAGATAAGTTCAGAAGGAAACTATATGTGGGAAAAAGAAAACAGTAAGAACAAGGAAAGACATCCAAACTGGAAAGCCCCTTCCAGAAAAAGGCATCTTCTCTATGTCTATGTAGTAAGAAACTGTTTAAGGATTACCAAACCCAGTAGGTTTAATGCTCTTTCAATAGAACTGACAGGCAAGTGTACACAGAACTCTGTAACAGGGCTATAAGGTGTAGTATAAGGTGCTTCATTTTTATTGTAAAACACTGACCATTGCCCTTTAAAGGTTCTGTGTCTTTCAAAATTGAAAAGCTTACGTGTGTGTGTGGTTGTACATACACAGCCAGTCCAGCTTCGGGAGAGGGCAATCCAGGAGGGCCTGGGGAGCCCAGTGTCCCAGTCTGCCCAGTTAGGACAAGGCAATCCAGTCACACCACTACCAACACCTACCAGGAGCTGCAGAACCATTCCTGCCAAGTGGAGCCATCCATAGCCAGCCTTCTGGGACAGGACACAGGCTGCTGGCATGGAAAATACATGCATGAGGGAAGAGCAACATTTAATTCTTTTGCTCTTGAGACTCTGGAAAGACCAGAAAAAGAGAGAAACTAGCATGGAATGGGAAGAAAACACATTACAGCCTGAGTAAAAAGAAGCAGTGAAGTGCACTGAGTGAGAAACAACCCAGGTAAAATTAGAATAAATGGTTTAAATGGTGAACCTTTACCAACTCTGCTCGTACTTGACATTATTTGCTCACTTCCTGGCATTTATTTCTGCACCCTGGATTACTTCAGCAGTCCACAAAATATTAATGTTCTCCTGTATCTCTTAAAAAAACCAATCAATTTTTAAAGAAAACAGTGAAAAATAGAGGCTATTCAGACCACTGAAGTAATTTGCATACGTGTTTCAAGGGCAGGATCTTTATTTGAGGGGAGGTGTTTATATGCACATGGGATACATCACTGGAATTAGCTTCTGAAAAGACATTCACCACATTAAATACTCAATGCTCAGCAAAAAAGCTTAAGCTCTTAAATAACTGACAAGAGCAGCTGAAAGTGGGCAAAGCAACACAGGATAATCAAAAACAGCTCCATATTTTAAGCATGAAACAATGCTTCTTCTGTTGCAAGGTATTTTTAGAGTAACAACAAAAAGTCAAACTGAAACTTGAAAGTATTCCGTTCCAAGTTCAATTTTCCAGACAGTGGATGTGTACTTTATGCACCACAAATGCCCTTTGCTCTTAAAATTCAAAGCCTAATTTGGACAGAAAAAACCAACTGAATTTGCATGTTTAGATTTTAAAAGGCAAACTTATTTTATTTAATGGCCTTTCAATTTTCCAGAATGGTACCTGAAACCTTGATGCTCTCAGCTGGGTTCAGAGTGTATTAGTCAGAAATGCTGAGTGAGATGTTATGCAAGACAGAGGGGTTCAAACACGCATTTAGCTGACCATGGTCAGCTGAGAATCAAACCTTTACTGCTACAGGGAAGTAATTCTTAAAACACTCAGTTTTAAAATAAGGATTAAATAGTGGGTCTGGGTCTTAAGAAAACGTTAGGCTTTTCTGCATAACAACTTCACTTTTCTTTGAGAGCAGCAATTTAGTGGCCACTAGCAATAAAAACAACAACCAAATAATAAAAAAACCCAAACCACAAAAATCAAAAAACCAAACCAAAACCCAAAAAAAACCAAAACTCAAAACCCAGTGGCAGTGAATTTCAGCACATTTCTGTTTATCATTCCAAGTGCTGCACGTCAGGCTTTTAACAGGGGCCTTGGCTGAAATGAAAGAGAGAAAGTAAAACAGGGATGGTGGAACCTCATATGACAGATCACAGCTCATGCCTTTGAAAAACATTTTACTTATGAAAAAGAATACTAAGTATAATCTCAATTTCTTAATTGTATCTGACATGAATAAAAGAGAGGAAGTTCCAAATTCAAAGATTTCATCCAACTTGATCAGTATACAATATTCCTAAAGGGAATGGCAGACAAACAAAAGTAACTAACGATACGCCAGTCTACAATGGAATATAATGCAGAAGTAAAGCATCCACTCTACAAACATTCAACACTCTGTACACGCGTATTTAAGTCAAAGATATTTACACAGAGACACCTGAATACAAGAAGAAGGAAACTAATGCAAATGTAAACTAGGTCTTAAAGAGTATTGATCTACCAGATCTGAATCAAACAAGACACAAGAAAGATTTATTAATACGGACCCTTTCTGCAGACCAAATTTAAAAAATCCAAATATGCAGGCAATCACTGAAAGTCTGATGCATACAAATCCATAAGCACTTCAGTAACTTTTATTTCAGAAATCAAAACCACCCATCTTGTTTCTCCGGATTCTCTGCCTTTAAAGCACTATGTTGCTACATTCTAAACATTACCTTTTTGTTGGCATAATAATCTGTCCCTTGTTATTTGAGCACTACTATTAATGTCTAATAAGCCTTGAAACTGGAAAACCTAAAAGTCCCAACTACTTACCACATTGAATTTCTACTGACATCAATGAAGTTTTCATGCATACCATGTACTACATTTGATGTTCAACTTCTGATGGGATTTAGCGCAGGAAGAACACTGCAAACTAAGCACAATACTGCCATTATTCGTGTTCCTTCAGGCCTGATATTGGGTCAACAGAATGACAATGCTCATGCTACTAGAAAGCCATCTGAAATAACTGAGTATGTTCCACAGAAATTTAATATACAGGATTTTCTTTTCTTTTTAAATTAAAATACATTACATGTATTTTATACTGAATGAGCTTTTGCTTAGTAAGTAAAAAAAAAAAAAAAGGCAGATTCTCAAATGCAAGCAAGTTGCTGACTTTGGGACAGTTAAAGAAAACAACTGTAATTATATACTGGAAAACAGCTGGCAGTACAGAAACCCAACAGGAATTACTAATACAAATTTCTCTCTGAAGTATTTTTAAGCACTTAAGAATGAGTAACTCTGTAGAATTCCTAAACCATATCATAATTAAGAAGTATTTTTTGTTTATATTCTGAAGCTTCTTATGTATATTCTTTTTCACCTCACTGCAGGCACAGACAGGACTTACAGGTAACCTGGTAGAACTTTAATTTGAACAACGGTCTTCTGGATCTGATTGCTTGAACTGTGTCACTAACATACACAATTTCTGTGCTATACTAAAATAAAAACAGCCAGCTCCTTTCAGCTGAGGCCAAAGGCACAAAATCTCTTTGTGGTTACAGAGGCCAAGTTAAAAACCTCAAGGAAATAAACTAGACAACAAGTAAACCTCAACAATGAAAACACAGGAGAGAGCACAGAAAGACACAGTTCTACAGTAGGTAGAAAGAAACACACAGCAGAAAAAGACAAAGAGCTGAGATTACCTTAAATCTAGAAAATAAAGTCCATTAACAAAGCAAAGCAAAAGGCAAAGAGCAAAGAAAGAGAACACACACCCTCGGCAGAGGTCATAAGATGAGATATCTCTGTCACAATCTCACTGGAGAGACACCTCCCAGGGAATCTCTAGAGGACTTGGAAACTTTGCAAGAGTTTAAAGAGAAAATATTTACTTGACGACAATAAACTGACAAAGAGGAGAAAGTGCCACTTTTTACTTTGTTTCTGGGACTGACTAAAAAACTTGAGAAACAAGGGGAAACTGTGTGAGTAACTGTTGTACATTTCCAGCTCAATGCGTGTGAGACACATAAACCTACCTATTACTTTCTGGGACACAAAAATTAATCTTCCTGTTTACCCTCTTCCTGCTTGGTTTCAAACATTCCCAAAATAGTTTTCTGTTTCTTTAAGGTTACAGGCGCAGACTCTGGGTTTTCCCCCCTCAGGTTCTGTCCTTTACGAAGTATGTACATCACTAATGCAAGGAAGGACAAAGCAAAAGAAAAATCAACTCATAGACAGTTATCTCTGTTGTATGGAAATAACTATGTCTGAAGGGCTGTAAAGACAGGTTGCTTCATGCTGCAGAAAACCAGAAAAAATCTGTATGCAGAAAAAGTTGTATGTCTGGGTTGTTTGAAATTTTGTTTGTTTGGCACATCTGTTTACCTAAGTAGGATACCAACCATCTTGTCTTCAAATCCACATTTAGAAACACATTCCGTAAGTTTTGCTTTCTAAAGCTATTCTACACATAACTTGCTGCCAACACAGCTCTTTTCACCTGTGTTCACGTATGTTTGCACAAACTTATAATTACACATGTGCATGTTTAAACACACTAATTTGGCTTCATTTAGATTTTACCTAATTCTACAATAGCCACTACCTAGCTATCAACGTCTCCCAGCCACATCTGAATAAACCCTTTTTCAACAAAATGACTGTAGAAGAATTTCTACTGAAGCAACTGCAGGGTCTGAGCCCAACTATGTACCCCTAATTACTGCTTTTGGTGCTTCCTGAGGCATCATTTTCCCAAAAGTGACATTCCCACATGACAGCCTTCCACCTGATCAAGGCAGAAGTTATTTCTACAAAGATGTTCTACAACCCTTCAGCAGAGCACTTCAGTCTCTCTCTCAAAGCATCAATACAAATTCTTGCAACCCTCTTTTTCAAGATAACCCTGAATTTAAAAATCTATTAAAAACTGCAGTCAACATTCCCAGCAGCTATTTCAAAAATGTTATGCACAGCTTCAGCTCTTAAGCCCTTAAGTCAGGGCAAATGAGAAATTCTAACATTAAAATCCACACAAGCTACTGTTAAGAAAAGTCCTAATTTCTTTTTGTCCTTTAACCCTTTTACATTTTTAAATATTACAGCTGCGCCTGCCTTCAATCTAGAAAAAAGCACCACCATTCCTACTTGCACTACTTCCACAAGCCTACCAGCTGTAAAACCCATAAAATAGAGCTAACACACAAACAGGAAGTTCTATTCAGTCAAACAGGAATCATCCAGCTCAGATCTGAATTATGCACACTTCCAGGCATTCCTTTCATGTAACCCATGGGACAACTGGGGTTACTTCAGTTTAAGAGTAAGCTGCTGCAGTTTAGCCTAAACCCCTTCCAATTTGACTCCAAACGGTCACATGTGGTCAAGGCACAGCTGCAACCCATCACCATGGTGTCCCTCCTATGCCGGCTGGGCTGCCCACTATGACCCACATGGATTTTACTACCTTCTAGCTCCTCAGCATCACTCCTAAACCATGACTATACTGAAAAAAGACCACGGCAGTCTTTCCAGTTGTGTTCAGGGTGGCCCTACTGAGATGCGCTGTCCCCTTCCTTCCACATTCGGAAGCTCTGAAAGACCTGAAAACTTTTTCAAAACTTCATAAGCAAAAAATCAAGTCCATGTGCCCACAGAGCTGAGAGAAGCATCTAAATGTACTATCACGTTCCTCTCTCCAACAGCACTTTGAAGAACGGCCGTATCTGCATTAACTGTCCTATCTCTCTAGTCAGCTCCCATTGCTGGGGTGCATTTCAACTCTCTTTAGAGAGCAGGAAATTTTAAGCTGTTGTTCCTATTCCATATCCAAAGGGCCCTGAAGTGGGACAACTCTACAATCAAAAAACCCCTTCAATTTCTCACTGTTTTCAGTTTAAAGACCAGGGAGACAAGTGAGCAAAAATAAGCTCTACAAAGACCAATGTTCTTTGCCTTGCTTCACATCTTTTCTAAAAGTGGACAAATGTGTTACAGCTGAAAGAACTGGAATGTCCTCTGGAACAACAGAGAAAGCTAATAAACTGGACATAACTTTACAGGAAGTCCCGGATGTAACACAGAACAGAACAAAATGCACTCATCTCTTTCCAAACTTTTCACATCATCTTCAAATGTAAAATAAGCCAAAATTTCTGAAACCCTATGTAAAAATTATTTACTTTCTTTTAAAAAGCTGCTCCTGAACTCCTCCTTGCTCTAGCTCTCACCAGTCAGGCATTATTCACCACCAATTTTTCTCAATACTTGGTTTCCATAACATCTAATTAATACACGAAACTCCAGAGCTCTGCTTAAAAAACAACAACAAAAAACCCCAAACAAACAAACGCACCAAACCAAAAATTAAACCAAAAAACTTCCCACTCTCTAACTCTTCCCTCACTGCTCAGAAATACAGCAACAATATATCTGCAAAAACAGAGAGAAAAATCCTCTTTTGCACACATTAATCCAGACAGATGTCATGAGATCCTAAAATAAAAAAACATGCTTTCTGACCTACAGGAAAAAGGCTTTTCCAAGCTTCAGATTTTAATCAAAGCCTGGTCAGAGCTCCATTCCTTCTGAGCTTAAACCAACTCCCATCTAGTATTTTAAGAAAAAATGTACCAGTGAAAGCCTCACCACAGGAATCTTTAGCCCACTCTGTTTAAAACAACCCCAGCTGGTAACTTCAAGTCAGCAGCACACACAAAATTAACAGGACGCCTTTCGTCTTGCTCTGTGATTATTTCTGTGCATCTCTGATCTCGTGTCAATGTTTTTTCTAGTCAGCATAGCTCCCATCATTCAGTCACTTAGAAGGGAACTGTGGCAGAGTGCAAACTTCACAATACCACAAAAAATTTCCCAAAGAACAACACATTACCTGCCAGACGAACTCAGAACCAGTTTTTGCAAAAGAACAGTGAAAACACCCTCCCCTTGTAGGGCTCAGTGTAACTGTATAGTTCTAGAAGCTGAATGCAAGACACATACACAACTTGCTTTCCAAAAAAATAAGACTGTGTTGTTTTACAAGTTCCAATAAATAAGGATGTGGCAGCTTTATTATTATGCTCTGTTCTTTATACATTTAAGAAATATTTGGATTTACTTATATTTTACTCTGGGAGTAAGAAGTTCGCGTTGCCAAAGAGCATAAATTTACTCTTAGGGATAATTTAGGATCAAACTCATCAGAAAATCAGGAATGTTAGTCTACATTAATAGTTTGAAGTTAAAAATAAATCTCTGAAAAACAAGTAACTTTCACTCAGGTCCATGAGCTTTGCATCCACTGCAGCAAAGACTTCAGCATGCCTGGCACAGAGCAGGCAGGTTCACACCACTCACCAACGCCTGGAACATCTACAACTACTGCTCCTCCTCAACAAGCATTGCTGGGCCTTCTCTGCCCTTGAAAATAGCAATGGGAGCTCTTAGTTACCCTTCTTCCTGGAAAGTAATGCAGGTAAGTAGTGGCCTACTAAATTTATGGTTAATAGTAATATGTTTTATTTTAAGTAAGATTTGTTGATAATGATTAACTTGACCTTCAAAAAAATCTCTGTAGTTAAAGCAAAAACTAGAACATAGTAGAAACCTGATAACCAGCTTAATAACTTCCCACTAATTCAATTATTTTTTTTCAAAAGACATACATAATAAAAATTCTATTGCCCATAATACATAACCAGTTTTGAGGTTTTTTTATATTGTAAAGAATAAGCAGTTTAAACTGCATTTCTGTAGTTGAGGGTTCAGCAGGCCTGGCCCCAGGCCGTGTAGGAGCTGGCAGCATAGTACACACAGCCTGCTCTCAGTATTTCTAGGGCAACAACCAGGAACAACTGCTCTCACCCGTCCTGCCCGGTGGTGATGCAGGAATAAATGCACTGGATCCGCCTTGCAGGCAGGCTGAGACCTGCAGCGCCTGCTCCGCAGGCAGCAGCTGGGGCAGGTGGGCAGAGAGCTGCCCCGGGGACGGGCATCGCTGCACCACAGAACGGACAGTCCTGGGTTTGCTGTGCACAACTCACCTGGGCTATAAAACATTGCATTAATATTCATACCTGGGTCTTTCTTGGTCCCTTTTCCACCCTCTCGGCTCTTTTTTAGAACGGCCTTTAACATTTTAAATGTTGCTCCTAGAGTAATGGAGAGAAACAAAAATAAATGCAATGTCCATGCCCACAAGTCGAAACAAAATACAGACAGGATCAATACAAATAAAACAGTGAGGTAATTAGCAGAAACTTTCTGGCAGCCACATTTATTTCTTACAATATCACTTGGTTAAGCAAAGAACTGATGTGCAAGGAATGTTTTAATACTTGAACTAAGCAACTAAGAGTTTGCTGTCTTCTGGTACACAAAAATACTGCAGCATTCTCCACATTCCACATCCAATTACAGTTACAGGGCTAAACCTGAGTAAGTTGCTGTAAGACACTCCAGAAAAAATAAGCTAAAATCAAGCTCTAACTCCTGACAGGACTTCAGCAGCCTGACTGGGAGCAATGGGAGCAGCCTGGTGTCAGTTGGGAATGCCAACTGCAAGACTGTAAAACAGATAGCAGCAGGACATGGTACCACCCCTGTTCTGTCCCTGCACACAGCACACAGAGTGACAGAGGAACAAACTCCTGCGTCCCCGCAACGCTTTCTGCCTGCCACAAGGCACACTTAACAATCAACCTCAAGTGAGCACTAGCTGCAGATTTCAGAGCAGTATTAAGTATAAGAAAAATGTATTTGGGCTGATAAACCTGAAAGACAGTTAAGTTGTTTCACGTAAGTAACTTCAGTTACAGAGCAAGGAAAACAGAATGAAAGGTATTATGAAGAGCACTTCTTTTTCAAAAAGCTTTCTGGGAGCATCTATGAATTGTAATTTCATTTGCTTTCTCTACTGAAAAATTCGAAAGGTATCTAACATTGGAAATTTTGCAGTACAGAATATGCAACAAGAAGGGGGGGAAAAAGCAATTTGACTATGTTGTCTTATGTAACAGACTGCCATAAACCCCACACGAAATCAACAGGAAAAGCAAAAGTCTTCCATCCAAAAACTATGGATTCCTCAGAAAGTTCTCTTCATTTGATGAAATAAAGCAGAGAAAGAGAAATCAGTACAACAGAATTCTTCAGCTCCTATGAATAACTTGAAGCACATACAACTAACACTAATCAGAAGACTGGAAGGTTTCCAGAGCCTGGATCATACTCCACAAGCTCTCTGACAGCTTCACGCAGGTAACAGCCAGGCACACCAAGGGCTGGTTCCCACCCAGCCAGGGAACATCGCCAGAAGCTGCGCTGAGGACTGGCACGCCCTGGTGCCACACACGGGCACAAGGCAGCGCACGCTGGGGCTCCTGCCGGCACACACAGGAGAGACACCGCTACTGCTGTCCCTGCTCGCTGCCAGAGCAAACAGGTTCTGCAACACTTTCAGGTGGTTCCCAAAGGATATAAATTACTCAGCCCTCTCCAATTTCAGCATCAAGAAAATTGAAAAAGCTCACAAACACACCCCCAAAATGGGATCATCTAACCGAAAAAAGAAATGCACTGAAAGGAAGCAAATTATTATTATTAAAGCACAAATAAATTTATCAAAATAAGCATCACTATACTACACTAGAATGTTGAATGCCAGCTGGGGAAGGTGAAGCTTTTTTTTTTAAAAAAACCCATATACTCTATGTGTTTACAATATCAGCGACTGGGTACCAGCCATGTCCTACAGGCAAAGGCTACGTGCTAGTTCTCAACACGTCCAGCAATGTCCAAAAGGCTGGACTGAAATAACATGGTTAATGACAGCCCCCTGAACACTGCTCAAGGTTTTTTTAAATAAGGAAGTGTCTCCTAAAATTCAAACACAAGATCATGAGAAGAAACAACTAAATGCAACACGAGGAAACACTCTCCCCTCTTTCACCAGCTAGGCTCCCCTCCTCTCTTGTCTGCACGAGCTAGATACAGACATAATCCACAACAGCAAAGAATTTTCTGAGATCAAGAAACAGCCCTGACAATCAGACACATTTAGTGAAGAAAACAGTGCTCAATCATATAATTCAAGGCTGAAACATAATGCATATGTAGAAAAATGGGAAGTCTAATTACAGCTGCAGAAACAATGTGATATTCCCTAACTTCTGCCTAGCTTCAGAACATTGTTTCCCCTAAAAACACTTAGTATTGTATATTGTTGGTATTCTGCATGATAAATTTTACTTACAGGCATTTTAAAAATCTCTTAAGTCATGCAGAAAAATATTGACATCATTAAAATTCTGTTTGTATCACCACATGAACATGGAAGAAATAGTCTATCTGAACTCTTGTTAATGTTCACAGAGTGGGTCCCATCAAGCTCTGCCCTGAGATCTGACCACCAGATGCATTTTTAAATTTTTTTTTTTCTCCACAAGTGATACAGCTTAATGGTGCAACCAGAACAAAAAATACAAGAGGGTAATAAGGAAATAATTTAGTTTTGCAGAGCAGGTCTTCACAGGGAGCCTTACTGCAAGTGATGACAATGACATTGTTGCAAGGAGAACTGGCTCTTAAGACAAATATGGTAATAATAAAAGAACATTTACAGGACCTCAAACAGGTGCAGTGCCAAAAGAAACCCGCTGCAGCAGCTCAGAGAGAGAAGAAATGTGAGCTTAAAAAAAGCCAGTGTTAAAAATGGGTGCAGATAGGAATCCAATGGACAAAGAGGCCACAGGCACCAACAAACACAGGAGGTTCCCTCTGAACATCAAGAACATTTCCTCACTGTGAGGGTGACCACCATGGGCATGGGGTGCCCAGACAGGCTCCGGAGGCTCCCTCCTTGGAAGTACTCAAGAGCCATCTGGACAGTCCTGGCCAACTGGCTGTAGAAAACCCTTCCTGAGCAGGGCTGGACAAAGCAACTTCCCATGGACCCTTCCAACCTCAACCGCTCTGTGATTCAGGAAGAGGCTGAGCAGGACTGCCCTCGTATGGGTCCCTGGGGTACACCACAAGTTCCTGACTTTCCACTGGCCTTTGTGCCACTGACCACATGTCTTGCACCTGGTTTCACGTGGCACCACGTAGGTACACTGTTCCCTTGCAGTCTGTCCATCTGGGAGGTCAATGCACAGCACGTAGGGATGCACAGCTTTCAAGAGATAAACCCCATCCACACCCAGAGAAGTGTCTTGAAATGTATCTAACATCCTGAGAGAAGGCGATGGAACAGCATGAAACTAAACTGTGGCTCTCTTTGGTTGGTTCAGATACATTCCCTTTCCCCAATACAACCCATCTTGGACTAAATTCCAAGCAGGGGCTGTCAACAACCAGCTCAGGGCACCTTCTGCTCTGAAGCAAACATCCTGGCACACACCAGAATAAAGACATTCCAAAAGCCTACTGTACGCAGTAGAAAGCGCATTCTAACTCACTGCATCTTACTTTATGTAGCATATGCCTCCTAGTACAAGATCTAAAAATCCTAATTATCATATTCCAAAAGGAAAGAAAACCAACTCCAAGCATCTCTTCTAAAGATGTACAAACACCCTCCCCAGATAACCTCCTAAGCTAAGACATCAAACAAAATAGAAGTCTCAATGTATTTGTTATGCACTGCTTTTTAAATAAATAATTTTTCTTTTTCCATACAAAAACCATCTGCCATGTTAGAAAGCCTGCATTATGCAATGGTAGGATCTGAAGCTGTTAATGAATTTCAGAATCTAAGAAAGGTATTTTACATACATAGCTAGAATAGAGTGGCAGGGGGAAGAAAAAAAAAAAAGGAAGACCTGAAAAGCCACATATTATATTTAACTTTTTTATTTCGTGACTACGACAAGTATTAATTTTATATTAACCAGAACAGACAGGCTTGATACAGAACTGAAACTTTACAGTATATGTCATTCCTATTCTTAGAATATAGATAAGGGTTAATGAGAGATCAAATAAAAGGAATCAAGGACAATTCCATCCTAGATTTTCTCTTCTTGGAATTGAGGCCAATTTCCTTACTGTGCAAACAGTTCTTCAAGGATCTAGTCCAACAAAGAACAGTACCGGCATGCAAGATGGTTTCTTACTCAGACCACATTCAGTGTAGATATAAAAAGTGCCTACTACCTGGCAATAAAGTCCGCTTCCTTCCTTTTCCCCTATAAAATGAAATGCAAAAATGAAAGAGAAGCACTTCCAAAGTGACTCACCTTTGCTATGTGAGTTCTGGATTATGTGGACAGATCTAACCCTAGGGGCTGCAACAGCAAAGCGATAGCAGTGCTCTCTGTTTGCAAGCTGAAAGGTACAAAAAATAAACTGTCTTCTGCAGTAATGCTAAAACCACCACCTTGGATCCAGTATAACATCATTCACATTCCAGAGTGTGCAGGTGAACACTGAAGAAACAAACCAAATACTACAGCTTAGAAATACTACAGACAGTGTTATTTAAAAAATAAAAAAACAAACCCAAAAGATATACCAAAGTTATTTACACCTACTGTGACACTTATTGACAAAAGCACTTCAGGTAATGTATTTCTTCATACACATTGTTCACACCTCAGGAACACCGATTAAAGTGAACAGCAAGAGTGTGCATTTATAGCTCCTCATCCCTTGAACCAGGCACAGGATATTAGATCTTGTTTTGTTTTAATGATATCTATATTAATAGAATATTTTCCAGTAATGCTGGCACATTGTCCTTCTAAGCAGATTGTACTTTCTCTCTCCTCACAGCCAAGCTTAAGTAGAATCACTCCCTGACTCAGACTTCAGGAACCTTTTCAGAGACTGCAATTGCTTCACTTTGGCAAATAACTCCCGTTTACATTTTCTTAATTCCAACTTTTAAATACTGCCATGAAACCACTGTTTGTTGTTTGGTTTGGTTTTACTTGTTTGCTGCGTTTTTTAAAGATTTAAAAACTATCATTTCCATTTCAAAATGGATATTAGATGCAGACTTGTTATCCCAGAGTGCTAATAATAATGTCCCAACAGAACTCTTCTGCTTGTTGAAGACCCTGTCAGCTGCTGACAACACCAAAAGCATTTTCAACTGGATGCTGTTCTCCCACCAGTTCAACTGTTTGTCTTCAGATGCAAAAGACATTCCATAGAACTGCTTCCTGCTCAGAGCATGAAGGGAAAGGGCAGAAAGTCCCTTGATCCAGAATTTATAATGATCAGCTTCTTTATTAGTGACTCCAAAACATTGTCAGTTTTATAAAACACAAATCTTAGGTCATGGAAAGAGTTGGGAGCACAGGCATACACAACAGTTAAGTTCTCAACCTTTACAAGTTAAGTACTTCATTACCTGAGGAATCCCCTCTGAAAAGCAGAGGTGGAAAAATCTCTCCACATTTTCACTCACCCTGCAAGCCTCTCCTTAAAACCCAGCAACTTCCTTGCAAGGGCATGTTTTCCACATAAAGCTACTATTGAAGACACCAACATCAGGAACTAGATAATTCACAGCTCTTGCTCCACCTCCCTTACCTTTCAGAGAGGGTTATTTTCAAAGATCTATCCACAGGAGTTTACCACTACTGCAGAGGTCAAATAAACTAATCCCACATGGTACATAAGCACCTGAGCTAATGCCCATGAACTCCTGACATTTATATACTACCCACAGTTGTGTTCAAGCTTTCATATTTAGATCCTGAAAACCACTTTAGCATTTATTCACAAAGAAATAAAGGGTAGAACATCTTAGTCTACTGTCTGCACAGAAGTACTTAAGGATTTGCCACCTTTCAGTGTGGGATTTATTAAACACATAGTTCAAATAATCTGTATTTTTTAAAGTGTATTTTGCATTTTTGAATCCAAAGATTCAAACATTTGAATCTCAAAATCCTAAGCTTCAAAAGAAAACTTCATTTAGTCAGAACTGCTTTCACTCTCTTCAAATGCATTCAGAGTGTAATTCTATGTGTCACACAGAAATGTTTCAACATTTCCCCTTTCTGGCAAATTCAAACTCCTTTAGCTGAACTGTAGACTTCAAACGAGGAATATACAGCAAAAAACAATACTTAAAGGAGCAAGGTATTACTGATGTAACAAATCAAGACAGTAAGTAAAAAATCCTTTCAAATCACTACACTTTGGGCCATCAGTATGCAGCATTTTGTAATAAACAGAGGGCATATCCCCAGATACGAGACTACCAATTCATAAATGAACAGATATTTGAAGAGAATAGTGTTTTTACTTTTTTTTTCTAAGATACAACTTCCAGTGAGATATATTTGTGTTATTCTGATTCAAATGCATGAACGAAAATGGTAAAGCATACACTGGAGAGGTCTGTCCCTGACCCTTTGTCCCTACAACCAAGTGGCATATATATTTCCAAGAGGCTATATTTAGCCAGACCCACTAAAGTCAAATAGTTATCATTGAAATATTTTTATACAATACCCTGAGCAACTATGGTCTTTTACCCTTTGTAGGTGTTTCTCATGCAGAAAGATCAATACAGATACAATACTGACAAGCTATATTGCATCTGTGTCATTTGCTCCTCACTCAATCATCTAATTATTATTAAAATTACCTATGAGATACTGCACATTTTCTCCCTCTCATCTGACCCCGTGAAAGCTATGCAGCAGTTTAACAGGAAAACTGCAAAAGAACAGCAAGGTTCCCAGTTTGTTGTTAACTTCTGAAGTAGAATTATGCCCTGAAGCACTATTAAAATACAATAAGAGGTGAAAGATGAGTAAATGTGAGAATAACCTCATTATCATGTTAGCTGTTAGAATGTGCTTTTGCAGTAGTTTTTTTCCCACCAGTCTGGATCTAGATTTCATTTCCCAGATGCCACAGATGTAACTATTCTGCCCTGCAATCACCCAGTTTTCTGCTACTTTACACTTTTACCAAATTGCTGATTATTACAGCCAGTGTCCCTGAGGACTGCCAACACAGGGGAAAAACTGTTCTCTTCACTTGACTGCTGTCCAAAATTCTTGGGCAGGTGCCAGACACTGCAAAAATGACTCTTTATCACTATTTCTTTATCACAGAGATTACTGTCCCCCAGCTACTTGTTACTACCCTGAAGCACTGAGGATACTGATCCTCACAGAAGCAGACGGAGAAGACTCAGAAGCCAAAACTATTCACTACAACGGTCCTAAGCACCTGTCTGAACCAACCGAAAAGATTCGGCAATCATGCAGATGGAGAATCACAAGTGGAATCAGCTGTCTGTCTACACTGGGGAAGAAGAGCAGCAGCTGTCAACACAACCTGAAAATCATAACCGTTCATGACTTTTTCTTGTATGGAAAATATCTGACCACAGCGGAGGTGTTTTAGCCTTCTTATTCCCATTCTGCTGAAACCCTCCAGAGAAAATGCCAAGACCACAGCCATCTACCCTTTCTACAGAGTTTTCCCTTTCTTCAGTTATGACTTAGAAAACAAAATGAAAACAAACTAAACCAAACAAAACTCCAGACCAGGTCAGTATTATGTCCAGAATACGGAAGAGGTGACTTTTTTCATCATCACAGCTACTTTCCACGTCTTCAATTAATCTAGTATGCCTGAGATTTTTATTTTTTTTAAAGAAACATCACACTAACACAGACAGCTGTATTTCCTTGAATGATAATATAAGATGGTGCTGATAAAACTCAAAGCTTATTTCTATTACAGTTCCTTATCATATCTAGTTCCAAATCTCCTGTATTCTTCACCCTTCTTATCAGGTATTTTCAGGATTTTATTCTCTGCTTTTTCATGGAATTTTCCTCCTATTTTACTAACAGTTTTCTCCTATAACTACAGGTCTCTATTTAAACATTGACACCAAATACAGGTGCATGTTCTGGTCTATCTTTTCTCCCCCATGTCAGCTACCCTTAGAAACTCTGGCACAGTATGTTTTCTAGAAACCCTAATCATAAAATACCTGATCTTGAAATGGCTGGGAACCACAGCCATTCACTTTTGCTAGAAATCAAATGCAGAGCTCCATCCAAAATCAGTACAAAGAACACGTTACTTACTTCCTGCTTCGCAGGCAGAGATGAACGTATTTATTACTAAGTAAACACTTTTGAAGGCTTTAATGTGGCTTTTAAAATATACTAGTCTGATGTCAAACTGATGTTGATGTTTTCTTCCTTGGAGTAACTATAAGTAGCTTTAGTTACTAGAGGTAGAATGGTATGTGTGGAACAACAACTTGAGATATCCAAAGTGACAGAAAGGAAACACACTCATTAGGACATCTTTGATTAGGGCAGAGTCACAGAATGGCTGAGGTTGGAAAGGACCTCTGCAGGTCATCTGGTCCAGCCCCCTGGTCAGGGCAAGTCACTCAAGAAAATCTTGGAAACCTCTATTAAAAATACAGACCAAATTTATTTCCTTCAGAGAACGTAGCTATCTAAATGGATCCTTGTGCTGGTTTTGGATGAGATAGTTAATATAACATGACAACTTCCTGTAACCTCCTCAAAAAAATAAAA
Source organism: Coloeus monedula (assembly GCF_965178545.1). NCBI lineage: Eukaryota > Metazoa > Chordata > Aves > Passeriformes > Corvidae > Coloeus > Coloeus monedula. Next base: position 40,306,103 of record NC_138787.1, on the reverse strand, counting down.
GATGCAAGTGATGAGTGACCCTAAAATGTGGGAATGAGCAGGAACACAAGGAACACAAAGCTCAAACATACTGGACTGTCCAGGACACATCAGCACAATTGCACAACTACATGCACACACACAGACACACACACAAAAAGAAGGGTATCTATCTTTGTGGACAAAATAAATTAGCAAACTTTGGAATTAAACAGTAACATTTTTGAGGACGCCTGAAGAACAATCATTTAAGTCACATACTCCAGAAAGTATGTTTGGTATCTATATATATGGCCTCTTCAACCTCAGCACATCTCAGAACATATGCCAGCTCACAGCAGCCTGCAGGAAGGGGAGCAATCTTATTTCCACTTCACTTAGGAAGAGCAAAACCCAGTTTTCTCAAGGTCATACTGGTGGAGCCTTTACAAGATGGCCAGTGGGGTCAGCCCTGCGGTCCTGCTGCATTGTGCCAGCTGCGATTCATCTCCTCTGTGTGAGGAGATGACATAGGAAAAAAGAAGGATCTCACAGCAGGTACAGAAGGAAGGAAAACCACTCCCCTGAATCACAACAAACTGTTAGATTAGCTTGGCTATGTCCTGAAATCTCACTCATCAGAATGTGGCAAAACAAAAACACTACTCTCCCTGCTTTCCACTTCAGATCCTAGGATGCTGCCTTTTTCTGTCTCTTGTGAAATGTAAACCCGTTTTTAATTACCTGCTTGTGTTATTTTATCGACCAGACTCAGGCATTCTTCTGGTAGTGTAAACTACAAGGGAACACTCTAACACCCATGTTCTCCCAATTCGTTTTCCCTTGAAGCACTTTTAATTTTAAGGTACAATGCAGTCCCATCAAGAGACCTTGTTACAGCATTAGTATCAGCTGTCTGCACATTCCTGACAGGCAGCACCTGCCCCAATGGGGTCACACACCTCCACCTAGGACTCCCCCTAGCCCCAACCTGGCATGTGTGGACACTTTACACACACAGACCCCAAACCAGGGAGATTATTCACATGAACTAGACACACGCTTTAGGTATAATTCCTTGTCAGCCACTGCAGAGCTCAAATCAGGTACAAGAACATGGAATACCCAGAACATCCCAGAGTTCACTCAAGAAAAACTAAAGGTTTGTCTATACAAGGGGGAAAGTGCTTCACATTCACACCCTCCCCCATCCTGCAATAACTCCCTGGTGCAGACAAGATCCTACATGCTCTTACCAAAAATATGAAATACCCAGCAAGCCCATATTTATTAAAATTTTACAGTTGTCCTGTTGTTTTCACTAATTAAACAGCCAAGCACCACTAAAGCTTCTAACTCAGATGCCAGAAAGCATTCGTTCCACAGGCAAGTGTCCAAAATAAATAAATTTAAATCCTCACAACCAGTATTTGACTACTAGTGGAATACAAACTTTTGTACTTCAAAAAAAAAAAGTAATTATTCATTAAAATCTTAAGTCTGTGCAAATCTTTACAAGTTTGCCAAAGCAGCATATACTGCCTCCCCTTAACCTGCTCCTGAGATGCTCACAAGCCCACTGTACATCACATGAGTCAAGTTCACTGATACACAAAGATAAGAGATGCAACACCAACAAGAACTCACTCAGCTCAAAATCCTGCCAACAGAATAAAAACTGCAAAGAAACAAAATTCCGATTTTCTCCTGGGGAAGGCTGAGAACTGAAGAAAGGAGGCTCAAGCAAGACTTAGTAAGAAGAAAAGCACTTGTTTTTCCTATTAGCAGATGATGAAAAGAGGTAGAAAATAAACTTATTTCTACCATATTGAGGGACAGTGTGAGATTCCTCAGATGCCAGCTAGGCAGATGCCTGGGACGCACAAAAGGAGCTTTCTCGAGAAGCCCAGATCCCCAGTGTGACCCAAGGCAGTTCTGGTGGCACACACTGCATGGAGGGTGCAAGAGCCTTGGGGCAACCTTCTGCATGGGCATGAGGGAAGCAAAAAGAGAAAAAAGTCCTCTCTGACAAACCATTCAGCATACTCCTCTGGTGCTGACTTTTAGAAAGCTCTGAACTCCAGCAGAACAAAATAATTTAATGTCACTTTTGTTCTCCTTTCCTTATTGTCTTTTAAGGACAAAGTGCAGCATTTTTGGTCAGGGAAAACACCCAATATTAATTAGGTCTTTTTTCCCCTCAGACTTTCAAACTACACCCAGTACCTCAAAATGAGTGTAAAACACTACATAAGCTGCTCCCATCAATCACTGTGTGACTTACTGCAAACTCGCAGAAAATATCTGGTGACATACCACAGTGGCACAAAGAATGGCCTAGAAAGAGAATAAATAAAAACATACACACTAGCTCTGTATTCCTAGAATTTTGAATATACCAATGAATTCTGAAACCGCACAACAGGTTAGTACATGATGCTAGAAGGCACAATGTTCTTATACTTCAGTCTACCTTTGCCAAGTATAATTTATCTGAGGGTAAAACAAAGTTTTCCCCCCTTATGTCTTGTCACATTGTCTCCTAACTTTTCAAAGCAATTCTTGCATGAACACAAACATTCTGTATCAGTAGTTGGGAAGTGCTGAAAATTTTACTTTACCATGCCCACACTTTGTGGCAGTAATATGCTTCTTCAAACTTTCAATTGCTGGCAAATTTTGTAAAAAAAAAATCCAGGAATTCAGTCCTTACTAACACAAAAAAAAATCCCTTTGTGACATCATTGATATTCAGCCCAGTGTAAAACAGATCTTGAAGCATATTAACTAAGTAATCAACTGAACTCAAAGGCATTTCTGGTGTAAAACACAAAACCAGCCTCCCTCTAAAACTCACACTAAGAATATTTTGTGTTTTGTCATTCCTGTTCAAAAGCAACAACAAAAACAAACAAGCAACAAAAAACCCCACACAACACAGAAAAAGAATCAAACCCAGCCTACACATTAAAGTGTCTACCAACTTCCACGTGATTTAAATTTCAAAAAGCAAAGGTCATATTGTGCTTCTGTTTACTCTTACTTGGATATTGTTCAAATACTTAATTGTTAAAGTATGGTCAGAAATATAGATTCTAAAGAAGAGATGTCTGCTAAGATAGAAATGGATTAGTTTAATTGTAGATGACTGAGAAGAAAAAAGCACAATCTTTAGACTGCACAAATTCTAGTATTTTTCCACACAGAGCTGAAGCAGTTCAATCTGAACTGTCTTCAGCAATTAAACAGCTCTGCTGTTTTAAGAGCAATAGCTTTGGACTTAACTTAAAACTACCAGCTTTTGACAAGTTAAGAGATCTTTAATACTTAAGGTAGTGAAGTTCCACCAGAAACTAAGACAACATTTAAAGATGTAAAACCATTGTGACCTACCCAAAGGCCCCCAGGCCTAACTCCATCATGGAGTTCACATTTACACACAAACACACACATCAAAAACCTCCGGTCAGGGCATTTCCTGTGCACTAACAAGTTCCAGCTTCTCTCCTGCTGGAGCTAAATTTAACCAAGACTAAGATCGAGTCTTAAAAAAAACAAGCCAGCCAAAAAAACCCCACTAACAAACAGAAACAACACAAAAAAACTCAACCCACACCATTTACACAACTTCAGCATAATGCAGCAAACATTCTACAGAACCCTTTGGTCTTAAAGCGGTTAACTATCAAATCTATGAAATAGGCAGCAAACAAGCAGCAGCCCCTCACCCTCTCATCCTACACACTTCAGAAACTGCACCTGAAGGGCTCCAAGGCACAGGTGACACCAGCTCCCACTGTTTGGTAGATGACCTCCACAGGGCAGGCAGAGGTTCCACGGTGGCCAAGGGTGCCTGGCCATCGGAATGAGAGGACGCACCCCAGCCTGCATCAAGCCAAAAAGGTTCCTTACAAAGTCTTCAGGCTCTGCGGCAAACATGCTAATTCTTGAATATTTTAATTACAGATTTGTCTGAGCTAGATAGGGGCGTATGTAGGTAGAAGGGTAAGAAACAACCCAGAGACAAGGAGCTTCAGCATTCAGGCTCCTGCCTGCAAGGCCACAAGCTCCCATATCCACACTCCACCGCTGCCCTACGTTCTGTGTGCCAACAGCTTGTCCTGAGCCACCCTCAGGGAACATCCCTGGGCCTCCGCACAGCTGTGACCCCTGTGTGCCAGGCCAGATACGTGCCACTGTCACCTGGCACACCCTCTACACGGGTTAATTCTGACAGAGCTGGGCCACCAGGCATCTTTTCTTAAAAATAAAAAGGTGATAAATTCGAGTAACACTTGGATCACTAATCAGGGGGAAATTCTGCTGCAGAGCAAAATGACACTGCAAACAATTCTACTGTAGGCTGTGGAGTTTTTTTCTCTTTTAACACCACCTTATATTATAGAAATCTAAAACATGGAGGAAATCTGTATGTAATGATAATTCACAAGTTCTAACTTTAAAACATCACCATGAATTAAAGGCAGTTGATAAAAAAACCTCAGATATTCAAAATACAGATCTGTAACTTTGTATATATTTTATATAATGTATATATTTATTACATAGTTATAATATTTAAGATCTAAATAGACCTCGATTTAAGATCTTTAGACCTCTAAACTGCATATAGTTTTCCAATTTCATACACATCTAGATACAGCTGAACTCCCTAACGCACATGAGGAAGAACTAGATGACTTCACGATCAGCTGCATTCCCAAAATTATTTTGGCCATTTAGACTGCAAAAGCGCCTGAGAAGTGCTTCACAAAGAGTGCCTCACCAAGTCAGTCACCTCGCAAACACTGCAAACCATAAGCCCTGCACCTGTTGACACAGAGTATTTACAGAAAAAGGTCAGATAGGCATAATTCAGTGAGCATTGCCACCAACTGCAACAGCATCAAGACTGTAAAGGCAGCTCTTGATTTGACTGCAAACATTTAAATTTCTGCTAAGGGCTGTGGCAGAACTCGCCACTGCCATGACTGAACATCACTTTTGCAGCCCAGCAAGAATCCCAAGCTGAGGCATTACACCGCCTGTGAGGCTGAGAACAACCCGTTCTCTGCCAACACCCAAGCACTGACATCCCGTGGGGCAGGACACCGATGAAACACCTCACATCTGCCAAGCTGGCTGATCTACACAGCTGTTCATTCTGAAAGCCAGAGGAACTTCTGCTTTTAAATCGGCACCCTCATTAGAAATTAGAATTCCAGATCAACAGGAGAAAAGATGCGAAATACTAAATTGGTGATACTACTTCAGTCCATGTCCCAGCAATGCTCCCAGTCACACAGTGTAAAAATAACCCCTGCAGGCAGGAGTTGCCTGGCCCTTTGCTTCCACACTCTAATGAATGACCCTCAGGTATAGGAGTATCTCCATACTTTACACAAGGAAGCCAAGCACTGAAGCTAAGATATTGCACAGTTGAACATTCTAGTAACAAAGTACCTTTACAGATTAAGCCTACAGCTTAGCAGGCATCCTCTCGGTGAGGGGGAGAGCAAAAACAGAATTCCTGAAGCACAGCAAGAGAAACAGGACTTTCAAAAGTTAAGGTAATTCCATGAACATGAACTAGAATGCATATACTTCAAGAAGCAGGAGTGACAGTGATGGACGAAAAAAGCCTACACAGTGATGTATCACCTACACAGCACAGAAATCCGAAATCACTACACTGGATAAACCTCTAAAGGTTTATGAAGCCGAAAGACAGCGAGGGGGAGCAAGAGGACATTTTAGCTATGAAAGGAGACCAAAAGCACCCTGTCTGACCGAAGCACAAAAATGAGTGAAAGAAAACCTGTGCTCCAGTTCAGACTCTCCTGCATCCCTGTGAGCAGGAGACGGACACCACAGGAGACTCTGACATGTCTGTGGAGAGCCCAAATACAGGACAGGGATCATCCCACGAGCTCTAGACTTTTACACTTAGATAAATAATCTAGTCCATTAAGCATGCTGAAATAGCTTTACAGAACTTCTCAAGTACAATGAATACTGAAGGATTAATTCAGTCATACTAAACAATGAATTTTAAGAGGAAAGGATAGTAGGAGACAGTAGAGCAAGCAGACACATTAACATTAGACCACACAGTAGATATTCTGCATTAATGAGCAACTGATCCCTTTATTTACTTCCCTTCAGGATAAGATCAGAGAGGTTAAGGCTCCACAGAAACAAACTTATTAAAAAAAAAAAAAAAAAAAAAGAGGCACTTATCAAACTAAAGTTAAACACAAAACCAAATGCAGTGAGGACCATGTAATGTTTCAGAGGTTGCTTCTGGGGTTTCTTCAGTCTGGTGTTACACTACGCCTTCAATACATTCAGAAAACACGTTCCTAACAGTGGTGCTCCCTAGACACAAATGTATTGTTAAGAAATAAGACCTTACACATTTGTTAGGCCATATGCTGAGATTTTTTTTCCATTACCACGGCTTTGTGATAAAAAAACTCACCAACCTCCACATCAAGTCTTTGGAGCTGAAAGCAATCAAAAGACACAAACTAACCCAGTTTTCTCAAACTTTCCTACGCACAAAACCTAAAGCTGACCTTTCTCTATTTTTCTGGAAAACATGAAGATCTAGCTCCTGACAGAGCTTGAAGTACCACTTTTTAGTCAAAACAGCATCTCTACAGATAAACCTTACTTTTAAAATCATGGATATAAACTACAATTTACGTATTTATGGGTGTCATTACAAATCACTAACAGATCAGGCTGATGTTCTCATACGCACAAGAGTTTGAAGTCTTGCTAAATAATCTTTCACCTTCAAAGAAAGGTTTAATCTTGATAAGACGAAGAAGTTCAGCTAAAGAAAAACAAACACCTCTGCTAAGACTGCTCAGCTTCCTTCCAACATATAATTCAGATCACGAAGTTGCCATGGCATCAACTTCAGGACTGTGGTCAGACACACAAAATGTCTTTTTCCTACAGACTCTTACGGGAAGCTGAGCAACTTTGGCCATGAACCAAATATGTTTTGGCTCTAAAGCAGATATAATTCATCACCATTTGGACATTCCAATGGTTAGCTACACTGAGAAAGCAAGGCAACCAGCACTTTAGAGCATCCATGTAAATGAAGCCCTAAATACACTACGTGAGCAGTGGCAAAAAGAAACAGTATTTTTGTTTACCTTGCTCACTGACATTATTTAATAGTGTATTACTATTTTTCACTTAAACAGCACTTAAACAGCAGATCAGAACAAATGGGAAAGGTTCATTTTTGGTCACTGTATATTAAACAACAGTGGGAGAAAATTTTCTAGGATCTCAGGTATCACATTTATTTCCCTTATTCCCTGATATTTTCAATTTTGTAAGTATCAGGTTATTTTTAAGCAACATCTATCAAAAATACAAGGTAACATAGGATTTCTGCGTGTACTGAATAATCCTGCAAAACTCTGAAGTAGGCTGGGTGAGTAAAACATTTAGAATACTCCACACCAGTGAATGAACCTCTTGCCAACTGTTTTTACACCCAGCAGTCACAGAAGCCCAAAGTAAACCTCCCACATCCTCAGCTGCTGGCTTTCCAAATGGTGCAGCAGCACTGGCTTCGTCAGAAACCATCATGTGAGGCAGAGCAGGCGAGTATCACTGCCACCCTGCCCCGCGGGGCTACAGAACAGGGAACACGGGCAGGGGGCACATCCCGCATCACACTGAAGCGGATCGAAACCTCCTTCTTCCCCTGGGGGCTCACCCTCACAGAAAGATGTCTCCAGTCACATTCTATTTCTGAAAACAGTAATTCAGGACCCAGTCCCCTATCCAACAAATAGACATTATGAGGCTATGGCAAACAAGTACTGAGAAATCGGAAAGCTTTAGAAAGCATGATTTAAAATATACTGTTACTATATACTATTAGTAACTCACATATTAAAAACGAATTAAGTTATCGTTTTATCATTTTATGCTTGAGACCACAGCAGGAACACCGATGACCTCTAGGGCAGGACTTTCAGTTCCAGCCGTCAAAACGAGGTCGCTGGCTACAGACACGCACGTGTGGCGCACCATTCCCGCCTCAGCCCGCGCACGGCCGAACCCGGACCCCGGCTCTGCCTGTTCCCAGCGGCTCTTCCTCACCTTCTAATACCAAAACCAAACACCACCAAGAAACCAAGTTTTCCAGAAAGCAGCATTTTTTTTTTTTTCTTTTCCCCCAAATCTTTACTGTTAAAGGATCGAAAACCGCACCAGTCAACGAAATGTGACAGTGCAGGGCGGGGAGGCGGAAATCCCGGCCGGGCCTCGCCCCGGCAGCGCCTCCCCCGAACCGGACCAGCCCCGGCCAGCCCGGGCCACTCACGGGCCGTGGGCCGCCCCCGCTGGCCCCGGGCCGCGCCCCTCCGCGCCCTGCCCTGCCCCGCGCCCCCGGGCCCGGCCCCGGGCCCGGCCCCGGCCTGCCCGACATGCCCGCACACGCTCCTCCGTCAGAAAGTTTTACCGGCGGTTCCGCGCTCGCCGACCCCGCGCAGCCCCCGGCCCGGCCGGGCGCGGGACAGAGGAGGGAAGGAGAGGGAGAGACAGGGAGGTCTCACCCAGCGGCGGGCCCAACCCCTCGCCTCGGGCTCCGCGGCGCGGCCCAGCCCGGGCTGCTCCGGGCTCCTCCGGGCTGGGCAGGCGCGTCGGCGGGATGAGCTCACGGGAGGGGCGGCGGCAGCGCCCGCCCCCCGCGGGACGGGCTGGGGCGGAGCGGGGCCGGGCCGGGCCGGAGCGTGGAGTGAGAGAACAGGGCAGCGCCCGCTTGGTCGGGCCGCCCCTCAGCGAGCCCAGGTCCCGCTCCACAAACACCGGCCGCAAAGCCCCGCAGAGCCGGGCCCGGGGATCGTGTGCTGCTCGGAGCGCCCCACCATCCGTGGGCTCTACCCGGCTGAGCTCCGCTCCTGAGAGCCCACAGGCACAGCTCGGGGCTGGGGGCTCCTGCCCCGAGCCCCGCACCGGAGGCCATCCGCTTCCACCAAAGCAGCCTTCCATCAGGAATATGAAAGTAATCGCATCGGAGCTTATAAAAGCTGCACACGGCAAAAGATGAGTGGAATATAAATAACATAAATACTATAAATACTAACGACAGATCTGGAACAGATTGCCCAGGGAGGTTGTTGAGTCTCCCTCCACAGGTGCTGGTATTCAAGAAATTCAACAACCGTCTGGACACAATCCTGTGTCATGTGCTCTGGGATGACCCTGCTTGAGCAGGGAGGTTGGACCAGATGACCCACTGTGGTCCTTTTCAAACTGACCGATTCTGTGAAGATCTCAGACTGATCCAAGTTACTTTCTGAACTGGACCACATGAGACATTTCAGACAGCCGGATTAGAAATGCCAGGTGTAGGAACAAGGAGTGTGGCCCTGCCCACAACACAGAAAAAGACAAACTGGGTCCTGGAAAGCAGCACCTTTGAAAGGGTTTTGGGGCTGCCATGGCAAAGCCACACGACATCAATGTTGGTGCTCCAAAAAAAGCCAGTGTGTTCTTTACCTGTACAAACGAGAGATCAGCAAGCATGTGTAGAGGTGGCATTACCTCTGAATACAGCAGTGAACACTGTTCTCAGTCTATCCATCCATATTTTCCAAGACACTGAAAAATGAGAGAGTGCAGAAGAAATCCACAAAACTGATCCGAAGGCTGAAGACTATGCCAGGCAGCAAGAGTGTTAAAATATTTAACTCCTCAAAAAATGAGAAAAACACCCAAGGTACTGGTAATTTTACTGTGAGGCACCCATGCTAAAACCCCAATGAGCTGTACCAAAGTAGTCACCAAAGGGCATTATCTCTGGCTGGGAATGTCACACGTAGATTACAGTCTCCCATCAATGGGGTTAGCACTGAAGTGCCTGGTGGTTTTAAGTATTAACTATGTTAAGTATAACATAGGTTTACCAGTGGTGATCTGCATGCCATTGTTATGAGCACATCAGTCAAAAATTTCAGCAGAAACACTCAGCTGACATGTTTTTCTCTCCCAGCCTGAAGCTGCTTGCTTCTTCCACCCCAAGTGTCCAATACTGCAGCTATTCCCTGCACAGAGGACAAAGTGCTTAGCCTTGCTACACACAACCTCTACAATTTCACATAATTAAATGCAAAAATGAGTCTTCCTCACACCAAAAAAAAGAAAATGTAGGGACAATCTAAAACACACTTATAAATGGATAAGTAAGGATTTGCTTTTTTCTGTACAAACTCTGATTGATTTTCATACGTAATTCATCATGAAAAACTAAATCTGAATTTAACTGCAAAATTACAGTGCCAGAGTATTCTAGAACATTTTCTACACTATGCGAGCATTTCACAGAATGTCTTCCAATGTGTCTGTAAGGGGCACAAGACAATCCATGTATGTGTTCAGAAAGAAGTGACAGGCTGATACACAAGCAGCACATCCTCTACAGAACATTGGCCATAACTGCCTTGTCTGGTGTCAGAAGAGCAGCGGAACCAGAGACAAAGCCCTCAGGGTGACAACAGCAACAGCAATTAGTGACATTACTCTTCTTTCACCATCACTTCCGCAGCTTGGTAGCTGAAGATTGGTTCCAAAACAAGGGGAGGATGCTGTGTGCACCTCAGCCAGCAGCAGCACAGTGTCTTTTCTCCAATGGAGAATCCTCTTAATCACCTTCTCTTCCCTACATTTTGCCAATGTGATGAGGCCTATATCTGGAAATAAAGGTATTTTCCTTCTCAGAGGAAATGTCAAAGTCTGGGCAACATTTTATGATTTTGTCTTTGTCTCTGAAATCTGAGACAAGAAACAGAGCTATGACTCCACCGTTGTGGGATCTATTCCTCAGCAGGTCCAGTGCTCGCATTCTTGTCCTCTAGATATGAACCCAAAAGTTTTGAAATAGTATTTACAGTCAGTTGGATTTAGGTCCTGCTGCTTCACAGTAAAGCTCACAATTGATTCTGGTGCTTCCCTGTTTGTCTCAGTAGAGCAATGCTTTTGATATCAGGAATGTAAAGATTTTTGCTCTCATCAGTAGCTTCCTTTTGGGAAGAATTTAGCTCACAGCTGTTACTCTACTTTAACTGTTCTGCCCTCTGCTCCTCCCACTCATTTGTTCGGATGATTTATCCATTCCTAGCCACTGAAATCCTTCAGCTTTTCCTTCTTTCTTCTCACAAAGGTTATGGCTCTCCTCAGTCTCGCACTTACCATGCAAGCTTCTAGTAGCTTTTTTATTTTGGAAAACAGGAATCAGACCACACTGAAATATAATGGCAGCAGTGTTCATTGTATTAACATATATTCTGGGGACCAGAGAAATTAGAAATCAGACTTCTCCCTTTTTCAGCTCAGCTTCAGTGTTGTTTATGTTAGTTCAGGCTTCTCATCTTAACCTACTATTCCAATTCTTGGTTTTGGAGGGTGTCTTCAAGAAAGGTAATTTGTAAACTTTAGAAGCTTCCATTCAATGTAGCTGCTTTTATCCCACCAGATTAATTCTCATGCAACATAATAATTTGGTAGAAAATCCTTAATTTACAGATTTTGATTGTCATCGTTTTAAACCCGCCTGGAGATGAAACACCAGCCCAGTGGAATGGGGAGGAGAATCAAAGTAAAACTTGTATGTTGAGATACAAGTTTAATAATCGATAATAAAAACAATTGACTGAGGTAACAGTTTAATAATTGAAAATAAAGTAAAATACAATAATAATGGTAAATAATAAAAACGGAAAAAACAAGGGATGCACAATGCAATTCCTCACCATCGGCTGAATGATGCCAGACCCACCCCCTTCCTGAACCTAGACAGGCCCTTCTGGGTACCTCTGTTCCTTGTGCTGTCTTGATGCCTTGAGAAGCTACCTAAAAACAGAGACTAGACAGGAGTAAGGGAATAATGACAGGTATTTATTTGAAGGGCCTTCAAAGGTACACCCTGGGGAGCCAGAGGCTAGCCTCAGAATGGACCCCAAATGGACAACAGGTCACGAGTTCTCCACACTTTTATAAGTTCATTTGCATATCAGGATTAATTCTCCAATTAAAGCTTCAGTTTAATGATGTCATTTCCCCTCAGTTTGCCCCCTCTCAGAGGCTTTTGGTTTATACTTTGTGGGCCTAGGACAGTCTCGGTGTCCCTGAAGAGCAGGCCTGGAGAGGCTTTGTTATGTCTACCTAGCATGAGAGAGCAGAAATTAACAGGCTACAAGAAACCTCAGAGTTACACACCAGGCAGTACAGGATTTGAAAAATATGAAAGTTAAAATCTAAGGCATCAGTCTCACTTGTATCTGACTCGAGCAGGGAACCCAGAGACCGGAGAAAGGGTAGGGAGTCTTTTTGTTACCATGGAATTATGCCCTTTGTATCTTCACAGCTTCTAGGTAGTCATGTGCCCCATGAAATACCAAATGATGTTTTCATAAACTTATCTGTTCTTTTTCTTTGAAAATTTTCCAGCAGACTAAAATATACCTCCTTGGCAGAAAACAGCTGCATTTCTGAGGGCAGCTCAGCTGGCAGAGCTGGAACAAACTGTAGGCATACAGCAACCTCTTGTGGCAAATCCAGTACATGTGTAATAATTAATAACCTTTGAAACTGCACAAGCTACTCTTGATATGAGTTATAAACCTCTATAAAACTGCTTTAACAAACAACTGGAGAATTGGAGAGTCTCTGTTTGTTGGACACTCAGCAAGACTCAGACTTCAGAGCTGTAATAGTCCTTCTCTTCAATTCTGGAATGAATTAAACATTGGTAGCCCATTATAAATGAAGTGTTAGACTGAAATTTCTGCTAATAATATAATCTAGAAGTTTTTCATTATAATTAAGCAAGTGTGGCATAATGGCCAGGAGTAGAATCTGTGGCCATGTATGACAAGAACGATAAACATAAAGGTACACATTCCTCCAGCCACCTGATCAGCTGCAAATACCTGTCCTGTGCAGGCTGAGGAGGAAAGGGCAGCGAGAATGTGTAGGGAAGGAAGAGGAGGAATGGCAACATGTGGAAACAAGGGTCCTCAACAACAGCAAGATTTTCAAAACCAAGAGGGGTCTTCCTGGGAACATGGTGTGGGAGCTTGACACAACAGGAACAATACGAGTATGGCAGATGACACTGATTAGACCCCTGAATTTTAATTCTTTTTTTTTTTTACACTGTAGGAATATAGTCTTCTACTGCTGGAATTAAAGGTGAACTCAGGAAATTATCTGGCTTATGCATGCACCACTTACCAGGACTTCTGGGGCTTATATGCTGGGCAGAGGTTACTGTGCTTGAAATGATTTGCAGATTTATGCATACCACTTAGGAACAGGCTGAACAAGTACATCCTGGAAGGCACAAAGGCTTTAAACAACAGCTAATATTTGTTTATTGACATTAAGTCTTGTATAGTTCTCTTTTATTGCAACTTCCCAGTCTTGCCATGTGTAATTTCTTTGCCATTTCATCTGCTGCAGTTTCACACAAGAGTCAGGAATCCCATCATCTCAATTCAGGCCTTGGTCTGTGCACTGAACAGCATATACTGTAGCTCCTGCTGGACCAGTTACAAGCTGCACACTCCCAAATTCCCAAGCAGCTCTGTCAAGCACCACCCAACCTAGGAGGGCCAAGAGCTTAAGGGCAGAGACTCTTCCTTGCCCCAGAGGAAACTCCTCCCTGCAGAGAAGTCCAACAGAACATGCGTGTCTCAGGCCATCAAACAGCACATGTAACATTACCAAGCTGACAAAGACATTGAGCCAACCAACATGTACCAAAATCTCTTTTCACAGCTTTCATCATCCCTTGGCTTCCCATCTTTGTAAGGTGTTTTGAGGGCTACAGCTAAAAACAACTGCATATTAACCAACATTGTGTCCTCCAACATGGTGACATGAAGATCAGCCGCAGAAATGCTTTTCCTGAAATCATGTCCTTCTCACTGAATGCCTGCATTGTTTGAAATAGTCTGTGAGAAGCCTGAAAACAGTCTTTCTGCAGGGGTTTGATTTTTCTAGCAAACCTACTGTATTTGTTCTTTATGTTCTGAATTTGGTGGCAATTCATATTTAAATAATGAAAGCAAAGTATTAAGGCTCGAACTAAATAAAACAAACTCCCTGCAACAGAAGGCACAACAGCCTCATCACAGTATCATCAATGATGGTGCAAACACAAACTGAAATGATACAGAATGGAAGGCACAAACAGGATGAAAAACTAAGTTGTCTGTTATTTAGAAGTTCAAAATACAGTTTTTGTTTCTTGCTTAGCTCTTGTTATTACTCATACTATTATAAGAAGGAAACCTTAATGAACAGAAATAAATTAGAGAAAATAATGTGCCCGACAGTGCCCCTGTCAAAATACAACAGAAGAGTAAAAGACTGTCTTGGTTGAAAAGGAAGTGCTCTTACGTATATAAAGTTCTTAATTATAAAAAACATTTAAACAGAACAGTTTAGTTTGTTGTCTACACAAATCTTTCAGAAACCCTCCAAAGACTAGTAAGTGCTACTGACACAAAAAGCAAGTACGAAATGCTTCTTGTAATGCCCCCACAGGAGACACCACCTGACAGAACAGGACATGGAACAGAACACTTGCCAGGATTTCCTGCTCTGCAAGATTCATCTTATAGCAGAAGAGGAGATTGCACCTTCTTTACATTTAGCAAACCCATAAAACAGAGTTATCAAAACTAGACCTCCTAACTTCTTGTTTGGACCTGTTTTTACACCTGAAAGTTTTACCCAGGTAGTACTTGGAAGACCCTTTCCATTCCAGCCTGCTTTCTGGCAGGCCACTGGGCACTCCAACACCACCTGTATGTTCCACATACATGGGAGCCCTGGCACTGCTGCAGTGCACACCTGGATTTGTCGGGCCAGGGGGACTGATGCAGCTTACACACACAGGCTGAGCCCATGCTGCAGAACTCCTGTTTGCCCACAGACACTGTCCTGCCAGAAGCTCGAGTGACTGAATGTACTTAGTTTACCTCTGTGGGACTGCACTTGCCAAGTGTGCACTGCACAGAGCAGTGCCTGGGGCCTTTTAACAGAACTGTTCCATCCTTAGCAATCACTGTATGACTGCCTGATTTATGCCACAAACGGGATTTACTACAGCTCCCTTCTACACCAAGCACATCCTCCCTCCCTGAACATACTGCTTTAAATAGTTAAATAACATTCAGCTTCATAGCAAGTGATGTTCATAAAGGCCTGCAGAATCAGATCCTACAGCTTTTCACTAGCTATTGATTTTCTTCAGAAACAAAAAGCATAAAGATTAGAATTCTAAAGATTTTACAAATATTCTTTGTATAGGGAGCATGTATTAGCCATCGATACATTAGAGTGCACTGTGCTATTTTTGGCTTTGAGAGCATGGATAGTCATTTGACACATGGACAGGTCCTGTTTGTTCACTGACATTCATATCAATATTCACTGCCATAGAGCCAGCCTGGGGACCAGAAGTGTGCTATACAAGATACAAAAGCAGACTGTTTTCCAAATCCCATACCCACAACTTCAACATCTATAAAGTATATTGTTGCTGTTGTCCAGGATAACACTGATAGTATTTCCCAAGTAGCAATCAGTCAGTTATGGAACCAGAAACAAAAAATACTCATCTTCAAAGGAGAAGCAGTATTTTAATTTTTTCTATTTATTCAAGGTGTAACCAAATTATTTATTGCAGATGCTACTAATCACCACCTCCTGTGATCATAATTTAATCTTTAATCAACACAAGGGTATTTACATTTGATGGATGGATGAAAAGATGCAGACATTAGTGTTAAATGGCAACACTAATTCTGCGTAATCTTCTAAATCTAAATCAAGGACCCCTTGATTTTAGAGGGAGCATTCTCATATGTTTGCAATAGCCTTCCACTGTTGTCATGTGGAAAGCATACTTTAAGAAGAAGCCTCATTGACAATATAACCATTTTTTGAGTATTACCTTTCACATTAAGCATGAATTTAAGTATACAATTTGTAGTGTACAATTTCACTACTCTGGTTATGCATGGAGCTGAAGCATATTTAGAACATGGGTAGGGTTGGGATAGATATAGTTGGGTTCCTCTCTTGAAAGAACAACCCAAGAAAAAGTCTGGACAGGCTGCAGAATGATCAATGGATCTACACATGGGAAAGCCACTCATATTCAATGCCTAATAGTACAACAGAACCAAGCACAAAAGACCCAAAATTTTGTGCCATCAAAAGGTGGGATTGTTGGTACAATTTTACCCTGGTTTATGTTGTATGCCTTTGGGACCACCATAATGTGGGACTAACATTTAAACTCAAGACAGATATTATTGAAACCAAAACAACTACATCTGCCTCAGTCAAAGAGGATGAGAAAATTCTATCCCCACAAATTTTTGAAATTGGACCATGTGATCAAAAACGCAGATCAGCAGCAAATGTTGTTTAATCCACCTTGGTTTCTTAAACAAGTAGAACTAGTAATGCAGATTAATATTTCTACACCTACACCAATGTGGTCACCATTCTTAAGTGCTTCCCATGCAAGACAGTTAGCTTGGCTACATGGGCAAACCCCCACTTCTCCAAAAGGAACAAGATGAGATGTGACTGGAATCACAGAGACTTGGGAGTTTTAAATTGTTCAGATGCTGAAGTACTTATAAATAACCTGAGCATAACCACAAGTGATTTAAGCAAATTGGAACACCCTCTGTAGTCTTCTCTACCAGCGTAGAAACTAATCAATGGCTCTTATCTGACACATTGCCTCAGTGGGAAAGAATCAATGAGCAAGCTCATAGTTGATCCCAGAGGCACTTGGTGCAACCCAAGGTGAAGGTTCTTTGCCTCTTAGCTACATCTGAGCTCAGCTGTGGATACAATCAACAGTAGCAGTAGCAATTTTAAGAGAAGGCGAAGAAGGCACCTTCACCCACTGAAATTCAAAAAGTAATTTGGAATAATGACTGAATTTGCAAAGGAATTCCAGTTATGGTGGCATTTAGTCAGTGTTACCTATAACGCCATCAATAGCACAGTCCTGGTACTTATCCACATAGGACACCTCTGTGTCCATCACTCAATCACTGCACTAGACCTGAATCATAACTGAACCCTACACTGGAGCATAGGATATGGGCCCAAAAGCAAGGGGAATGGCAAACCATCGGTGTTAGCATGTGCACTGTATGAGAACAGGGACACAGTTGTGCAGTAACACCAAAGCCCTGACATTTGTCTGGATACAGAATAGTGTTTGTCATTTTGAAATCCATCCTGATGAAACTTGCAAACCTGTACTTTTATACACTGGAAAATGATGTGCTTACATGAGAACCCTTTGTGGCTTCATATTTGTAGATAACCTTATTGTAGATACAGATAATCACTCTAATGTTTGTGTTTGTAATTTCACCAAAATCAATGGGTGGATTTCAATTATTCAGCTCCTTTCACATTATACCAGCTATTGCAGTATAATTATTTGCTGATTCAAGATCTGCTGCCCACCCCTGTTGGGATGAATCTTGCTTTAGTAAGAACATTATTATAGCACAGTGATCGGCAACAACTGCTGAAACAGCTCAGAAGAATGGACAAAGTACTTTGATTACTGTCCATCATGATGTGGAAAGCACACAAGTATTGGAACAAGTGAAGTGAGATAGAGCACATGGATGGTAGGACACTTTTCAGCTGGTCACTTACCATTGCTACAGAGAGTTTCAATGAGATGTTCTACCTTGTTGTTCTCCCAATACTAACCCTTTGTCTTAATTGTAGCACTATATATTTGCATTTGGGAAATCATAAAGCAATTGACTTACCTGTCATCCCTGTGATTCATTTCAGGAAAATATGTGATGGTTCCAACACATGGGAACTAAGAGTGAGACTTACGATATGTCTAAGAAGAATCATAAGTATGGAAGTGGGGAATTGATGAATAACAGGAACAAATTTCCAAATAATAAGATAGAGAACAAAGCAGTTAAGCAATGGGAGCAACAGCCACAGGAATGTAGAAAAGAGAAAATTGATGTCCTAGGTCCTTGAAGGGGAGGGAAAAAAAGATCATACCCTTCTTAGTCAGGACCTTATATGATGGGCCAACAAATCGCCAGGTTTGACTGTTTCTGTGGTGAGAACTTGCCCTTGCCATGAACTCTCCTCATTATACCATAATCATAATAGTAAAAGCTTCCTCTGCCCACCAAGAGCCCACTGCTCACTGAGCACATACCACGACTTCTTGGGACACTATACCTTGAGATTGAAACAGAGAGAAACTAGCAACTTCACCATGGAGTAAAGTAAGATCTGCTTGGCCTGAGACTGTAACCTATAGGTGTGCCTGCCTTTGTCTCCGTGCTAGCTCCCCCCAGCACCCCTTTCTGCACACAGCTGTAAATAAATCACATACCCGCACTCTGTGTGGGGATCAATTTCTTGCACACCAAAAGGGTGAAAGAACCAGTTTTGGGACAATACTCTTCTGCAATCACTACCTTAAAAAAAAAAAAAAAAATTGTCCCAGCAGAATTAAATTCTGAGTCAGGGGAGCTCCGCAACCAACTCCCAACAGCAAGACACTATTATCCTCTGGCTCTCTCTATTGTCCTTGCGGTCACTGCAAGCAGGACATGGCTCAAGGACATTGCCTGGACTGGGATTTACATTTGTTCCTCCCCATTTTTAAGCTTGACCCCTCATGACCCTTCGAGTACCAGTCAGTGCTAAGTCTCATACCCCATTCTACCAACCCTAACTCCAAACTCCAATCATGGCATTCTCTGCACCTTGGCTCTTCCCTGCTACCTGCCCTCTTATCCCAAGGGTTCAGCTCCTAGTCAGGCACTTCCTTCATTTATCTACCCCAGCCCCAAATAGGTTAAAACAGACTGTTTCCACTCAGTTCTTCCTGCTTGCTGATCCCTGCAGAGAAGCTGGGTTTTCTTACAGAAGGAAATGCAAGCAAAAGATATTTCTTTCCATTGCACTGCAGTCCTTCCCAGGACTCTGTGAATTACTTATCATGCAGTAAGCCTCAGGCATGCATTCAGCATGGAAAACCTCAGGCTCAATTGAAAGAAGCCCCATGTCTTTCACTCATGACCTGCTTTCTTAGAATCAAGTTCACATCAGCTTTGCTACCATTAAACTAAAAATAAACCCAAAACAACAGGGCTGACAGTTTCCATTCCTTCAGTCAAAACACACAGTAGTGAAACTGTTAGACCTTTTGGTATTAATTACTACATACTAGTAACACTGGGTTAGACAGAAGCCATGATATTGGAATAAATCCTGAGTACATTCAGTAACTGTTCTTTTATTTTATTGTCAGTAACAGAAACACAGCAAGACACAAAGCACACAGCTTTTGAGCATTTCACCACAGCATGCTAAATGCTGTATAGAAAAGTAAACGTAAGTTTTTTAATGAGTATCTTAACATTTCCGTGGCTGTTGAATAATGTGAATTCTTTTAGGCAGTATGAACTTCTCCAAGGTAGGCTGTGGCTTTTGGTGAGCCACTTGTAATGTTGCTGCATGGATTTTGTGGCTCATCTGTAACATTAAAGGGGGGGAGAAAAAAAGTTGTGATAGAATACAGCTTGTCAGCTATTCTCTTTCTAAATTTCATCATATTAAAGTAGTTTAAAAGGAGCAATAAAACCTAAATCCACCAAAAGTTTAAGTGATCAATACACAGACTCATGGTAACTCAGTGTATTTACTTATAATTTCTGTTTTCAAAGTGATACTAGTCCAACTACCTTTAGGGAATTAAAATTTTTTTTTTCTTCCCTTGTTTAGTAGTTCACAGAATGAGCTTCCAAGATGAGGAAAACAGAAAATAATCAGTATGCCAGAGTTAACAATAAGTTGATTCAAATTCTCATTTTCCCAGATTCAAAAATTATTACAGTAGCTAATTATCACATTCTAAACTAGTAAGCAAGCTTCACATACAATATTCTGGAAACCAACAGGAAAAGGAAATGGTAGGTCAGAACAGAGGAGATGAGGACAGGTGGAATAGAAGGAGGATGAGTTTTATCTGCTCTCCTTAAAAAAGTCTAAGCAAAAATTCAAGATCTACAGGCTAAAGCTATAAACACAACTGTTGATAAAAGACTTGTGTTGAAATGTTTTACTGAGCTCTAGGCATGAGGAACTCCTGTATGCTTCAGAGTCTGAAGACTGCAAGTGTGTAACAAAGAGATGATAATTGTCAGATCTTCGGATTACCATGCAAACCAAAGAGCTGCTTGTGAAATCAGCTCTTCCAAAGTGTAGGTGTAAGCCTGCACCAACAGCCTAATGAGACACAGGGCAGGAGCTGTAAGCATGTGGTAAACAGAAGGGTCCAATAGCAGCTGTGGGATACAAGATCTTCCTACGGGAGAAGTCAAAAGGTGCTTGCCTGACTAATGTCAGGCCTCAGATGGACCAGCTAGATATGGGGCAGCAGTAGGACATGCTGTGCCTGCTGTCTAGGGGATCATTCACAGAGCAGGACACTGGATCACCATCCTGGTGTCCCCTGCACCTGCCAGTGATGCCACCCACCTCCCTCAAGCAGCTCTGTAATTTTGCTGGACCCTCACAGAAGTCAGAGTGATTTCCATGGTGGGATAAAGCATGTCACTGAAGACAAGGTTTTGCTCGGCACTGTAATCCCAGCTCTGCCAGACACTTACATGCCACTGGTAATTCTTCCCCATATTTCACTAAAGCTAATGCACCACGCCGCTTTACAAGCGGAACACACCTCCCTGTCTGGCTGTGCTTCTCTGTAACAGATGTACACAACTGTCCCAGGGCATGTCATAGCAACTAGGAGTGGAATCAGAATGAGAGAAAGCCAGGTACTTTTTAGCCATCTAGCAGCTTAGCCACACAACCACTACAGAAACAGGTTATCACAAGAACATTTAGTGGCAGCTGAAGAACCTGCAACTGCCAGATACCAGTTTAAGGAAAATTCACTTTTTAACTTTTACTCATGTTTAGATTTATGAAGAAACCCTGACTTTTTCTTCCAGACTTACTTTGTTCAGTGCTTCTGCTACCAAGACACCCATGTTCTGAGGTTTTGGAAAACTGACAATAGCACTGTAAAGCAGATGAAAAAAGTATTTATCATTTCCATCTCACAGAAACATTTGAGCACTTGTCACTTTCATTTTCTAGACATAATACAAAACATTTTACAGTATAAATTTAGGGTTTGGAGCTAAATTCTTTCATCACATGAAAAACTATATAATATCAAAAAGGCATGCTGCTTCAGAATGGAATAACAAAATTTGTGTGACAGTCTTATTCATATATACAAAAATCTGTATAAGAAATATCCTTGAATATCTCAAAAAGGATTTTTTTTTGGTACGCTGTGAAATAACTTCACAGAAGCTGAGCACTGATACCCTCATCTACAAAAAATTTTCTTGATTCCAGCCTAGACCCATGAAAAAAATTCAGCCTCTGCTTTTGGAGATGGTTTCCTTTCACAGCAACTATTTGTCCAGCAAGAATTTTTTCACAAAATTATCCCATTAACTTCTCCATATTCCAGTGAAGAACACCATGTTACCAATATTCCACAAATTAACAAATCTGTGGGTATGAAATAATTTAGTTCAACAACAGGAAGAACTTCAGATTGCACATTCTACTGATGATACCATTATAATCACTGACAACCTCTGCAGCTTAAAATGGAGTAGGGAATAATCATTATAAACCCCAAATACCATAAATGCAACTCTTAAAGAAGCAGATATTGCTTTATTTAAGTTTATTTATTTAAGTTTATTTATTTAAGTTTATTTATTTAAGTTTATTTATTTAAGTTTATTTATTTAAGTTTATTTATTTATTTAAGTTTCTGTGGATCAGAAAGACATTTCCTACTGACATTTCAATTTAGCAATTGAAAGTTTGCTACACTGACAAATAAAAGTTATTCAACATCTGTTTATACTATTAGGTGACTATGACTATGGAAAAGACAGCTGCAAAACTACACCCAGACAACTGGCAATAAGTGAAAATAAAAAGCTTCTAATTCCAGAAGATTACAACGAAAAATCAAAAACTTTAGTTACACCACAAGTCATTCAGATTTTACTGTCATACCCTTATTGGTCAACTTAACTTTTTGTTAAGTGACATTTAAGAAAAGTGCATGTATTTAAGAAAAATGTTCAATCTTTGAAAAAGCTGCAAGGAAATACTTGTTTTAATGACCACATCAACTGGTCACTGTTACTTTATTCAAAATAGAAGCATGCCTTCATTTTTGGCGCAAAACAGCTTGATTAACCTTAAAAAGTAGTAAACAGAAAAAGCCAAATTAGATTTTAGATTGAAATAGGGGGTATAGCCTATATTGGTGAGGAGAGTCTTCCTTGGGGGTAGTTGATGTGGGTTTTATTTACTTTATTTACAGAATGTGGACAGCCTGAAGTTCACTCCTACTTCACTGGAAACTGTTTGACTATTCCTTTATTAGGCATAAGTATGCAACACATTGCTTTAATTTCTGTTCCATAAAACATGACAATAGAGATGTCTTTTAGCCTTTGCCTTTCATTGCAAGGCACTGTCCTTGGGTTTTGGGGTTTTTTAAGCTGATAATTATTTCAATATCAACATTACTTTATCAATATTATTTTATTTATAAATTGCACAAGTTAAGAATTAAACTCTTGTAGAATAAGAATTTTCTTTGTTTTCAAAGCCCATTACCTATGAACTTTAACTATGGAGCAGGGGTGACAGGCCCTGCAGTGTAATACCTTGACTTTTCTTTTCCTGGAGGTTTAGCATTTTTCTCAACAGGTCCGCTTTCTTGCTTTTTAGACACTCTCATACCTCCAGCTTTAACTGCAAGAAAAAAGTGACATGTAAGCAAAAATACCTACAGAGTTACATACCACATTACATACACTTAGAGGAGAATACTTTTACCCCAGATAACCATTAACCAGAAATCATCTTTCAGTATTTAGCTCCATGCTTTACTTGTACACATGCATACACAGCAGTAGCCAAAGAGGTGCAGCAAAAGCTTCAAAATTCTGTGTCATGGCAGACTCAAATCAACTTCCAGATACCATAAATCAAGAAATCAGAGTGGTTTCAGTCACCGTTAACTATATTAAATCTTAGCACCTTACTATGTTCGTATGCATCCTTCCCCAGAAACTATTACATCTCAGATTTGTATTTTTAAAATAAAAAAGAAAACCAAACCACCATCCGAAAACTTTCAGGTTTTTGAACAATGTGACTAACAGCAATAAGGGTTTCATGATTAGTTCAAGGTATTCCAGAATAAACCTAATAATGCAGAAAAGAACCAGATGCATACTCATCTTGTACTTGTGTTCCAACATGCTTAATTATATTTTATTAACATATCTGCCAATCACAAAACCAATTAGCACTAATTAAGCTACAGGCAACCTAACAATAACAATTTAAGTTCTGAGGCATGTCTGAAAATTTAATTCTGAACAAAGAACACGTAAAGTTATCTAAAACATTCTCTTGAAAGAAACACTTTCTCCCTCTTCAGGAGAGCATTTTAAGTTTTAAAACTGTAAGTAAGAAAGAAAAACCTTAGTGTTCTTTTCTCATCCTATTGAACAAGTTGCTTCACCTCGCAGCAAGACTCCTATTCTGATCATGAACAATCAAGACTAGAGTTTAAATTCGGGGGCAAGAGAGAATAGGGAATGGAGAGTGGTTTCCAGAATTACTCAACTAGCTAGCATGAGAAATGCATTTGGCCATTTTTGATGATGCAGATGTATCCATCTGTAACTAACACCCATTTTCTACCAAATCTGACGCTTGGCTTTGTATTTCCTGGTTGCAGGCCTAATTTTAGAAACAAAAATTCTCCCTCAGTCATGTCCAAAGCAGCACTACAATATCAGAGCTATGCTATAGCTAGACTTGGCTTTTCTCCTCTTTCAAAAATGACATACATACTGTTAATTATACTGCTGCATAAGCAGCAAATTCTTTGCCCAGCCATCTTACAGCTACAAATGCGCTGGAGACCTAGACTGAACCTAATCCTTCCGGCAGCCTAACTACAAAATTAAAAGTATCTGAAATGGAAGTTTCAACTGTTTGTTTTCAAGTATCTACCAGTGAAGAGAACTGAGATTCTAAATACCCTCAGCTCACCAGGTGTGAAACTCTTGTCTTTGAAGCATCTTCAAACTAGAATGACAAAGAATGTAAAAAAAACCCAAACCAAATCAAACAACCCCAAACCAAACATCAACAACCACAAAACAGACCACACCAAAAAAAAGCCCTGGCATCTTTCAAGATCTCAGAGATCTTGACATCATTTCTCTTTATAATAAGTTCAACCAGAATACCAACGCGAGTTATCCCAAGTGTTCTCCCACAGATTGTCAGGCTCTTGTCTTCTTAGGAACCAGTCAAACCACAAACTAGAAAACCACTAAAATTTTGGAATTAGATTTAAAAAAAGTAATTGAACCTAGATCCACAAGTTTTGGTTTGGGACCTTCCCACACATGCAAGACTGGCAATTTCTAGATACAAGCATTGTTTTTAGTTTTAATTTAGCAGGGCAAGGAGATCCAGACAGAGGCAGACATTTTAACACTATAAGGCTTTACACAAAGCACAAGGGGAGCTAGGCAAGGAGGAGAGAGATGCCCAGCATGGGAAGAGATAATGAAACATGGACAATCAGGAATTGTGTCTACCACCAAAAGGCCCACAAAACGTTATCTATAGTTATTAGAAATAGCCCATCTTCCTTTCCATCTCTGCAGTGACTTGAAACTAGCCACTAGGAACAGCTGTCCCACCTGCCCACACACATCCATGGCAGGGGAAGAGTTAAACATAGATGGATGTGGGATGCACCACAAAGCTGTTTTGTAATTTGCTTTCCAGAGCAATAGAGAGGTATGTCAAACTTTTAATACAGAGTTCAATTTTTTGATTCTTATAAGTGACCTGTTAGCCATATAATCTAACAGCTAAGTGCCACAATTTTTACTAATTTCCATTTTTAAAACATCATGTATTTTTAAAACAAAAAATTAAAGTAAGGAGGCACATTCCCATTTATGCTGTCCCCTCCAAAAAAACCCCAACAACAAAAAAACCCCAAACAAGAAAACAACACAAAAACAAACCTAAGCAAAAACAAAGACAGCTTGGCTCAATACTGGTCAGAATAAAGATGCCCACTTGAACTTTGGTCACTAAGTGCATGGTTGAAACCACTTACTCTGGCACCTTCACCCCTCGGCCAAGCTGTTGCCCACTGCAGTAACAGGTAGGCTTTGTCAAGACTTACTTGCAGACTTGCAAGACTACAAGTTGCAGTTTACTATCATGCAAGTTCAGAAAGACCAGTACCTGCTTCAGGTTACTGACTGCAGTGGTTTAAAGGCCCTTTCAGGTACAGCTCAACTGTCCCTGCCACACACACAAAAATCCAGGAATAGACTAGAGCAAAGCTGAAAAAAACTATTTACATCCCAAATTCATGAAAAAGCATGCTAAAAAAAAAAAAAAATCCAAACAGAAAATATTTTCAAGAAAACAAAACAGTTCTTAGGGGTACAAGGAGACACAGGACTATGTGCTCCTCAGGCACTAAGCCCTTCTAATAAACCGAGGGGAAGCCCCAACTGGTTTAAAGCTTTGTAGTGACCGTTCCTCAGTTTCAAAGGCTGAGCCTGCAGTGACTGTGCTTGCAGTGACTATCCCCCAGCTCCAAAGGCAGAGCCAGCAGCACCTTAGCGTGAGCCACGGAGCAGGCGGGACACAGCCCACGCACTGGTGCGTTTGAGAGCCAGCTCCGCACAGCTCCCGGCATGGCCCAGGAGCTGCTCACACTGTATGCATTTATCTGCTCCCCCAACAAACACAAGCGCTACTACACTCGCTACTACATCCTTAAAATCCCGGTATTACATCCTTACAGTCGCCACCCAGGCAGAGCGGCGGCTGGAACAGCAGGCTCGAAGGCTTCCTCATAGATAGCTCTATGGGGGCTGGGGGGTGGCGGAGGGGAAGTAAATTCTTCATGTTACTACAGGAGGAGAGGGATAGGGCTGTAACATTAAACACAGATATTTCACTGAATATGGACACCCATTTCTCTCGCTATCCCTCAACAGCGCGTTCCTGATCACCAAGCGGCGCCAGCTCCACACCTGCCGACCGAGCGCACCCGTGATGGAGCGGATGCGGGGCCTGCTAGGGCGAGCGGGCCGTGCACCACAGACCCGCCTCCAGCATTCCCGGTCCCACAAGGCCGCTCCTCTCCGCGGAGGAGCTGCATCTGTGTGGGACGATGTGGCGCAGAGCCCCTCACACCGCGCCCGGAGCGGCCCCGACCCCTACCTGCGGGAAGGCGCCGGCCCGGCGGGACACCCCTCCTCAGCGCCATGGCGGGACCGGGAGCGCCGGGAAGCAGGCGGGGCAGGGCAGGGCCACGGAACCGCGCACCTGCCCGACCTGCAGCGCCTTGCGCGGTTTGGAGCAGTCAGGATGGGCCGGGGTAGGGTCGTGAGAGCGGGGAGGGGTGTGAGGGGCGGGGAGCGGTGTGAGGGCGGTGTGAAGGCGGTGTGAGGGGCGGGGAGCGGTGTGGGGGCGGTGTGAAGGCGGTGTGAGGGGCGGGGAGCGGTGTGAAGGCAGTGTGAGGGGCGGGGAGCGGGGAGCGGTGTGGGGGCGGTGTGAAGGCGGTGTGAAGGCGGTGTGAGGGGCGAGGGGCGATGTGAGGGGAGATGTCAGGGGCGATGTGAGAGGCGGGGAGCGGTGTGAGGGCGGTGTGAAGGCGGTGTGAAGGCGGTGTGAAGGCGGTGTGAGGGGCGGGGAGCGGTGTGGGGGCGATGGGAAGGCGGTGTGAGGGGCGGGGAGCGGTGTGAGGGGCGGGGAGCGGTGTGAAGGCGGGGAGAGTTGTGAGGGGTGGTGTGAGAGGCGGGAGCGGTGTGAGGGCGGTGCGAGAGGCGGAGACTTTTAAAAACATTGCTAAAGATTCGAAGAACTGGATTTCGTGAGGTAAATCTTACCCTCTTCAATCAATAGTATCTGCTTGAGACAAGCAAAACATTGGCATTCACGTGCCCTCTTAAAAAAAATCCACGACCTTAACAAACACTGACGTTTTACACAACAAAACACTTAAAATAATTTTTTTACTTACCATTTTGAAACCTTGACGTATTATCATAACCAGTTTGAGACTGCTGGTCATTACACACTAACACAAGACCTTCTTTTTTCCACATCAGTTATCTAAATGATTCTCCTTCCCATTTTTCTTAAGAACCTGCTTAAACCTTGAAAACATTAAAAATACCTCATGATACTTCTTATTTCTACATTATTTTACGATTTCACTGTCTTTTGTTACGAATGCATCGCTGACATTATTTATGTTCAAAGATTTTTATCTTCAAGAGTTGGTTATCCTGTTCCTGCTGCCTATACCTTACTGAAATTGCATTTTTGTCTAAGATACAGTAACTTACATATCAATGACCTGTCACGTCATAAATACAGGACGGAAACAGCATGAGCAGGAAGGATGTAAGATCCATGGAAGGACGGCAACAAAGTTTTTGGGCGAAGCCACATTAACACTACGAAAAGTAGTCTGTCACTGTCTCTAGGGCAGTGCTGGCGGCTGAAGGAGACGGCTGCGGACAGACAGACGCGCTGCTCACGGTTCCTGCCTCGGGGAGGGTGGCTCTGCCGAGGCGGAGCAGTCTGCCTGGACTTCCATGGGCTGCATGGGTCTGATCTGCAGGCAGCTGCTGAAACCGTAATGCGTAATGTCAAAAAGGTTTTCCTAGATTGCTGTAAACATGTTCTGCTTTGCTATGCTAAAGCATTTAATCACAAAATTTACCTCTTTTAGGGAATTCTAAAAGCAAAACGTGAAAGAGGAAAAAAAAAGTTAGTCTCGTGATTTATTTTGAATTGTCTTATTAGTAGATTTCAACTCAATTTAAAAAAAAAGGAGAGAGGGAATGTAAAAATAGGATGTGATTAAGTGGAATCAGAAGAAAGGGGAAATTAGGTTAAAAAAGTGGAAGAGAAAATAGACTAAGAAACCAGTAGGGATGTACAGCACAACGGCCACCTTATGGGTGACTACTGTTGGCTTGGATCTTTAAAGCAGAAAAAATGAAAGGACATTCAGTCTAAACGAGATCTCTCTGATACTTAATTCTGTATGTATGAGGCAGGAAATAGTTTTGAAATGCAGCAATTTCCTCCCTAGAAAAGCAACTTACTTTGCAAATATTAAAGTCAATAGTGCTTCATGTCTCTGCCCAAAAGCATTTAGCCTGAAGTGGATGATGGCAATTTTGATTGGGGAAATAAATTATTTCAGATAAAATGATCTACACGAAAGATAACAAAAGAACCCTACTCTGAAGTACTTGGCCAGTAGTAAGGGGTTTTGATATTCATGTTACTCTGCCTCAGCAGACAAATACTGATTTTTTGGTTTATTTACCTGAGCTGTTTGTAACTGCACAGACTGCAGAGGTGAAGTTCCATTACTTACCACAAAAGGCAGTTATGTAGTACAGCTTTTGGTGCTGCCTAGAGCATCAATAATGATAAGGTTTAGTGCCATTTGTACATCTGTTCTAGGAATTCTTGGAAAAAGCATGGGAACTTGGTTTAAATATGAAATTGTAAGTTCATGTTGACTTCTTAGCATATTAAATATAATATGCTATTTCTTTTTTTATTATTCTTCCACCCTCTTTACTTCATTACCTGTGTCACTTGTTATATCTTTAAACCAGAAGCTGTTGTGAATTGAAACCATGTTTACATAGTACTTGTTGGAGCACCTTATTCTTTACAGGCAACCCTTGGTGCTACCTCAACAATGCCACAGCACCAGCTTAGATTTGTAAACCTGATTTTATTTAATGATTTCAATTATTTAGACTTTTTATCTGTTGGAAAAGTTGGTTTGTCTGAGTGAGAAGAATGAGCAAGAGAATAATCCTTCTGTGTCCATGGGATAGTGCAGTTGAAATCTCCTGCTTTTCCTGCCATCCTCAGTCCTATTTCCCAATCACACAAATATTAAACTTCGGAGATGTTCATCTGATGCTGGGGATAGATTTATTTTAATGGTAGTAATCTGTGAATGACTGAATTAAAAATGAAATTATATTGTAATGGTTCTGCGTTTTTTCAGAATGTGTTTTTCTCCATAACAGAGGCAGATGTGTGAAAGCCTGGGGGCAGACACAGAATTTTAATTGTGATAAAGAGACAGTAGTCATAGAAGATTTTCCTGAGTGATGCTCTGAGCATTCTGAAACTCTTCCTATTTCCTGGCAATTTCTTGTTTAGAATCTACATTCTACAGGCAGGTTATTAGCTGATTGCAAAGTTTGAAAAGCCGCTTTGCAGGTACAAAAATGAACATGTTCCCAAGAAGACTGTCTGTTCTAGTCCAGCTAATAGCTATTAGTATAATTATACACCAGACACAGTCCACATCTAAAACAAGCAGTTAGCACGCAGACACATGGAATACCTTCCTCATGTGTCATGTTTTAAATCAGAACTCTCTGTTGTTAAAATCTATTGCTCATGACTCTGAAATATTTTCCCTTCTCTATCTTATTTCCAGTATTGCTTGATTTCAAATGTCAGAATTACTAAATTGTAGCTACTGATACAAACTGATACTGGTTTTATATCTGGCAATCGAATGGTGAAATACTACTGCTGTTTTCTTAAGCTCAATGTCAGGTGGCCAATACCTTTTTCAGATGAGTCAGTATAGCTGGTTTTAGATGCTCCAGGAGCCCAATAGAGACAACAAATACTCTGGTGCAGGTATATGGCTTATTTTTTATTAATACATGCTTTAATTTCCCCCACCCTTGGCTTTATTTTCTGTTTCATAGTAGTTCAGCACAAAGTTAATAACATTAGAGAGGCCATTTGTGTTAAGTGTCTAAAGCAAGGAGAAGTGAAGGCAGCCACATTTTCAGTGGGGTTTGTATTGATATAATTGTTCTCTAGTGCATATAGCATGTATGTGACAAAATCTGTAGGATAAGTCTGGCTTCACATCTGTAAAGCTTGCCTGTTTCTTGTAGGAAACCTGACAAGTTCCAGTCCTGGTTCTGATCTGGATGCCAGTTGTTTCTCAGACTACAAGAGAAAAAGAAGTGTCCAGTCACTTTATGATGGTTCTGGAAGGTAAAGGGTAACATCATTAAGCAGAAGAGCCTTACTGGCTAATTTTAATTATAGGATTTTTTTTTTTTTTTTCACAGAAGGACTAAAGAGATTTACCTTTGTCATCATATGTTTTATCCACCTAAGTTTCCATGTTTAAAAAAGTACTGCTGGGTAGTGGAGTAAGTGAATGAATTCTGAATTAGGTTGCAACACGCTGAGCTGTATGGAAGCCTTACACAGATTTCACCCTTTCTGTCGTACCATAACAGCAGCACTTGTTTCCTCAAAGGTTAAACACGAGAATTCACTGCATTTTTTTCTTGTTCATCACGAGTTTGCACTTTCACCCTCAGAAAGGAGTTAAATAGTGGGAAGCAAATGAAAGAAAAATACCTTTTAATGTCTTGCTGTTTTTACATTTTGTGTGCTGTTGAACTCCTTGGAGCTGGTCATCTCCAATCACTTGTCATCTCTTGATTTTTCTACACAAGCACAGAAAAGCAGCTTTTTGTGTCAGAGTTATGAGCCACTAGAGGCATGTGACAGTCAGTAATGAATGGTCATTCTTTATCATCCAGAACTTCATACTGGACCCATTTGTGAACAAGAAATGTACCTTTTTCATGGGGGTTAGAAACTGATCCAAATTCTCCAGTAAGTGCCATTGGAATAGAAGCTTTCTAAAAGAGTCATGATTGTAGGATATTCATTGAAAACATGTCAGTGAGCTGGAAAATGGAGGAAAAGAATTGTGAATTGCCTCTGCTCCTGTTTGGCTGGTTATCATTTGTAGCAGGGTTGGGATAACATTGTAGTTGTGTGGAGGTAAAATATATTTGCTGTATTTACACAGGGGAATTAAAATGAGAGTTAAACAAGGGGAAAATATTATAAGTTATAGTCTTTGAAGGAAAACCTATACAAAGGGGCTAAAATTGAATAATCAGAATTATTTCCGCATGCCCATTTTTCTTCTGTGTGTGTCGCTGCAGTAGTTATGGGTAGGTTGATTGTGGAAGCTTGATACAGTCTGTCTTTGAGGGTAAGGGCTGAGGTTGAGGGTAAGTAACTTTATGTCTCCTTTCTGTTTGCTGTCCCTTTAGCTTTTACAAAGGCAATGTTGTGCAGAGTGGGTTCGTTCTTCTGTCTTGTGAGGTGCTAGTCACTCAGAAGAAAATAAGGGGACACAGAGGAATAAAGATTAGGATCACTGTGTACAGGCACTTACAGATACTATGCTATATAAATAATATATGTTTATATTAGAAATAGAATTCCCCCTCTTAGGGAAGCGCACCCTCTTTTTGATCTTGGTTACATGCAGTTGGAAAGGGCAGGAAGTGATGTGCGTGTACTGCGTTTATGGAGAGAAGGAAATGTTCTGTACTCCTAAGGCACAGCATGAATGAGCTGCTGCTCAGTGAGGGCCGTGGTGCAGCCGACTCCAGCACTGTGGGCCTGCAGAGTGGGCAAGTTCAGTGGGCTGTCCCAGCCCTGCACAGCTCTTCTGAGCACATGGGCTTTGTGGGCTGCACAGCTCTCACACCCCATGCACCACTCAGACAGGTCCATGCTGTCTGGAGAGACATCTTCATTTCAGTATTTTGACCCCATCACAGGATAGCTGTAGTGCTGTAGGAACATGGTCCCGATGGTCCTGTTATTTACAGCCAGACTTTTTGTCCCTCTCATACCAGAGCAGGATAGTGCTCCTTGCACAACACTTTCTGTCCCCTTGGAACAAACAGGCAGCGTGGTCTCGTTAACTCCGCCATATCTGGCACATCCTTTTTAAACCGCTTAGATCAGGTGAAGTTAATCACTGAGACAAGGAAAATTGCATGACAGCTAGATCTGCAAAAAATAAAGACACAGAGAGCCCTTTCAGAGTGACTTGCATTTTTGTAGTTTGTCCAGTCAGGAGGCTCTACTCAACACTGTTTTAGGTTTCAAGTTTGGTTTCAAACACAGGTCATCTTCAACCTTGTTCAAACAAATGCACTTAGAATTTTACTCATGTTATATGGGAAAATCTTAAAAAAACAGATGAGAGAGGTTTTTCTTAGTGTTTTTGAAGAGCCTCATCACAATTCATAACTGGTAAACAGTAGAACAGGATGGATGTTGCAGAAGGTTGCAGTTGTGTGAAAGGAAAAGGGAACAGAATTTCCTTTGCCACCCTTAGTATGTCAGGCATGAGCAGGGTTAACATACCTACAAGATTGAGAATTCTTTGTGTTTGTTTTCCATGTCTGAATATTTAATAGTATCAGCAAGCTAGACAAATTCAAACTAAATGCCTCTTCAACAATTGAGGAATGACCTTATCCGTCTTTCATTTTATGGGTTTATAATAGTGTGCAATGCTTGAAATTAGCTAAATACTCTTCTAAAACAACAGAGTAACTTCTCTGGATAAGTGACAGCTTTAAATAGGATCTGGATCAATAGGAGTGCTGGAGAATTTGAAACCAAACTGGTTTTTGTTTGTTTTGTTCCCTTATTAAGCACTTATTGTATACAAGGATTGATTTTTGGACAGTGGGTAGATTGTCAACAGCAGTAATCCAGCATTTCACGTGGTATGATGATACCAGTTTCCTGGATCTCCCTGGCCATTCTGGGGTTGCACTGACAGATTCTGTAACAGTAACAGACAGTTATTTGACTACTTCTAGGCTAGTCAAATGAACGGTGCTAAAATGCACAGTTGTAAAACTTGGCTATAAGGCTTTTGTAATGAGACAGAGGCCTTTGGAATTTCATCCTATTGGAGATCAGTTTCTTCTCAGTGTGCGACTGCTTTTTGCCAATGAATAGGCAGATAGTTCATTTCACAATCTTTCTGACTTTGAGAGCTGGCTGAAAATTAGCTCATTACATATCCCGCTACTTGTCTTATTCTTTTATGCATAATTCATATAACATTGAACAGACTAGAGGGTGATGTTTCATACAAAAAAATGGTAGGTATAAAGATATTTACTAATATTTGGGATGCCCTGAAGCAGTAAGGAGATACGGTACCTGACATCATTGGCCTGCTCTAGCACTAGTGCTGGTCAGTGAACCAGCTGACCCTGACAAGCTGATCCAGCCCTTTGGATGTCTGAATAAATGCTGCTGCTGCAGTATCCCCAAGGGATGCCTGCTTTATTTCATACAGCACTATCAATTTCTACTGGCGTGACAACAAGCGTACTATGACTATGCACACTAAATCTTCAGTGACATGGCTCATACAAACAATTAAGACAAGTTATCCCCTGTTTGTGGAACATAGTTTAAAAACAAATAGAGTGACATTGAAAACAAAAATTGAGGAATTCATCAAGCAAGCTCTACAGGGGGATGTGAGGACAAGTATGGGAACAGGAATACTTACGGGAGTTTTAAAAGGAGAATGCAACAGTTTCTTCAGAGATACCATCACATGTACCAGCCCATTCCATTGTCGAACATACGTCATACTGAGGTTTTGGTTTTCTTTCTATGTTCAAAGCATTTCTTTCTGTTCAAACCACATGAAAAGTCAGTTCAACTCCTACACATTATTTAAAGAGATATGGGGAGTGCTGCCACAGAATGAGGGCAGGCAAGTTAATGTGGACAGCTGAAATGTTGCTCATAGCCCTTCCAAACACAGGCCAGGACCCAGCATGGCAGTGTTCCCTGGGCAGGTGTGCTAGTAAATGGCAAAAAATAGAAAGTTCTTGCTTCTGTGGTTAGTCTACAAAGTGGGTACAAAAGAATGCAATAGGTGCAGCAGCAGAATAACCAACAAGGCCAGGACTGTCCAACTGCCTGCAGGCCACTTGTGCAAAGGGCACCTCCCTGCCAGGGGAAGAAACAAGGTCAACCTTTTTTTTTTGTCTAATTGTGATGTAATTATCAACTCTACTCTTAATTAAAATGCCATAAAGCATAAGTACTACATTTTTTTAATGGGGTAAAAACCTTAATAAGAGCAAAAAGAAAACTCCGTATTTTTTGAAAATGCATGCATTTTAAACTAGTGAATGCCCTGTAAATTGTATGCATCTCAATACAAAATATTTAAAATCTCTAATAAAGTAGTGATGTCTTTGGATAATGGAACTCAAGAAATACCACTTTGATGCTAATTTCAAATAAATGAAGAACCTTGCCGCTGATTTCTGCCTTCCAGGCAGATGGTCACTTCTCCCGTCTCCATGGCAGCGTTCGGAGAGGTTTCCAAGCGGAGAAGCCAGCACCAAGTCCTTCCCTCACCTCTACCTGATGGCCCCAAATGAATCCCTGCACTCTGTGATGGGAAATGACAAACTTTCTAGTGCATCTCAGTGACAACTTTCCCAGCTTTTCGCCTACTGTTTTTGACAGCTACAGTAATCTACTTGTAGCTACAAAGTCATGTTTGCCTTGTTTTTCAAAAAGTTTATTCATGTTTACGTTACCTTTTGTGAGCGTTTGTCTTTGATACAGTAACTCAAACACAGAATGCATGCTTGAGTACTGTCCGTGGTGGAGAAGGATTCTCTTCAGTTTGTTTACTCTGACAGAAAAACTTGTTAGGCTTTTCCCAGTGTTCACAACCCTTCTTCAGGATACTGGAAACCCTGAAAACCCAAGGAAAATGCAGTGATGCAGAGCAATAATGGTGGTTACAGACAGTGTAGAGGTAACAGACTGTATAGCACAGGAGAGCTTGTGATTTAGTTACTTAAAATAATCAAACATTTTTATTGGAAAGAAATTCAAGTAGAATGTAGTCAGAATGGAGCCTATCATTTCTAGGACAGCAAGGTGACCTCAATTTCCTTGAGAGAGCAAGGGAAGGGGTAGAGGAGTGAGGAACAGAAAACAGGCTAGAGATCTGAAATATCTTGGATTGCCCATACCAAAAGTAAAAACACAAGTCTGAGGAATCATGGTAGGAAGGTGCTGGATTTAGCACTTTGGGCTGCCAGCCTGACATATTCAGGACATTTCCACTGGAGAGAGCTGGCCCAAATGTTTTGATATATTTCACCTGCTTAAAAACATGTAATTAGACTTCATTTTCACGGTATTTGTTTCTGAATATCATACACAGAAAATAATAAGAAAAAAATGAACAGGGAACAGCTTTCCATGGATGAGACTTCCATATTTATTGTTATTCCATGTGCATAGAAAATGGCAGTGAAGTTCCTTATGAAGTAGGCAGGGAATGGGAGAGATGTGGATATACTGGACCGGACTTTGTGCTTCAAAATTACACTATTCATTTTTTAAAGTCTGGGCTATTTTCCTCTTAGAATTCATAACAATTTCTTGGTTTTGGTTTTTTTTTGTGCATGATGTTTCAAATTCCTTTTCCAATGACACACTGCATTACAAATGGATGGCACTTGAGACCAACGTGGCATTTCCATATTTACACCAACGAAGAAATTTACATGACGCAGTAGCATACAATCCTGACATTCAGTAACAGCAATAAAACAAGGGCAGCCATTGGATTTTTTCTGTACAAACTATCAGAACAAGACTTTTATTCACATAAAAAAAATCAGCTTTAATTTGCTCTGACCTACACACACTTTCCAAATTCATCATACTCGATTCTCAAACCTTTCATCACATCGCCCACACCCTCACCAGACTACAGGAGCTACAAGTTATGATACCTAACACCTAAGCAGAGCAAAACCATCCCTGCCAGCTTTTTCTCCTGACAATTCCTCAAAAAACATAAAAAAAAAAAAAAAAAAAGAAATTAATTCATCCTTTTTTCCTTCTTTTCTTTCACTTTCATAACCAAAACAACATGGGGCCATTCCAGTCCTTCTCAAGCCAGACGAGAAGCACGTTGGCTTCTTCTCTCTGTTGCTACACCCAGGAGTCAGGAGAGCCTGGGTACTGTTCTGCTCGGTAAGAAGATCGTCTGGTGGAATAAAAGTCTACATAATTGGTGGTTGATTTCAGTCCATACTGTGTTGTGTAATCTGAAGTAGCAGGAAAGTGAACTCGATCATCAAAGTAAGGGTCCTCGTAGCTGTGTGGGGACTGCAGGTACAATCGGTAGGCATCGTAGTTTTTCCTGGTGGTATCTTCTTGGCTGTAGTACAATTGCTGATGCTGCTGGCAAAATGATAGCAAAATAAACTTTCAAAAATATAATTAGCAGAGAAAATACTTTTCCCAAGTGCAGCTCTACCCATGACAGTTAACGCAGGTTTCAAATCTCCAAGAAATGTACCCAAGGAAATGGAGGAAATGCTCCTGAGCCTGCTGCATGTCTCCTCCCACGTCACTGGGAAGGGAGTAACTCTCCAAAAGTGCACAGCTTTAGAGCTCAAGTATGGTAAGTACAGAACCTGGCCATACCTACCAAAACCAGCCCAAACCCACATCAAGACAGAAAAGAGGTCTTAGATCCCACTGTAAGAAGATGCCAAATCATGTGATTCATACAGAACCAGCCAGGCTCCAGGAGCCCTGAGGCCCTGCCAGCTCAGGGCACTGACCCAACTCCCGTGAGCTGTTCCAAGCACTGGAACAGGGCACGTGCCCAGAGCCCCGAGCTCCCTTAACCCCTGCTGAGCCTGGGCAGCAGCACCACCAAAACACAGCTCTGGGCTCACCTGCAGCCGCCGGTTCTGTTCTCTCGCTGGTGAGGAATAGGAACTGATGTAAATTGGTGAAGCTTTGCTGGAACCTGGGAGAAAAAAGTTTAATGCATAAACTTCAGTCCTTATTCATTCAGCCGTAAGTCTATTGGTTTTTATCTTGCCTTTGATATAGCACCCATACTATTAAATCTGCAGATTTCAGTACCTACTAATGATATAATGTAATAACGGAACGAAGGCAAATGTAGTCCCTCAGCAGCAGTTACAGTGAAGCCAAGAGGCTTATGTTGCTGTTTCTCATTTTACAGACTCAAAATCTTTAAAACAAGGAATTTCCTTCTCTAGTCACTGTCATCTATTGGTTTGCTACTTGTCTGACATAATAAGAAGGAAAAGAGAGATCAGAGAAAAGATAAAACCTGGGTATAATTTAGTAATATAATAATATACAACTGCACATTAAAATTTATAACATCGTTATCATATAATATACATAATAATACAATTTTCTGTACTAGTATTTTAAATAAAAATAAAAATTCCAACTGCCTCTCACCTCCCTAGAAAGGGATCTGTGCTTACTCTGGTACTGGGCAGTTTTACAGAGAACAGCAGAGCCAGGTGACACCCTGCCCTGTGCCACAGACAGGGAATACAAGGAATGGAAATGGAAAGCAACAGTTGGCAGCGACCAGCCTGCTAATGCAGTTGTCTGTGTATGACTGTGAACTCTTCACACAAGGAATATTTCCCTGTTGCAGTTCAAAGATGCTCAGCTGGTCTCTTACCAGTGTAGATGTCTTTATGTGCAATGACATCGCCCTGGCTACTGTAATACTGCATAGAAGGGTGCGTCCTGTCGTACTCGGACCGAGGCTCTCTGATTCCCAACAAAGCTGGAGATGAGGACGTGCTGCCAACTGATGGGAAAAGAGATGTTCTCAGGATAGACAACAAAAGCCTTTTGCACACCCAGCCTTACTCACCACTTCCTGCTCCAAGGGTTCACAACCAGGAGGTGGGTAAGGACAGAACAGTTGGAGCTGCTCCTGGGTGAACACCCCAGAGCTGCCAGCAAGGTACCTGAGATTGCAAGGGGCGGTCATTGCTCTGTGGTGCTCACAGGCAGGTACAGGACTTTTGTGATGCTCACAGCCCAGATATGGGACCTTACTGTGCCTAGGACATCACCCGTGTGGAGGTAGAATATGATACTCTGCTAATGCTGATGGTTTATCTAAGTTATACTTAAACACAATACTTAAGCCCACCCTGCCACTTGTCCAGCCTGCCTGGCCTCAGTGACCCCTGTATACACAGGTGTGTCCTGGGCATGGTGTGCTCTGGGAGGCCAACAGCCATGGGGGGATCCCAGCAAGGGACCACTTTGTGTTCCTCAATAAGCAGCTGAATCTCAACTGCAGTTGTAAGAAGTTTGTTCTGCTAAACCCTCTCT
Organism: Coloeus monedula; assembly: GCF_965178545.1. NCBI lineage: Eukaryota > Metazoa > Chordata > Aves > Passeriformes > Corvidae > Coloeus > Coloeus monedula. Next base: position 40,267,802 of record NC_138787.1, on the reverse strand, counting down.
GGTCTACAGACCACTCGGACTTCGTTGGCTCGGAAAGACTCCCACAATGGGAGAAAAGTACTTAAAAACAATTTCTAGAAATTTTGCTTCAAAATATTAATGCAATGATAATCTTCTTCCACTGATGTGTCCATTACATTATAGCTCACAATTCTGTGTTATTATGGATAGTTTAATTACTGGTATTTTCCTGGCATATTCATGGCTAAATATGCCATGTTGTTAAAATTCTGACATGGGTCAACATAATAATGTGTGTTTTAATAACGAAGTGACTGAAACAAGAACAACTGTTTCAGGGCAAGCATATCTGTTCCAACCACAGCATCTGCTGTGCCCAGCACGGTGCTGCACAGCCCCTCTGGGGATGTGGGCCTTGCACCAACTTCCACTGACTCCCTTGGGCTTGGTCGTGCTCTGGAGTAGGAAAGCAGACACTTCCTACTAGGAATTTTTACTAAACCCTCTTTCAAGTACAACATCCTCTGAATATTAAGTTAGAGCTGCTCATCTACTTCCTACTTGTCATTCAAAGAACTGGAGTAACACAGTTGTTCTGCTGGTATATCCTGGGAGAGAAAGTACTGAGATAGAAATTTGACAATTGGTGTCAGAATATCCTTTTACACTTGGGTAGAATCCAGTCATTCCCTGAGCCTAAGCTGTACTTGCTTCCTTGGTGGGTGAGAGGAACTCTGGCCACAACACATTTACTTCCTGTAGGAAAATAATTCCCTGGTGGAGTCCTTGTTTTTCAAGTCTTATCATGTCATAAAGGAAAGTGTGGGGGTTGTTACTTTTATGTAAAGAAGTATTTAAACAAGAGTGTTGTAGGAACTGGTCACTAATTTTATCAGTCACAGTAGGTAGGTATTGCTCAGTATTAACAGCGATCTGCTCTAGGAGTCTCTAGAAGAGTAAATTGGGTAAAATAAAATGCCAAATGAAGACAAAATAGAAGGCTTCAGGTAGGTTTTGCATCAGCCCTCTTGAAGATCTAAACACTAGCACTGAAGACATTAAAGGAACAAAGGTGAGAAATAAACGAGGAGGAGTCAGAAAAGTAAAATTTTTGTGTTTGATTGCTCATCCTAATGGAACGTGACATAGTTGGGAATGAAAATGGGCTCCTCGCTGTGGGTCTGTTGCTGTTTATGCTGCCAGGTCCCCATGTTCCATGAGGCCATGTCCACAATTCCCACACAGCGCAGGAGGAGCAGCTTTGAAGAGGGCAGCGGTTGGTAACAATGGCCAGCTCTATTCACTGAGGATTTCACTTTGTAGGAACAGCTCAGGGAGCACTCAGAGCATGTGAAGTACTTTGCTCAAACACCAAGGAGCAACAGCCTGACCTCTGTGTTTTAAATGGGCTTAGTACCAAACTGAGAGGCTGAGTTAAAAACATGGGACAGCAGGTCCCCTTCACCCTCCCTGACTGACCTGACTGCATGACAGGTGACATTTGCTGATTGGCTGTGGATAGAGAAGGATGGGATTTGAATCTCTCTCGTTCCAGTGTTGATACTGGTGTAATAAAGTGACTTTGATTCCATCCATCCTGCAGAGTGGAAAAAAGAAAAATACATCAGAATAAATTGCAAGTTATAAATAAATGAGGAGTTTTTGTGGCACCATTTTCCAGTGTAAGCTAATTTTATAATTTACCTTTTTGTAAATGCTCCGGAGGTCTCGGTACTGCCACAGCGTGTTCAGTACCTGGGCTGCCGCCTTGACAACCTTCAGTGAGGACCTGAGGGAGTGAAGAATATGGCAGTGTTAGAAGCCACTGAATTCCACTTCAAAAGAACAGTGTTCCTGAGCTTCGTAACAGCCTGAACCTGCTGCTGTGAGGCAAACCAGACCCTGCATCACCAGCGTGAGCACAGCCAAACCAGCAGCCTCACCACGAGATGGGGCACAACCTGATCAACCTGACAATCGCTTCCCTTTCCAGGCTGGAATGTTCTCTCCAGGTCACCCACATGAGGAATACAGAGAGAATAGTTGAAATAGCTACTTGTCAGTGTCAGCAAAAATTAAAAATCATTTAAAGAAACATTCTATTTGATGCATTTCATAAAAATGGAGACTTCAGACTTTAAACCACAGTACAAAACCCCTAACTGCAGGAAAGGAATAAGAAATAAAAGCAAGCTGCTATTAAAAGCCTCCAGACATCCTCATAGTGAGTCCTTGTTCTCAGTTCTGTGCTGCACTACTGAAAACTTTGGTTGGGAAAACACTTTTCTACTCTCAAGAGCAAGACAATGAAAGTTGGTCCAAATATTAAAAATAAAATCATGGCATCTTTTCATAGAGAAGTGGAGTAAGCTGGGAGTAGTAATTCAGTAGTGACTGGATGTTAAATGCCACAGCATGGACATCTGTGTTAAACAGACCTTTTCTGTCAATGTGAGGATTCATCCAAATAGTTTTTATATGAAAACACTGAAAAAATGCACACAATAATCAGTGAGTAAACACTCTTAGTATGCTCACAAAATTTTAAATTTGTTCAGTGTACTCTGAACAAATTACCCAAAAATGTAAGTGCAGATGCAACTTCACATGATGTCTCCACAGAGCAACAAGGTTGTAGAACAGATCACTGCATCCACACTTGCAGCTGGAATGAGCCTGTGTCTCTTGGACACAAAGTGATATAAATTATGGACACTCAAAAGCCAGCCCAGCTCCTTGTGAGCCACAGACTGTGCTAAAAATGTGGTGTGGTTAATTCACACTGTCCCCTATCTCTGGGAAGAGATCCCTTCCTCTCCTTTACCATCAGATCCAACCTGGGAACAGCATGCAGGGCTGACTGTACCACCAGCATCCTGCTATCCGTGGGAAGATCGGTGACAGCCTGGTCTGTACAGGAGGCCTTGCTGAGATGGTTGCTGTCAGCCCTGCTGTGGAGGAGAGCAGCGATGCTGAGCATGGTCACAGGACCTCTGGGCTGGGCTCCTGCTACCCCATCCCACAGCCACAGGGTCCTGGGGCCTCCTGCTGCTGGCCCACCACATGCTCACAGGTTTCATTTCCACTAGACAACCACAATGCCAGCAGAGAACTCAGCTGACAGCCTCCCTGGAGCTCTGGCACAGAGGGCAGCATTGCTTGGCAATGCTGTTTGAGGGGATGACCCTGGCCACATTCTCCTTCCACTGACCAAAGGGCTGCATGAGGTACAATTCACCGTTGCTGGGACACATCCTGACAAAGGTGCCCACACAGATATTTGGAAAAGCTCTAAATATCCCATTAGTCTTGTAGGCTTTTAAGAGGTGACTATTTAACTCATTTAACCTGAACAGGTGCCATGACCAGGGTTACTGTGAGCAGCTGTACCAGCCTCCAGAAGCCTGAGACAGAGAATACTGCAGAGGACAGTGGTACTGGCACCTCCTCCCTCCTAGGGAGATTCCAGCTGCCAGCTCCTCAGACCCAGACTGCAAAGGCAGATCTTTTTTTCCTTCAAAAAAAAAACCATTTCCCGCATTCTTAAGCATTTTAAATGGACACAAACAGCTCAGGTACAACCTTTGCTGCCTACTTGCCTGTCACCTCTTCCCTTTGTTATGTTGACCAGCTTCTCTATCCCACCGGTGTCGGCAAGGGCCTTGGCATTCTCCATGTTCTTGCTGGTGACCTCGTGCAGGGCGCAGCAGATCGCGGCCACTGTCTCGTCCGACAGGATGCTTGGGCCGTTGCCTCCTGGGAGCCGATTGACCAGGTCTCGCATCGCGTATTTACCTGGAAACACACACCCCCAGAACCAGGTCAAAACCACAGCTTGGTCCTTCAGACTGGAAATTGCAGGACTCAGCACAAAACTGCAGCTGAATGCAGTGAAAAGCACAGTATCAAAACCTGCCAAGAATTCACATTTTACGCAGAGTCAAGAGAGACCACATGTCAATTTTTGAATCTTTTTTTCCTTTTAGATTAAAAGTGTGAGAAGCTGAATTTTGCACTAAAAGAGGAACAATTTTAAACAACAATTATTTGGAGAAAGCAGGATTGTTCAAGGAAAAATGTTAGGCTACTTATTATGATTGACAGAGCAGTGCACATTGCTGGGCTTCATCTATGGGAGGATTAAGGAAATCCTTACAGTAACTGGGAATTCTTTCTTCTGGATGTTCTGTTCACCTTGTTTGCTACCTGTCAGCACTCAGCTCTGTCAGGCTCCAGTTGCTGACTGATGCCAGAGATAAGCTGCACACAAGGGACAGTAACTAAGACAAGGTCAAGTTTTTTTCCTGTTTAGGCTGTACTGTTAATTGAATGATTAATTGATTTTATAGCAGACATGTATTTGTACATAACAGTGAAAAATGAAAGAACTTTGCACAAAGCCATTCACTATCTATTTGCATGATGTGCCTGAGAAGAGAAAAAAGCCAAAAAGGAATTCTGCAGGCAAAAGGAAACCCACTGGAAAACTATCCCCACAATGCTGTCTGCAGCAATACCCTGCCACTGCCAACCCTTTAGCAAGCTCAGCCACGTGCTGCATGTTCCAACATATATTGCAATTTGTTGGAGTCCTCATCTCTCATTTCCTTCAGTGTGACCCTGTGAGCCCATTGTTCCTTTCCCACACTGGCAGAAAAGCTCCTAAAGAGGATTTCTAGCATGGGGTACACAACTCGCTTCATATCTTCCAATGTTTTATACAATGATCTGTTCCAGAGTGTATCTGAGGCCAGAAACACTTTCAGAGGTACAGCTTTGACAAGAAGAGGGAGCAGGTGGAGGACCATTCCTGAACTGAAAAGTTTTGCCAGGAATGGAAAAAACATCCTGACAAGAGAATCTCACCTGCATCTGACCTGCACAGGGTTGGTGCTATAGAACAGCATTCTCCCTACACATTTCTCATGTGTGACACCTGCACTGCAGGAAGACATGCTCTGAATGTCCCAGATGGAGAAGCTTCAGAAACAGATGATAAAGATCTGTTCACCTGCATTTCTCTTTTTGAGAATAATGATTATCCTATCTCTATGAACAGTTGTTATATCCCTGACCCCACAAGTCTACACACAGAAAACGCTTTTGTAACAAAAATGAGACTTTTTTATACCATGCCATTTGTTAGCAGGGTTCACTGAAGCCACAGCAGCCTGAGGCTGAGGCATATTCAACACTAACAGACTGAGAAACCTCAGGGCAGGAAAGGCAGGGAAGTTGTTTGTTGTTTTGTTGGTATTTTTTTTTTTAATGTTAGATGAGAAAGGCAAGATGAATGCTTAAAGGGTTAAATATTAGAATTGACAAGACAGTAAATTTTTCTAGCAAGTACCCCCGTTGATAACTTATTTCAGCAAAGACACAGAAGCTGCTCTATATCTGTGTTTTCCGGGAAATACTTCACCAGGAGAAGATTTCTTCCCCCTCTTCCTGTCCAAAATTGTTAAACAAAGCACTGCTGTAGTGGCAACAGAGCTGCTCCATCCCCCAGGAACACGTGAGAGACCTGTACCCCCACGTAGGTGAGCACTGAGCTCCAAGGAAGCAGAGCTGTGTTTCCATCCCACTTTGGCATTGAGGGTTTTCTGTCTCGTTTGGCTGAGCCAAGGTGACTCCCATCCATGAAAGGCAGCCAGCAGCAAACTAACATGGCAATACTGCTCTGGAAAGCTGCTGCTGTCAAAAAGACTCATTTATGTGACACAACTGATGTGATGCAAACATCCAGTGTGCTGTTCCCATTAGTGGAATCTCTCCTTCGATTCTCCCACCCAAGGTCCGACATCCTGGTGCTGGTGCTCACTTGGAGGACGGTCTGTACATACCGATAAGCTCCTTGTTCCGGACATCTAAGGCCATGTTCCTTAAGGCAGTTGCCACAGATGACACCACTCTGTCGTTGTCCATCCTCAGCAGCTCCACGAGGATGGGCAGCCCCTTCTCCTTCCTCACGGCAGCGCGGATGTAGGCTGCGAACTGACACAGAACCTCAGTTACCCACAAATCCACCACAGCACCGTGACTGAAACAGCCTCGGGCTGGACTGGAATTCTCAAGCATGTTTGGGTCATTTCCAATAAAAGATGACATGTTCGATGTGCGCTTTTTTTACAATTATAAAGGGCTGGCTCTTTGCCATTGTTCACTCATTCCTCTTACAAAGAAAGAAAGTATCTGAATAGATGATGATTATTGAAAAGGGAGCAGGGGGTTTGGGTTTTGTTTGTTGTATTTTTTTTTTGTAATATCAATTTCACAATGGTCAAACTGAAAAAGACTTAGTTGACTTGCTGCAAGCAAAGGAAGCAATTAATGTTGGCTGTGTTTTTTAATTTCTCCATGAAAAATAAATGACACCATAAAGTGTTCTCGTGTGCTGCTTTTGTAGCACATTGTATGCAATGGCCAAAACAGATGGAAATAAATAATGGAATATGGAAATAAGGTAGTTTTATTTGTCCTGGTCTTATTTCAACAGCACCTTCCCACCAGAATTCACAGCTAGAAGATGCCAGAAGATTGCTCTGATCTGATATGCACTGGAAGAAGCTTTTTCTGTTTATTTAAAATAAAGGCCAGTTTCTATGTGGCTCTTGTTGCCCCTGATCTTTGCCAAGGCTTTTCACTGTGGAAACATGACTGCAGCACATGAGCACTAATGCACAGACAAGATGGGAATGCTCAGATGCACACAAGAAAATGGCATGTCCACCCAAACACATTCCAAGGTCTTACTAGAGAAAACAGCTGGAGTACAACGAGAGGAGGAGGAGCAGGAATTCCCATACCTTCCAGTTGCCTGCAGAAAGGTTCTGGAGTGATCCTGCAGAGCCCTCCAGAGTGGCTGGGTTGGAGCTCTCTGCCAGAAGTGTCAGGTATGGCTTCACCACCGATGGGTGCCAGAGCATCTCCACCCCTTTAGGAGACTTGGAAAATCCTGGGATAGGGCCAACTCCATCCCACTGAGAAAGGAATGCAGATTTGTAACCAAACAAAACCTCTATATTTTCATTCAACGCAGGATAGTTTTCATCAAGCTACATCCTCCCCCATCATGAGCCAAACGCCATCTGAGGTACTTGCAGTACATGGAAAATACAAACCTGATCCTCCTGGGAAGTTTTTTTTTTCTTCTTCTTTTTTTTTCCCCAGCAGCTTGGCTCTGAGTCTTTGCTGGGTGACTCTTTTCCCAACAAGTCATCCAGTTCATTGATTCCCAGCAGCCGTGCCTGAGGTACCTCCAGCTCCAAGCGGTAGGAAAGGTTCCTCAAGGTGCACACACAATTCTCCACTGTCTGAACCAAACCAGAAAGACTCCATGTCACCAGTTCTTCCTCATGCAGAGACAAGCCAAACCAAACCAATTCAGTAGAGGAGAAGTGGTGCTGGGAGCACAAGCGCTAAACTCTAATGCTTGGCCTTGGGCTGTGTTTTGGCTGCTTCTCTGGGAAAATGCAATCTCTCTCAAATCTGACAATATTTATAAGAGTGATCTCTGCCATAGTGGCTTATTCTTTAGTATTCTGAAAATGAAAAGCGTAAGAGCTTATTACTGTTTTATAAAGAAACGGATACTGCAGCACTGCTGAAAACAAGAGGTGACCCTGTCCTATGCAGCTGAGTTTGGCTGTGCCTCAGTGACCTAGGGTTGGAAGCGATGCCAGTTGAGCTAAGGACACCACCATGCCCAGCTGAGCTATACAAAGCCCCAAGATCAGACACACAGGTTAGCACTAAAATATCTGTAGATGAGACATGCACACACCTTGCTGTCATAATCTGAGGTGTTCACACAGGTGTGGATCACATAGAGCAGTGAATCCACCAGTCCTTCGCAGGATCTCATCTGTTTTCGTGCCTCTTCCCCAGCAGAGCTCAGGTTCCTGAAGGTTGGAATGACAAAGGAACATGGTGTATGCAAGGACAGACAGATAATTATTTAATTGACAGTTTGCAGAAGGTTTTTATGCAGCTGATTGGTAATTGTTTAGCAACTCTTAGTGACTAACTTGGTAATTTTCATATTTTTCTATTAGGAAAAAAAAGGGCAATTGGAAAAGCTGCCAACGTGATGGAACTCTGTAATTTATAGACTAAAACAATTCCTTTGTCTTTAAAATTACAATACAAGAAAGGCCTGCTGGATAACATGATTACTCTTTAAAAGGAAGTATTCTAGACAGGCAAATACCTCAGGCATCCTGTTGTATTGCGCAGAACGAGGGAAGTCTGAAATTTCATTTTATGATCGTCATCAAAGGAGGAGCTGTTCCATCCCGAGTGGGGCACTATCACAGTGTTTGTCAGCGTGGACAGAGCATCTCTAATGATTGTCATCTTCACGGCATCACATGAAGACAAGTTCCAGAGAACCCCTTAGAAGACATTTCCAGTGCAGTAAAGTCAGCAGAGACTTGGCAAACAAACATGAAGCAACGCTGACAACTTAAAAGACATTACTTTAAATATGTGATGTGATTCTAGAGCAGGCAGAACGTGGAGAGCCAGCATCCAAAAAGGAGGAAAGCAATGTGAACAAGGTGAACAGTGGAGGAGGGCATGGCTTTGGTTTGTTTTTTTTTTCCAATGATAAGGATGGCCTGCCCTGACATTTCTGCTACCTCACACCATACTCATACCAGGGATATCAGGTACTGAGTAGCAGAGCTGAACATACAAGAAGGGATGTAAAAATCCTACATAAACTTTCTTCCTGGAAACAACAGCAACAATTCCAGAGCATGTCCCATCCATCCATCCATCCATCCATCCATCCATCCATCCATCCATCCACCCACCAGCTGCAAGGAACTGCTATCCATCTTTTATCCTCGGGCAGAAATCCCTAGTCCCCTGCCCTGCAAAGTGTCCATAAATGACACTGAGATACTGAAGTATGAAATCTGACATAAATTACCAGCAGAACTGTATATACAAGTAACATGCTGAACACAGCATTAAATCTTCTTTTTCATCATGAAACACAGCTTAAAGTTCATCTGAAGTCTCACCAGGTACTTGTTCAAAACACTTTCCTCACATACAATGTTTTACTGACTGCGCAGTCGCACAGCTGCGCGCATGCAGCAAACCCAAGGGCAGGAACTCCTCGACAGCCCCACGACATCGCTGCTACAAACCCTCGGGTTTCCCTTGGACTGGACCTTGAACATCCATTTCCTCAGAAGTAAATTATGAGGGGACCAGACAGCAAATGTTACAAGAGCTAACAAAAATGAAAGCTGGTGAGACAGAGTAAGTTTTTTACACAGCCAACAAAAACAAAAAGAAAGACAGATCTTTACATGAGACACCTTTTCTTCTTCTCTTTAAGAAAATAATTAAGAGGCCCCATGGGGAGATACAGACATGAGGAGATTTATTGACTGACTTTATCCTGATTTCTATTTACAGGCAACTGAAGTTTTTCCCATGTCCCACAGGGGTCCTTAGAGCTCCTGATCTTGGGGTTCAGCTCACACAAAAGGCTAATGCATATGTTTGGATGAAGCCTGTGGTTGCTGACTTGGCTGTTCCTGAATAATGCAACTTCCCCAGATGCAAAGAAGCATTTGGACAATGACCTCAACCACACACTTTAACTTCTGGCCAGCCCTGCAGAAGTCAAGCAGCTGGACCAGGTGACCCTTGTAGGTCCCTTCCTACTGAAATAGTTCATTCTATTCTGATCTGACAGGGATGTGCCTGTCTGTGGCACACACTTAAATCACTGATTCCCTGGATGTGACAACGGATTCGCTGAACCCCTCACAGCAGAACTTGTGACTAACTGGTGCAGAAGCTCTCCAGATGGGAATTTGTGACCATCCTGAAGGTTTTCCCCAGAGTGCTTCTGCTCTCCCTAGATAATTTTTTGTGTTTGAATGCGTTGATCAACATCATGGGTGAAGAATCCAGTTATTCCAGGGACTGCCCTAAACAGTCCTGTAACAGAGCTGTCTAAAGATTGGATGTAAAAGGCACTTCCATAGAAATGGCATCTGCAAGAATAGCCTTGTAAGAGTTTTCTGGATATGATTAAATGACAAAACTCCTCCCTAAAGAGGAAAGATCTACCAACAATAAATACTGCACCTGTTTAAGTGCTCGAGTATTCCTGATACTTTTAGTACTATCACAGACCCATTTTAGAGCCATGTTAAAAGTATTATTTGTGATTCTTAACTCCAGCTCCTGTACAGCAAGACTTCAGTAACAAAAGGGACTTGATTACCTAAAAATGTGTGTCAAAAAGTGTCTTTTTCTGAAGTAGTCATCCTTGATTATAATTCAGATTAAATACCATACACATTTACATAGTTTGGATCCATCTTACAAATTCTGCAAGATCTTATTTAAAACTGTTGTCAAGAGAAGATAAAAAAAGCCCATAATAAAACAAATGTTCAGAATCAATACAGAAATACCTGTCCAAGACCTGCTGCATGTGCAGGGGACTCATTTAAGGGAAAAGCCACCCTACATGGAGCTTTAGTGCAACTACCTCAGCATTCACTTCTCCCAGTAACTCCACACTCCGTGTTGTTTTAACTGATTGATGTAAGTGTCCAGAAAAATAACTTGCATTATAGCTCTCTGCTAGCTTCCCTTCCAAGCTTACCTGTCACCAGCTCTTTGACCTCGGCATCGACAGACTTCCTCAGCAGCCGCAGAAGGGCCGGTATCCCTCCCACATTCTTCATGGCTATTTTGTTCTCATCAGTGGACTTCCCATAAACGAGGTTCCTCAGCGCACCACAGGCATTCTTCTGAACCTCCAGGACTCTGTGATCCAGGAGATCCACCAGGTGCTTGATACCTCCTAGCCTACACACCTGGAAAGAGGAATGTCAGGACCATCAGCACCCTACTGATCTTGCCCACCTCACTCTAAAGATGTAAAAGGCTCTTGTTTTTATGAGAACTGTACTTTCCATCCTACTTCCAGAAGAAACAGCTGCTGAACCTTATTGACTCGATTGCTACATGGGACTGAAATTCCTGTGAACCTCCCCCCCCACCCCACTGCAATAGCTGAGGGTCATTTTGAGACACTTGCTGTGTTCAGAAGAAATTGTTATTGCATCAGTTTTGTTTCTGGGTTTAAAAGTAATTTCCCATACCCCAGAATATCTTTTTAGGGAATATTGGAAATAAGAGCTGATTATTACTGTGATCGTCACCAGAACATCAAAACCACTACCACCTTTTCATCTCCCAGGAACACTAAATTATGTTGGGTTATCTTCTTACAAAAGTTCCACCAACATTTTACTAACATAAATAAATTTTTTACTGAAAATAACATGTAATACACACACGATGCAAATGAAATGGCAAATTCCCTCAAATCAACAGCTCACAGCTGCTTTGCAAAAAGAGAAGCTCTTCAAATGCAAAGTTTCAAGAAATTTCAACAATAATCTGAAGGTCCACTCAGATGTGTCCTGCCTCCACATCACAGTGACATAAACAGTGTCCTCCATGTTTCTCTAGGGCTGGCCTCCTTTCCTTTGCCTGACAGCTCACTCATTCCCTACGATGCGTTAAAACACCTTAATTAAAACCAGTGAAAGAGCTCCAGAGCTCCTGGATGTTCTAGTCTCCAGTCATCAATAGGTTACACAAAGCCAGGCTCTGGCAAACCTACTTTACAGTTCTGCTGGATGACACAACTTCAAGGTAAAAGATTTCCATAAAATTTCCATGCAGCTCTTACGACAGGAAGAATCTGAGTGTGTGTGTAATTACACACCCCAGGTACTTCAATATTAGCATCCATCTGGTATGCACAGGAACACAAGAGGGTCACAAATACTGTGTTATGATGAAAAAACTAGGAAGAGGCAAGAGGCCTAGTTTGCCTGCTACCCTGGAAGAGAAGTGCAAGCAGCACCTACCTCTGTTTTCACTTTGTTATCCCCAAAGCAGAGGTGCTGCAGATAGGCAGCTGCGTTTGCCTGCACCGACGGGAACTGGTGCTGGAGCATGTGAATGACCTCAGGCAGCTCTGGATCTCGCCACGCAAACTCCCTTCATCAGACAACACATGGAGAGAAGGCATTACTCCCAAATGTATGGGAATTTACTGTGCACAAGTACTGGAGCATCTTAAGGGCTTTCTGACAATTTCAGTTTTGCTCTGCAGTAAGAGGGCTAGAAGGAAAACCAGGTGTAATGGGATAACAGTGGGTCACATCACCTTTTAGTCTTCCAACTGGACAAGGATGCTATATCCAATGTGCTTCAGTTGGCTTATGGACCACACAACTACAAATAAACACTGAAGTTACACTGACTCAAACACTTCAACCTACAAAAAATCTCCCAAAAGTTAAATATATATGTAAAAGATACCCCCTCCACAGTGCTGCTCAGGGGCATCATTTCCACACACTTTTCTCTCAGTGCCTAATGTTCTCCCTAGGCAGAAGCCAATTATACCTCAACAAAATCTGCACACCCCAAAGTGTTATTGTCAGGATCAGACACAGGAAAGTTTGCTTGATTTGAGTTATTCAGGGATTGTAAATTTAAAATAATTAAATAAAATCTCCTTCATTAAACCACAACGATTTTGTGCAGACCAATCCTGGAAAAGTCATGAAACATGCCCAGTTTGCAGATTTAGAAACATAGCCATTAATATTTGCTGGGCTATCTGCCTTCTGTAACGGAGAATTGGAGGGGGATAAAGTAGTATCTTAAGTTTTCCCAGACTCAAAAATCCACGTAAACAAAAAACTGAAAAAACAAACCAAACCCAAAACCAACCCCAACAAACAAACACACCCCCCTCCCCCCGTAAAACCTAACCAAAAACCAAAGTCAAAATAAACCAAAAAAAGAGCGAAGTATGTTCTAAGAACAGTAGCTGGGGAGCTGTTCCAAGACTAATGCTGGCCTGGCCAGTCAAGTCTCCCCAGGACTCACAGTCACATGAAGGGGAAGCTCAGTTCCGTGCCGGCTTTGAACTGCTCAACAACTCAGAGGTTTGTTTTTCCATACTAATGATAGGAAAACCCTAGGGAAAACTGCCTTTCTAGTAAAACTAGTCACTTTCACCCTCATTCCAGGGTGGTGCTTCCTAACAGCCCATTCCCAGGCTGTGTAACACGCTCCCCTGACTCCTGCCACAGCATGATACGCACATCAGAAACTGGAACAGATTAAATGTAAGGTAAAAACTATTCCACTGTGAGATTACAAGCTGAGAAGGTGCATCAGCAGTGACGACTGAGTCAGAGTTTCTTTAAAGTTCCTTGCTATGAATGTGAAGCATCCCTGCTGTAAGTAACTCCTCCTGCCACCATAACAGAGCAGGCGCCCTCCAAGCTTTACTACCTAGAGCTAAGCTTATCCTATTAACAGCATTTGGAAGAAAGTACCATTCAGTTTAATGAAATTAATTCAGTCTCTCCATATCTATTTTAAAAAGTTTAAATATATAAATTTCCTCTAATAAATAGAGCAACAAAACCCATTAAAGCAGCATTTTCATTGCTGAGATGATAGGACAGGCCCAGACTAGAGTAACTGCCTGGTGCTACAAGCCTGCTGTAGACAGGACCAGGGGAATGCACCATGAGGCTCCCGATGCCTTAGGATTTTAGCTTTTATATTTTTCATATCCTGCAAAGCTTTAGTGTGTAACTCTAAGACTCCATATAGCCTGTTAGTTACTGCTCTCCCATTCTGGTCAGACAAAACAAATCCTCTCTAGGCCTGAACTTCAAGGACACCTTACTGTCTCAGGCCCTGAAATACGTAAACAAAGTGGATTAAGGGGGAGCAAACTGAGGGTAAATGATTTCATTACCTGAAATTGTAATTGGAGGATTAACCACCAATATGCAAATTGACCAAACTTATAAAAGTATGGAAACCCACGATCCAGTGGCCCATTTTGGGTGTAGCCCTAGGGCTGTGACTGCCCAAAGTGTACCTTGAAGGCCCTTCAATAAATATACCCGCCTTTATTCTCTTAGTTTTGTCTAGCTTCTGTTTTTAGGTAGCCCCGTCAAGGCATCACTCCAGTCTCACCATCTCTGCTCAAGGTCTCCTTGGTGCCCAACATGTCCCTAGGACAGCTTTTGAGGCATGGCTGAGCCGAGCTCCTCCAGGATGAGCTGGTTCCTCAGTGAACCAGCAATCTGAAGAGGGACTGGAATTCCTACCAATTCCAAATCCACACTGGACATACTCATAAATCCCTCCAAGCTGTGCACAGCCTGGCCTTTGATACTCCCAGGTTAAATACAAGGTTTTAGTGCACAGTGTCTATGTGACAATGACGGTACTACATTTGTCAAAGGCCCACTCTGTGTACAGACATTTACAAAATCAAACCAGTAATTACTGCAAAAATATGTGTTCACTTTCAAAATTGCAAATTTATAAATAGTTTTAACACTTTGTTTTGAAATTTAAGCAGGCTGTTCATAAAAAATTCATTCAAATAAATTAGGTGTGTACTTTTGAATTTTCAAGCCCCAATTCCCATTCCTATAAAGAGAAATCTCACTACAATGTTACAGGTTACTAAAATATATTTGCAATAATCCAGTCAAATCTCATCAAAGTTGTGTTTCCTGTAATAACTTCTCCAGAGAAACAAACATGAAAGAAAAATGTAATAATAAGATGCATAACAGCTACTTTTTCTTACTGCAAGAAGCAGCCTGTGTTTAATATTTTGGCAATAAAGGTAGAGATCTTAATATTTAAACGAGTCATGACTGATTAAGCCACGGAAGATGGGACCACTTGCCACAGGTGTGCAAGGAACGCAGTGAGCCCTGGCGGCAGCCACGTGCGAGCCCTGGAGCGGGGACTTGCCTGGGGTCCTTGTGGATGCTGTCGATGGAAGGCGAGCGCGTGGTGCCGCCGTCGGGCGCGGGCTGCAGGCGGCCGTAGCTGGGCTCGGGCAGCCGGAACGGCACCGCCCGCAGCGGCTCCGCCAGCGCGGCCGCCGGGGGCAGCCCGTAGGTGTTTCTTTGGTATGTGAGGGTGCTACGCTGGCTGGAGGATCGCTGCAGGTTACCCATGCCTAGGATAAAACAGTGTCAAAACCAACCAGGTAACAAGTGCCTGCTGAAGAGAAGGGGTGACACCTACTTAACAGTGCAAGCAAAAAAACCATCCGTCTTGAAAATGCGTACTGTGCTCAGTGTTGGAAGCTGATGCCAGATTTCAGGGAGCAATTCCTCAGTGTCCCATGGAAGATGGAGAGGTTAGTTACAGAATGAAAGGTTTTGTGGGATCAGACTTGTGCCTCAGCTTCCCTCAACAAGTATTTAAAGTAGGAAAAGCATCCCATGCCAACAAGCAGAAATCTGGGTGCAAAGTGTTTTCTAAGTTCGTAATATCAATTCACCTATTGTACCAAAAAGGAAAAGAAAGTAAACAAAAATTCATATTGTTTATATGATATTTTGCTTTTCCTAACTACATGTACATGTTCCCTAACAAAAGGTAATA
Organism: Coloeus monedula; assembly: GCF_965178545.1. Lineage (NCBI taxonomy): Eukaryota > Metazoa > Chordata > Aves > Passeriformes > Corvidae > Coloeus > Coloeus monedula. The sequence continues at coordinate 40,252,343 of NC_138787.1, read as the reverse complement.
TGTGGATCACTGCAAAAATGAAGCTGAGTGGTTCAGGAGCAAGAACATGCATCTTCCTGTCTGAACAGAGCTCTTGTGGTGGCTCTTGTTCTTCCAAGGTAAGTGGTATTAAGTAGACAAGTAAACAAAGAATTCCAGTTTCCAGTTATATTTCTTCATTGGCACATTCTGACAAACTCCATTTATTCTAGGTTGTAGAAGGCAGGAGAATTGCAAAAACTGGTGCCTCCTTCAGCACTCTGTTCTCTTGGTATTGCAGTTACATTAGCAAACATTAAAACGACATTTTCAAGTGTGTGAAAACATGACACAGGAATTGGACAGTTCTCTATAAATACTTCTAGAGAGGTTACTTAACTAAATCACTCTTAATATCTTAAGAGTTTTTGGAAACAACTATACAAATTATTAATCAACCTTAAAGAACAAACTGCATTGCAACATGCATTACATTTCTCTCTACAGAAAGTAAATCCTAATACTAAACTAATGCCTATGCTCTTCACAATACATGAGTAGCACTTCTGTGAGATACTAGGGGAATATTTTGGTTCCAATAGATAATCCTCAGCTGTAGTCTTTACCATTATGCTTTGCTGAGAAGTTGGGTAAAACAGTATTTCTACTGTGAAAGATGCAGTAGGTAATTTTAGTGGAAAGCTCTTGTTTTACTATATTGATGAATAAAAAAACCCATGAACCAACTCAATTCATAAGAGAGTGATGCACAAAGAATGCAAGAGAGAAAGCAATAAATTCTGTGTGTCATTAAATACACGTATCTGGGATGTACCTGCGTGTGTGCTATCAAACAGAAAACACTCTGACCCCAGGCTGACAGTGATATATAGCCCCAAGCATTCCCTGCAAACATCAAAAGAGCCTTTTAATTCCTACAGGTTATTTTAAGTCCTTCAAACCTAGCTTCTGTCTCCATTAATTGATACCCTCTAGTTCTTCCTTCTGAACTGGCATTCCATGTCTCCCCTGTCACGCCCCGTGCCCCAGAACAGCCGGCTCGGACAGAGCCCAGGGCCGTCACCCACCGGAGCCGGTGCGGAACAGGGCGGCCTGGGAGCCGTGGTGCAGCTCGACGGCGCCGTGGTTGGGGCTGCGGTACACGGGGCTGTAGAACGTCCTGCCCTCGTAGATGGGGGTGATGTGCATGTCTGGGGACACCGCCGAGCGCAGCTCCTGCCCCAGCTGGCTGTGCTGGCTCGCGTACGAGCTCCTCAGGCCTGCAACCAAGCACAGGGAAATGTCTACGTCGCCCATCTTCAGCAAAGCAACAGAGCTGTCAGGATTGAATCTTTCTTCCCTTAGACAAGAAAAGGTGTTGGTAAAATCTACAGTTACAAAGACTTACTCATTACAGTTTTTCCATTATTAAATGGCCCATACTGAAAGGCTCACTGACAAAGCAGCATTTCCCTGACCAGAAGTTTTGTCCATACACTGACAACTTGAAGTTTTCTGACTTAATTTTTTTTGTCGTTTGCAGTCTAAACCACAGAGAATAAAAGCTGAATCAGCATGTGCAGTGCACAGATTCAGCAATGACAGGGTAAGCATGGACCTGACAGAAATCCCATAGTGACAGAGGGCACAGACTAAAGCTGGTTGTAATACTGAAACAGTCCATAGTAGTAAGAGCAAACATCTGCTTGATAGTGGCAGCAGAAAAGTAAGCACATGGAGAAAAATCTTTATAAAGGTTTAAATAGCCCATGGTCTGCATATAAATAGCAATGCTGCAGTTGGATGAGATTTTTTCACCTTGCTATATATTAATATTTCACATAAAATGTATATACAACTTTGTCGACTTTGGCATTACCACCGCAGGCACTAAAGCTTTGGCAGTTTTCAAAGCAACAGAACATGTGAAATTAGCTATACAAGGATGATGAAATGATGGAGATTACAGAACTAGCTCAAAAGTACAATGGAGTAGTGATGTTTAACCGAATGTATCCTACATCTGAGTATTTCCCCCCTCAAAATCCCAGACCTGCTCTGCCACAGTGTCTGCAAGGGAACCTTTGGACCATCGTTAAGAAAACACATCTACAGGTGGTGAGAACAGAAGGACTTGAGCAGGCAAAGAGGGCAGCAGGGCCCACAGCTCCAGGTGACAATGCCATCTCCTGGGAAGACAGTCATCTCCAACATTACTGTTCTCCCAGAACATGCAGCCCATGGACATGGAGACTGTAAGCACAGAAGAGTAGCTGATCATATATCCACTCTCTCCTCTTGCTTACACAGCAGGGACTAGCTCTGGATTATACTGAAGGCTGCCACAGTACCCTAAACCTTTCCCACATCCAAACTTTCCTCTCAGAAAACTGATCATATACAAATTTGAGTTTCAGATTTCAGCTGCTTCCTCTAAAGACACATGAAAATTAATTTATATTAGAATATGTAAGAGCTTTTTTAACAATACTGAGGAATTCTTAATTTGTAACATCAAGCACAGGGGAGTTATAGCACTTCAAGTTTCCTGGAAAGGTTACAGTTCAGACAGCTATAAAATAAGATGCTCTCTCAGCTTGGACTACCATGTCATTAATATCTTCTTTTACTCTAAAAGCATTAACTTTAAAGTGTCTGTTTCTGAATCACTGATTCACTATCTCAATAACTATTTTTTCTCAAGAAACATCAGTTCACCTGTTTAGATAAGATGATATCTCCAAGCAGTGCTAAAGTACCTGACTAATATTTTAAGAGGGCAAGACTGCTGTTTTACCACAAATGGCCTGTACACATTTACACTTCTGAACAGCCTTTCCCATCAAACTCATTCCCCATCCCTTATCAAACTGGCACATTATTAAGTCTTGCAAAGAGAGGTGAGGGAGAAGACACATTATACCTTTTGCTGAGGGATGAGAGCATTTTGGAGCTTCCTGCACTATAACAGTTCAAAAGAAAAACCAGAAATTGCCATCTGTTCTGAAGGGCACATGGTCTAATTGGAAAATCACCTTGTCTGTGCTCATTCAGATGAAGGTCAGAACAAAATCAGTAACACACAAAACTTAAAATGTAAAGTAACTGCATGTTAACAAGAACTGCCTCTCAGATGAATAGATTCTACCTTTTAGAACTCTATTTTAAACTAGTATTAAAATGGTTACCCTATATTTAATTTGAAGGATGAGATAGTCTAGAAATACTAGTGGAAAAAAACCCCCCTATTATTCAGCGGTAGTAAGTTTATATTTTAAGAAAGAACTAGACATTAAATTAGTTCCAGGCTAGTATGTTTTACTTTATGTTTAGCCTGCACACATATTTAAATGTACTTTTATCTTTGAAAATGTTGACATGCCTCTGTAAGACTTAGAATTTCAGTTAGCAACTTAAATCATAGGATTTAATTCAATGCATAGCCACCAATTAGCAATCATAGAGAAAGCCAGTATTCACCAGGAACTTGTGATTGATACAGAGTGTTTGACATCAGTATTTACAACTGACCTGACACATCCACCCCAATTATGTCTCAGCACTACAACGTTTCATCCACAACACCACGACTGCATTCTGGGTTTTCTACAGCTGTGGTTTGTGCTGCATTTTATCCGTGTCTGTGCCCATTACTCACCTGTGAGGCTATCTGGCCGTGGGGGGACCATCCTCTCATAGATATCATACTGCTGTCCATACTGTTCCATGTCATGAATTGTCCTCTGCAGCGTCGTTCCCAAGTGCTGTGGAACTGCCGTCATGCCAGAACGCTTCGGGGAAGAGGATCCCAGCTGAGTTTGGGATGGAGATCCCACTCTGGTTTGCACATCAGTAAGGGCAAGAGGAGAGCCAACTCTGCCTGCTGTCTGGTACTGGGCAGTGCCGCTGCTGGGGTTTGCCTGCCGGGAGGTGAGCGAGCCGACGCGCCGCACGGCCGAGGGGGAGGCAGGTCGGTGCCCAGCGTACGGGGACCCCGCGCGCTGCGCGGGCAGGGTGGTGGATGAGTACGCGTGGGAAGCCAGGGATCTCTGCTCAGCAACGCTGGGAGAACCATACCCGCTGCCCAGAGATGTCCGCAGCGACCCCCGCGACGGGGACACGCCGGTGCTGACCACGTAGGAGGGAGACTGTGCTCTGGATGGCACCGAACTGACCCGTCTCATGACTCGGTTGGTAGCAGTATTTGCTGAAGGCTGTTGAAAATCAAAAACATTTATGAGTTTTATCATTAAGGTCACACAGTGGATATTGTTCTCCTGAAAGACAGGAGTCAGCAGGAAATGCACACAACAGTATATACAGGCAGCTGGAGTGTAGCTTTTACCCTAAACCTAATTCCTTCAAGTTTCTCTGTAACTTTTTTCTAATCAGTTCTTCTCAGTATATAAAAGGACAATTTAACATTAAAAACGACCTGTTTCTCATTCTCATTTGGCTTGCTATGTTAATCTGCAACCTATGCTTTCCTTCCTTACTACTCAACCACTCTGGAAATTCAGGAACAGTAACACAAAGAGTTCTGGTATAATCTAGAAATGTTCTGACAATTACAGTCTTACTATCATTCCATTTACCAAAAAAGGAGGGAAAAGCTAGAAAACATAGAATGTACGGGAACAAAACCAGCATCTTCCTTTAACAACTATGCTTACATACAGGCTAACTTCTCAGAAGTTTTCCCCCATTTCCCAATGAATTTTGAGTGATACTTTCTTGATATGACAATAGCAGTGTACTGTGAAGTCAGGAGTGCTACTTCACTTCAACTCCTGTGAATGACCCAGATCACACGTGTGCTGATGCCAGCAAACTAGTCTCTGCTGCAAGCCATTCCGGCTTTTTAACCAGTGAAAGGGTTAAACAAAACCTGTAACTTTGTAACATTGACTCCAGCCCACACAAAGGGGAGCCCAGCTATACAGCTGCTGTCTCTAAACCCCATTGAAGCCCGTGCACAGCCAGAGGTGCAGTGCACTGAGCAGAGTACCTGGACTGACGTCTGCCCTTCAGCGCGTGAGCTCCTCACCACATGGTTGTTGGCAGGTCCACCAAGGGAATGCTGCTGTCTGATCTCTGACTTGTTCAAGTTTTGGCTGTTATGGAAACTGCTTATTTCCTGGTAACCACTGTCAGAATAAGAATTCATTTGTGTTGAACTTCTTGAGTTACCTACAGACCCTGTAGATACGAAGCCAGCGTAAGAATAAAATCATCAAACAAATTCACAAATTATTATATAACTTTGTTATGTGCTGCATTCATAACTGTATTATGTTTTCATACTGTCAAGACAGAAATATAGTCTAGTATTTAAAATGCACACAACAGACCCTCACTTTCATGGAGAGATGTCTGCTCTGGTGAGTAGAGAGTCCCTTGCTCTGCTTCTGTCCTAGTATCATAGGCATTGGTGTGAACACCCTCTGACACTTGGGGTTTGCTTACACTGCTGGGCGGAGGATCTGAAAGAACAAATTATTTAGATAAATCCAGTGTTTTGTATGCAAGTTTCCTGCAAACTCAATAATCATTATTTTCTCATACATACTAATGAAGGACTTACACCAAACAGAATCAGCTTACTGGCAGACAGGTATCATCTCCCAAACACAATGAAGAGAATGTTAATACAAATCTCTGAGAACTTTGTCTCCTGAAAGTTTTGATGTAGTTCTACAATTCTAATTTTTCAAATATATGTTCCAACCTATTTTAATGAAAAATTAATTGATTACCTAGTATACTCTGAAGAATAGAAACACTGTGCAACTGTGCAGCAGTGCCCAGTGGACAGCCATCCTTGTCTTAAGGGCCTGTAATCAACACCTCCAGATAGAAAAGGCTGTGCTGAATTTCATCCCTATTTGTGTACTATCAACACCAGATGCAGCAAATTTCTATACTTTTTTTTTTTTTTACTTAGTAAACTACTATCTAAATATATGCCTCTTAAGCTAACTTTGGTTCCAAGAATGTCAGCTGAATTGTACAGACAAATGACAGTGTTGTAAAGAAAGGCAAAGGAGGCACAGCAATGCTCTTAAGAAGAAAGGAAAAACCTAAACAATCTGGGAAAAAAAGGACAAAGATGAAGATACTGAATCAACATTATTTTAACAGAAATATTAAGCATTCAATTATCATGTATGCAGGCAGCAGAGATGCAGTACAGAACCACAGAACAGTTTAGGTCGGAAAAGCCCTCTGAGACCATCGAGTCCAACTGTTCCCCCAGCACAAGGCCACCACTTGTCTCCAAAGTGCCACATCCACATGGCTTTAAAATCCCTCCAGGGATGGGCACTCCATCCCAGTCCTGGGCAGCCCTTTCCATGAAGAATTTTCCCTAATATCCAAGCTAAACCTCCCTGAAGAAGCAGAGTAGGCAGTGGAGGTTATGTTTAAAGATAACACCTGAAGCGTAAATTCTTGCTGCAGTAATCCATGAATGAGCCTGGAGTGAACCCAAAGGGAACATGCCAAGGAACACCAGCCCAGTCCCAAGGACTGCTCAGTGCCAGGAGCTGTGGGCTCTGGGCAGTGATGCCTGCTGCACAGAAATACTCTGGCTTTTACTAGTGGCTGGACACAAAACGCTGGTGTCTCACTATCTGCATAATGAGCCATAATGGAACATTCATACTAAAAATGTTACTCAGCAATTGCTATTTTGAAGAACGCTCGAACACTAGTCAAATTAAAAAAAAAAAAAAAATCAATAAATCTTAGAAATCCCAGGAAGTCAGCAGTTATTTATCAGTAGTATGCCCATAGGTCAAAACTAGCTTGTAAAATTTGACGCTAGTTAATTTACTAGAATAGGAGTATCATGACCAAATTTAATTAAGATTTAATAAGAAGTATTACTACACTTCCATTAGTTTAATTGTCAGTATGCCTAGAAATGATCCAGAGAATCAACACTGCAAGAACTCACTTCACAGCCTGTTACACCAGCTCAACACCAGATGGTAACAGCCACCAGTGGATGTTCCATGTTCTTCGGAATAAAGCACTTGGAGGACTTGGACTTTTACATTAGGATTACATCCAACTTCAATACCTTAATCTTCAGTCATTTTGTTTATCTAATACAAGGCCCTATTATCTCAGTTACTGGATATTACATGATACTAAATCAATGTCAAACTGACAATCAGTTTGGGAAGAGACACACAGGAAGAATAAGGTCCAATTGTGCTGTTCAGTGCAGATGTTCCCAGGACAGAGCTTTGAGTCCAACCTCGCTCCCATCACACACTGCCCACCAGGCCAAAGCCTTCATAGGGCTAAAAAATAAAGACTGTTTAGGCTGTTTAACAAAGGCAAGAATGCAGAATAAAATGAACTGTTGTCTTTCTATCTGACTCCACTACCATGAAACAGGAGGAATGCCCTGAATAAAACAATAGCCTTCTTATAAATGGCTGATCTAATATTCTATTTATAAGCATCTGCAAAACAACATCACTTTACACTTCTGTGGAAAAATTCTGTATAATTCTACTGATGCAGAATGCAATTATAGCTACAGTCACATCTTATTGTCCACTGATGCTTTTGATGTAAACCACTACCTACAGTCATTAAAAAGGTGATTTAAGGCAGTGTTTTTATCCATCTTTAACTCCAGCATTTTCAGATTACAATTCATAAAGCAGCATCTAGTAACACTTCTACAAAACAAAGATCCATGGTGAACTGGGGAATAAAACCCACAATCATGCCACAATCACAACATAACTGTAAACAGGAAAGGAGATGTAGATTGGGAAATTATAAGCAAGAAATAGGGTTTTTTTCCAACATGCCCACTTCTGAGCAATTACTGCAGGAAAGACTACTTTGAATACAGAGATGTGAGAAATACACATCTAGGTTTGCATTAACACATACAGCATTGAAACAGAAGTAGAATTTTTGCCATATGTCAAGTGACTTCTTAGCAGAGATGTGCACAGGAGAATTCTAAATAAAAACACACAAATGTGAGGAGAGAATTAAAGGATAAAACAAAAACATGAGCTGGATGAAAGAAAGAAGGAAAGAAAGAGAAAGAAAGAAACAAAAAGGAAGAAACTAATGGAAGGTTAAGGAGAAAAGCGAGTAAGGTACAGGAAAATCAGAAGAGGAAATAAAGCAATGGAATGCAATTGGCTGAAATAAATAAGTAAAACAACAGCTGAGAGCTCTCAGAAGGAATCTGTACCAGTTGTGAAATGTCATTGGGACATTATAGAACAAGGGGAAACAATGTGATTTAAAAAATTGCCAACAAACAAAACCCACAAAACCAAAATTCACATTGAAAAAATATGTAAGACTGGTTCCTCAATTACTTGAAAAAACAAATTTGACTTCTGTTTAAAACCACTGTTGAAAGAATACCTGGAAAGCATGACCATGACTAGCAAAAGTTAAACGGCAGGACAAGTAGGCTGTTGAGAACATTAACTTTAAAAGAGAGGAAAAAAGCTAACGTGTGCCTCACCTCAGCTGCAGCAACAGAAACCATGAAAATACAATTATGCACAAGTTTAAGAGCTTAATCTCCAAATAAAACAAAAACTGGGGATGGGATATAAAATAATCCCAATTATAGTAATTATGAATATGCTTGATTGAACAAGGAGCAGCAGGCAGGGTCCCTGTGCAGCAGCCAGCACAGCTCCGAGGACAGACAGCACCCTGTATGTACGAGTGGGACAGGAACGCTCTGCAGAACGGGGTTCATGCAGCTCTCACCCTACAATGCCAACTGCATTGGGATTGCAGTGGGCCACTTTTGGCCAGCATGACAAGAGCACCCAGTCATCCAGCACAACAAGTGACTTGCAGGAGCCATTGTCTGTGCCCGTCCCACGGTGGCTCCTGCACGTGCCCCCATCACTCCAGAGCCCACGGAGTCCAGAGCGCGACTCCGCAACGTTAAACACCGTAACTGATGCACTCAACCTCTCAGAGCTCCGTGCTCTGACCTGTCAGGGGCAGGATGGATTATTCCAACAGACCAGGGAATGAATGCCACCTTGAAGAAACAGTCCTACCCTTTCCCCCAATATAGTCAGGAGCAGATGTAGCAGTACAAGAAAAATGTTTCTTTTGGAAAGAAAGTTCACACTATCCTCAGATACAAAAGCAGAAAAAGCACTCTCAGAAAAACCTTCACTTATTGGAGATCTTCTCAGTTAAGTAAGAACATCAGTAAAAAGAAAAAAAGTCCAGTTTTCAGGCTTAAAACATGCAGTATTTTTTCATGTTCCTTACCTGCCAGGGGGAAGACTCACAAGTAAATTTTAACTAATTGCAAAGAAGACCCAATACATGACAAGCCTTGTGTTACAGACACAGCTCACACAGAAATGCAAAGGCACATAAAGATACAAGAAAAGTACTTGCAAGTACCTGTAAGCTCAAGCACCTTTTACAGTAACACAGGAACACACGTGTCCCATGTGTGACAAAGACGACATTAATGTCATACTTTAAAAAAGATACTTGGAAAAGATATGTAGCATTACTACTAAATGTTTCATTTCTGACAAAACAAGCAATGAATGCCAAGAAAATAAATCTACTTGGGCTTAAAGCAAATTGTACATAAAAGATAATACCTGAGGATCTCCAAGGAAATGACTTCTCAGTAGAGCTGCAGAAAGAAAAAAAAATTATCACACAAATGAACCATGTGGTTAGTTTGGGCTTTTTATGGTACTTTTAATTAATCATAGAAAACTGTACAAACCCCCCCCCCCCAGCAGAAAAAATGTCAATAGTCCATGTAGATACCACTCTGCAGTGCTTTACACCTGACAACCAAACCATTGGTTATCGAGTTCAATTTTCTATTAGTCAGTGGGAATTATTTACTGTAACTTACTGTACGTCACAGCACCAAGCAGCATAACCTGTCTGCAACAGGACAGGTGAGAGCATGACTTATGACACACAATTCCTGTTTAAGGTGCCATGATGTCGGTAACAGCCCACACCAGTGTGTGCCACCAGCAGCACAGCACAACCAGCATACACAGCCCACAGACATCTGTGTACCACCAGCATCAAACATTCTGTTCAGACAGGAGCAGTCACTGCTCGTGGCAGGGTCCAGCAAAGGAGGTTTGGGGATCACCACTCTAGAGCATCTGGCTTCTACATGCAAAGCAGTTCAAAAATTGTAGGTCTGTTTCTGTTCATTTTTTTCACTGTTTCTTCAGTTTCCAGTTTTCCAGAGAGAATTCCGGTCCTTCATACAGAACAAGTCAAACCACCTGACACACAGCTACAATTCTGAGAGTGAGGAGCAGACAGATGTCACACTGTCCAGGTTAAAGAGATGCCTTCAGAGCCAACTACTGCACAGACCAAGCAGGTGTCTGGGATCAGTGCAAAATCCAACCTTCTCCTGCATTTTTCCAATAATGACTTTTTATCAAACTATCTTCACCCTTTTGTCCTTCCACTGAGCATGTGCTTTCCCATGATGACAGTAGTATTGATGCACGACCACCTCTGCAGACAAATGCAGAATTCATCCATGTGTTATATTCTAAATATTTTCATGGGAAAATGTATTTCCTTACTCTAAATATAAAATATCAAACTTTGAATAATATGTTGTTTTTTGCAGTGATTATAAGCTATTTTCTAAACTAAAAGCTCTTTAAAGGAAAAACAGGCAAGTCCATCAGATTTTATTGTGCCTAAATATCAGCATGAAACTATGATTTGGGGTAAGATGTAGCAATTTCTAAATGATTTTTTTATTTTACTTCTTTCTACCACAGCTACTGATTACAGAAAACTAGCTCAGCAACTGAATAGCACAAGATACTTGTTTCCTAAAATGAAATCAACCATTTAGGAACCTTTTTGGAAACAAAATATTTGTGTAAGAGTGCTAAAGACACATGCTAGCACAAACTGAACTAGAATTACAATGAGACTTCAGGAAAAAGGAGAATTCTAATGTAGGCTTCAAGTGCCTTAAAGTCAACCTCTGGCCACAGAATTCTCACGCTACCTAAATACCAAGTTTTCCACTCTTGCCCTTTACTCTATTCCTCAGACTTTCTGGAAACTCAATTCCCTACACCGAGGCAACATGGCTCAGTGTTTCTGGCAATGGTAACACACACACTGAATACACACAAATACTTTATTGTCACACACACAAGACTGTTACCTGGAGCACGTCCCTGCCCAACATACCTGACTACTTGAACTTCCTTTACAGGTACGGAATGTAGGAATGAAAAAGGCTGCTCTGACCGTGGGTCACATGAAGAAAGCTGCTTCGTCAATACTTCAACTGGTCAAGCATTTACCTTGACTCTTATTAAATGATTTTGGAACAGGTCCAGCATACATCACCTACTGATATCATCATCTGATTTTGTCACCTAGCAGGTGCAATGTTTTGAAAACAGCAAATCTTTCAGCTTTGAGCAGTAAGTCCAGCGCATTTCATTCCACTGTTTAAAAGCCACTGTGGTGACATACTGCAATGCCCATGCTGAGCTGCTGCTGGAATTAGTTGCAATGCTGTCTCTTCCCGACAGTAGCAAGTAAGATATCCAAAGAGTGCCCACGTGGTGAGCTGCACTTCGGAAAATGCTACATTTTAGCCCACTACTATCCTTGAAAAACAATTAGGTTAGCAGAGTAGACACGCAGAGATATTCCTCTATCAGAACTATCATAACAGCTCGGTATGATGTACAGTTTCAGTTAGAGAAGATAGAGACAAATATGACAGTAACACAAATATTTGGTAACTGGAGATGGAGCATGCATACAAACTGTGCTGAAATCCATCTATGCTTTTTTTTTTTTTTTTGACCCTTTTGATTTTTTTCCTCACTTGCATTTTTAAGGATCTGGATTGGGTTTTTTTTGTTTGAGGTTTTGATTCATTTGATTTTTTTGTTGTTTGGTAGTTTTTTTAGTTTTGCCCCTTTCTTAATTTCACACCTTTTCTTTGCCATTTCACTCCTTTAGTTCAAAGTTATCTTAGACACAAAATTGAAGCAGCTGCCAATCTGGAAAAATAAAAATCTGATAAATGGAAAAGGTTTAGCATTAAGTCATTTAGAGACAGAACACACTAAGGACCACCAGCACTACTTTACATTTTCATGTGGCAGCTCTCAAAAAAACACTTTCCAGCTTTGGATTTCCAGGTTAGAGCAGGGGCCAGCATCCCTCTCACTAACGTGGCTGTGCCACTCTGCTAAGGTAGAAGAGGCTGGTGGAGGCCCCAGCCAGGTCCCATCCAGCACCTGTGCACAGGACAGCAAGGCTTCAGGAATAACACTGGCATTTAGGGAAATTGCAGACTTCTGATTTTGTTAAGCAGTTTGCTATTTTTTAAAAAATGACGTAAACACAATTACAGTTCCTTGACTGGACAGGTCAATCCCCAGTGCATCTTTCACAGGTTTTGCATGACATGAAACAGTTTAAACCTACTATCTTTGCAAGTACTCCATAAGGTGAAAAGTATTTCTGGTTTAAACAGCACCACTTGAGAGAAAAGCAGTGATTTCCATCGCCTACCTTCCTGCTTGGCTATACTGCTGTTGTCATCAAAAAAAGGCAACAGATGAAAAAAATTAAGTATTATTTATTAAATATTTGTAAAATGGTGAAAAGCTGTAAAAAGCTAAAAATATAATTCTGTTTAAAATGTATGTACTTCACACATATTCCTGTAGTATTTCAGTTCACTACTTGGCTATGCCTCCATCATTGGAATACATCTGTGCTGTGAGGCAGGAGCAGCAACGGGCTGTTCCCAGCAATCCGGGCGTGTTGCTCAGGCAGAGCTGCCAGCGAGACTCAAGCACCCCTACAGACTGAATGTGTTGTTTTACTTGTCCTTTAGCTTCCATCTTAAATATCTACATCAACAACACATTTACAACTATATGCAGGATATAAAACTTTGTGTAACTTTAAATTCTTAGTACAGGGGGATTTCTCTAATAAAATGCCATATACTAAACTCCATAAACTTGTATTAAACCTTACAAGCAACTGGAAACCAGGAAAATCAGTATTTTGCTTTTCTTGTTGAGACAGATAAGTAGACATTCTCACAAGTATTTTAAGTAAATGCGGTAATTTTCAGTCTTCAACTTTTCTAACAGCTATCTTCTTGAATTCACCAATACAGCTGATTCTTCTACCCACTCTGCCAGACCCTGTGCCAGGAACCTAAGCAATCCTACGTTCCCTCTCAACAAATTAACCAGCACTGCCACCAAAAACAGGTAGTCCTGGGACTCACTGGTGCTTTCCAGGTGACCCTGGAAAGCACTAATTCTCTGGGTGTGAATTCAGAAAGTGTCTGGAATACTACACCTGGACACAGTCAGTCATACTGATGGATGCTACTTCATTTCACAACCCAGTGCCAAGGAACAACTGAGACTCCCAAGCCAGCCTGACCAGCTGGGCATGGGAACACAGCACTGGGGGCAGCAGAACACCCCTGGTAACCCCAGCCTCATGCACAGCCAGAGCTGAGAGTGCAGCGGCACTGAAAACACATGTAACAACAGACAGTGTTTCAGAAAAGCTGAATGAAATTGGATAGTTAATTTAGAAAAATTTAGGAAAAAAAAAAACCTGGATTACTGCATTTAACTAGCACTGTTACTTTGATTCAAATACGTATAAGTCTACTGTATGTCTCCTGGGATGAATCTAAAAGGTAAAATTCAACATGTTTAAAGAGAAATTAAAGCTTTACATACACTCCATTGAAAATGTAATCATTAGAGAGGCCTCTTGAAACTGTCCCATAACTCTTTCCAGCAAATCTGCATTTTTTTAATCCGTCAGATATTAATAGAGGTGAGCAGCTATCAGTGAAAATATATGTATAGAGGACATAAGCACCACTAAAAAGCCTTTAATTTATGGGACAAATGAAAGTAAAGTCATCAGGACCTGTACCTTGTGCTGGCGATACTTGGTGACTCTGCTCCAAGCCTACATCTCTCTAGCTGATTAGCCACAATTTGCCTTTCCACTTCCAGTTCTCTGGTAAGTCTTTGAAATTGAAGCTCCTGAAATTCCAAAATAAAAAGAAAAGCATTCTTGATGTTAAAAAATGGGTGTGGATTAACTCTGAAACAATCACTGATTCATCACAGTTGTGTTTTGACTCTTCCTTAGGGGAATAAACTAGAAAAGTGGAAATTTAATGGTTCTTTAAATCAGTGATTCATGCAAATATTGATTTATCACCTGTTACAGAAAGAAAACATGTTTAAGCACTCTTGGGTTTTATTCCTCCTGCAATTAAAATTTTTGTGTCTTCTTATGTTACCACAGTCCAACAAAATCAGTGCCTATAAAGTCAGTCTTCAATTTCATCTATAAACAAGGAAACCAGAAAATATCGTATCCTAACCTTTCCAATCACAAACCTTCAAATCCTAAGGTATCCTACATTCTGACTGTAGCTGGAAACCTTAAGATTTATAACTTCAAACTGGCTGAGTGTAGAGATGTACTATTTCACCTTTTCTGAGTTCAGCTTTCTTTATATTTCTTGGTCAAGGGTACCAAACTTCTTCAGCCTTTGTAACAGGCTTTTGGAACGTAATGCTGCAAGGAAGATGTGGGAAATACCAGTGCTGCACAGGATGGGTGTTACTGAAATCTGGACCATTTTCTATAGCACTCTGAAATCCAGACTATGTCACATCAAAGGATATTGAGGGTGTTTTTCTCCTCAGTTAGCTTTTATTGACCAGAGAAAAGGGTTCTGTTGCACAATTGCATTATTTTTCAAACTGATACTGTAAACCCTCTGAAGCTTAGGTAAACCATTCAAAAATAGATGGCCACCAATATTTAGCAATCGGATGAAGCACAAAGCAAGTCTTATATACAAGTCAAGTGTAACACAGGGCACTCCTTTGACTTGAAAGCTCAAATTACTGACAAGGTTTCTCCCGTGTGAGTGAGGTTTCTCCCATGTGTGACTCATGTAATGATATTGCCCAGCAGCTGCATGTGAGCCAGGGATAACAGCTCCTGCAAACTGCTCCTTCACACCCTACATCACATGGAATGGGGCTGAACCACTTCCCTTCCGTGAACCACTCTCCACTCCCTGCAGCTTGTGCCCCTTTTCAGTAAGATGAAGGGTGCTTCAGCAGTATCCCACAGCTCCCAGCACTCCGCAGGGGCCTCTGCTCCCTGCTCCAACCCCAAGAGCTTCCACAGTACACAGCAGACTTGGACTAACAATAGGGGCTCAGAGTAAGTGTAGGGAAAAGCTATTCTAACAAGTCGAGATAAAGATTTTTCTACCAACAACACAATGAGATCCCCTCCACGAACTCCCCAAAAGAAGGCTAGTTCGTACCTATGCCATCAGGCAGGCAGCTGAGGCCCAGGGCAAACAGCAGCTGCACTACTGCCAAAATGACTAGATTAGATGACAAAACTGAAAAAGCTACTTCTGAAGGTCTGATCTGAGCCCACTACACTGAACTGGCTGTTACACACACACAGCTGACTGCCCTTCCCAGAAGATACAAGGGATTGCGGACATTTCCAAACATTTCTGAGAACTCACTAACCAAACTGAATAAACACCCTAACATCCCAAATTTTGCAGCAAAAGTGGGTTTGCATCCAGGACACGGAGCTCTCCCAGCACTGCCTCAGGACACGAGCATCCACAGAGCTTTTCTACTATTGCTCTACTCAGAGAACAGAGCAGAATATGCTGAAGTTATGGGAAGGAGCTGTGGCCCTCAGCCTCCTCTGGGACACCCCTTCCACAACGGCTGGCATTGCTGTCAAGCCTCAGTATTAGAAAAACTTGACACAGTGGATGCTCAGGTATGAAAAAGCATTTTGGACATGTTTTAAACTTGGATTTAATTAAAATCTGCTTTTAGATCGAATTCCACAGCTAAATTGTTTTAATCCTGAGACCTGAAATGAAGAGTCTCATGAACATGATAACCCACGGACCATCACGAACCTCATAGGCCTGTGTCTGGACTAGAAAGCCCGGACAACACCCGAAGGTTTGTACGGCACAGAGACCCAGTGGTCACAGTATGACATCAAGGCTTGGCTCGATTCAGCTCCATGTTATACCACAACAGTACACGTGCACCCAGTCAGCTCATTAGGACAGTCTGTCTTTTGGAGAGAAAATACTACAATGTCTATTAAGTGAACAAAGTTGAAGAAATTTATAAAGTAAAGAAAGTCAAAGAAGTTTACAAATGATAGCTTATTTTCCAGTTCTAAGTCAGAATATAGATAATACGTCCATCTAAAAGCTGATTTCTCCAGATGGTCATTCATATGTTAGCGGGGAATGCTGTGATTTAAAAAAAAAAAAAAAAAAAAAAAAATCCGTTCAGATGCTGAAGTTCTGCAAATTTTGGAGCAAATGTCAGCCAGACAAGCTTCTTCACGAGCAAATGATGCTGTATTATACAGCATGTAACAAATACAAACCTGCAAAATAAACAATACTGTGCTCCTTGTATGCAGAAATAATATAAAACATTTAGCATATATTTAAAGCTGTTTTGTGTTCCTTACTATTAAACCAATATTTAAAGAGCAATGTCGTAGATGCAAACTGCAAATCTGAATCAACTGTTATTTACTGATCTTTCAATTAGATGAATAAAATAAAACATGCTAGCCATTAATTGCTTCCATTCAACCAATCTCTATTAATTTCCCTTTCCATTACAGATAGAGACATAAATGAACACATTATTCTAGAAAACATCTTGCTGCATAACATCTCAAGTAATAAATTGCCCATTTAAATAAAATTTTTTTGCCCACACTACAAAAATTCAAAAGTTAAAACAGTTCAGTTAAAACAGAAGAACTATACTTCTATTTTTCTTGAGAGTAGAAGAGGTGAATGACATAAATGGACAACAGAGCAATAAATTTTACTTCATTTATTTAAACTACATTTAAAAGCAAAACTCACTCGTATTCTATCAGAAAAACTGAAATAAGGAGAAAATAAAAGGAAAAGCCACCAAGCCTCATTTGGCCACTTCAGAGGCACCTGCACTGCTGAGTTGGGAACACCATCATCTGTCTGTTTACACTGTTCCTCACTTTATTTTGGTGTTGACCAGAAAGCCACAAACTGCACAGTGCACTGAACAGCAGAGGGGGAAGAGGCCTGCAACTCATCTGCCAGTTTTAAATCACTCTGATGCTTAGGAAGATCTAACGTGCTTTTGCAAGTGCAAGCATAGTAAGAAAAAAAAATCCAGCTCTATTTTCTAGTTGGAGTACATTCTGGCCTGTGCAGCCTGGGAGTCCAATGAAGCAGCAGTTTACAAACTTTGAAACAATGAGTGCTGACTTTTGTATACGCCTTCTTAAATTTGGTATCTGCAGCAGGTGATATGTCTTAAATACCTGCCTAAATACACAAGATGGATAGATAGTTTCAGAGCTACCATCTTTTTTACAGCTAGAATACCTCATGCTTTAAAATTTTTTTCTTTTAGCTTAAATTGTATTATTATTATTATAGAAAACTAAGTCCTAACCAACCCTAAATTGATCACCTTTCTAGTTTATGCTTCCTTATAGTGAAATTTTATACCACTCTGAATGGACATACTCCCATAATGTGTATCTATCAGACAGCACACTAGTTTTGACAGGACTCTATTGGAATTTGCTTCCCTATCCAGCTTCTCTGGGAGCAGTGGGAGAGCTCACTCCTCAAACAGGATGCTCCCAACACAGAGGAGCTGCTGCCCTGGGCACAAATCACAACTCACTGAATCCTACAGCACTGACTACTGACAAAATGGCTGCAGAACTCAAATACAACTCTTCATAAGCTTATTAGCATTAGCAGCAGAACATCTATGTGGCAAGCATGTAGTAAAATCACAGACAAAATTACAGAACACACTGCCATACTGCATCCCAAGGACCAAACAAATCTTCTCAGACAGATACACTACACTGGCTTGGCCAGACCTACTTTTATTCAAAATTATTTAACACACATTGAGGGGAAAAAAGCAACCTGTAATTCTATAAACCTCTTTAGCATCAACTATTTAATCACCTTATCAAACAGCAGGTTTTATGCTCATAACCTAAAATTCCACTGCAAAGCCACAGACCATAATTCTTATTACGAAACTACAATAAAAGACAGCTTTAACCACAATTCCAGCTCTGGATCAGGAAGCACACACACAGGGCAAGAAAGCAGCTCACTTTGGAAAGCAGTTGTACTGACTGCAGGCAGACAGGCAGATAGGCTGCCACGAGTGAAAAACAGAGCCCAGAACATTTTAGCTCTGTGTAATTTCCTTTTGAAAGCTGAAGTTTTTGTAGGAGGGCCAAACCCTCTGTTGATGTTGTAGTGCTCACACCAGGTGACCAACCGCTCTTCCTGGGTGAGCTCCACATGCCAAGCAGAAATCTCACTCGAGATGACACTTCACTGCACCAAGGTACAGACAAGGCTAGTCATACCAATCTCAGCAGCTGAATACTCCTTCTGTGTGAAAGCTGAGTATCTCTGAGCGGTTGGTGGCTCTGGGGCAAGGGACAACAACCACCAACACACTGTGCTGGGCTCTTGTCAGCAAATATTTGAAAACAAGTAAGTAATGGGAATGCTGTTTGCACAACTGACCATGAAGACTGCCATTCTCCTGTTGCGGGCTTTGGATAATAAAAGAGGGTTTAAGGGCAATTCTGCGCCTTCTATCTTGTAGCCTATCATGATACCATGTTGCAGATTCAACTGCATTTCATTTAACGAGGAACTTTTATCCTTCAGTAACATGGAAGTGAATGAGGAATCTACATTCACCACATCAAAAAATAAAAATTACTTTCTTCCTGCCCTGTTGTGATTTGAACACCTCTGGAAAAACACAGACAACTTTAAACAAACAGTGGCCCAGGTGGCTAGCAAAAGGTTTTCTAGTGACAGCTCTGGAAGAATCAGCAGCAATTGCACAAGCAGCAAAGAGAAGTCACAGATTCCTTTTGAATGGTTCATGCCTGGCTAGCCAGACCAAGATCGGGCAGCTGGACATCAGAGGGAGACAATGCCTCTAATAAACAAAGGCATCTCTTGCAGCTTCTTGACTTGACCAGTTCTCAGTGGCGGCTGTGGCAGAAGACTGGGCTAGGATGGGCTGGTACTCCTAGTTGGAGTAACACTGGGATATGCTAAGTTGCTTCAAATGCCAAATGTCACTGTCTATGAAATATTATGAAGGTAGTTGTAAGCTGAACTATGAAATGTGTTCTAATCACAAAGTGCTGTCTGTTGAACAATTGAGCTGAGCCTCTTTCAACAGCTTGAGTTGCTCATCTAAGAAAGTGTAGCCTACATTTGAGAGGACTATTTTTACCTTGCATTTACTATTTCTTACTCAACTGCAACCACAGTGCAGAGCCACACAACTTCCATTACCTGTGAAAGTTCACACAGTGCTACAGAAAAGGCTATTATGTTTTGGATATTTTCATGATAAAAATGTGCAACAAAGAAGAGGACAAACAAAACAGAAGTTGATTTACACCTTCCTTCATATAAGCCTCTTGCACTGTTCTGTGCAGAGTCCTCTGTTTCCAACTGCTAGAATTCAGAGCTAGATCAAGCAACTGACTACTTAAATCCACACTGAATACTGTATTTTCCAAAATGGATGTCATACTGTAGTGACCCAGCATTTAAATTGTCTACCAGAATCTATTGCAGAAAAAGCTTGTACTTACATCTAACAACATCAGAGTAACTTTAATATTTTCTGTAAAAATTAAGTTTACTCACACACACAACTGCATTTGCATGCTTTCAGTATCTCAGTATCTTCCAAAATAGAAGACAAAAGATAAAAAATTGGACAGTGTAGAGAGAATCACAGATTACAGGATGTGAGATGACACAGCTACAATTACTGGCTGATCACACTTATTCTGTATTCAACAGCAGCAGACCATTAAAGCCCTTAATACTTTTATGCGTGCATTGTTCACTAGTCTGGTACAACAGTTTAGTGCTGCTCTAGCTGATGAGGGATCAAAATTTCAGCATTTTATAGAAAGCTTACTGTTGCCAGTGGCAGGAGGGAAGAATGGCACTGGAGGCATTCCCGGACTGCCTCTGACACATCCTCTGTGGAAGCTTTGTGACAATGCTCGGGCAGCTTAAGTTAGCGCTGGAGCTGAGGCTCCTGCTCTGCCAGCTGGGGACCAGGGCTCAGCCGCTGCTGAGCAGACAAGCTGATAATCTAAACTGTGTGTGCTACAAAAGGTGTCAATACTCCAGTACATTTCAGAGGCACCCACAGTTTCAGACAGGCTCTTTTTCAAGGAGAGTTTCTCCTCTGAAGCCTAACAGTACACAGGACAAAGGAAAATTAACTTCTAGGTCACCATATGGATAAAGGAGTACAGAGAATTTTGATTAGGGAAATGAGCTAGCTATTTCACCTGAGATGGGAGTGGCATTTATTTTGTCCTAGAATAAGACCTTTAGGAAGTTGACATCTCAGACTTGACTCACTGAAACTAAAAATGCTGCTAAACAGCAGGAACTCTAAACCTCAAAGTTCTTAGGATTA
This sequence comes from Coloeus monedula, assembly GCF_965178545.1. NCBI lineage: Eukaryota > Metazoa > Chordata > Aves > Passeriformes > Corvidae > Coloeus > Coloeus monedula. Next base: position 40,231,734 of record NC_138787.1, on the reverse strand, counting down.
AATAGACAAGAGTGACCTATGCAATTGAACACAATATTAAGAGAGTTGGAAAAAAACCCCAGTTCTTCCAGCCATTCACAAAATGTTGACCAAGATTTTTGTTTCACTCATGCCAAACTTGGGAGTCCATTTAACAAAAAGTACTGCCTTCTATTCAGAACTGCCACATATTTATCACCTAACTGATCACTAGATGCATGCAAATCAGAATTTCAAAGTGAGACTGTGATAAGTTTGTGCCCAATTACTGGAAGAGCATTTAGTAAATCTCTTTTCAGGTATCTCCATGAAGTGACATGCCTACACAGTACTGAATGTACAGCACTACATATCTGAACTGTAAGGAAATCTCCAAGACTTAATATCAATAGTTCTCATTCTACTAAAGATATTTTAACACACAACAAAAAATAGGCAGAATGCATTCTTCCTTCTATTTCCATCTGAAAAATGTAGAGGTTTGCTCCCTGCTCCCAAACGCTATTAAAAATATCTCCAAAATGATGCAAAAAATTTGTACTTAACAATGAAGGAAAAAAGCAAAGTGCACATTCTCTATTTATATGATACAGTTCAATATACTTATCCAAAAGGACAAGATTTTGCTGAAGTCTTGAACAAACAACAGTTCTAGAAAAACACATAGGGAAACCCAAGAGATGTATTATTATCCATCTGAAAGCATATTCAATCGTTCTTATTCTGTCACCCACTTACTAAAGGAAAGGTGAAAAGCTGCCCATCTCTGAGTGTCACAAACAGCTAGACCAAAGAACAAACTAAAAAAACAGCCACTGCTGCAAATACTTCTGTCTTAGCAAAGACATTAAAATCAGCATATTCCAGTTACTATTGAAAACTGCATTGATGAGTGGCTTTTCCTGCAAGACCTCTTCTCAGCCCAACCACTGAAAACTAATGTGCTAAGCATGAAATTCACAATTCCAAATGATCCCATTTAATCTTGTCAATTCAGCAGCAGTTCATTCAAAATCCAGCAGTATACGGTTGCACACAGAAAATAGCAGTGATTCCATAAACCTACAAGGGGCAGTTGGCAATTAGCTGCCCTACATTCCAACCCCCCCCCCCCCAAAGTTACTGCTATCATGCTGGCCCATGATTTTTAACAAGTTGTTATTTTAGTATGAAAATACTCAATTTACTTTTAACGTGGATAAGAGACTCCCTACAGAACTCAACTAAACTTCTATGCAGGATTCAGAACTCCCCAGGATTCAGAAGTATAGACACATTTTAATGCTTTACATTTATTTAAAACTTGTTTCAGCAATTCTTAAGATACTTCTATCCATGACAGAGTGGAAGCCTTGTAACATTTTAGAAGTGAAATACATATTTTGAGAGAAAAAAAATCCCAACCCACCTCTAAACTCATAGAAAACAATCCCCTCCCCAAACAAAAAATAAAAAAAAGAACCACAACAAACCCAAAATTCTCACAATCCCTCATCAAATCCACCAAAAGATGAAAAATGTGAAAATGTTTCGGCCTGGGATTTTCCTGCATTAAAAAGGAATTTCTCTATTAGAATCACTGATCTTGGAAAAGACCTCCCAGATCATTGAGTTCAGCCTGTGTCCAATCCCCATCTTGTCACCAGCCCAGAGCACTGAGTGCCACGTCCAGAAATTCCTCAGACACCTCCAGGGATGGGACTCCATCACCTCCCTTGGCAGCCCCTTCCAGTGCCTGAGCACCCTTTCCATGAGGATATTCCTCCTGATGTCCAACCTGACCTCCCCCGGCCCAGCCTGAGGCCGTTCCCTCTCCTCCTGTCCCTGTTCCCTGGGAATGAGCCTGATCCCCTCTGGCTGCCCCCTCCTGTCAGGGAGTTGTGCAGAGCCACGAGGGTCCCCCCTGAGCCTCCTCTGCTCCAGGCTGAGCCTCCCCCAGCTCCCTCAGCCGCTTCTGGTGCTTCAGCCCCTTCTCCAGCTCCGTTCCCTTCCCTGGGCATGCTCCAGGCCCTCAATGTCTTTCTTACGTTGAGGCACCCAAAACTGACCTCAGAAATGGAGATGCCTCAGCAGTACCAGCACAGGGGATGGGCACTGCCCTAGTCCTGATGGCCACACAAAGTTTTGATATGGGCCAGGTGCCCTCAGCCTTCTTGCCCACTTGGGCTCACATTCAGCCACTGTCACCCCAGGTACTTTCCCAGGCAGCTTTCCAGCCACTCTGTCCCCAGCCTGGAGCACTGCAGGGGGTTGTTGTCATCCAAATGCAGGACCCAGCACTTCCCATTATTGAACCTCATTTACTTGTCCTTGGCCCATCAATCCAGCCTGTCCAGAGCCCTCTGCACAGCCTTCCTAACCTTCCTACCCGCAAGCAGATCAACAATCCCGCCCAACTTGGTGTCATCCGCAAATTTACTGAGGGTGCACTCAATCCCCTCATCCCTATCACTGATAAAGATATTGAACAGGACTGGCCCCAATACTGAGCCCTGGGGACACCACTGGTGGCCAACCCCAGCTGGAAGGAATTCCATTCACCACCACACCCTCTGGGCCTGGCCACGCAGCCAGTTCTGAACTCAGCAAAGAGTGCACCTGTCCAAGCCGTGGGCTGCCTTTTGCTCCGGGAGAATGGTGTGGGAGACAGTATCAAAGGCTCTGCTGGACTCCAGGCAGACACATCCACAGCCTTCCCCTCATCTGCTGAGTGGGTTCACCTTGCCATAGCAGGAGATCAGGTTGCTCAAGCAGGTCCTGCTCTTCCTAAACCCATTCTGGCTATGCCCCATCCCCTGGCTGGCCTGTATGTGCCGTGTGACCGCACTCAAGACGATCTGTTCCATAACCTTCCTGGGCACTGAGGTCAGGCTGACAGGCCTGTAATTCCCCAAATCCTCCTTCTAACTCTTCTTGGAAGAGCATGGATGGGCATCACACTGGCACCTTCAGTCATCTGGAACCTCCCAGTGAGCCAGGACTGATGACAAATAATGGGGAGTGGTTGGGTGAGCTATTCCGCAGCTCCCTCAGTGCCCTCAGGGAATCCCATCTGGCCTCATGGACTTGAGAATGTCTCAGTGGCTCAGCAGGCCACCAACTAGAGATATAACTTATATCAGTATGAGTCAGTCCCTCCCTGATTATGATTCAAAAGCACACCCACCTGTGCTCCCACAGAGTACTCAAAGTAAACCACGACAGAACTGTCCCCCTGCCCAGCCAAAACCGATTGTGGTGGCACCGCTGGGATTTATACTAACAAAAAATATTTTCACTTTAGAACAGACCTTGATCTTTGTCACAAAAGCAAAAAGCTGTAGTGACCTAAATTTCTTTCCAGGTTACACCTGTTCTGCTTGTGTTATTTTATAACACTACGAGTGAATCGAAGTGTTCGTTTCCTAAAATATGATCAAGGAGGATTGACCCAGATGACTGACACCTGCCTCAATGAGAAACTGATCAGACTTCAGAGGACACACTCCAGTTTGGTAAAATAGTTGCTTTAAACTGTTTTGCTGTCCTAGGAAAAGAACACAAGTGGAAACAAATGGAAAGTTTATTCAGACGCAGCTTGTAGGGTTCATAGGCTAATTAGTGCAACTTTTTATATAATTGTAACTATCATCTCACAGCCATGGCAGAAAGCTTAAAGTAACTCAATACATTTATCTATCTTAAAACTTCTGTAGTTTTTTTTAAAGTTTTTATTAAGCTAAAATCTTGCCCAATTTGACAAGTAATAATAAAGGCTTTTCTTGATTGTGTTTCCACTGTAGTGTTTCTGAAGTACTTGGGCCAGGGTGTGGCAGTTCTATTTTACAAACACTGACCTGCTGCACCTCGCAGCAATTCCTGCAGCAAAGGAAACAGCAAACAGTGTAGCAGTTTCTGTTCAAGCTTAATAAAGTAAAGAACTTCACTGGAAAATATTCTGTTCTGGGCTTTCTGCCACACAGGAAGGGTGTTGAACATGTCAGTGTCCATAATTATTATCAACAGAAAAAATACCAGAAAGCAACAGTTCAGCTCTTAATTCTTTCATATTATCACTTCCAAGAGTGAAGGACAATTTACATCTTCCTCCCCTCGCACTCATGCTATGTGTCTGTACATTTCACAGTAAGGCTCCAGTTCTGAAGTTTGTGTAACTCTAACAATTAATGACAAATAAAATTTTTTAGCTTTCATCAGAATTTAGTTATGCAATAGCCCACATATTTAATAGTCTTTTTATAAACGGAAAGCAAAAGAGGTTTTAACCTCCTTTTCCAAAGAAAGAAATATTCCATCATCATTTTTTCTCTAGGACTAATAAAAAGATAAAAGCATTGCTTGGGCAGACAAAGGAACACTAACAAATGCCTGTAGTGCACACTAGTGTATGAAGCTGTTTCAGAGAGCGCTGCCCCAACCACTCGCTCAGTGTGATCCACCACGGCTGCAGCGGCAGCACGGAGTCTTCCTGGGCAGTGGGATCCCTGCCTAGAGATCCCAGCTCTGACACTACCACTCTGCTCACCAGCTACTACCGTGAGCACATTCTCTATGCACTGCAACATAAGATGGACCAACTAAAAGCCACCACAAACGTACTTTAAGCGAGTCCTAATGGCCATTTGTGACAGGTTAAGATGGTGAGATGCTCTTTGGTGAGAAGGGACTGAAGGTTCCTGTAACTCCTGGCTGACTTCTCACACTGCAACAGCCTCTGGCATTGATACCCTGCACACTGCAAATGTGAATATTAATTTTAACACCACTAAGAAATTGTTAGGGTTGCTATTGTCACCTTAAATTACTTTTGAAACTATTAATTTAGGCATGAAAATTAAGATTCAAATTTCATCAACCTGCAGAAAATTTTTGTTTAACAAAAGGTATTATGGGTATGAAAACTGTTGATCTCAACAAGATATAACCTAATTCTCACCTTTGTAAAAAATACTAATACAGGACAACATAAGAACTAATATATCAAGTGTTTGCATTCAGGGCTACCATCTTGAATTAAGTCCTGATTCATCTTAAAGGAAGTTCCAAAACAGAGACAGCAAAGCAGATTTATTCTGAAGTTCAGATGTTACGGTTTGTGTATTAAGTCAATAAAGATGATCATTATTTCATGATACAATGAAAGCCAAAGTATCCCTTCTCCCTTTGTGTTCTTTAAATTTAAAAAGAAAAAAGAACAAAAACTTTAACTAGAGTGTTTCCTTGTAAAACTGCAATTTTTCCCACTTCAATGATCTTTACAAATTAAGGCTGAATTTGATTGCAAAAACAATTCTATTTTTCCTATAGAAATTATCACTTTAGATATACACCCATAAATGTGCTGCAGATTTGAAATGTATTAGTACCTTGGTATTGATAACTGAAACCAAACTCAGAGTTTAAAGCCCATTTTTTAATAAAGTACAATTAATCATAGCCAATCTGTATGTGCAGGACTTCAGTGTACTGAACACTTTGCTCTGCAGGACTTAAAAGGACTGATTCCAATGTTGCTTCAATTCTACACTAGCTTTTCTTCTTTCTTAACACTAAACCTGCATTTCCAGTCTAACTTACAACAGCAGTGCAGACATTCCAAGGGATACAGAATACCAGAATGATGCTTCTGTTTAATGCAGGTAACTGAACCCCTTATATTTAGATTCTTAAACTGATACACGAAATATACTATAGTGACACTGGGTCACATGCTACAGAAACAAACAATAATGGTTGCTCCAGCATTGTAAGAGACAGCAGTTAACTCCACACACACTCTGAACTGATGAATTGCTGAAAACGAGGCAGATACCTGTTCCTTTACAGAAGCTAAAATGGTTGTGGCAGTAGTCTCTGGTTCCATGCCTGGGCCCGTGGAAGTCTCCTGCGCTGTCTGTGGCAGCCCCTCCTCCACCATTGAGGTCTGCTCAGGGGCTGGCATTTTGCCTGCAATAACAAGATTTTAAGACAGTTTACATTTTCAGCCAGTGATGTTTAAAATCCAGGTTTTCAGGATTATAACTTACATTTATTTTTTTCTATAAGCTTTCCAAACTTAACTAAATTAGCAGAAAACTTTGCATTACTCATCTCAATCTACGTTGTGTGACAGTGTTTCACCTTTGCAAATGGAGGCCAGAATCACCTACACAATTCGAGGGTTAGGCAGGAGCAAGAAGGCAGCATGATGGTTCAAGATTATTTTTAAAAACACTATTTTGTGGTGGTTAATAAAACCAGCAAATTTCAAGATGCATGAAAAATACTAGTGTTAACTATTAAGAACACCCAGGATCAGTACAAGTTTACCACACACAGTCTTCAGCACAGAAGAATGACACATAACAGCAGAATGCTCTGCTGTCAAGAACAAACTATGGAAGAGACTAATTATGGTAATAAAAGCTTAATGGGAACAATGCTTCCAATGCTCTTTTTGCAAAAGAGGAAATTAAAATGCTAAAGTTAAAGCAATTGCCCTCGGCTATGGATAGTGTGGAAAGGACAGGATTAGCGTCCAATAATCCCAAGATGTGTTATTGCAGAGGCAGCACACTAACAATTCCAATCCATGGAAAAAACCAATTAATTTGTTCAATTATCAAAGTCACTATTAACTAATATTACAGAGATAGCTATGAAGTGTGTTTAACGCTTTGAAACAGCAAGTAGGTAGCATTCACAAAGCTTCTACACAGATACCATGCTTTAATTTCCTTCAGAAAATAAAGCTTGTGAGGTCTAATGTTAGAAGCAGCCCATATTTCATTTTAGATTTTCAGAACAAACTCACTCAATATTCCTAGGGCAGACAAACAGGAACAGATTCCTTCCCCATTCTGTTTGTTACTCAAAGGGTGAGGAGATGCTTAGGCTCCAAAGGGGCTCCAAGGCCAGGAACAGACCCGTGAGACCCCTCAGTCTGGAGTTCTATTAGCCATGAACACCTGAATGAGCACAGCGCAATCCACAGGATCAGTGCACACCTGTGCTGCAGAGCTGCATGTTTCTGATGGTGTTGAAGGGGGACTTGAGTCGACCCTGGAGGGATCTCTCCTGGGATTCCTGGCGTCTTGGGAGGTTCCTGTCCTTGCGCTTGTACACCGAGCCCAGGCAAAGGCAGAGCACTGTGTTGTCAGAGCAGTACTGTGCTGCTATGGGTAGAGGTGAGGTGATGGTGTAAGAACAAGCGCTTTTGTTCTGCTCTGTGTACAGCAGCATGTGGGCGGTGAGAGGAACAGCTCCCATTCAGGCCCATGAGCTCTCCAAAGCTAGCACGGGGTCTTTATTAACCACTGTGTTCTGGTCTGCTAAAAGAGCTGGCGACATGGTTCACGTGCAGTTTCACATCAGCCACTAAGGGAATCAAACAGTTTCAGGGAAACTCAAGGGAGATAAGTGATGAGAGGCAGTGGAGCAGTCATGGGGGCAACCTGTGGTGCAGAACCCTGGTCACCCACCAGCTTCTACCGTGGCAAACTGAGAAAGAAAAGCTGTTTCCCAAACACATCAGAGAAGGAGCCCAACTCAGACTCAGCCAGGCAGGACTTTTCCCCTCAGCACCTTGCAGGTGAAGCACAGGGAAGCTGCCCCATACCCTGAAATGAACCTGCATGCTCTTACCATACATCCACACATTTATCTTCTGGAACATGGAAAAAGAAACTGCGCAAACCCAACCCTGCCAGGTTTCTGGTGTCAGGACTGTGCAAGGACACCTGAGCATGCTAGCCCAGCCACAGCAGGAGCCACTCCACTGCCTTCTGCCCTTCCCACAGACACAGATCTCCCCTCACCTTCCCTTCCCACAGACACAGATCTCCCCTCACCTCCCCTTCCCACAGACACAGATCTCCCCTCCCCTTCCCACAGACACAGACCTCCCCTCACCTTCCCTTCCCACAGACATAGATCTCCCCTCCCCTTCCCACAGACACAGATCTCCCCTCACCTCCCCTCACCACAGATGCGGGTCTCCCCTCACCACAGATATGGCACATAAGGTAAGGACCACACCACAATGTCCTCCTCATCTCCAAGTCCTGCGGCCCATGGTGAGCATCCCTTCCTCTCGCAGCAGTCAGGGCACCCCAGGGCAGGGCAAGGCCCTCCCTACTCACCCAAGGCGGCTCCCACAGGTGTTCCTCATGCGAGCTCCAGGCCTGCGGGTGTGCGTGACTGTGCAAGACCACAGTGAACTCTGCGACTGGAATGGAACTTACTCTCAACAAATAAAGTGGCATTAAATGCTACTTGATTTCCAAGGTGCCACAAATGAGTAACCAGACATATCTGGATATTTTTGAAACACTATTTTTACTGGTTTCAGCTTGCAGATACAAAGGCTGTCACACCTGCTGTGTGAGACTGTCACAAGCTGTACCTAAAGCTTCAAGGACCATTTCTACAGAACCCATTAAACAGCAATTAAGCAAGCAGAATAAAAAATGACCTCTAATAGTTGTATAATAGAATTTTGAAAAGTCAAATGCGCAACTTTATGGTTTTAGAAAATAAAAATGGTTTCTTCAAACTTTTATGTCTACAAGCCAACTCTTTAATCAAGCAGTAAGAACCCAAGGCACAGAATACGTCACAATTCCATGTGTCATGTCTGATTTTTTATATCACTTCCCATAGTTCTTTTATGACTATAACTCAGTGTTTCAGGTTTCTAAAAGACCTGATAAATTTGCAAGCATATCAAGTAATAAAACTACCCAATCAAGCCTTTCCTTCATTTAGAAACATCTGCTAAGCAATCAAAAGGACAAGTCTCAAAAACTCACAAGTTACAAATGCGCTTCTCCCAGAAGGGGCTGCTTGTTGGTCCATGTATCCCACTGTGTCTCCACTTGTACGTAACAGGACAGTGCCTGCCATGGTTTGGGATTTCCAGGAGAGAAGTACAAAATACAGGACAATAATAAAGCCAAGCTTTTAAGTAACAGATAAAGTAGTATAGAATTCTCAATTATGCAGTTATGCATGTTTGCAGCTTCAAATCAATTAACTACTTAGAGGTGTTGTGGTTTAAACCCAGTGGGCAGTTCAGTCCCACAGGGCCTCTCGCTCACACCCCTCTTCCCACGGGATAGGGAGAGAATAGAAGGGTAAAAGTGCAAAAACTCCTGAGTTGAGATAAAAGCAGTGTAATAGAAAAAGGGAAAGCTCCATGGGCAAGTAAGGCAAAGCAAGAAATTCATTCCCCGCTTCCCATGGGCAGGGAGGTGCCCAGCCATCCTGGAGCAGGGCTCCAGCATGCATGGCTGGGAAAGGCAAATGCCATCATTCCAAAGGTCCACGTTCCTCCTCCTTCCACCAGCTGCTACTGCTGGACACAATGCCCTCTGGGCCGGGATGGCCCTTCGGTCAGTGAGGTCAGCTGTCCAGCTGTGCCTCCTCCCTTGCTGGCTGAAGGGACAGGTGAGGGGCAGCACAGTCCTAGTGCTGGGCAGGTGCTGCTCAGCAGGGACTGACACAGCCCTGCACTACCAGCTCTGCCTTGGGCACAAGGCCCAGACACAGCCCCTTACCAGCTACTGTGAAAAAAATAAACTCCACCCCAGCCAAAGCCAGTACAATGTGCCATTATGGTCATACTTCTCTACTTCCAGTTCTTCCCAAAGCTCCAACTACAGTTTACAATAGATAAGTTATGTCTTAAAACACTGAAATCACTGCAGTATTTATTCCATTAAACATAAGAGAGTTTTTAGTTTTCTTTAAGACTTAAGAGAAAGCAAAGCACCTTTATTTTGCTACTTACTTTAAAAAAAGCACTTGATTTTTTCAAGCTTCCATAATGTGCCACAAAGCCAAAAATACACTATATTCCACAAAAATGCAGTGCTGATTCCGCATAAGTGATCACTTTGAAAGTATGTTGCCTAAATGAACGGTTAACTGAACCAACTAAAAACTACAAAACCAGAATGTTTTACTGCTGTGCTCAATCTCGATTTGTCTTTTCCATAGTTTTCTCTCTTCTCACTCCAACACCATGAATAACTTCTCAACCTATCTGTAGTAGATTTCTGAAACAAACCAGTCCAGAAAACATCCCTCTGAGCTGGCTGGAAGGTGTGCTAATTCATTGGAACAGAAAATATACACAGTATTGAGCATCTAATAAAAACATCCAGATAAAAACCAATCAAATTAATTATTAGTGAAGGTGTCAGTGTTAAATGTGCATCTATCTCAATGTTAAGAGATGTAATCAGAGACCTACACCCTTTCACACAGGCAGTTGTTTTAACTGATGTTCCTTCAATTAACACATTTCTTGGCAAAGTTACTGATTTTTTTAATCTTGATTTCAACATTAAGCAACTGTTGGCTCTGATCCTACAAACACTTAGGTACACACTTGAGCTAATAAACAAGCCTGCTCATCCAACCTCGCCCTTGTGCCAGGCCCATGACCCAGGTGACAGCACAGGAGAGTAAGGGAGTGGGAGAAGCTCTCCAGGACCCAGTCCCCACCACCGCAGCTCTGTCTAGGGGATGCTGCTTAAAGACAGGAACTTACAAAGTCATCTTCACCTTACAGGAACAGGAAATAGCAAGAGCAGGTTTTGTGAGAGCCTTAAAATCTGATATGAGTGAGAAGTTGAGAGGAGTTAATAAAAAATCCTCTTTCTTCCTTTCACAGGACTGGGATTTATCTGCTCAAGATACTCTTTGGACTTGTGCTATTCACTCATTAGGGTATGGATAACTGATTCAGTATTGGAAAACTAGCAACCAGATTTCATCCCCCCCAAAAAATTAGATTCATAGTTATTTTGCCAGTATCTGGTGTCGTGGCCGAGCAGTCAGACATCACTCAGAACAGGAGACTGCTCCTACATCTTTCCCAGGCTGTCCAAACCCTCATCCCCCACAGCCCAATGCTGCAGTTTCCTAAGTCCTGCCCTGGGCTGCTCTCTGCAAGCCCTAGGCACTAACGGATCACGCAGTACACACAGGTACCATCAGAAATGCACCTTAATGCTTCCCTGTATTCCAGCTCTTTTAATTCTCAAACTGCTCCGGCACATTGAAAATCTAGGATCTCTGTAGCCACAATGAAAACTCAGAAAATGTATTTTACTGTTTATAGCTCTGTCCAGTGCATTTCAGCACAACTGACTGCATCTTAAAATCACTGAACATCAAAGTTTGCATGCTAGATTCTCTGCTAGAGTAAAGAATACACAAGAACTGGAAGATTTAAATGTTCTGGAATGATCTTTTGGTGGATGTTGCAGAATACAGATTTGTGCATGGTGTAAACGGCTCTAATGCAGCTCAAGAGCACAATGTGAGAAGCTTGGAAACATGGAGGACAGTGAGAATTTGCTGTGCGTTTCAGTCTGTGATAAAAATAATGCCTTTCAATCACTTGGATAATTTTTCAGAAAAATACTTAAATAGTTCATCTTGTAGCATAAGTCCAAGAAAATCCTTAACACCTATTCTGAATTTTGAAATTCTCTATTTAGAAGTAAAGGCCAAAAGCAGTGCCAACCTATCTCCAGGCTGGCAAGTCCAGATCAAGTGTGCAAGGAAGACAAAGCTGTTCTATTTGAAGTCTCCAGTTTGAAATTCCTTAAAACAATTTTGAGAACAGTGGCTTTCTCAGCCTCTGCTGTAGAGGCTCACTCACGTGGCTTTATGAAACCACACAGTAAATCACAGCAGAGCAAACCAAGCCACCATAAAGACTCAGCTTTACATCCAGTGAGGGTTTGACAGGGACCATCACCTTGGGCAATTGTGGGATTTGCTTAAGCAAACACCCCCTAAACAGCCCCAAAACTGCCCCTTCAGAGGATAGTGCTGCCTCCACCATGCACACCCTGTTCTGCTCATGTGGCTCACACCAACTCCTGAAGCCTCCCAGCCCTTCTCCTTCTGCAGAGCCCCAGCACCCCAGCACTGCGCTGGGCAGAGTCACCAGCTGGCTTCAGCAGCAGGCCACTCCGGGCCCTCACACTGCTCTCAGCATACAGGGAAGGAACGTGGGAAATACTTCCTTTTGTGTCTGAACGACTGGTCAAACAGCTGCAAAGCCAGCATGTTCAGTGAGTTCATCTGACACAGCCATGCTTTTGGGGACGAGATGGGGGTGTATTTTCCTGAGCCAGCCAATCTTGCAGCCAAGTAATCACTGACACAAGGAAGAATATACAGCTGAGAAGAAGAGAAGAAATATGAGAAATCACCAAGCCAAGTGTAGTAAACCATGCTTTAAGTTTTCATTCTCATTAGTCTCTATTCCCTGTGCTCCTCCTGTTGTTTTCTTAGACATATCCAGACAGCTTTGTCAGTACTGAATAATCACACTTCTTTTAGTGCAGGCCCAAGAAAAAGCCAGACCTTTTGAGGATTGATGCCACACAGAAGTGGTTCTTTTTCACAACTTCCTCATCCCTTCCCTGTGTATTCCTCCTGCCTTCCTTACATTGGTTATTCTTCCAAATTTGTTCTTTACCCATGTTCCCTGTTTCCGAGCCTCCCACTGCAGCCAGTAAGAAGAGCCACCAGCACAATCCATGCTGAAGAGGGAATACAATTCTTACCAACTCTGTCAGCTAGGACAGGATGGGCTGGATTTGTTTCAGGAGGGCAACATAAGAAAAGCAATGGGCAACATCTCATCACTGAAAATCCTCATATTTATTTAGCTACAAGGGTAACTCAAGCAACAAGAGTAAATCACTCATTAGTACAGAGGGGGAAAGCTCCTATAAGCTAAAATCAACTTGCTGGGACACTAATGTTATTTTACTACATGACAAAGTTATTCTTGTATATCTACACTTAGAGCAACAAGGCACATCTCAGCTCTTGGTCAAAGACTCTGCTCTTCTCATCCTTTACAGTGTGCATGAAAAATCAAAACCTAAGCAAGACGTACTACATTTCTAGTTTTTACAGGAAGATTTGATTAAAATTTATCTGTTTTCAAGTTCCTTCACAGAGCTGTCAGTACACTTCCACGTAGGAATAGCTCCCTTTGGTTCCATCCTGCTGCAAGGCCAGAGTGCTGCTCACCTAAGAACCAGGCTGGGATTCGCATGCTCAAGCTTCTTGCAGCCAAATGACTGAACCACACTCTGCGTTCTGTCTGCCAGCCTGCGGAATGTGTTTGGATGGAGAGGCAGCAGATGACAACTTACCCACTTGCAAAGATGATGCAAGCAACTAAAAATGAATTCTGTGAAAGATGGCTCCAACATTTACATAAAAAGCAGGGTTTGAAATTTCCAGATGCAGTAAGTGAAGATACTCCAAACATCCCACTACAGGCTAACCACTGTGTTCAGAGATATATTTTCTTTATGGACATTAGTAGTGCACAAGTTCATGAAGACCTAAGGATGAAACCAGGAAAATAAATATGTTACCTTCCATGAAAACATGGAAGAAACTGACTTCAGTAATGTCAGGATAAAAACCACCTGCACAATTGTGCAGACTGAGTCCCTTTTGACTAGTCGAAAAGGAAACCTATACACACCTGACCTGCTGCCTGAGAAATGTGGGAGATGTGTTTAACTGACTTACCACTAAACGTAGCCTCTTCCTAATCCCTTTTTCTTTAAAAGATGTATTTTTTCCCCTTTTTTTGTTTTTCACTTAAATACATGCAGGTTCAAAAACCATTTGGTACTATGGCCTTTTAAAATCCTAAAATGTGCATTACCCCAGCTTTTCGATAAACATATTTTTGTCTCTAGGAAAAGACAGTCTCTTTTTTTTTTTGGCTGATGGCTACATACTTTAACTCCTCTCCAGGTGAGCAGGCAAGATTCTACATCCACAAATGTCTAGTTGTAACATGCTCACGAGACTGTCTTTTATAACTTTCAAACTAACCATTCACCAGAAGGTATCAGACAGGTACAGCAAGACAACCATTTTGAATAAAGACATATTTACAACCACGTCCTTCAAGGCCTGAGGCACTGTCTGTAGCTCACCTGAAAAGAAGCCTCTTTGTCATGTGACAGACGTCTGGAGAGCATTTACACTTTGCAAGCATATGAAGTACCAGAAGCTAAATGGCAATAAATAGAGTTTTCAGAAGTCTAAGTCAACAAGGCTCCATGACTTATAAGAAACAAGAGACTCCAAATCCGAACCTTCCCTTTGGGCCGCTCCACATCTGCATTGCTCCACTCTGCCGAGGTATCCAAATCCACTGCCATCGAACACAGCTTCATCAGAGCACAGTGCTCAAAGCCAGCTCTGCAGACTAGCAAACAGACAGCAGAGTGATCTCAAGGGATAAAGTTCAGCCTCTCTTCTATCGCAGACTGAGGGGGAGGAGGGACATGCAGCATCCCAGAAGGATTTTAGGTTTTCCAAACAGACTGTCAGGTGACAAGGACATTCATCAATTATTCAGTCAACCACGCATAGGATAAACTCTCAGTTTGGTGTTGGAATAGATGCAATCAATGTAGGTATGAAGTCCTTCAGAATGAATATCACAGAACAACATAACTTGCAAACTGACAGCTGGAGAACCTGCATCCACAAGTGTGCTGTGCTGACAGCACTGCTGCCCTGTGCCCCAGCTCCAAACTGATACCTGTGCCATCTCCCACCTGAAAACTCCTACAAACAAGCGAACAGCAGTTAAATGAGAATGGCTGCAAGAACAGATATAGCCACTACCAACCACAACAATGGCTGCAGCTGCTATTCAATTTCTACTTGTAGCAAAATTATTGCTGAAGTGTGACTATGTTATTGCTAGAGATAATGCTCACTACCTGCAGGCAGACATTCCTCAGCTGGAAGTATTAGCAACCCAAACCTATGTTATATACCTTTATAAAAGTATGTTCCTCAATTTTGTCATATAGCATATTCGGAAAAAAATTATTATACAAAGAATTTTCTCAATGATAAAAATTAGCCGCTGTAACTCCCCCTACAAAAGATAACTGGAGAGTTACAGACTTCCACACCTCCCCCTGATTTGACAATGCCAGTTTTTTAGTGATGTGGTGTAACATGTATCCCTGAGATGGTCTGGAGCCGGACACTACCAACCCCAGTCATATCCTGCCTTTAGAAACCAACCAGCTGCAATCGGTGATTCCCCTTCGACAGCTGTGTGTGTTCACTGACACCACACTCTGCATTTGCAGGGAGAGCCGTGGCTCAGGAACAAGCAACCAACCAGCAGTGGCAAGGACAACAACCCAACTATGCCCCTGCAAAATTGAGAAACTGATGATGCTGAAACACCACTATTCAGGATATATTTATGAGTTCTTCAGTGCCACCTGTGGATGTTCCTGATCAAATGACTACCACAGAAATGTCACATTCTTCAATGCCATAAAAATAGACTGTGGAATACCACTGTTCTCCAATAAACATGGCTATGGATTAGCAAAAGGTTTTATTAAAATGAAGTTTTATCAATTACTAAACTGCAGTTTACTCCTCCTTTTGCCCTGACATTGACCTGCACAGCAAAACTCTGTTTGCTGCCAAGAACACTCTACCTGCAAACTTTTACATGTAAGCAAATGAAGCTCTCTCCTCTTCTGCTCTCCAATCTAGAAGCTAATAAAACCCCTTGAATGTAGAAGCAAAATATAAGGATTAGACAACAAACATGTGGCTTTTAAGGCTACAATTATGAATGCTTCCATCAGTTCTCCAATATCCCAAAGACTGGTATTATTTTTCTGAGGTGTATTTGATTTTGTTCACCCTTCAAAACTGAAAGTACTGGTAGTAGGATTACACAACTCTACAGAGAGTTTAGTATTTCTACTAATATTTTATGAAGAAATGAAAAGTTGTGAACACCAAAACTTACAAATGATATCACAGTTAGAAAAGATCAAGGACAATTGAGTAATTTGAGGAAAACCACAAAGATAGATGAAGGAGCCAATGCTGCTAAACACAAAACCACAAACTGTTCCCATCCAAGTGACCCATATGCCTTCCTGTAGCAGGGGTAGGTGACAGAAACACAGCTACAAAATTAGGCAGACTCAGGTTAAAGCGTCTGGCTAGGCAGGGAGACCTCTTGCAGAAGTGCCAGAGGGGGAAAAAAGTCAGGTCAATCGTACATTAAATAATGTCAGTAGTTGTAACCACACTTCAGAACAGACATCCACAGTGCAAAATGTAGGCAATCCAGCATACAGCAGCAAAAAAATTCAGAGGGACAAAAAACTACATGTTGAGTGTGGAAATGGTCAAGAAGCAAAACAGATCCTGAATGAAGGCATATGGTTCAGGTTCTTTGCTGATGCTCAGTTAAAACAAGGAGAAACTTTAAGAACAGCATTCACAGGCCTTCTGCAGCGTGGCAGAACTGCATCTTTATGCAGCACTACAAGATCCTAAGATGTGATTTTCTTCTCACAGTGAAAAAGACTTCTTCCTGTAAAATCTAGTAAAGGCATGTAATTTTGTCATGAGATGGCAACATTTTGCATCAAAGTTTACCAGTTGGAGATGCAATTTAGATAGCTTTCCTGCCTCAGTTCCCAAAAGACTGAAAGTATGACTCAAACATATTTTAAAAGCTAACATCAAAGGAATCTCAAATAGTCATCACAACAACATGAATCTTATTTCTACCTTTTAATTCCCTGCCCCATATTCTAGTCACATGCTAATTCCTGAGCAGGGCAATTAAGTACACCAAAACCAGTAACAGACACTAGAACTGCAAGTGTTAGGAAAGAGCGTGGGTTTGTTATATCAAATCTACCTAATTTTGTTCTATGACAAGAGCACTAGAGAAACACATTTTATGTAAAGTCTTGACACTGCCACGTGGCTTTGTGAGATGCAACCAAGAAAACCTAGGTGAAAGAACTGGGGAAAAGAGGGGTGACCAGGACAACTCTTCAGGAAGCTGAAACCAAAGCAGCAGTTCACTAGCATGGAAAGGCAGCTCGGGAGCGGGCTCTGTCACAGCTGTGCCTGGGCTCCCTGGGACAGCAACGGGAGCTGGCACCTGCAGGCATTCCGCAGTGCATGGCTGGGGCAGGGGACACACAGAGCATGGAGCGGTGGGCCAGCACGCAGAGGTCAGGAACTACAGCACAATCCAGCCTTAAAACAAACAGCAAACTCAAAACCAGCTGATCACAACTCCCACCAAACACTGAAGTTTGTTCATCGACCCCAGTGATACCCAGTTTTGTACCACTTCCCACACATAACCCTGCCTCACCCACACTCCAGGTGATTCAAGAGACACAGAGAACAAAGTCCTGCATCGAAGCAGATACAAACAGCAAAACAACAGCTCTGAGGAAAACACAGAGCTGGGATGCCTGTAATCAAAGCACTTTCCCTCGGCAAAGAAAAGAGAGGGAAAAGAAAAAAAAGATACCTCATTGATCCCTCCTGCTTATTTTCCATTTTGCACTGCATTGAAAATGCACAATCTTCCCAGACTACTTCACTGAAGTTTTGTGCACCCAGCTTCAAGCTGGATCAATTGAAAAGTCAGAAGAAAGCAACCAAAGCAATGCAAATTTTATGCAGAAGTTGCCTGTGTTTGGATATAAAGCAGAGACTTTTGGGAAAAGCAGTAACAGCTGAAATACTGACGTCGCTGCAGGAAAGACAAAACAATAATCAAGGATAATATTTAAGAACTACAGCCACCTTCTTGCCAGTATCAGACAATATAAATGACATTATTTATTTAAGTGTTGTTGTCTCCTCTAAATGGAATATTGGGGTTCTCTTTTGCCCTTCCAAATTCAAACATGATTTTTTAGATTATTTCAGAACTACAGATAATAGAAAAAATTAAATGTTCACTCTTTGGATTTAGATATGCCTGACAATTAATACTGATATATTTAAATAAGCATCTCTACCAACAGTAAAGATACAAACTCAACCAGTTATTTTCACTGTGCTGTAACACAAATCTCAGGATGAAGGGTTTAAAAGGCAGCAATCAAAAGCAAAGCCTCTCAGTAACAAGGAGGGAGTTGGAAAATTACACAATTTTAAGTCTCAAAAAAATACAACAATTAATTAGCGTTTTAGGGGATTTCCACTTTCAAACCTGAGAAAGCCTGCTCTTGCTTGCTCTCTGCAAGTCCAGTAGAAGTCAACACAACAACTCAGGAAATACACTCCTGGATGACACCAGCAGAAAAGAATGCACTTCCACCGCTTTCGAGATTGCTCTTTATTGCTCTTTTATGTAATGCTTACAGAGTAATTGTTAGAGTAGTTAGAGGCATATCTTTCCATTTTTAGAATGTCTTACTTCAGCTTCATAAAAATATATACAATTTCAGATAGCTCCTATTGAACTGTACTTTCTGAGCACTGTAAAGTACAGCAGAGGAAGCAGTGGAGCACCGGGCAGGAACGGGCCCCAAGCCAGGCAATGCCCGAATCCAGGCCTGTTGGGAAGGGAGGAATCCACAAACACCCAAATTACTGTATTGCAGAAATTGAAAATACTTGGCACACAAACCATTTATGCCACCTAAAATGAACCATTTCAGTAAGGTGCTCCAAGGCAGCTGCTAGTTATCTTTTCAATATCACAGCAGGATAAATTACAGATGGTAACAGAATGCATATCCACCTAATTGCATTTTCTTGTCCATTTGTGAGAGACCACTTCAAATACAAAACACTTAAAATGGAGCTTTTCAGCAATAGCACAAACAAATAGAGGGTTCAAACTGTTAGGTTTTTTTAACTCAATATAGGACATTCTCTGTTACTTCAGTTCCCATACAACCTAAGAGGTAAAGCTGCAAATACCAAAGCAATTGTGAACATGCCCAGCAAGGAGGGGCAAAAGTAGGCTCAAAGATCTACCTTACATGTACTGTGTTTAAAAGAAGTGTGTAACACCTCACTTCTTTTGTCAAACTAAAGCACAATAAAAATTTAAGGAAAAGTGTCATACATATATATATATATATATATATATATATATATATAGTATGCACATAATTATTTCTTCAAATAAGATTTTTAAAGAAGTTGCTTCTTTAATATGGCAAATACATTTCGTAAATTGTTTCTCTACAGTAATGCTGCTGGTTAATTCCAAATAACACTCAGCACATCTTCTGATGAATACTGTCAAAATCTTTTTTTTTATGTTTTAAAAGTAGCCCTCAGCAAGGTTATTAATGCAGACTTCAGATCAGCACATTCACCTAGAGCAGGGTAAACATGCACACACACTACCTTGTCCCATTTTTATCTGTTTTTAATACTCATGCTGTTGCTGCCTGTCAATATCCTCTTGGTGAACCACAGGAAGGATATGCCCAGGAACAAACAAGAAGTCCCTTGTCATTTATGGTCACCTTCAAAGACAGCATTTACTTAAACTGAACTGACAGAGTACGCTGCTCATGCCATCCTGGAGAGCTGCTGTGCTTGGGCACTTCGGGACCCCAGCACAGCTCACTCGAGGCAGGGCAGCCACTACCCAAACACAGCACAAGGGCTGAGCAGAACCACGCCAGGTTGATAATCCAGCACAGACCAACTCAGGCTTCCTGCTGGGAGTACTGTCCTGCCCATACACTGCTGCTGTGGTCCCAGCACCAGGGATGGTGCGAGGACCGTGGCACTGCATGGCACGCCTGTGCCTCTGGGGTCAGGCCTGTCTCCAAGGCCAGAAGCAGTGCCAGGGAGCCAGCCCTCATCTTGGTGAAGCCAGTCTGATATCCTTTCAAAACCAACATCACTATCATCACTACCCCTGTCCTCCATAGGAACAAGAAATCAAAGCATTTAAAGAAAGGAAAAGGTGGTAGAGCTGGCACAGGACAAAGCTCTGACACAAGGCTGGTTACTTGTTCCATACCTGTCACCAACAAACACCATGCAGGGGTGGGACAAGTCTTCAGACTCCATTATCCTCAAGTCAGTCTTCATGAGAGTGAAACTATTTACTAGAATGGCAATATGAACTGCAAGTTTCACACTGAATTCTGAAGAACTGATGACCCAACCTCACCGACAACCTCTTAGCAACAGATGGAAAAACTTGCACTGGTGCAAAGTACAGCATGCTCAGAGCGACCAACTTTCAACAGAAAAAAAAAAGGCTTTCTTAATAAACTATCAATTCACTGTCTTCACAACAGACTTCTGTCATATTTGCAATTTATTACTTAAAATCTTAATCCATAGGTGAATTGTACAACCCACTGACCAAAGCAAAATCAAAGGGTAGGAACAGTCATGTCACCAAAAGAAGTCATAGAAGTTATCTCTCTGGAGGCTATTCAGTTTTGTAACTGGAGTTCCTTCACATGACAAAGGATAGAAGTTACAGCATAACCATTAATGCTGTTCAGTCAATCTCCAACAGCAGAGAAGAGAGAGCTGCTAGCAGTGGCCACTCACACTTTGGGGTAGAAGCTCTATTAGAAACAGATACCACTGGAATCTTGGTCCTGTAAGATCCAGCTGCTCTAGACATCAATGGAGGCATGAATAATCAGCACAGTGGTGGGGCACAGCTATTCATTTAATGGACATGGTGACAAAAAAAGCAGTCAAATAAAAAAGATTACTCAACTAATTCAAGCCTAAAAGACAGAACAGAAAAAAATCAGTTGCCAAAATTGCCATGGAGCACATAATTATGGACTGATAAAATTTTCTAAATGGAAAGATAATTCAAGTAGGCATAACTGTAACTTTAGAGGTGGATTTGAGAAGAACCGAGTCTTATGAAATAGAAAACAATGTGGTAACGTGAACCAGCTGAGCCCAGCAGAGCTGTCTGATGCTCCCTGCTCCCAAACAAATCCATATCTATCCAAAGCAGTGGAAGGGATGACACACAGCGGCATGCAATTGTACATCTAAGCTAATAGAGGATTCCTTATCTGCGAAGCATACCTACTTTTAAAAGGGATAGAAATGCAAAAGAAGGTTGATGTTCCCTTCCTAGCCTAAGGGGAGAGGAGAAATCTACCTGTCTGCTGCTGTTTTCCAAGTCAAATAGTAATGGAGTTATGAGAATGCTAGAGAAAAGCAAGCCAACCAGGGCTCACTAAAGCAGCACAGGAACTATGAATGACAGAAACATCTGTCTGCAGAGAAAACACAGCCAGGTAATACCCCAGCAGGTACCTCAGTCAGAATAAGGTAAACACAGTCTGTTGTGGAATGACCATGATTATGTATGCAGCCTGCTTAAGGGAAGGAAGAGAAAAAAGTAGCATTAACACAAAGCTCCATCTGGAGAGAAGTTTCTCCACTAGGAATTCCTTTGTGATTGATCACATTTAACACCAGCAAAACAACTGGCCTTCACATCTTCCAAATTTGGGGGGGGGTTTGGTCGGCAAGAAGGGCATGGGGCATTGATCTTGTCAATGCTCTTTACCCAAGTCACAGACAGTCACCAAACAAAGTTTCTGTGACAGACAGCAAGGTCATCACCAAGAAGTAACTGGAGAGAATAACACAGCTGCTCCTGTGAGATGGCCACAGTGATGGAACATGCTGTTGTAGAGTGCATCAAAAACACACTTCAGCAGAGAATCTGAAGTGTTGCTCCCATTAGAATGAAATGGAAGTTAACTCAGCACCTGGCACAGGCCCCGTTCCTCACATTTGCAGCTGATTCTGCTGGTCTGCCTGAATTCAAAGGCTGTCATGATGACAAAGAAACCAAGCCCTCCTTTTTTTATCACCAGAAACCTTTTGAAATAGAAACTGAGAAGACACTGTTTTCTATGAATACTTGGGTGTAAAAATAAGGATAAGGAAACATTTGAGAGAAGACCAAACCGATCTTAAATGACCGTAAAGAAATTTATCACGGTAACTACAAATTAGGAAATTTCCCAGTGAATTGAACATTTCAGAAAAGCAAAGAAAGGTATAGTGAATATATCATCTGAGAACAAAATTACTGGTGGCTATTCTCTCCAGTGTTGTAATTTCGCTGTTAGGATCCATAGGGAGGATTCCTATCATACTGGTACCTCTGACTTATTTTTTCTTACTTGTACAAATAAAATCATATCTACCTTAAGGGGAGTCAAACTCCTTCAATCTGAGTTAAACCAGCAGAAAGTAGCTGGCTCCTCTGGGATGTGTTTACAGGCAGTACTGCTTTGATTCACATTCTGCTGGCATCTCTGCAACTGGAAAATGTTAAGGTCAAGTCAAGGTGATTTGCTGGCTTTCCTCCTGTGGTAGGGCCATTTCAGTTAGGGCTCTTGAATAAAATATACACCTAGATCCTCATACAGTAGCTCAACTAACTAATAACCAAAGCTATTACTGCATTTAGCACCTACCCACAGCACCGCAGCAATGCCAGGTGCATCTGCATACCCACAAAATCACACATTCAGGTTCCACCTCATTTATAGTACAAGCTGGTGTGTGAAAACCATTAGTTGAATCCACTTTGTCTCCCCTCTCTAGTACTGTGTCAAGACTTCACATCTTAGTTTAAGTTCACTTGGGATAAAGAGGGATCTGATCCTGTCTGTCCAGTGTAGATCAAGTCAAGGCCACAGCTGCTCTAACCCACCCAAATGAGTATCACAGTTGTAGTTGTGCCATGATAAACAATAACTTGAGGGAGATGCAGAATGTCCCCTACCCAAGTCACTCTGCACACACAAGTCACCATTCTCTTTGAATCTGCCATGCAAACCCACACAGATCCTATACTTCAGGAAGTTTGACAGATGTATTCTTTCATCTAGAAGAAGAAATGGTCAACATTAGCCAGGTGAGAGGCACAGTCACTGCATCTCCTAACACACACTTATGAGACAAAAAAGGCAAAACAGAAATAAAGCCAGGGATTAGCACCACATCAGTCAGTTGCACCAGGCCCACTGCCAGTATCCTGGACAAGATTATTCATATCAAACACCAACTTTTGTTTCAAGGAAAACAGGGCAAAAAACTAATGCACACCTAAAACTGAAAGGGTGCCATTAGTGTTCATAATGGAGTCGCAAGTCTCACAAATTTAACACGTCACACACAAACTGCTTCACATTCATATTGAAAAAGTACACTGGCAAGAAGTCTAAACTTCAGAGCATACAAGGCTGTCCATCAGTAAGGGCCTTTGAAAGGCAAACTAAGCCCCTGACACTACTGAACAGAGAGCTGCTCACTCCATGCACTGTAAGAGATTAGCGAATGCATTAACAAGCACTGTGTTTCAAAAAATAGCATATCCTCAGTGACAAGCATTGTCTTCCCATTGAATTGTGCCATTTTAGAGACTGAAAAGGTCCAAATATCACAAGCACATGGTCAACCCAGCCATCCACAAACCCTTCGGAACAGCTCCGGTGCGGCAGAGCAGAGATCCCTCCGGCTAATCCCGACTGACGGGGACCTGAGCAGTGGGTGTTCTGTACCCCAGGGCTCTCTCCCAGCCTCCACAAGGAAATGAGCTGGCCGCACAAACACAGCATCCTCCAGTCTGGAATTACTAGATTCAGCTAAATTATGGGGATGTAATTGTAAAGGAGATAAATCCCAACTTACCGTATCTTTTTACAAGTTCTGTAAAATGGATAAATACTTTGAAGGAACACCAAATATTAGCTGTTTCCTGGAAGTTTTTTCCCCGTATTCTGTAAGGAATCTCCTTTTAAAAGCTCTAAGTACAAGTGATTCTTGCAACAAAAGACATTGCAGAACAGTGGTTATTCATCTGTTGTCTAGAACCAAAACCTGGTTCTGAAATACAGGTCAAGCAAGCTTAACAGTTTTGAATTTCAACAAACTAAACTCTTCTATAAGGATTTTCACCTCATACCTTAGTGTAAGAATGAATAAAATCCATTGATCAAGCATAAATCCAAAAGACAGCAATACAATGGGAGGGTTGATAAAATAAATGTTGTAAAAATTAAGAAAGTTAAGAAGCCTGTTTAGACATCACAAGTACATCCCTGCTCTCCTCCTGCCCCAGGCTGTTATAAGTCGCCAGAGCAGAGGCTCCGGGGCTGGTTGTGAGTTCCTGGGCATCAGCAGCATGACATAGCAGAGCTTTCACATGTAGTATTTATGTTTGTACTGGGGAAAAGGAAACACCACCCTTGAATTTCTGGACTTACAAGGTATTTTTGCTTCTAAGATAAAAATCTCTATTCTGGCTATAATTCTGTGCAAGATGCAAACCATTTCAGTCAGCTAGAGGATAGTTTTAAGTTCGGAGATCAAAGCTAAGGCAGCCTCCACAAGATCCTGTGCAAGGAGGGAAACAGCCGAACGCAATCCATGCAGCAGCACATCCTGTCTCCCCTTCCTCCAACATGTTTAAGTTTGCCCACTAAAGACTTGGAAGCGAGACAGACACATCAAATATTTGGAAGGAAAACCCTCACAGGCAGGTGGCTGTTTGCTGCACAGACAACAGTAATAAGCTCCTCCAAAGGCCTGCTTGTGTCAGGGAACCTGGGGGAAGGATGAACCAATTATCAGCTCCAAGAGAAGCATGAGCTACTCTTGAAGTGACCTGCTCAGAGTTAGCAGTCCTTCATTTTGTAAGAATATTCCATACAAGTAGAAGGCAGCTGCTGGCCTGTGGAATGAGGCCTTCCTGAGTGTTGCACAGCTGAAGGAAGGGCTGTCTGAACTTTTCACACCAGGACATTGCTCTAAAGCGTGATAAATCAGCTTCCATGCACAAAGAAAAAGGTCATGTTTATATTTCAAAACACAGAAAGTGTCTGCACAGCAGAATCCTTTGTTTTCACAATGCTCAATCACAACACCAAGTTGGAGAACAATCAGTTTAGAGTGACAGAATTCAGTAAACTCTGGGAAAACAGCCCCAACGCTCAATGGAGAGCTGAGGATTCCAGGTGTTCCTACAGCAACCCCAGCAGGGTGCTGCAGAGCCCAGGTTTATTATTTGGGTTGGTGCAGACTGACTTGGGCTTTCATGCACGGTCATTGGTGTACCGAGCTGGAACTTCCACAGCTGCTCTACCGGTGAGATGTGCACACAGCCTGACTAATCAACGCACTGCTCTGCACACAGTCACATTTGAACTGGTAACACTTGACCAAGTGAAAATATCATCCCATAGCTTGCACTCCTGCACATAAAGCATATTTTTTCAACTTTTTTTTTAAAAAAAAATCTGGAATATTGCCATAGTAAAACATTTTTGTTCTGTTGCAATACGACACCTGTGATACATTGAGATGCAGAGAAAACAAAGGAAAATACTGGAAAAGTTGCATTAACTTGAATTATCTTTGCTATCTAAAACAAAGTATTTTCCTTTAGCATTTCAAAATTGTCTGAAATATATTAATATTTATATTATAGATTAAATCAATATACTAGTAATGCAAAACAATTCAATAATACAATATCAACTAATACAATGAACTGTATCACTAAAACAGCGTTTGCTGGAATTCTAACAAGGCAAAACGTCCTACATCTAATGCACTCCACACTTCCTAAAAGCAGGAAGTTGTGATTCAGGATATATTCTTTCGTATCTACTACACTAAAAAAGATATTTAAAATCTACTCACTATGAACAGCAATAAATGCATTAAGTTTAATAAAAACTGTTATCCTCCTCCACTGTGTGAATACATTTCCAGACTGGATCAATGCAGCAGCAGCTCCCGATGGACAGTGGGTGGTTCCTTTCAGAGCACTCAAGTCGGCCAAAATAAAACTCAGTAGCTCATCAGACAAATCCAATTCCTGTATTCAGTGTTCCTTGCTAACTCACCACTTTTTTAATTACTGCATATTTTCAGGGTGGTTGTTTTTGTTTTGGGATTTGGGTCCTTTGTCGTTGTAGTTTTTTGATTTTATCTCAGTGTCAGTACGTGACTTGGTGAATTTTTTTGCTGCTTAAAAATAACCTGTGCTCCACAACTAAATTAAAAAACTCTGAGTGTTGAACGACTGACTACGTCAGCCTGAACAAAAAGCATCCCAAAACAGGCAATGCTCTCTACCAGAACTTCAGAACTTCCTTAAGAAGTGTCAAGTTCTTGAACCACAGAAGTTTTTCTGCCCATCTATTCTCTAAAGAACTCTAAACTATGATTTCTTTTAAAAGTATCTTCTGGAAAAGAATGTATTTAATGACAGTGAAATTTCCTAAATCTCAGTGTATCCTGTTGCTACATATTACATTAAGAAACAATAGCAACTCACAATTTTCTTTCTTTATGTGATAATCCAAATAACACAGCAAACAGGCACATCTCACAAGTCTACAAGCCAATCTGAGATTTCTAGGTTCAATGCCTTTTAATCTCCCATCCGAAATACAAACACGCTCCCAGGAACAAGTGATGCATTGTATCAGTCATCCCACTGCCAATATTTTCAGTTTCAGCTGAAATATGGAACTGGGTATTTTCATCACATTAGTTATGAGGACAAAGCTGCATATGAAGGCTATGGAGCAGCAACAAGTGGCAAGTTCTGTCAGTGTATCTTTGATTAAGGCTGAATCAAATTACACAGCCCCCTAGCCCAGGTGTAGTACCGGATCACAAGAACCCTGGATAAGGCATGTGTTATAAAAACATGCTCTTGGTATCTTCTCCAATTGTTTCATCAGTTTAAGTTTTGTCTTTCTGTCTGTAAGCTCTGTGGAGCATGGACTTCCCTCTACTTCATAGAGGGCCACGTCAATTTGGAGTTTAGACACAGGTATGATACAAATTAAATCTCCTTTCACAATATGCTATAATACTGCTGCATTATTTCTCAATAAGAATATATGGTAATTTTGTTTTAAAATAAAAACATGATGAAAATACTAACTCTCTGAGATCTGTCTCCCAATGTATCTTTAGATACCACACAAGACTTCAGCATGAATTAGCAGAAGACAACTGTTGAACACTATTACAGAAAAACACCTGTACACAGAATGTCTCCAATTAACAGTCAGTGCTCCACCTGTCCAGGCACCCCCGAAATCAGTTACATTACACACACCACCTGGGGCTTATTTTGCAAAAGAAATGCTTCAGCTTTAAGCCTGTCACATTGCCGTGGAAGTTAAGGACTTATCATTTGTCTGAAATAATTTCAGAGATAGGTGAATTTCTTTGGTTTTAGTTTTCACCAATCAAATTTACCTCTACGATAACAAACATGCCAATAGTTAATTCCCAGGCTACATAACAGGAAGTTCTGCCAAGGCAAGATATTGAAGAACATGGGTTTGGAATTGAAAAGGTTTCTTTTCGGAGCACCTAGGATGCATTACCTGTTGCTGCCTTCCTGGGGAAGAGGACAGAAATCCACCACAAGCTGGTAATCTGTTCACATCAGATTTCTAGCACAGATGGCATTAAGTAAGATCATATAAAGCAAACTAAGGGATAGATTAGGTGCTTTCTATTTGGACATGTGTAATGCAAATGCTTTTGAGTACACTTATAAAAACAGGTTAAAACCATAGCCCAGATGATAGCCTTTGGCTTGCCATACCATGTACAGAACATGAGGAGCTTTTGATAAGAAGATAAAGACAGGAAAAGTTTTTGGCACCCAGACAAACAGAAATCCTAAATTTTTAAAATGCTTCTTCTTTGCTCCTTAGAGCTGGACCTCATGGGACAAAAGGCAATATTTGGCATCACACCACAGCTCCTTCTTTTCCTCACTTGCTTTCAGATCTCTGCTACTCCCTTGCCCTACCTGACACTAGGAAAACTGCCCCTACCTTCCTGCCTTAGGTCCCTCCACCTACTCCCAGGACATTCTCCCTCTTGCTGCTGCTGCCTCTGGAGGTGGCCCCAGTCAGTCTAAGGGCATCTCTTGGACCAGCCCAATCCAGAGCTATCCCTACTGCCAGCCAGCAAAGGTACCCCAAGACAAGCAAATCCCAACAGAGCTTCCCCATGCAATGTTCCAAGATGTACTCACTCATCAGGGAATGGCAACCTGGTGCCCTAAACTCCTCTGCACAAACTCAGCAAACCCTGAAGGGCAGTTCATCCCACAGCCTGCACAGAGGCTGTGAACCACCTGCCTCACACATCGCATAGATCCCACAGCCACAGGGGAATTTCATTCACTGCCCACAACCATCAACCCATGGCACAAACAGTAAATACATTAAAAATCCCCCCACTGAGCTGTGATGCAGAAAGCAAGTTTCAACTTGTACACCTTCAAAGAATTTACAATAGATTCCTTTCTCCTCTTTACTAATGAATTCATCACAATACCAATCAAAATATTAGATCAGCTATAACGTTAATTTAAGGTTCACAAAAACACACTACATTTCATTGTAGTTAGAACACTACACGGGGGGGGGTAATTTTACTTATTTCTTGAATAATGGTTTAATGACTCTCAAATAAAGTAACAACTCCCAGTTTAATTTTCTCCACTAAAATAAAGACATATTTAAAATTCTTTTTAAAAGCAATTAAACAGGAAGTTGACTGGTCTTAAATTCCTAGTGCTAGGTAAGAAATCTCTAAAATGCTTTGCAAAATCAAAAAAAAAAGAGGGGGGGAAGATCTGTAAGAGATGGTCATGGAGACATTTTGGAGAAAAATATCAATTTCTTTTTCTTAATATCTTAAAATTGCAATAACAGTAGGAAAACACATGTATCACTAAAGTATGCCTTTAAAAAAAATTCTGTTAAAATGGTACCTTGTTTAAAGATACCATACACAAAGCACACATTTTCCCCAACTTTCCGAAGCTTTGTCTGCCTGTAAGAGTGGGATGCAACGAAGAGGACCAGAAAGTTGAAGACAGCCCCAGACATTCTCCACGGATCCCGTCAGCCAAAGGCTCCGCCTTTGTCTTCGCGGGGAGGAAAGGCAAGGAGAGGCAGCAGCGAACTGGCCGGGCCGGTTCCCGCGTGCTGCCCCCGCAGCCAGACACCTCTCGCTCTTCAGGAAGCGAGCGCTGACTCACGCAGCCGATCCTGAAAGGAGGACAAGCCTGTGCCGGAGTCACCTCCCTGACCCTGGAGCGCACGGCGGCTCCACGGCGGAGTCCTCCGGCCTCCCACGGCCCAGCCGAGCCGCTGAGAGACACCACCCACAGACCCTTCTCCTCCAGCCTCCCCTTCTAACGACAGACTCGGGGATCCCACTATCAGAAAAGAAAAAAATTGATCTCCTGTGAAAGTGATGGACTCCTTTTTTTCCCCCCTGAAATCCAGGCCTCTCTCGTCTGCCTTTAAATAAAGGAGCGAGGTACTAAGGGCAGCAAGGGGGAGAGGAGCAAAGGTCTGAACACTGCTGCCAGCTGCAGAGATTTAACTGACAAGACATTGGGATCTTCTTCCGTGCAAGAAAAAGCTTTGGGAAGGCCACCAGAGGCAGTTCTTGGCTGTCTTTATCCACCTCCTCCCCTCCCTCTGCAAACCTCCCCCAAGCAGAATAAATGAGTATTCTGTTCGGGTAAAAGAACATGAGAAGTTGTCCAGTGAACTAGGACATCTCGCAGGCCTTAGGGAAAGCAGCTGAGAATCAGCAAAGCTCCCAAGCATGCCCAGAGACCTCCTGGTGCCATCAGCCCCTCCAGCTCCACTCCCAAGTTCTGCTGCCAGAGCCAGCACAGCCTGCTCCTCGGGAAGGGCCATTTCCACAGGCCCTGGTTCTGGGCTTGGCTGCGGTTATGTGTTTACTCTCCATCTTCACTAGCATTTGAACTGCCTTCTTGTCAGCAACATTGCAATCAAGGCAGAGGCAGTAGCAAGTGATAGCTACTGGCCATTCCCAACAGCCCAATTTCACATCTGGCTTTCCAGTCACTCGCACATAAAGCTATACCAGGCCTTTCTCTTTTTCCCACCTAATTACTAAAGTTGGAACTGGTTTAATTTTGGACTGACAGTACATGCCATATTCATAAGGATTTGCCATCTTATTTTTGCTTGAGAAAAAAAACCCCACCAAACCTAAGCAAAAATGCTGAAAATTCCAGAATTCTGACCTGCACCAACACAGGTTCCTTGGGAGATGTCCACACGCTTGTTGTACAAGGTAGCAAAACACGTTCTTCCTGTAGCAACTCTTGCCAGTGGTGTCCCACACAATCCTGGCACATGGAGTTGCTGCTCCCAAGCGGGGCAGCCTCCCAGCCACCTCCCGCACGCCCGCAGCTCCAGGCTGAGCGCTCCGGAGCAGGAGGCACTGGCGGGCTGCCCCTAGGAGCTCAGAAAAGCTCTCTGCTCCTGGGGACTGCTCTGCTCAGCTACCTCTGAAAAAGAGCACAGCTGCTCATCCAGAGCAATTCCATGTAACCTATCCAGACTCACTGATTTGACTGAAAATGACAGAAAAGTAACTGAGAGCAATACAGACTATGGCCAACAACAGGCTCATAGCTATGCTTTTCCAGACAAGTATCACGAGTTCTGCTTGCCTTTTTAGGGGTCTTTTCTGTACCATATTACACTGAGTATGTCCTGGTACTAAAGCAAACTACTCTTAATTACACTGACAAAAATTTTGTTAAGCTCACTGAACTCCCTGAACTAGTCACTACTTTCCTGGACCAACAAATAACCAAATGTTGCAGGACTTGATTATTTTCAGCATCACAATTAAGAAAAAAAAAAAATCCCCATAACAAAATTAAGACATTACTCACACAGTCCTATCTTTCAGAACTGCTTTAGCTCTTCATCTGTACTAAATGTATTGAAATAATCTGCATAAGGTGAAGGAAAAGTACATGAAGTTCTTATTTATGTTTCCTGTTTATTTAAAATGCAGTTTTTCTCCAGGGATTCAGATTCAGTGCAGATTTCTACACTAAACACCAGACACACATTACTAATTAAGATTACTATTACTTGTACATAACATATACTATCACTGACTATGAAAAATACCTAAAAATGCACTAGATGATATTTAGCTATTACAAGAAGCTTCTGTAAAAAGTTAATGTATCCTATCACTTCCCCTGTTTACATTGTGTGACTGAATTCAACTGTTCATTATAAAAGGATCCTGCATTACTATTGAAAAAAGCAAACTCCAAAAGGTGTTATCGTGTTGACATTCTAAGAAAAATTAAAACAAATCCTCCCCTCTCATAGACGATGACTCTCACAAAACTTTCTCCAACTGCGTTTTAAAGAGAACTTCTATTATCAGTACTGCTATTAATGCTGAACATTAAAGAAAAGACAGTTTTTACTGGAAAGGAAAAAGACAGTTTTTACTGGAAAGGGCCTATCAGCTGTTCTACCTTAATTAAAAATATTAATAGCATCTTATTTCAGCAGCAATAGAGCACTTCACAAGCAATTTCAACAGAAGGAGAAAGTTACTGCAATCTATCTTTCCACAGACAGGTTACATTTATTTGCATATAACATTGTAATGTTTAACAGAAACATTACAGCATGTAAATGCCAACAAAAAGCTTTTGCCCCCAAAACACACCCCCCACTTGAAACATGATGAACAAGACCAAATTACTGTCTCTTCCTAAACTAAACAAGTACATTAAGTAGGTTCCGATGTTTTTATCACCGTGAACACATTATTTGGTGTTGACCTCAAAAATACAGTTATTAGTTAAAGGGAAAAAGTTATCATCCTTGTCATCTCCTAATCTCTAAACTCCAATTTATCAAAAAATGACAATGCTGAAAAAACTGTAAAGCCAGTTCATGCAACACTAGTGCTCCCAGTCCAGCCACACCTTTTCCTTCAAACAGTCGAATCTGGAAGCAATGACTAATGTAAAATTAACACGGAGCAGGAGGCTATTTAGGAAAAAAAAAAAGAAAAAAGTACAAAGGTCTATGGGGCAAACAGAGGCACTTCAGAAACACTCAGTTCCCTATCCGTGAACTGCCCATGCCTCCTGAGCGTCAGCCGGGAGGAGAAATGAACCAGAGGGGGCTTGAGTCATCAACTCTGACTTTTCTGTGCTGAAACAGCCTGGGTTCAGCATCAGCATTTATTTTATTACGGCGAGACTCCATTTCCCAGCTCTCCCAGCCCAAGCCACGGCAGTCGCACTCGGTAAGCGGCACCTGCAGAGCACTTTCTGTTCTCGCACACACTGCAGCGTGCCCGAGGCACGGCCGGCCGGCGGCACCGCCACGAGCAGCGCGGGCACCTGTCCCCGCGGGCCGCAGCTCCCCCCGCCGCGCCCGAGCCCTGCACGTGCTCCTCCGCTCCCAGCTCCTCGTCTTTGATCGGAGAGGGCGAGGAAACACCGCAAAAAGTTACTAGAGCCCCAAGAGCCATGCTCCCGGTGCGCGGGCCGAGGATGCTCCGCGGCTCCTCAGAACCCGGCGACGGGAGCGCGGCTCGTTCTGCGGTCACACGAAGGGTGAAAAATCCGTATTTAAATCCCGTGCAGAGAACGCCGCGACAGCAGCGGGGTCAGGGACCCCCGGGAACACAGGACGACAGCCGAAGCCTGGGGCACCCGGGAACAGCGGGACGGCAGCCGGGGCCCGCGGCCGCCCCGTGAGGGCACACCGGGCGCGCAGGGCCCGGCGCTGCCGGCTCACCCCGCCCGCTCCGCCGACCCCGCCATCCCTCGCACCACCCGCCGCGTCCCCACCCGGCCCCGCCACCCGGGGCCGTGCGGCGCTGCAGGCGCGGTGAGGCCCGGTGGCCCTGCCCGCTGCGGCTCCGCTCCGCTCGGCTCGCAGCTCCCGGCGCAGCGCCGCGCACACCCCACGCATACGGCGCGACCGCGGACACCGGCGGGCCCGGGCTCCGCACTCCCGCCCGGTGCCGCGCAGCGCCTGGGGCAGGGGCCAGGCGGCGGCACCTCCGTCCGCAGGGCCCCTCCGGGCGGCTCCACCGGGCTCCGGGCGGCCCCGCGGGCAAGGAGATCGCGCGTTGCTCCGCCCGCGGGTCCGCCCGAGACGACGGCTCTTCGGCCACGATGCCCCGCCGGGGTCCGCCGCCTCGCCTCCCGTGCCGCCCTCCTCGCCGCACCTCGCTTCTCCCGCGCGGCGGTCCCAGCCCGCGGCCTCCCCCGTAACCCGCACTCACCGCGCGGAGCAGCCCCGCGGCCCCGCCGGGCGCGCCCGCCCTACCCCGGGGTCTCCATGGTGGCGGCCCCGCCGCCCGCTCCGCCAGCCCCGCCCCGCCCGCGCGGCGCGTCACGCACCGCCCGCCCCGGCGCCCACCTCCATTGGCCAGGCGCGGCCTGGGGCGGCGTTCCATTGGCTGCTGCCCCTCGTTAAACCCTCCAATGGCGGCTCGACTTGAGGTTGCCGTGGTTACCGATGCTGTGAGGGGGAGACGGCGCGGACGGGACGGGACGGGACGGGACGGGACGGGACGGGACGGGACGTACCCGGCTCGACTCAACCCAGCCCAGCCTAATCCGTGTCTGGGGCGACTCTGCCGGGAGTGGCCCGACGGGACCCGCGCTGTGCCCGAGGCGGCTCCGCTAGGGGAGCCTGTGGGGACGGGAGGCTCCTCCGGTGCCACCCGCCGGGCCCGTCGCGGTGAGTGTCCGAGTGCGGCGGGGGCGAGCGGTGTGCGCGTGGATGGAGTAACCGGTTGCAGAATGGCCGGTGCGGGGGTGCTCGCGATGGCCGGAGGTGCCCGTCCCTCCGTGCCGGCCGCCTCCTGCCCCGCCGAGGGAACCGCCGCAGGAGCGGAGCAGGGAGCAGCCCGGAGCTCCAGCGGCTTTGCCGAGTCGGACCCGTCTGCCCACGACCCTGTGCCACGTGCTCCGGGCTGAGCCTGCCTGGGCAGGGAGCTTGCACCGGCTGGGCCCCCGAGGTCCCGCCCGACCTGGCGCGTCCCGGGCGCCTGTGAGCCGCCGTGCCGGCAGAACGCACAGCCCGCGGCGCTGCTCAGACACGACGGACCAAGTCCAGGCGTTTGGGAAAGATGGGAAAACGCTTTCCTTAGCGTTTTAACTTCCCACCATTTTAAGCTTCCAGTAGCAGCCGAACTCTCTTGATGGCGTGTAAGAATTATAGATGTAAAAAAGAAAAGCTAGTATCCCTAAAACCGCTGTAAAACATTTCAATAACAGGCTTTGGGTGTATTAAATGCTTGATCAACTTTTTGCATCGCATGCCTGTCCTGAACTCGCTATCCCAGTCTGTCTCGGGGGGCTGAGTGGTGCCATTCCTCTCCTTCCAGCCTCCCGAACAGACTGCCCCGGTGTATCCCAGGTGTGACTGGTTTTCCATTTACTTATTTCTCTCCTTCCACCGTGCAGGTGCGATAGTGATAGACACTCTCCACTTCGCTGACTAGTACAGTGATAACACTGTAAATGGCTAAAAGGAGCCAAAACCAAAGGGCCACTTGAATCAGCAGCTCTTGCTGTCCCAAGAGGTTGTTTTATTCCCCCTCTTCCCCTGTTGTATTGATGCAGATGGTGTAGAAAGCCTGCTGTAAAGGAACATGATAAAAGTATCCACATTTTAACTTGTGTCTTTTTTCCATCCAGGTCAGTTTTTCGGTTTAGTGTTTGACAGGGTGGATCACAGTTTTATTTTAGGCATCAGGACACATGAACTTGTGATGTGGTTTAATTTGTGCAAGTGCTGCAGCTAGAACTATGTCCTTCATTACCCTTTGCTTAGGAAGGAACTGCAGGTAACAAGTAGGAGGTAGCTGAACATGGAGAGTCACCTTTAAACTCATATAGTCCCTTCTCTGAATTTCCCACTTGGAATGTAATCTCCTACATGGAAACCGTGTAGGCTATTGGTAAGATATTTAATCTCTGAGGTACTTGTTGCTATTTCTATAATTATTTTTATATTGAATAACACAGTAGGAACTCCTATATTATGAGGATATCCACATGGAAAATGCTTGGCAGCTGTAAACAGGAGTATTGAGTCCTTACTGCTCTGAAAAATCTCACGATTCATACCATGTGAGCTACATATAAAATATTACCAAACCAGAATAGTGGTCTCTGTCTGTGAAATGGGAAACAGGAGCTGAGGGGAATAACAGTAGGAACTTAGTAAAATAAAGAGTAACGGGTGTGAAATAAAATAAGTTGGGGAAGGGTCAAATGAGAGTGGAGAGCTGGAGTAAAGGAAAGATAAAATGTGAAGTAACTAGATCTAGAATAAAGGGGGGAGAAAGTGCAGGATGTGTGAGAGCTGTGAACTTTGTTAGTTGCAAGGTTGCTTCTACCAAAGGTTTAATTAAATTAGCTTCAAATCAGTCTCAACTGGTTTTCACCTGTAATTTGGGTATTGTTTTGCTGGCTTGGCTTTCGTTGGTAATAGCTTTTGGGAAATGAGGAAGCTTACTTGCCCCCCAGTAAATGGAACTATTCCTGAATGTCATTGTGGGGGCTATGGAAGGCACAGGCTATGGGCAGGACACGGGAGGTGGCACAATGCCATCTCCAGGCCTTCCTGGTGCTAGGTGGTTCCAGGTGGATGACTGTAACTGCCAGAATGATCAGGAACAGGCTGTTCTAAGTGCCCTGCATCCCTGCAGAGCCATGCATTGCACGGTCTAGCTGTGTTTTAGAGTTTCCCATTGGGGTGAGATGGGAAAGGGTAAGAAATACTCTTGAGAAGGAGAAAGGGATCTTGAGCCGGTTTGTTTTGGCACAATAGAAGTAGAAAGAATTGAAAGGAACATTTTGAGGTCCTGTCAGATTTGGAAATATGTTGAATGACTGTCAGTGAAGAAAAGCTATTTAATTCTATATGGTATTAGTCATACCCTCATAGCTAGTTTATTTGTTTTGGCACCCTGAGCAGCCAATACATTATCTAATTGACTGTTGTGTGTCCCAGTGCAGCAATCCTGTCCAACAGGGACAGCACAGGCTATGGAAAGGCACCCCTTTTTAACTTTCCAATGCAAAGAGCTGCATGGAGTGTGATTCTTTGATTTCTTATTCCATTAGCTGATAGTGGCCTTTGTCAAATATACATTTTAATTCTTACATCATTTTTAGAATCAGCAACAAGCAAGTACAGTTTCTTTTTTTTCGCCTTCCTCTGGATGTGACTTGCAAGTAAGATGGTCTGTTTCATTCTCAGTGTCATTTGGAAAGCCATGATTCCACTATGCTTGCAAATCGTAAAAACCTAGTCTCATGTTTTCCTTTGGAATTGTACTGGTTTCTCTTGAGCCTTGAATCTGACCTCTTAAAGTGGTTGTGCTCATCTTCCAGTGGTTTAGATGGCAATGTAGTTAACAGGTATTTGCTAGTTGTTTTACTGCTGTTGTGCTTCTTCAGCATTTCAAGTAATTAATATGGTTTTTTTGCTTTGTTTAATCTATTCTGAAATTAATCCATAATCAAGTCTTTCTTTTTATATGTGTTCCACAGATATTCACAACCCTTGCAGAACATTGACACGCCTATCTTTTAATTTTAGTGATAAATATCAGCCACAAAACCAATGTTGCTTTGTTTCTTGGTTTTTGTTCTTTTTTCCTTTTCGTTTTGTTTTGGTTTTGTGAATTTGGTTGGTTTGGTTTTGGGGAGTTATTTTGGGGGCATGGGAGCTGTGGCTTGATTTTTTTCTGGAAGCTATTTAATGCTACCTGCTTTAACTGTAATTTCTTCCAGATACTGAAATTATGAAGGTTTGGGAAAAAAATACCTGGGGAAGAAAGTGATGCTCATGGCAGGCTAACACAACACATGAGCAGCTGTTTAGTGCTCACATGGGGAGTTATTTAGATGTGTGGGGCTTTTTCTTCTCATTAAAAGCTACAATTTGATTTCAAAAGTTACTGCAAACCATTGTGTTGACGTCACAGCAACTCAGTCAATCACAATACAATTGATTTTGGGTAATTTTGAAACTGTAATTTCATTTGGTATAAAAAGCACTAAATGTTCTCCTGCTTTTTGTTGTTTAGCTGGGGAGGTAAGGCACCTAACTTGTGTATTTCTGAGGAAAGTGGTGGGCTGACATTTTGCTTTTTCAGTGAGGGCTTTTATAGAAACACTTGTTTTCAGACAGTGCCATTCAAAATTACTGCTCTGCCATGTATAGATATTACTCTTTCCCTGTGGTAAAACAAAATATTGAGGAAAATTGTTTGGATACTGCCAGATTGTTTGCACTTTCTTTTTTTTTTTTTTTTTTTCTTGCATGGCTTTGAAGCATCAAGTAGGAGTATTTGATCATAGATCGTGCAAAATGCTCAGCATGACCACCAGCTTTCTGACTGCAGAGCCCCTGTACTCTGGCTCAAACCCAGCTGCCATGGGAAGGAGAATGCTGCCCTATAATGATATCTCTTTCCAGCTTTCCCAGTGCCAGCAACAGGGTCCTGCCACTGTGCAGGGAGCTGCATTACAGAATTGATCCAGCTTCCCCAGAAACCTCTCTGGCATATATGCTCTTATTTTTCCAGTTGGATCAATTTTCCCAAGCGCACTGCTCCTGCCTGTGATGCCTGCACTAAGGAATGTGCAAGTAGCCATGTACAGCGGGAGTGGGGGGCCTCCTCTTTTGGCAGGAATGGGAAATGTTTTGCCCTGATACCTGTTTCAGCAAAATGGAGGAGGTTTGAGGAAGAACAACTTGCTGACTGGTAGTGTAAGCTCAGTTACCTTTTCCCCAGGAGTGAGTGATGGTGTTGTGTTTGGGGTAGCAGGAAAAGGGATGTCCTTAAGTGAGCTGTGCTGCTGAAGCCAGCCAATGGTGAAATCAGGTTTCATCGCACGTATGCACCTGTAAGTCAGGGTTGCTCTTGGATGTTGCAGCACCTGGAAATAAACAGGCAACTTGGCAACAGCCAAGTGGATAATTTGGGGAAAAGATGCAGGAAATGCCGAGTGGGATGTCCAGTAAAGACAAGGTAATCAGCAGTTGGTCTGTTCTGTGGGTTTTCAGGTCCTAAGCTTGTAAGTAATTGTTGTGTAAACAACCTTAAAAAAAAAACCAACCAAAGCCCACAACAACTCCCCCCAAAGCCCACAAAGAAATAAAAAAACCCTCACCATCCCAGCTCTGGACAATGCAGGTACTTATATCTGCTCCAGGACAGGGGAAGGCCTGCTAAAATCCTTTGCAGTTTCTACCAACTGCTACAGTTCCCAAGCTGAACAAAATATTATCCATCTTCTAACTAGTTCGTGTATGAGGCTGGAAAAAATGTTGAGAAATTAACCAGATTGTAATCTTTCTTACCAGACCAGGGATACACAATGTCAGACTGAAATCTAGAGATACTTTTGAATAAGGAGAGAACAAAGAAAATGTATGTGCAAAACCATTATTTGATTCATGTTTACAGACTGTACATTTCTAATGGCTGTAACTGAGAGGCCCCAGACAAAGATGAGTTGCTTTTTGTAGTAGGATATCAGACAACATTATGCAATAATTTAAGGTGAAGTTGTGCCAAATGCTTCCCTGCACGTAACTCTGGGAATTTGGCCTAGCAGAACTGACAAAAGCTGTACAAAATGGTACTGATGCTCCTGACAAAATAAGCTGCAGTGGTTCCTAAATCACATGAATTATCTGTCCCTCTGGCTTGTCTCTCATAGGCTGCAGACAAATGTTCTGCTCTGACTCCCGCTACACTACTCAGACAAAAATCATCTGAGTGGGCTTAAAGGACAGTGACACAGAGTCTTTGGTGCCAGCACTACTTCACAAGGTCCTGCTCCCTCAGGGTCCTCTCTGCCCTGTGGCTGTTTGCCCTGGCTGTGTGTCCCACCTGCAGCTCAGGGTGGGCAGTGACCTGTGGCACTTGGGCAGGTGAGGGGCAGAATTGTTCTGAAGTATAACCATAAGTGTGCAAATGGCTGCAACTCCAGATAGCCACAGCTTCTCATAGGCTAAAACAGGGAGAAGTATCTTGGCTTAAGGAGAAATTGGACTTACTCAGGCAGAGTCGTACGTTCTTGAAGCACTGTTAAACTGTACTGCCAACAACATAAACTAAGCCAGCTGACTTCGGCCTGCAGTTCATTAGGAAATGCTTGCAGAAACTGGCCTGTCAGCAGAGCTGTGAGGAAGAGGCTCCAGCAGTAGGGCAGGGAACCCTTCCCTACAGATTTGGGTTTATTAAGTAAAAAACATCAGTGGAAAAGCTATCATGAAAATGGGGTAGGTGGAAATGCTTTCATGAAAAATACTACACAGAAGGCAACAGTAAGGACAGAAGCATGTGCGAAAGGCGAGGAAAACTGAAAATTACCTTTTTAATTCCATGAAACAAGGAACTGAACTCTGGTTTTCCTTCCTGCTTTGAGAAAATCTGAGATCTAGCTAGATATAGAAAACGAAGCTATTATGACTCCCAAACTGCGTATCTCCCATTGTGCCTTTTGCAGCACTGGAAACAAAATCACATTGGTTGGTTTAGCTGAAGAGCAATGGGGCTGTGATTTAACAACCAGAATCCAGATATGTTGCACAGATTTCTTAAAGTCCAGTCTTCAGCAGGTTTTTGTTGTTTTCTTTTTCTTTGAAAGTGACTCAAAGACTTCTGCCTGCTCTGAGCTTCTTTAACTGTTTTCCACTGAACTTCTGCTACTACTTAGTATTGACTATTTCAGTATCTGATGGTTAGTGCATGTGATGCTTCTTGCAGAACACACTGTTCTGCTGCAGCTCCTTTTGAAGTCTAGCATCTTGACTAACCCTGCCTGTAAAATTGTATC
Source organism: Coloeus monedula (assembly GCF_965178545.1). NCBI lineage: Eukaryota > Metazoa > Chordata > Aves > Passeriformes > Corvidae > Coloeus > Coloeus monedula. Next base: position 40,192,181 of record NC_138787.1, on the reverse strand, counting down.
CTTATTCCACTGGCCCAGTGTTGTTATACGTGGAATCAATCTTTGAAATTCCTGTGGTACAGTGCAAATCCTGCCTCTTGATAAGAAGTGCGAAGCCCAGGTACTTTGTTGCATTGCAGGGAATGTTGATTCTCTGCAGTTTTGTGTTACAGCATCTTTGCTTCTGTTGTGCTAAATGAATTCTGTAGATTGAAGTGTTTTATCTGATGGGTGCAGAGTAGCAGAGAGTTGAGTTGCTCGCTGCACCATTCCAAACAACCCTTTCCACGTAGCCTAGCCAATAGCTGGTATGCTTTGTGGGCCAGGCAGCCACAAGTCAATTTAATTAAATGTTTGTCATTTCTCAAGTAATGGAGAAAACTGTAGGGTCTTATAATGGATAACTCAGCCTCACATCTTCCAGTTAATCTTTCATATATGCAAGTATATTGTTTAGTTTTCTAGCTTTTGTTGTACATGGAGGTAATAAATAGAAATCTAGATAGAGCATTAATAAAAACAACATATAAAAAAATTCTGCAAATTTCTTGTGTTACAGAAGTCTGTAAATGATGCCTCAGAATTTTGGCCTTTAGCTCAGCAAAGCTGGACTTCTGTCCATGCCAGGAATTGCCCAAAGGAGTTGTGGCTGTCCCATCCCTGGCAGTGTCCAAGGCCAGGCTGGCCAGGGCTTGGAGCAACCTGGGACAGTGGAGGGTGTCCCCTGCCCATGGCAGGGGGTGGCACTGGGTGGGCTTTAAGATCCAACCCCAAGTGCTCTATGATGATTAACTATTCAAAGCATCAGAGCATTTTCTCTTTTCATCCTTTCATTTAAACCTTGCAATCGCCAGGTGTGCTGACTGCAGCAGGCCACTGCATTTGGTTACTGAAAATGGATTGTGCATGTTTTGTTCAAAACAACATAAAGTGCCACCTGACTCACTTGATCCAAGATGACGTGGGAGACTTCATTTCCTACCCTTTTTATGTCAACTTACCAACATCTAAAACATTTACTTCCTTTCTTTTATCTGCTTGTTTCAATGGTTTTTTTAAGTGTTCCTAAAGTTTTTTTCTCTTGGATTTTCTAAGAATATTCAAAGAATGGAGGGGGAATAGAGTTCTCTTGTGATGTACAGATACTAAGAAAACAGATGAGCTATTCCCTGCCCCTGTAGTGTGACAGAGCAGTCCATGAAGCTGATTGTTATAAGTGTTACTCAAATTGATCTTCCTACTTTGGATTAAGTTTTACTTAATGAGGAAGTAATGAGATTATCATAGACAAAAAGGACTATGTCTCCTTTGGGAACATACCATTTCTGAGACTTGACTTTATTTCAAAGAGATCTATAATTCTTTCTTTAAGGGAATGTAAATTTGAATTACAATCAAACAATGGGATTTTTCTAGCAACTGTTTTGACACCGAATGATAGAAGTATTATACTGTGTATTTTCTTCCTGGGGAAAGGATTGACTGCTGCAAGATTAACACGTTCTGGATGGGTGCCATTTTCAGATAGTTAGTTCAACTAGAAGAGAAAGGATCTGATTAAGGGATCAAGCTCATTATTTGTTTGTTGTTTGTACTCCACACCCTACAATGGGAGTGAGTCTTTGCCTCTTTTCCCTAACAATAATTAGGATCAGAGGGTTCAACAACTGCATGTTAATATTCCTTTTCTTTAAATGAAAACACGCAGCAGCTGAGCAATTAACATTTCCATTAAACTTTAAAATCTTAAAAAACACCTTCCAGAAAATATTCAAGAAATAGCCAGATATTCAAAAGAGAGCACTGAGAATGAGGGACTTCTGGATTTGGGAGTTTTTTCTGAGCTCGTATTTTTTAGGAACCTCTGTCCTTATGTATAATCCAAATTCCTGTTGATGCTGTGTTCCGAGCTTTCAGTAAGTCCGTGGTTCAGCCCTGATTTCCTAGTGGTGTACACCCAGTAGTACATTGTGGGAGCCACTGAGAGGATTGCAACACCTGCTGTCGCAGGATTCTGTGTCCTTTGTTCGCACAAACCTGAAGAGTCCCTGCTATACTGTCATTGGTGATACTATTAAGTTGTACTTTGTGAAGACTTGATTCATATTATTGATTTTTACATTTAATAATGTGAGTGATTTAAAACATGCACAAGAAATTGTTTCAAAAGGCATGTCTGGGTCATTAAGCACTGTGCCTCCCTGCCAGAAATCCTTTTGCCCCTTGGTTGATGAACAGCACTTTAGCTGGGAGGAAAAAATGGCACTGGTGACCCAAATCTGCAAAGATTTATGTATGCAAACAACTTGAAGTGAGACAGTGGAATTAGGCTCTTTTAAAATCACTGGTTAAACTCACTGGAGGCACTCAGGCTTGTGGAACCGGGCCTGGACTGGACCTGACTCATCCCCAGGAGCCATCTGTGGCAGGCACCAGGCTTTGCTTCCTCCAGGAATGCTGACTGACACTGGAGAGTTTAATTTCTATTTAAATGAAAGGACGGAGGATCCTGCCTCAATATTGGCTATTCTCATATGTACGAATAAACATAGGTCATATACCTCAGGCACCAGCAAGGGCTTACATTAAGAATGCACTGAAGAGTTTGGTTGGAGATGAAATCTTTTAAGACATCACGTTTTTATTGCCTAAAAGAGTTCACTGAATAGTGAAATACTAAATTGTCAAAGAAGCAGAAAAAGAGAATTGATAAACCTTGTGCTTTTTACTGCTGCTAAAAGGTTTAGCTGTGGCTGGCTGTAAGCAGAGCTGACTTGGCATTCTTGGGGGACAGATTTCTATGTACAGGGACTTCTGCTTGGTGGCTGGTTGATCTTTTGTACTTTTTCTTTCTAAGATGTATCAAGACTCCCAGCCGAGAGCCTGCAATGAAATTTGAGAAAAGCTTTGAGGCAGAGTATTGGAATTCAGGCTTAGATGGACTTTTATAGTGTTGGAGAGGTTTTTAGATATATCTGCATTAAAGCAGAAATAAATTTAACTGGCAATGCTTTTATCATTTTGATTAGTACATTTGCTAGTTACTGAAGATAAAATGCAGGTTTATATAGATCTTGTCCTTTTCCAAAACCATCTTAGCATTCACTCTCAGTGTTTTAGTGAGGTCATAATATTGAATTTGTGATAACAGAAAATGTCGTCTGTGAAAGGCTGAGATCAAATACAAATGTATGACATCATTGTGGAAGAGAGAAATGGGTTGGCTAGAAGGGAATAAGGATTTGGTTAATCAGATACAGTAGCCCTAAAATTACAGAAGATGGCCAGTAATTGTGTTTTTTGCGTCAGTTCTGTTCCTGGGGTGTATTCTCTTGGTTTCTTTTGGAAGGAGGTAAAGCTAAGGTCAATATGTGTGAAGATTTGTTCAAATACTGACGTTAAATCAGAAACATGTCAGTAGAAAGAAAAGATATTAACAATTTGCCAAATGGACAAATAAATAAATAAATGACCCAGAGGGGTACCTCTGCTGCTGCTAATCTTACTAGTATCCATAGTTATTTTTCAAAAAGGACAGCATTTCTTGTGTTAGAAGCTTGTAACTTAAAGCTGGCCAGATGGACCCGGATTAGGATGATGGTTCCCAAAATGTGTAATACAGGAGAATGACGCTGATGCGGCAGCTGCGCAGGGAACAGTAATAAAAGGTTTTAATAGGGAGAAGTGGCTGTGATGGATCCAATCTTCTTAGAGCTTTTGAGTACTCCCAATTTTCCATCAATGTTATTTTTGCCTTCATTATATGGTGTAGATGACAGTCACTGTAGTACTCCCTTCCCAAATTTATCAATAGAAGCAGTGCTCAGATGGTCAGAAACCAAAAAAAGCAGGCAGGAGGAAGATGGACTGTCTATAGCAGAGGACTGGAATTTCTTTTAAGCTTGTGAGAAACCAGATTGTCAACTCCTTGTGTAGTTATTTTTCTCAAGACAGATGTTTCATCTAGCTTTTACATTACTCATAATTTTGAAATGTCTCTTCACACTGGTTTGTTTTATTTAACCTAATAAAATCTTAACCCTACTAAAGGTATGGTGCAGTGATGAAACTGTCAGGTGGTACCCCCTTTCTCTTTATCCAGCTGAAGTTTCTGACCCCAATCTGGTTTTCTTTTAATTTATTTTTAAATCCCTTGCTGTTGTTTTTGACCATGATCAACAGGTACTAGAACAGGTACTGTGAGCTGATGGGGAAGGCAGGAGAATAACCAGAAGCCAGCCTGGAAATCACACTGGGGAAAGTCTGGGTTTATCTGTGCAAGGTACTGCTCATTCTGTCAAACTTGGATAGGTATTGCTGATACTTAAAGAAGCAGTTTGCATCCTCCTGTGCAGTTGTGCAGCTTGTAATGCTAATTGGCAGAGTTCCCTAATGCAGCTCTTTTCCTCCTTCTTTTAGAGCTTCCTCCAGCTCTGCTGAGTTGTCTAGTTGTCAGTTCTCCAGCTAAAATGCTCTTTTGACTTTCCCTTGCTGCTTAGTCTCCAGGCCTGGACTCGACGGTGGTGGTGTCTTTACTGGAAATGCCACCCTGGTTATCACACGGAGGTGGGAGGGAAATGCTTCCCCAGCTGTGAGAAGCTGATCTGATTTCGCTGTGCATTCCAGCTCCTGAGCCCATGGAGACAGGAGGGGCTCCCTGTGCACTCAGTGCTCTCAGGTACCCAGACACTCTGCTCCAGCCTGTCCCTCTTGTTCCTGAGAAAAAATCTGGGTTTAAGCATCATTGTCTTGTATTTGGAGACACACACATGCTTCCTCCCCCCCAGGCCTTGGAGCACCTTGCCAACAGCAGAGTGGAGGGAGCAAGGGCTCAGCCTGTGCTGCCCGTTGGCCTGGGCTGGAGCTGGTGTCCAGCAGTGGCCTGGCCAGCTCCACATGTGCCAGCCAGCTGTCCAGGTGTCCTCCTGGAGGATGGGATCTTGTAGGGCACAAAGCACAGACAGCTCCATGTGCCCCACTCAGGATCAGCAGCTGAGGTGTGACCTGGCCTGGCTGCTGTGGACCGTCTGGTTTTTTGTTATTGGATAAAGTGGTTTGGATTTAACACCCGTGACATAATCTCATTTTGGTTTAGGGTGTTTGGATGTGAGGTGTATGCATTATTCAAAAACCTTCAGAGTAGATTATCCCTTAACTGGCATGGGTAAGACAACATCCCCTATGTGGGAATCCTTGTGATTCCAGTGCTTAGGAGACCCTTCAGAAGGGGCATTGGAAACCCACATTTTCCTCCTTCCTGCCTCTTCATCTCTAACCACTGAGGTACAATACTTTAAGGAAGGGATGGTCCTTTCCTGTCTTTTGAATGGTACTCAGATTTTCTTGTGGCTGTGTTCCAAAGAGTGTTTTAAATGCTAAGATTTCAATCTTCTAGAATATTTTCTCAATCTTTCTGGTCACAAATAATAAATGGGTTGACCAAGTGTGTGATAGTGTGTTTAGTTCAAGCTGCATTTTATGGATGGTTGTAAACTAAAAGCCATACAGAAACAAGCCTATTCCCAAGGCAACTATGAGTACTAGGACAAGGAAAGTTACTCTTGTTCTAAGGAGTACTACTTACTGAATAATCTTCCTTTATAAAGGAGCTATGCAAATTTAAGTTATTTTGTTGTACTCTGTGAAGGCAAAGATATTTAATGCTCAACTCTTACTGAAATTTCTTTTCTACTCTTTAAGTATTTTAGATTCCAGAACACATAGAATGTATATGAAAAAAAAAAATCATTAGCTCTAACTTATTAGCTCTGTTTAAGCAGCTGCAAACCTTTAAAAATTAATAATTTTCATGGGGAATGTTAAGTCTGGTTTGTAAGCTGTAGTATTCATTCAGTGCAAGATTTCAATTGAAGCTGACAGGGGGCTTGCAGGGTAGGGGTTGAGCAAGCACCCCCAGAATGAATCACCAGCCAATTCAATTTCTTGGGTTTAAACCTACAAATAATTCTATCTTTGTAAAGTGTCTTTATGATGTAAATATACTAAGCCTCACCCTAAACTTTCCTTTCCTCTTGTAATACTGACTCCACAACCAAGAGAAATATTAATAGCTTTCAGAATTTAATGAGAGCATCGATATATTTGAAATTACTCTTTTAAGGTTATAAAATACCGAAATCCAGTGGTTTCCTCAAGAGCAAAGGATGAAGGTGATTAGAAGCACTGCTGGGTAAAATCTACTGACTTTCCTTAAAAACTAAGATACCTCCCAAAATATTTGCATCACTTCCCATGAACTAGAGTGGAAATGCAAGAAGTAGAAAAAAAATCCACTACATCCAATTTTCCCTGGGTTTTGCCTTCAAGAAAGGAAAAAAACCCGTAGATTTTATGTTCTGTGAGATTGCTGAATCATGGCTCTCCTGCCTGGCCAGGGAGCCTGGGATCAGAGGGATTTCCTCCGAGTGGTGCTGGGAGCTCTGAGCTCTGTGAGCGCTGCCCAGGCTGGGAAGTGTCGCTGCTGTGGCACGGAGCTCAGGAGAGAGGATGGGGGACACTGAAGGCAGAGGTCTGAATGCCCTTTCTGAAGACTAACCATGTGAAAAGAGCAAAAAAATCTTTTGAGGCAATTTTTTTGTCTTGTACCGCTGTACTTAAGAATACCACTGAATTCCCTCTGCAGCTCAAGCATGGGGAAGTTGGGTGCCCCAAACTGCAAGTGGTAGGAGGCAAAGCCAAGCCAGTTTCACTGGTGCAAGTCTCTCTTTTTGACTTGGCAAGCAACTTTGATGGCCCACTCTGTATTTAGGACTATCCCACGTGTTTCCCTTGGTAGACATATTTTCCTGCTTTTAATTTGAGGAATTTTGGCAGTTTGGTTGAAATGGCTGCCCCTGGGCTGGTACAAATCTCAAAAGTCCACGTGATTCCATAAAGCATGTGCAGACAGTCTGCTGCAAATGCAATGCAGATCTATTTATTTCTGTTTGCAGAGTCTCAGAACATGGTAGCCCTGCCGATACCTCTGCTAACAAAAATCAACATTGCTGTGTAAATATTAGCTGTAGTACACAAAACCCTCAAGAGAACTTGCTGTTGTTTAAAAATGGTGCTGCTGATGTGTAGAGCTTGAGTGGCTCTGCTGAGGAATGGCCATAGCTGTTCAGGATCTGGTGAGGATGCTGCCCTCGTTGTCTTGTTCCCATGTAGCTCCAGGCTGTACCTGAGGGGATAAGAAGGGACTTGGTGCAGCTGCTCTTTGCTCTAATGGGACTGACAATATCAGTAGGGTGACAGAAGTATCAAGCCAGAGCTGAATATTCACGTCTTCCTGACTGAGCCTATGGATTGTGAGGACTTAAGATTTTTCCAAGAAAGAGATCTACAAAGACTGAACAACCAAAAAGGCTTTAAAATAAGGAATTTTAATATGATGCTTGTGATGCTTTCCCTTTTCTCTAAATTCTTCAAGGGAAGGGTAAAATTCAGCAAAGGATTTGAGCTTTTATTGTTAGGGCTGTAAATTTTCCTGTTCAACATTAATGGCTATAAATTCAGTGGGATGTTGTCACATAATTGCACTGGACTTTCCAGAAAGTCCTGAATATTATAGAATTCCATGGGAAATTATGTCAGCTGGCAGGGTTTCACTTTCTTTTTTTTTATGATTCCCCCTGTTCTCTTTTATAACTACAGAATTTCATGACGTGCCTACTTTCCCCTCTTCCCAGGAAGAGGATTTTGGAGGCTGGTAATCTAAGGGAATTATAACACCAGGGATACTGAATTAAACCTAATTTACAGGCTTGTAAACAACCTGAATAAGAAGTATTTCCTTTACATGCCTTTTGAAGTTGCTCAGCCTATAGCTTAAAGATTTGTGTGTTGGTGATTGAGCATTTCTTGTTTCAGTTATATTTCCAGTGACTTCTCCAAGAAACAGAAAGGCAAGCCTGTGTGTACCTGACCTTTCTAAGTAGCAGAAAATTATATTTTGTCTTTAGGGGGAAAAGAAGCAATATTTAAACGGTCTTTGTGCATCTTGAAGAAATAAGTAAGGTGAATCCCATACTTTACTGTTATGTAAATCCCTGCCTTAAAGCTTTACATATATAATTAATTTGATTTTTTTACAAAATCTATTCCAACCAAAGTATACATGCATTTAGGAAATTACATGTAGATAAATTGATGTACAGATAAAACATTAGCATAACAAATGGGCCAAAGTTGCTTCTGATATGGAGAATTGCCTCCTTTATCTGGATGAATTTGGCAGTGTTGCATGGTTACAAGTTGAAACTAAGTAAGTGCTGCAAGCAGAAAAAAACCCAGAATCAGCAGTATGAATGTGCTAGAATTTTCCTTCCTTTCTTTTTCCCTTAACTTTTGAGGAAGGTGTCAATTTTGGGGCAGAACTGTGAATCTATTTGCAGGTAACCATTAGATTGTAAAACACATGTTGATATTTCAAAAGGGAAGTGACTTCCTTGCCTGTTTTCTTACTTTCATATAACTTTAATTTCAATATTTGTGATCAGATGATGACATTTGATGTAGCTTCTGAACAATTGATACTGTCAATTACTTTCAGGACAGATTTGCAAAGATCCTTTTATTATTAACAAATGGCCACTACTGGGTGAAGACAGGTGTTATCAAGGGACAGTCTTGTAGCATTGCTTAATAACACTGGAGAATATGCATGAAGAAATACTGAGCAATGTCACATTTCAGCAATGAGCACTCACCTGTTTTGTACTAGATTTGGTCATGGGGGATTCTCTGTACAAAGCCTGGTGGTCATGAGTTGTCTTTACCTTGTCACTTGCATAGTTCCTACGGACAGGATTCATCTGCCAGGCTGAGCCCCAGGAGCAGGGGGTGTGTGTGGATGTGGCTGTCATTTCAACTGCACTTGCCTCGTGTTTGCAGTAATACTGGAAGCTCCTTCCTTGAGCTCTTGTCCATCTAAACTGGACTTTTACACTGTAGTTGCTTTTGATGATTCTGTGATGCAGAACATCAAGTGTAGCTCACAGAAAAGTACACTGTAAACTGTCTTTGGTTGCAGTCTCACCTTTTTATTTGACTGACGTGAATAGCTCTCTGTCAGAGTAGTTCCCTTTACATTTCTTCTGCTGCTCTTCCTTCCCACCTTCCTGTTGCATTGTGCTATCCTTGGAATTTGTAGGGATAAACTAGTTCGTCTCACTAGAACAGTGAGGAAATAACTCCACAAATGAGCAAATTTTGCCTCTCTACTATTTGCTGTGTTGCTGCTTGCTGTGGGACCATATATATGTCAAAGATGTGACAAAGAGATGGAATTTTGTGTGTATGGAATTGTGGCACGTTATGGCTGGGTTTGAGGGAGAGGGTTCATGGGGAGCCCTGTTGGACATGACTTTTCCCTGGTGTGACTCAGCTGTTGATTCGGTTCAGCTGAAACACCTCAGGTGGATCTATTGCTTTTATTTCTACGCAAGACCTGAGGTGACACCAATGAGTAAGGGGTTTGAGACATAAAAGATGGTTTTTTACTGTGTTGTGTAACTTATTGCATCTGAAACGTCCTGTTTTTCCCATGATGATGTGGGTACTTGATACACACTGCTCACCAAGAGTTGAGCCACTGCTGCTGGAACAACTGATCTGGTTTCACAGGTGTTACTACAGAGGTGTTTAAAGGGACCTAGACAGTCTTGAAATATAAGAAAAGAGTGATCTTTTCAGGCTTAATTTCTATAAAGCAAAGAACGCCTCAAAACCTGATCTTACATTTGGATCAAGGGACTCATGTTTTGAAAGGCACAAAGCAAAGAATAGATGAGCTATGTCACAGCCTTACAGATTCATCAAGCAAATAATATTTTGTTTTCTTGGCTGCTAAATGATATGAGGCACATGAAGTCTCCCTTAAAATGAAAGGTGAACTTGACGAATTTCTGTCTAATTACATTTTTAGTGACATGTACCTCTCCTCAGAAAATGATAGATATTTTAAAAAGTGTTTTCATGTTGCATCCACAATGTTGGTATTCTCAAAACATCTGTTTGTTTCTCAACAGGTGTAAAAAAAACACATAAAAAATAAAAATGGGTGAACTGGACCATGGAGCACTCTTTTCAGGTCATAGGATTAGTGGTGGAGGTATGTATGCTATCATGTTTAATTGTTTTATCGACTGTTTATGAAACACTCTGCAATTAATAGCCTCATATAGGAGCTGCTATAGCACTCTGGTTATGGTTTGAGTTGGAAGGGACCTTAAAGCCCATCCAGTTCTACCCCTGCCATGGGCAGGGGCACCTTCCACTGTCCCAGGCTGCTCCAACCTGGCCTTGGGCACTTCCAGAGATGGTGCAGCCACAACTGCTCTGGGCAACCTGTGCCAGGGCCTGCCCACCCTCACAGGGAAAATCCCTTCTTTAGTTCCTGTCTGTATCCACCTTCCCTTTAGGTTAAAACTGTTCCCCCTCCATGCTGTCGCTTACAGATCATGGTAAAGAGCCTTTCTGTTTCTCTACAAGCCCCCTTTATATGTTGAGAGGCTGCAGTCTCCCTGGAGTCTCCTCTAGCCAAACATCCCCACCTCTCTCAGCCTGTCTTCACAGGAGAAATGTTTCAGCCCTCTGACCATTTCCATGGTCTCCTCTGGGCCAGGTTTCTGTCCTCCTGTGCCAGGGACCTGGGAGCTGGGTGTTGTTCTCCGTAGGTCCAGGTGCAGAGGGGCAGAACCACCTCCCTTGGCACCTGCCCACGCTGCCTCTCATGCAGGCCAGGCCCAGACTGGCTTTCTGGGCTGCAGAGGCAACTTGCCAGTTCATGCCCAATTTTTTGCTCGCAGGATTCCCAAGTTGCTCTCCATAGGGCTACTCCCATCCATTCAGTGCCCAGTCTCTGGCTGTTCCAGGGGACTGCCCGGCAGGGGGACTTGGAAAAACCCTTCCCCATCGAGGCATTGTCTGGAGCTGCATTGTCAAGCTTTGTGTAGGCATGTAGCAAATGAAAATCCTGGGGGGAGGCTTGAAGGAGCATCATGGAACGGCTCTGCAGGATTTATTTTACCTTTTACCCCTCTGCAAAACCACATGTCAGACACAGCACTTCCAGCCACGGGGCTTAATAGGGTATACAGAAACATAATGGCCAATTTCACAACTAAAGAAAACTAAAGCAGAGGTTGTGAGGAAATGCCCATTCCTTATCCCTGGAAGCCTCCTAGCTTATGCAAAGTGACTGAGTATCTGTGCATGAGGGCTTCACAGTGCTAGGGCAAAAGTTCAGGTAGTTCCTTTGCAATTGTAAGTGTACCTCAGGTTTTAGAAAATATATCTTACAGAAATTTGTGAAAAGACATTTTAGAATTTGAAAGTTCGGCATTTTATATTTTTGTTATATGTGCATATATTTTTGTGTACATATATATATATATATAATTTATTTCCCTTGTAAAATACAAGGCACAGCAAATACATTGCCTTTTAAAGACAAGGTTTGCATCCTGCATGCACACTCCTGATTTTGGAGTTAATCTCAGACAGATAGACCCTATTGTTGCTTGTGTGACAGGGATGTTAGTGCCTGACATAACTCCTGGCAGATCAGTAAGGCTCTGGGAGCTGTAGTGCAGCAGCAATGGGCTTAAGAGGAGAAATGGAGTGAGGGGTTTTTCAGAGCAATTCACTCTGAAAGTTTTACCTCTTTGAACATGGAATGATGTTCCATGTTCTCTGCTGGACAGTGTTGTAAGCAGTCTCAGGAAGAAGGAAAAAAACTTCACATAGAGTCTTGCTGACTTAGGGATGAGAACTTTAAATTTGGATGGATGGGAATAACAGCCCACAAGGGGGGCTTAACAAAAAGCTGCCTAAAGATCTAAAATCTGGGGAAAAGGAAATTATTTGTACTAAGCTCACAGGAGGCATAAAATGGAAGAAATTAGTAGCTCAAGCTACTGAACACTTATTGTGTAAGGTATATAGAGAATAAAAAAAAGTTATAATACAGGATCAAACGAATAGCCCGGTTAGCATAATGCTGACTTGGTGGAGGAACTGGTGTGTGGAGCAGGTGAGGGTGAGGAAGGCAGGACTGAGGGGGAGGGAAGGAAGGAGGCACATCCTCACTGCATGGGGCTGGCCTGTGCCACTGCGGGGGTGAGGGGTCGGAGCCTCCTCTGCTCCGATGGGAGGCAGGGCAAGGTCTCCATGAGGATTGGGCTCCTCTGTACCTGGGATTACCTCCAGTGGGCTTCTCTCAGGTTCAGGTGGCAAATCCTGTTCAGACAGGATTTTAACTCTTGATTTTTTGGATTTGTTCTGATGTGACTGCTGGTCTCCGTGGCTGGAGACTCAGTGGGAAATGGAACTGCAACTCATTCCGTTTGCATGGGATTGGTAGTTTTTATACCTTTTAGAAAAAAACTACTCCTGTTGCTCAATCCATAGGTTACAATAAACGTTGAGGCAGTTTTCCAATCAGTGCAAGAAGAATGCATTTATTGAAACATAGGTATTTCTGTATTAGAAGTTATTACAATGCCAGTAAATGCAGTTTAAAAATAATTAATAACTAAATTCACAAGTAAATTACACTTTCCAAATTAACTTTTTGTAATCAGACAACTGGTTAGTGTTTATTATATAATTTCTACAGGTTTATATTTGTTTCAAATTCTCATTCACCAAGTAACAACAGCATTATGAAAACTTCTAGTGTTTAAAATATTGGTTCTGATTTCTATCTATCATGCTTTCATTTTATGACTTGCACTTAATTTATTTCTCAAGAATTTGAAATGACCTTATGTGTTTTATATGATAACTAGACAATTTGGTGATTCCTGCAAGAAATGCTCTTTGCAGCCGGAAGTACAAACCTGTTGACTACAAACATCTGTATGAACTTGCTGCAGAGGCAAAAACGGCCTCTGCAAAAACTCAGTTAAAGGTATGATTTTTGTTTTATTTGTAATGTGAATGCTTTTGAAATTCAGTGTCATATTTCTTGTCCCTGCCCCAAGGAATCTGAGAGCGAATAGGGATCACAAATCGCCGTAACAATGTTCAGCCAGAGGGGGTCAAATATGAAAGTTCATCATAGCTATACTGTGATTTGGATGTGTTCATGTCAATGTGTGGACTTTCTTTGAATCAGGGATGCAAAATACGTGTGGATTCTACTTCCTCGAAAGGCAGGAAAAATCTGCATTTTACTTCTTTGAGGAAATTCACCCAAACTTATTACATAATCCTGGAGGCAATGAAGAATTTGTGGGATTAATTGGGAAGGGGAGGCTGATCCAGGAAAAAATGCTAAACAAAAAGATAGGAAGTGAGGATTTCCAAAAGCCAAGGTAGATCTTAAAAAGAAGATTAAAAATGTTTAGTAGCCATAAAATGTACATGTAGAGCAGACAGCTGTTAATTGGTGCAGAACATCTCAAGGGGTAAAGACAACAGCAGCCTTATTTAATACTAGAGAAGGGTGACTAGTGAATGAGAGAAAAAAATACATACTTTATGGTATTGCTTCCTTTAGTGCATGTAGGGATCATATATCAAAAATTCTGGCAGATATTGCTTCATGGGTTGGCAATACCAAATTCTACTGAATTCATTCAAGCTTTATTTTTTCATCTTTCTTTCATTTTTTCACCTTCTCAAGTGTTTTCCAACTGAGTAGGTAGTAAAATATATCTGGTGAAAGCTCCAGAGAGACTAGCATGTATTCCACCTACTACTTTTTCTTGCTGATTCAAGCCATTCAGATTTTGAAGAGCTGAGTTACTCTTCCTTTGAGGCAGAACCAAAGAAACAAATGGTAAATCAGTTGTTGGCTGCTTAAGAAATAAAAAGACAGCACAATAGGAAAAATAGGTACTATTGCAGCAGTTATACATAAATGGCATTGCTGTTGCTATAAAATAATTTCAAGAGCATATTAAACTTTACATACAAATGTACTTCGACTTTTGTCTCAGTTTAAGAATTGGTTTGAAGATGTAACTCAGATTGCTTTAAATACAGTATTCTGTTTGCTTAAGTCTGATTTCAAGCACCTAATGGTAATCAAGAGGAAACTATAAGTAACTTTTTAAATGTGAAAATATGTAAGCAATAGAAGTGAGACATTATCTTTGACCGAAAAGTATTGTAATATGGTGATTGAAAGCATGAAACACGTGTGTTCAAGCTCTAGTACAGTCCCACATGTGGCTTCCTGTAAACACCTTGTGTCACGTTCCCAGGCACATAATCTCTCCATAGCCCCTATTGCAGCTTCTTACCCCAATAACAGCCCTAAGGCAGGTTTGGTGCCAAGCACAAAGGATCAGCCACATTCCAGTCAGGGTTCTTCCTTGTGTGACTGACCAGGAACCAGGTACTGAACTTCAGCCTGAGGTACTGAACTCAGATTCATCTGAGATGTGTTTCTCATATCTCAAGTGGGATTTTAGCTTTGTTGGTGGGTGGCTGAGGGACTGTGATGGGAGAATTTTCAGGCCCTTCCTTGTCTGTGAGTGCTGCAGAGAGCAACGCTTGCTACACCTTTTCCCACTTGTGTCCCTAGGCCAGCTGGGGCAGGAGTGAGAACGTGCTGGGGACATGTTTGTGGGGGTGTGTGTGTCTCTGTGTGTTTGTGTGCCTCTGTGTGTTGGCTCAGTGCTCTTGTGCATGTGAACACGAAGGGGTTGTGGTGTGCAGTTTTTCCCTGGGCAGGTAAGTTGCAGGTTGTTTCCACCTGAGCCAAATGGAATCCCAGCATTTTTGACTCAGAATGTAATTTCTTTGCTGAACTAGATGTGGAGTGAGATCTTTATTAATTTCTCCCTGTTATGAACTAAGACAAGACTTTCCCATGTATTTTTCTTGTCTTACTGCCATTTTGCTGTAGAACAATGTATCTGCAGGAGGGGGAATCTGGGGAGGGGGAAAAAAGGGTCTGTGCATGAGTTGTGGGAGCCTCTGGGATGTGGACAGGTGTTCCGGAGGAAATTGATGGCAAGGCAGCACAAAGAGAGACTGGAAAGGAGCTTTGTCCTCAGTATGCACCAAGAGGCCAGAGACACTCACGATGGCAGGAGGGTGAGAGGAAGCCACTTCTCGGGCAGTCTGGCAGCCCCAGGCTTCTGATCCTTTTTCCTTCATTGTTGGCTGGCCAGAGTCATCTGGCTGCCACTTCAGCAACCTTCCCCTGGCAGACTTTCCTTTGGTTTAAGCAGGAACTCCATCTGTTTCAAAAGCAGGTATTCCTATTTTATCTGAAGTGTGAAGCAATATTTTTGGAAAGCCCTCAGACAGTTTGAGAGCCTCTGTAATTGGGTAGATTTTGTAAAAACACTCTTTTTTAGTGATATGTTTTCGAAATTCTTTTTCTTGACATACTTTAATTCTTTCATCTTCCCACCTGTAAGAAAGTATATTTTTTGTTCTCCTGCTAGTCTTTCCCCACCTTTACCTCCAGGGAAATAGGGATGGGAAAGAAAAGAGAAAAATGGACTGCATTTTTTTTCACTTTCTCCTCTCATTAATTGTGATTTGAAAAGCAACAAACACATTTCATGGAAATTGGTTACATTTGAGCCCATTTTTCTTTAGAAAAACATAGTTTAAAAAAAAGCTATTAGGTTCATCAGTCTGTATTTAAAAGTTGCCATGTGAAGGCATTTGATAAAGCTGTTGGATATGTTCAAAACACAAGCTTTAATTTTCCCTGCAGATTAAAAAAACAGAGCAAGTTTCAAAAACTAGCAAAGAGCGAAGGCTGCTGAAACAGCATCGTCAGGTGTGGTGGCAAGAGCATAAAAGACTGAGTGAGAGCAGGTAAGGGCTGAAGAATCTGAATGAGTGATTACTAAAGAGACTTTAGTAGCCAGAGTTTCTGGGCTGGCACACTTGAGTCAAGGTACATGAAGAAAAAAGATTAAAATAAATCTGAAGGTATTTTTGTGTGGGGAATGAAGGTTTGTGATCTACATGGAGAGGGGTCTGTGACATGAAGAGCTCACCTAAGGGCAGGGAGAACAGTGGATGTTGCTCTCGGAACCTCTCAGTGCTGGGCTCGTAGCTGTTCACTTGATCTGTGGCATCCAAAGCCTGGGCCTTTGTAGGAGTATCAAAAGTCTTCAGATGCTTTTTAATTCCTTTGGTGTCTGTCTCTAGACGTGTATGTTGAGTTCACAGTTGCAACAGGGGACATTAATAGTACCCTTGTCTATTACCCTGTGTACTCAACAACAGCATTTGTGGCTTCTTTTATCATCTTTGTGTCCAAGTCCTTCACTTCATACCTACCCAGGCAAAGAAACCCCTTTTTTATTTAATTATTGGAGTATTTGAGGCTCATCATTCTTGCAAATTAAAGCTTCTCCAAAATGCATGTTCGTTTCCTTCAGGCAAAAAGCAGAAGGAGAAATGAAGACTTTTCTTGATGAAGAAAGCCATAAGAACAACTTTTTTTTTGATTTGAGGGACTTGGGTAAGAATTTTTTATTAATTTTTTTTTTTATAATCAACATTATCTTGATTGATTGATTGGGTTTTTAAGTTCCTGCCTGGACAGGTTTAGATTTACAGAGCACAGTGCTATGTAACATTTTGTGTGTGTTTGAGAAAGCTTTATGTTTCATACAGAGCAGAAATTGTCCAAGGAGCGAGACACTTATCAAACAAATGCTTTAGTTCCTGTCTGGCAGCTAAAGGAGGATTTGAAACTCAAGCTGGCTAAAATGCAGCATTACCTCTCAAAAGAATCTTGTCAGAAACCCAAGATCAATTCAGTTGAAGTGTTACAGCAGGTTGGTATTTTAACTAAATTTTTACAATTTATTATCACCATATTTTCAGCGTTTTGATTTATTTTTATGTTGAATTTTCAGACTGTAACTCACATGCAGAGTGTGCCATAAACCCCCCTTCTTACCATGGCATAAATCTGTTCACATCTGTAAAAGTGTAGCAGTGTAGGGCTGGAACTCCGACTCTGTCTCTAAGTAAGAGTTTTCATATTGTAACAAGAGGAAGAAGTAACAGTAACATGTTTCATGAAACAGATCAAATTTATGAAGAAGCAACAGAAGGCAATTTTGGAAGGTCTTATCCTTGAAAGTCTGGCTTTGGAAAGAGAACTTGAAGAGTATAAAGAAAATGTAAGCTTTTCCTTGTAAGTTCAAGTAGAAATTTCTTGAGGGGGTAAATATGATGCTGACTAGTGTCCTGAGCAGCATTTCTTCATTGCAGGCATTAGTGCACTCTTCTGAAGAGAAGAATGGACTTCTCCTTGAAGTTCCTCCCGAGCTGCTGTCTCTGGAATGCCCGTACCCTGACTTGAAGACCTTAGTGATTGATGAGTACCAGGAGCTTGCCAGTGGATACCGGGCGAAGCTTCAGGACATCGATCAGCAGTTAGAAGCTTTATCTAGGTATGACACATCTCTGCACGTGTTCTGTTGGGGATGAAATGTGTACCTGTAATGTGATTTGTAAGCTGTAGGTGCTGTAGTTGGCTTTGTCACTCGGTCTGTTCTATTCTGTGCAGAGCAGGGGAGGCACTGCCCAGCCATGGGGTTGGACAGTCGGTGTTTACACAGCTGAGAGTGAAGCCTGTCCTTGCAAGAGCTCTCAGCTGAAATAATAAGCAACATGTTTGGTGGATTAAGGAACCAACAATCTGGTGTGTATCAAATGTCCTTTTCATATGCTCTTGCAGGAATGGAAATGACTCCTTCTCCGTGGTAATTACACTAGCAAGATTATGACAGAAAGGTACAGTCTTTTTGAGACACACCTCCAACACTTTTATCTATAAAGCAGATAAAAAGGTCCAATCTTTTCACAAATTTTGGATCACTGCAGTAAGTGTCATCACAAAGAAATGTAGAAGATGTATATAGCTCTGATTCAGATAACTGAAAGGAGGAGAAATTTTTCTGTAAATGAAAATATTTATTGAAAGAACGGTATTTGTAATCTAGATCTAGAAATGTAACAAACCTATATATTAATAATATAAAGCTTAGCCTTTCTGCTGAAGCTGTCTAGAGTCCAGGAGATACTGAGCTGCAGACATTGGAGGGCCTTTGACTTCTTTTTGCCATCCCCTGATATTCCCCTGGCTTTGAATGGCTTTGGGTTGTCAAAAGACTGAGAAAGGGGAGGCCAGTGGAATGGTTTGAAGCCTGGGCAGGAGAAACTGGGGAGAAGAGGAAGGTCCCCGAATTTCTTTGGTGAAACAATAGCATGTTGCTTCCAAATCTGTTTTCTATATACACATAAAGTGCAGGACTTGTTCTGTCCCTGCTGCTGAATTAGTTTGGTGTGCTGAAACAGGTTAAAGATGCTGGGTGCCATAGAAAGGGATATTATGATCTACTCATCTTTTGTACAAATTGTACAAATATTCTGTATGTTATTCTTGTGTTACCTGAAACCTGTATATTATTACTGGAGCATCCTAGCTGTTATAACACGATACTTATTGAAAATTGTTTGGATTTATCCCATATTTATAGCATTTATTAAGCCACAAGTGGCAAATTTAAGCAGTTCTTTTGCTGTTCTCTGATATTTTGTTACAGTTTCTCTTACAGAAGAACTTTTAACAACCTCAATGAGAAAACCTGTGACAAATGTTAAATCACTAAATATGTACAAGGTCTTTCTAGTGGTTTTAATCAAAATTTTGTCAAAGTTTATGATCAACACAGTCTTGGTGAAAATTCCTAACTTAAAATCCCTGACTCACACAGCATATGTGCTCCTGAATAATAGACAAATGTCGGTATAGACAACGTAATCTCTGAAAATGGTTGAAAAATCTGCTGTAGTATTTTCACTGATCATAGGCCAGGTGTGAGTTTAGGTCTGGAGCTAATTTTGCACTGATAATTAAATAATATTGGGACTTAAAGATAAAATGCCATATTTGCAAGGGAAAGAATTTCAGTTGTAGCCTGAACACGTGTGCGAGGCACTTTGAAGGAAGGAGGTTGTGATCTCTAGGTGGGAAAAACACAGTGGATGTAGCTGGAGAACAGGCTAGTGGTAGGGTAGGAATCTGCTGAGGGCTGTAAGAGGTGTAGGGCCATGTACCCAGTTTGGGCCAGAGAGTGCCGGTACTGAGAACTGGAAATGGACCATCAGGAATTATCTCAGGCATTTTATTTAAAACTAGACCTTGGGGATTTTTGTTTGCCTTCTAGTCTCCAATTCTTTAATGTATTGCTCATTTATGTTCCTATGAGTTTATCCACAACAGCATTAAAAACGAATTTTCAATTTTAAAAAAAAGAAAGACTTTGTTCTTGTAGCATTGCTTCCTTCCAATATATGGGTTTGTAAAAGACTCAGCTCACTTCTTACATTTATATTGGCTAATTTGCATGGAGTTATTCTATGAGTTTGCAAAGATGCAGCCTTGTGATTGAAGTATTCTATAATTCATCATGCTAACTGTGATCCCACTGACACAGACAATGTTGTCAGAAATGGAGTGACAGCTCCTTGACCTTGGTGTGTATCCCCTGTGCTCTACTGATTAAGACAGCCTTAATGAAGCCTTTGCAGTTACTGTCATTGCTCTGTACCTGGAGAGACCAAACATCCTTCTGCAATACATTTTTTTTCTCATTTTTGTGATTTGAGAAGTTGCTCAGTAGTACATGGTTCTATGATAACGCAATAACTTGGTTGCTTCAGCTGGATCACTTGGCCACTTCACTTCTTCTCTCATCATATGTTGAATGTACAGTAAAGAACCCTTCAGTTAGTACTACTCTGGCATTGCCTATCCCATTTTTTAACAGTTTGGACTGTCTGGAACAGAGAATTTGGAAAATGTACATAGAATGTTCAAAAAAGAAAATTTAGAATAAGGTAATATTCTGGTCTGGTCTATTCTATGTGATTTTCAATCCCACTAGAATGCACATTGCAGTAGTCATTGCTTTTAAAAATTGAAGAAGAGCTTGGGTTTTTTTTTCAAGCCTTATACATTATAATTATAATTAGATAATAATATTTTATAATCTAATTTCTTCTGCTGTTGCTAAAACACAAATTTTTGTGTTTGGGAAATACCCAGGTCCTGAGCTATCCCACAAATTGTGGACTTGGACTGATGTGTGTTATAATGGTTCTCTAAGCACTATTATATTTTTCCCCCAATTTCCAAGGATGTCTGAATTATTTAAATCACTGAAGGATGAATGGAATATAGCAGATTCAGCACTGCATCCTCTGCAGCATCTTTTCAAAGGAATGGGAGAGTAGGACAGAGTCGAGTAAATTTAGCTCCTCTTCCCAGGCCTGTTACCGGGGTGTTTCTGGTGCAACAATGGGCAGTGACATAATTAATAGCAGGGGGCTGATGTCTCACTCGGAGGCATTGTGGCAGAGTGTGTGTCTGCAGATCCGCCGCGACAGCGGTGCCGGTGCCCGCTGCTATTGCAAGGGATCTGTGGGGATTACAGCGGGGACAGGGAGCTTCCCCTCGGAGCTGTTTGTATTCTTTAGAGTGTGTAAAGCCAGGGATTAATGCTGGGTAAATCTGTTTCAAAGGAAGCAGCTGCCTCAGGGCTGTTGCATATAAGACAATTGCTGTGTTTCAGCTCTGAAACAAAATAAAGATTGTGCTGTGCTCTGGTACAATGCTGCATACAAGGAAAGCAAGCACCACATTTAAAATCTGGGTCATGCATTCAGCCTGGCAAATGTTTGTCAATATCTTGACACTGTAGAAACCTGATAATACCTTAAATATTCATGTCAAATGTGTTGGCAATTTTCAGACTTGTTTTAAATGAGATGTTCCTTTCTGGAATTTTACAGAAGTGTGAGGTGACATCTCAGATTCACTCAGCAGGATATGTTGAAATTCTCCATGTGTCTGGTGACTATGAATATGCTGGGCTGGGTCATGCTGGCTTGTTTTTTTGTTTTTTTTCACTATTTGTCTACGAGCAGCTGACAAAATCTCAGCACAGCTGACAAATTTTGGCACAGCTGACAAACCAAGGCATTGGCAGTCAGTTTGTCCCCACTTACAATAAACTACTTGTAGCTCTCGTTCCAGCTGATGGCTTCCCGAAGGATCTTCCACAAAAATTTCTCCTTCTTGTGGTGAGCAGTGCACAGATTCATGGTTAGCTGCCTGTTAGAGGAATATAAATTGGAGGGAACTTGACAGAGGTGTGAGATGGAGGAGGCAGAAACTGGTGCAGCTGCTGGTGCATCTGCCCCATGTGCTGGAGGCAGAGGAGGTGGCCAGACTGGCCATGGGGCTGCAGTGTCTCTGCTGTTCCCTGCTCTCAAGTTCATGGTGTAATGCTCCCTAAGATATATCTTACTCTGCCTTGCTCATCTTTGTAGGCAGAAGACCTTTATTTGTTCACCAACCTGCATGGGCAGAAATATCCAAGGTAAAATGTTACAAAACCATATCTCAGCTCTTAGAACTGTCTCACTACTGTCACTAAAGTGACATATTCAGATGTCACCATACTGAGGTGTGTCGGGACTCACAGAGGAGGATTATTGATTTCTTTCAGAAATTACAAGAGATAGTGATCCAACCCAAAACCAAGAAAACCCTAACCCCTGGTACTCTCTCCAAGGGAGGGCCACAAGGGTTTTTTGGGCGATTCTTCTCATAAACAAATGAATTAAGTGGTGGGGCTGGAAAGACAAGAATTCTAGGTGTTACCTAAAGAAAAAAAAAATATTTTGGTACTCACTTAGGTCAGATCAGTAGGAGCAGTGGCAGTGAAAGAGATTAAAATCAGAGAAAAGAATAATAAATTTGTTCATTCTTCAGGAAACCTGTGCTTTAGAATATCAAATCATGACACAGAGATTCTAAAATTAAAAACCAAACTGATTTCATAGAAAAGCTGCCTCTAGAGAAAAGGGAGAAGTTTAAAACATTAATCCCTGAGCACCAGTTGCTGGACATTATTATTAGGGGCAGTAAATGCTGCAGAAATAGCACATCTTTCCAATACCACCTCAGTGATCAAGCTCAGGGACTGTCTCTGGGAGCTGTGCCTGCTGTTCCAGGCCTGCAGTGTGAGGGTTATGGGATGTTACAGCACCATTCCCTCTTTGAAGGATTCCTTTGCCGCCTTTTCCTTCTGGGGCACTGCTTTTGCTCTAGTGAATGAAACCCACCCAGCTCAGATATTTATATTCCTTGTTTGTCTGGGAAATTCAACAATCACCTATAAAGAAACACTTTCACCGCTGTTCTGCTGTGGCTCACATAATTTCACTCGCTAGGTTGTCTCCAGCCTTTGCTTGGTAGTTGTCAGTTGCTGCAAATGAAATTTTTGCAGGAGCAGGATTGGTGCTCTCCCTTGTTTTGAGGCTGCTTCCATTTCTTTTCATGAGGACTGGGCTTAGTAGCAAATTCCTGGCTCCTAGAAATAGTTTGTCGGATATTTCATACAGTTCATAGGAAGAGAAAGTTTCACTTATTTTCCTATCTCATGGAAGCTTGCATCAGGAAGGTTGCTTCCTTCCACAACTTCATGCATTTTAGCTCCTGCTGAGTCTTCAAGTCAGGTTCATCACTGTTGCATTGCTAGTCCTGCCCCCCCTGTGTGTGCACTCGTGGTCGGGAGCGCTGCTGTTGGAGCCGGTGCTGCTGCGCTGTGATGCAGCCCCATAGAGCCAGGGCTCGAAGGGAGGTCCCTGGGCTGCCCGCTAAGCTGTGGGGTGGCACCGCAGGCAGTGCCAGCTGTGGTGGGGCTGCTGGGGGCTCTCTTCACCAGAAACTGGATTGCTGTTTAGTCCTGGGGTTTGTTGACTCTGTTTTGTGAGTTGTTCAGTGCTGTCAGCAAATGCAGACTGTGAACCTTCTCTTGGTGCAAAGCAGAGGGTAAAGTGTCAGTGTGTGCTCTCTGTCCAGTGCCAGGATCTGCTGCCTGTGGGCACTTCTGTCTCTTTTGAAGTCCACTTTCTATGTGTCACTTTCATTTTACTCCGTTTATAATCAGATCAAAAGCACTATGTGAGAGCCCAGGTTAGAGTTAGGGATTCTTATTTTCTCATAAAACCCGTTTTTGTGCCTGGAATCTCTGTGCACAATACACACATTGTTACTGCAGAGCTCTCTATTTTGATGTTTTTGTAGCACTAATGGCCATGATAGTGTTATTGGAGTGATTGCACGTGATCTCTCCTCACCTGCCCATCCTCATTGTGATGCTCTTTGCATAAAAGACAAGGGTAACTTTTAACATGTGTTCAAAGAGGGGGGAAAAAAATCAAACCAGAAAAAGTACACATAGAGTGCCAGAAGCAAGGTGCTTGTACCAGAGAATAGTAATTTGAGTGTTTCCTTGTATTTGGTTAGCATTCAGTTGCCACCATTCTGATCCAGGAATAATGATTCTTTGCTGAAAATGGTATAGTAAGCTAAGATTTTTTTTTTTTTTTTATGAAATCAGAGGAAAAATAATTGAAGCATAAAGGAGAGATCTTCTGTTTCCAGAAAGATGGGTGGGGGTTAATTCCTTCTAAGGCCATATGGGTAAACACACAACCCCACTAGTCTGCCTGAAGAAAGTAAAATGAATGCCTTAGGTTGGTGAAGATAAGAGGGCCTCTGTCCAAATTTGGGGCAGCTTCCTGGCAAAACAGGCAGCAGGGAAAGGGCCAGGAGGGAGGAAAGTGAAATGCATGCCATGGAGAGATTGGGTCTCTTGCCTGACAGGATGTTGCTTAGAAATGGTTTGTTAAAATGCAATATTGTCTTTGCATTCTTAGATGTGTTTGTAGGCAAAGTTTTCCCTCTATAAAGCTGAGGGGTGTTGGGGGTGTTTCCCATGTCCCCCTCAGTGTCTCGAGTGCTGTCAGGGGGGAAAATGCACCACGGGTTCACTGCACAATGTTCTACAGAAAAGTTGTGTTAAAATGGGTTACAGCAAATAATTTCTTAATACTAATGTTTACTGTTTTCTCTTCAGAGATAATGCTACCTCATGAGTCTAGTTTAATATTAATTACATGTGAGCTTCTCACAAAAATTCCCATTTTGAAGTACCTGTTCCTTCTGCCTGCATAAGGATAAGGCCATTCCAACACCTCACTGGATGCAGTGCTGTGGAATATCGAGGCAGTGCTGCTGGCCTGGGGAGCCCAGGAACTGCAGCAGCTGGAGGCAACAGGAATTTGGGGGGTGGGGGTGGATAGAGTCTCATGATTGCCTTCTTTTAATTATCCCTGGCCTCTTAGTCACTTCTGAAACCAGGTCACTGGGCTAGAGAGACCTTTTGGTCTGACTCAGTGTTGCTGCTTGGATGTTAATGCTGACAATGACAGCCTGACATTAATCCCTTCAGGGCCAAGAGTTCAGACTGAGGGTAAAATCTGCATCACCACCCGTGGTACTGTTTTAGATGGATGTTACTTCTTGCTGCTCTCTTTGTCTGAGACAGATGCATGCAGGCTGATTACTACAGCTCCGATTCTAAAATTGGTGAATCTTATACCTTGCTGATGAGTTTATGGCTGTTAGGAGTTTGGTAAACTAGATCCTCATTTAACTGCGTGCAAGGATTGTCACTTCATTCATTCCCTTTTGATCATTTATTTAGTGCTCAGTGGTAGAGTCTGATCATCTTGTTCCTTTTTCCTTGTTTCCGTTTTTGTATTTTCCCTGTGGGGTCACTGATAATCCATTAATGTGGCATGTTTGAGAAACACAGTGACATTCCCCAATAAAAAGCCAGATTAGATACAGGACAATTCACTCAAATGATGACACAATAAGTGTCATATCAGCAAAGCTATGTGTGTTTGCTTTATTTCATTATATCTGATTTTGTCACCTCTGACCCAACATCCAGTTTACAGCATCAGGACTGTGAGTCCACTCAAGGCTGGGCTGTCCAGAACCAAACTCCTCCTTTTCAGTGTTCAAGTTATACTGGGACAGATTGTTTTGCATTCCTGTAGGAACAGTGACTGGAAGGAAGAAGATCAGTGGGTTTTCCAGACTGTTATCAATCAGTACCCAAGTGATCTTCAGAGGAGGAGGACTTTGTACCTGGATATGCTGCAGAGATATCTTCCCCACAAATCCAGGCAGGAGCTGGTCAGTGTTGATTTACATATTCATTCAATTATACAAGTTCTTAAACTATGTAGTGAACAGTTGTATTAAAGAATGTTTATTGAAGTTTTTTCATTTTAAAATGTCTTAATTATAAATGTTATTCTGCACAGTAAAGAAGAAACATCCCTGGTTCAAAATGCAGGAATTTAAAAACCTACAGTCTCTTCAAAACAAGTCCTGGGCAGATTTTATAGTTCCACATAGTCTTACAGCCAAACTCACAAAAATAATTTGTTAGCATTGCTTCTGCTGTACAGTTTTATAGCTATGTTATGCCACTCTGCTTCTCTTGGTGTTTTTATTTTTCATGAGGATATACAGCCTTGTTGCACTGTCTAGGAATAGTTATTTTAATTGTTCCATGGCACATATGTAGCAGGAAGAGTGGAAAGTTATCTCCCGCTCTAAGGGAGAGGCTATTTTTATATACATAATGTCTTTCAAATTGATTGCTGATTCCTCTTGCACTCCACAGTGAATAAGCACATAGCAGCTAATTGAGAAACCCATTTCAAGGCTAGAACACTTCAGGATGTCATAAGGAAAGTAGGAGGCTTTTTTTATCTCTGTATTTTTAGACCATCTACTTCCCTGTGTTTGAGGAGTGTCTAGTGCAAAGGAGTGACAGTGAAGTGATACTGATAATTAGCCAGTTTCACTAAAGATAAAGTTCTTGTGGATTTCAGAAATTTTGCCTTGGACTGAATAGGGCTGAATAGACACAAGCTTTGGACAATGGAGATATGTTTTAAGCACAGCCACTATTAATGGGTCTCCCTGCTTCTTTGAAAGTTCATTTAAAATTTAAAACCACTAAATTTAAAACTCCTAATTCTACATCGAACTGATGTCTCTTGGGATGTGTATTAGCATGACAACTATGGAAATGTTAAAACACTGCTAAAAATCTGTTCTTAAAACGTGTGTGTCACATTGGAACACCAGCCCAAGAGCCTTCCTGGCTTCCTTCCCTCTGTGCACAGTGGTCAGTGGACAGTCACTCAGCTCCTGATCCCAGAGCAGCTCCTCTGAGAGGTGTGTGTTTGGAAGAGCAAACTCTCCTGCCCCTGCCTTGCTTAGGAGTGTCTTGGCTCAGGAGCCTGTGAGTCTGGGTCAGCAGCCTGGGCAGTGGGAGCTGCTGAGGCAGAGTGCCTGTGGTTTGGACACAGGGAAGCTCGAGGTGCACCTTCAGCCAGCCACAAGGTGATAGGAATATCTGTGAGTCAGGCAGCAGGTGAGTCAGCATCCCCCGCTCCCCTGCCAGAAGCCTGGAATTAGCGTCTGGAATGGTCCCCTTGACAGCTGTGAGCAGCCAGCCATCTCTAGAATCTTGTTCATCCCTATATATTTTGGGGATATAAGACAGGTTCAAGACTCTACTGCCTCATTTTCTGCAGCCTTACCTGATACTGCTTCCATCAAAGTCTTGAACCTTGAATATCCTCATGAACCTCACTGAATTAGGCCAAAGCAAGCGGATTTCGGATTAAACCCTCCCCGTTTTTGCTAGGTGCTGACACTGATGGTGGCACTGTGCTGCTTGGCAAACTAAGATTCTACTTCCAGATTTCCTGCTAGGAAGAAGCGAAGCTGATTCCCCCCTGTACTGCTTCTGTGCAATTGCTGTTATTGGTGCCCTGTTTCTCTGAAGATCAGAATTTGCTAGGAAAAGCCTCATCTTGCTGGAAGTGCTTGATATCTCTGGAGACATATTGGAAGGACCTACTTATATGCTGTGTCCTTCAGGATAGAGAGGGACCATTGCACTTCATTTATTCCCTTTGCAAAAGCATAGCTGAACAAAGAGCAGTGGGCCAGGAGGATGCTGTGGTGCTGGCAGAGAGGGCCATGCTGGAGGGGAGTCACTGCCCAGGACTCTGGGAGACGGCGGCAGCCCTGGCACCTGGCAGAGTGCACTGGCCCTGTGCTGTGGATTCCATGGGAATATTGGTGATACAGTAACTCAATCAATTATATGCAAGGTTTGCAAAAATGTCTAGAATTTTAATTTTATTAATTAATAGTTTTTAAGCCTTTCTGAAATGCTTTCCTCTTTCAGGTTGTTCATGAGAAGGCTTGGGATCATTGCCATTCCATTAGGAATCAGCGCAGAGTCTTGCTGTTAAACTGGGCTCAGGCTAGGAAAGCCTTTGTCCTTAGGGCAGTGGCGACTGCTGCTGAAGCTGCTGCTGCTCATGAGGCAGAAGTGGTGCTGGCTGATTCCAGGCAAAAGCAGCTGGAGATCTGTGCTGATCTGAAAGCAAAGGTACGTTTGGTTATAAATCCATCACCAAATCTGTATCTAACAGATACATTCAAAATGAAGTTCTTTAGATTAACACTAACCTGTTTTCAGATAAATAATGGATATCTGTCTGCCCTTCCGTTTATTTTTAAGAATGCTTTCTAGGACCTGAAACAATGGATCCCATAACTTGTTTGCCCTTGTTATAGAAGGTTCACAATATTCTGATTTACTGTGAAAAGAGGTAAAAAAAGATAAAAATACCTGTGTGGTTTTGGTAAGTGAATAGAATAAAGTGGGAGGAGGCTTGGACACAAGAGGAAGATGTTGTGATGTTCATGCCTAAGGTGTTTGTAGGAGGAATCCCATTTCTGGGCATGAGAGGCATGTTAAGATTTGTTTAAACTGCTCTCTGTGATTTTTGAGTTGCACAGAGATGAACATCTGAGAGCATGCATGATGTGTTATTCTCACTTTACTGATATTCTCTCTGCTGAGCCCTCACTTCTCAGTGAAATACTAAACACTTGATTTAGGTTTTCTACAAGAAGGAAAGCACAGTAAAACCTGTTCTGTGAGGCAGGATTTTGATGTTGATCTAGTTTTTAGTTAGCAATAACACAAAAGCCCTTCTGTCTTGTGTTCTGGAACTGTCTGGCATAGGAAGGTTTGAATCTAAACAGTTTAGGGTTAGAAACTGTCTGGGCATGACTAAGTGGGGAGTACCCTGTTCTGACTCCTGTGTCAGCCTTCCCTTGAGCCAGGGGCAGGAAGGAGTGGTTCTCTGGAGTTGAGGGGATGTTTGGTGATTTTTTACCTAGGCCTTCCTTTCTGGAATGCCTGTGTATATCTTACCTGCATAACCAGAGGTAGAAGGGCCAGTTATTCCAGAACTGTGAATTTGAGTCACATTTTTTTCCTTTGTTTCTTTTATTTTTCTTCTGCACAAGAAGTAACAAGCTGATTTTGGAGTACTTTGTTGTTTCCACATAGTTTAAGATTCTCACAGATGCACTGAACAGTGTCTGAAAGTTTTTTGGATTCTGACCTCCTGTTTCCAGGAACTGTTTGAAACTTAAACCTATTAGAACTACACTTTTCAAGGGTGACCTTCAAAGGGATCTCTGTTAAAATGTTGAATGTTTGAACAAAACCAACTCACCTGTTCCCCAGAAAAGAGGAATGAAAAAGGAACATTTCTTTCATTAAAGAAGGCTATCATTGTGACCTTGTTTTGATCAGCTCCACAACTGAAAGGGCTGGAAGACGGAAACTGAGATTGGGCACAGAGCTCACTCATTTTCAGAGAAATGATTCTCAGCGTATCCATGGCTTCTGTTTTGGTTTGATGGGGATATGCATTTGAAAACTCATAGTTTGCCCAGTTATAGTTCATTTTACAGATTTTTCTTTCCACACTTCTGAACTTTACAGCTACAGAGTGTTGGACATGGAAAGCAGCTGCTGGCAAATAAAAGGGAGCTCAGTCCCTTTTATTATATCCATTTATATTATATTATATTATATTATATTATATTATATTATATGTATCAGTGAGCTAATTTACACAGGGAAAACCCATCCCAACAGGGATCCGTAAGATGGGTGAAAAGTGAATCTATCTCTTGAGGGAAAGAGTGTGGAACTGGAAATCAGGGATTAGGGCTGTTCTTCCACCTTTTCTTTTTGGCTATTGATTGACTTAACATTCTGC
The DNA here is from genome assembly GCF_965178545.1 of Coloeus monedula. Taxonomy (NCBI): domain Eukaryota; kingdom Metazoa; phylum Chordata; class Aves; order Passeriformes; family Corvidae; genus Coloeus; species Coloeus monedula. The sequence continues at coordinate 40,163,159 of NC_138787.1, read as the reverse complement.
ATTTCAGTAAGTTTCACATCAGGAGATCTTACTTGTATCCCTTTGCCAGAGGGGCAGTGTAGTTGCTATGATGATTTACCTGTGGGTAAAACCTAGATATGCTTGTGAGGAGGTTGTATCTGACAGAGAGGGACAGAGATCTCCTTCATTACAGCAGCAGGTTTCAGAGAGCTGCAGCATTTGTGTGCGCGTTGATCCCGTCTGTGAACACAAGTGATGGCACGCACACGGAAAGAAATGTAATATCTGACAGGTTGTGCACTGGTTTAGTTACTGCAGTAACCACACCATATCACCCAACTTTTATATAGTTCTCTTCCTCTGTCAACGACAAACCAAAGGTGCAGCAAACTCACTAAAGAGTACATGATTTAAAGCTGTTTTAAATGCACTAGAAGCACCTACGCCATTGACGACACTCTAGGCCTTGTGACTGATAGGAGGGATAATTAAAAAGTAAAGCAGCAGAGAAGTTAAATTAATATTTATATCAGCTTTTACTTGGGGAAAGGGCTTTCAAATTTTTATTCCATGTTCCATCTCATGGAAGATCAATGTGTGTCCTTAACAGAAATCAGAGTCCCTAAGGAGGAATTTTGGAACAAATCAAGAAGCTCAGGTAAAATAAATCATGAGAACCATATGGTAGTCATCTGAAGGAAATAAAGTGTGAAATGGATAAGGCTGGAGATGATACACTGTACATTCTTAAAGAGGAAATGTGCCTGGTAAATATCTTTAACACCCCTGTTTGCTATGGGAAAGTAAACAAAACAAACCCTGAGGGGTTACACTTTGATGAGTGATCAAGAGTCACTCAGATCTGGTGTGCTTTGTGCTGTGGGAATCTGATCCCTCCAGAGTTCTGGAGCAGACACTGTGTAAAACAAATTCTGTGTAAAATTCCTTTTTCTAAGCAACACAGAGAAGCAAATTTTTCCACATCTCAAGGTAGGTAAGGCATGAAGTGAGGAGTGATCTTTTCAGAGGATTAGGAGGTGCTGCCTCACAGCTGGGTTTGAAGTACTTGCTGTATTACATCACAAATTCAGTTGACATGTGCATGCATTCCAAACATTATTTTTCTATTGAATCTATCTTAAACTATTTGTAATCTGGTACTTTCCATCTTCTCATAAAACAATTTTTTAAAAAGACCCAAGGGAAGACCTACAACAGCAGACATTAGGACAGTTGGATCTCCTGTGTGTGCTGCCAAGGGGGGGGCTTTTTCTTCCTCAGCACAAAGCTGTGTGCCTGCTTGCCTTTAAATCTCATCTCTCCCTCGTTTTGTGCTCTAGGATTAATTCCCACTCCAATGCTAAAATCTCTTGCAACACATTGTGAATTTTGGGAGAGCAGCTCTTGCATTTCTTATCCTGGCAGAAACTAAGATAAATTAATTTCAAAAAGAAAAGCATTAGGTAGAATTAACAGGGGCATTGCAAATTGTATAAAGCATCGTACAGACTGCTTACCTGCTCCTTTCCAGTATTGTAAGAAAGGATGTGACAGTAAACTCAGGGGAAAAAAAACATTTCCCTATTGAGCATGTAGTCAAGTCATTGATTTAAATGCTGTGACTATCAGAGGAGATTAACGTTGAAGTATTACAACTGAATGTTAAAAAAATCCGCAGAGGTATCGCATCTAGTGCTTTGACTATAATCGGATCATTTCGAAGGAAACTTTTTAAGAGAATAAATATTTGAGTAGTGAGCTGCTTTAAAAAATGGTTTTCTTTTTCAGAAGTGTTGTCTATTCACCACTGAGTTGACCCATTCATTTGTTGGACATAAAAAATACAAGGAAGTTATAACAACCTAAATTTTAGATATAGCTACTCATGTTTGTGGTGAACTGAAGAGCTGTAGGATGTGATAGTATTTCTCCAAAATGGATGTGAGCAAGTGTCTAAGACTCTAACATTCATCAAAGATGAGCAAGGTCTGACTCAGTAGTAAGTTTTTAATCCAAATGTACTAAACTTGGATTTAATAGTCTGGGGTCAGCACAGTATTGACATATTGTGTATTTTGGGTCAGATAGAGCTGAAAGTTACTGGAGACTTCAGACCACCACCTGTTAATACCACACTAGGTTGTTGTTGACAACATGAGGATGTTGATATCTGCAGTGTCAGAACTTCACATCTGGCTGTGTGGTCTCAGGACTCTGTCCAGTAACACAGACTAGTTCTCTGCTGGGACAGGAGAGCTCAGTTGTGTTCCCAGGGAGAGGCAGCATCCTTCTCTCTGCTGACCAGCTGTTTGAGTAGTTGCTGCCCTATAGCCCCTGTCATGGGGAGGTTGGGGGTTTCTATTTACTACTAGGTGTTCACATGGGTTTTGAATGCTGTGAATATAATGGACCCCAGAATTTTATGCGTTGAACCACAGAGCACAGGCAGCAGGACATCTCTGGGCCTCTGCCATCAGCTTCTGAAAAAAACATGTGAATAGAAATGGTTCTTGCTGAGTGGTGCTGCTTGATGGGGATATGCAATATGGAGCCCCTGTGCAAATCTGAACTTCTCCCACCTCCTTCTGCAGTCCCTGACATATTGGCTATTTAAAACCTTTGTGGCAGTTCAGGAGGTTACTGACACCTGAGAAAAGAAAAATGGTACATACCATGCTCATAAAAAAGCACTCTCTAAATTTAAAAAATGATGGCTTTTTCATATTGTTTGGGCAAACTCTCCCTGTCCTGTAATATTTCAGGCTCCAGGGAACTGTTCTTAATATACACTTTAATTTTTTCCCTTCTATAAGCTCTAGTATTCACACCCTGAGGCACCCATCTCATTAGCTTTCCATTTAGGAATACATACATATACTTCCTATTCTTATTGTATGTCCAGGAATAACACTGTTAATATTTTATATGTCAGTGTGTGGTGGCTTTGAATAGTGCAAGTCTTTTTTTATTAATATCAGTTGGTACAATTGCACATCACAGTAGCAGGTCTCCTATACATCCCGGTTTCCTTGGCAATGTCAGCTTTGTTGGGGCACAGTTTGCTTGTGACTTCTAACGTCTTGGCAAGTGACTACCTGGAGATGTAGAAATGTGCGAGGCGCCCCTTGCGCAGGGCAGAACCTCGCCGGTGCCTGTGCTGGCAGTGCTGCGTGTCTACAGCTGCTGGAGCTCCTGCACCAGCATCTGCTACCAGCAGGTCCAGTGGCTCCCAAATCCCGTATTTTCCGTGCATGCCCAAACCCTGTACGTGTATCCAGCATTGCTGCCTGCGACTGTTGGGGCTGTGTGAATCCTGGCAGGGTCGTGCTTTGTCCAGGACCAGCTGCAGCATCTCTGTCCTGCAGATGTGAATGGGTACAGCATCCATCCCTTACCTTCTCTCTTGTCCTGGCAGGCAGTGAAGAGTTTGAGTAGTTGAACTAGAGTTTGTATTGAGAAACTGTGGATAAATGCAAGTATGTTTGAAAAAACCTCTTTTTTTTTTCCAAAAGAAATGCACGACTTTTTAGTAGTCATTGAATAGACATTTCCATGCAGTTAGTGACTTAGAAAAAATGGTTAGCTTTGTAACACAGACTTCTATAGTCCTGTTTAATTTGTAAAATACTTAAATTCAAGGGATTTATTATCTCATTAACCCAAGTGGAATTTATGTGCTTCTATTACTCTTGAGAGAAATTGAGTGAATCCTTACTCTTCTATGGAAAACTGGGTCTTTACTTTTTTTTTCTTCTACATTTCCCTCCTCGTTTCTTAAAAAGATTTTCTTTTTTTGTGTACCTCAGAATGGCAGGGAGTTGCTCAGGCAGGAGACACAGATCAGCATGTGCTGCTTTCTTCTGAAGTATGAATGACTGAGCTATCTTGCAAGTGAAGAGACCACACTGCTGGCAATGAATGTCACCTTTTAATGAGTTTTGCATGTTAATCTTGTAGTGATCTCAGTTTGGCCAGTTCTAGGGGAGATAGAAAGCTATGGCCTTGTGTGGGGAAATAAAAAGCTTGCCAAATTAAAAAAAATCATCTTCCTTGTTAGATGATGTGTCCGTTAGGAACTGAACTGAAAGCAATATCCTTACTGAAGGGCTGGTGTTGCAATCCTGTTATTTCTTTAGCACATAACTTCTTACCACTTAATCACATTTTACATCTGCTTTGCTTTTTTCTGTTTTTCAGAACAGGCTAGAAAGGCATAGCTCTAAAAGGGCCTTTTCTCTATAAACAGAATTCCTTTAGTCACCAACTTGTTCTGAGGCTGCAACCCTTATTTTAAAAATGTGAAGGAAAAATGTCATAGTTGACGTGGTTTTAAATCCAAATTTGCAATTGAGAGACGTTTTTTCCCCCTCTGTGCCTTGTGGCTTCCATCTGGAAGAATCAAGAGGTATCTCTGACTTGCCATAAATGGGATAACTCTCATTCTATATTCAGCAAGACCCTGAGTAGAGGAGATGGTGATGATGCAGGGAGGCTGGGAAGGAGGGGAGAGGGTTAGAGCTGGTTTGGGCAGTAGATCACTGTGGTTATCTGAGCATGCAGGTTTCTCAATGTAGTTTTGGACTCTACTGGTTCCCAGCTTTCTCTCTCTCTCTCTCCATTGTGCTCCATGTGAGCACAATGTCAGCAGCTGTAGGAAAGTCTGAGATGACTGAAGAGTGCTGTGGGAGGGCAGCTGATGCTGTGTCTCGTGCAACGTGGAGCTCATCCTTCCCAGAGCTTATTTCGTGGTTCTCAGTGACTGCTTGGGCTCTGTCTGGACTGACCAAAAAGCTGCTGGACTTGTTCTGTGGTCCAAGGGTACCTTCAGTAGCCTGACAGGGAGCTTTGCCACCCAATAGCAATTTCATTGGTACTTGTACCGATTTTTGGTGCAGATGAGATGCACAATCTAACACTGAGCTCAGGTAGCCTGTGCTGCCCCACTGTGAAACGTGAAATGGTGCTTCATGACTCTTGCTCACTGGGATTTCCCACCTGCCTTGTACAACAGCCTGTGGGACAAACGTGGGGAGACACATTGTGTGGTTTTTTTTATGCATGGGATTTTTAAAATGCTGAATTCCTTAATAGTGTTTGAATCTCTTGTTGTCTCGTAATCCAGTTTTGCTGTTTGTGACCATGCAGCCCTGACCTGCAGTTGTTGTGTTCCTGTGACCCCACCATGAACACGCTGGTTCTGTTCTGACGTGGGCTTTCATGGCTGGCCAAATTTTGTAGTTCTTCTTTTGCCATGTAGAATCTTCACTTGTGAAGTTATTTTTCTTGAAGAGACCTGCTAATTTTTTTCCCAGGGATTCTTAGAATCAGTTGTGAACAGTCTGAAGAAGAAAAAGCAACTTGCAAACCATAAGAAAAATAAGGAAAGATGAGCAGATGTGTTTCAGAGATTAATAAAACTCTGGGAGATTCTAGAAGGGTATTTAGATTGTGTCATTTTATAAGGTTGAAAAAGCGAGCTAGAAAACATCAGAGCGGGGATCTCAGAGGATTTTCCTTTTATGCCTCCAGTTATGACAAACAGTACTGGCTTTATCGCGCAATTATTTGGAATTTTTGCTTAGAACTTAGATTCTAGAAGCTTAGTATGTCTGTGTGGCACACAGTGATCTGAGCTCTGGGTAGTCATTTGTGGCACTGTTCCTCCCAGGATTTTACATCCTGTTGGTTCCTAGTGCACATTTTCTTCCATTTCCAAAGGCTGATGTTGCTCCCTGCTCGACCTTTGGCGTGCAGACCCTCCTCACTCCAGGCACCTGCCTTGTGCTCCTGTGTACCCAGCTAAGGAGCTTGATGCCCCCTCTTGTGTCACCATAGGCAGCTTCAAGGTTTGTTTATAATAAATAAGTCATTGCTGCTTGAGGAGAAAACCTTACATGGTGCTGTGTTACCATGTGCTAATTTAATGGGAGTTCCCAAGGAAAGACTCCCAAAAATTGTTCTGTCTTTAAAAGCATTAAGTGAATGATCAATGCATTATTACTCTTCAGATGTTAGAGTGAAAGAACTAATTTATTATTTTAATTAGTTTGTAGTGTACTTTATATTATTTAATATGCAATATTGAAATAATGAACTGAAAAAGGGTGTGTACGCATTCTGTTCAGCACAGCAATTTAATAATTTACTTGACAAAACCTCCTCTAATAATACATTAACTGTGAAATGTACTTGAAATGCCAATTGTAATTAAAAACTTTCAGAACTTAATGTTGGCAGTGCTTGTACTGCTAAAATGAAAACTGTTTTGTGGAACAGGCAATGGGGGAGCCAGGTTTCAGTGTATTTTCAATATTAGTTTAAGTACTAGGATTTTTTTTAATAATTAAATAAAACATTTACTGTTGGCACAGTAAAATATACCCTTCTGATTTTTGAACTCGTAGGAATGGAAGAATGCAATCAAGACCACGTTAATTTTTTTTGTGCAGTCTGTGGTGCCAGATTGCTGCTGTAGTGAAGCAGAATTATTGTTTGGGAGGTTTTTTGTTCTCCAGACCTGCACTATCCTGCCTCTGGAGATAAAAGCCTGATGAATGCAGCAGGCTTTCTTGGCATGCTTCAATTGTAGGAATGCTGGCAATTCAGCATCAGGTGGTCACTTTTGAACAGCAGAACGCTAAAAGCCAGGAAGTGCACTCTGCAGAGATTCCTCAGCCCTTCTGCTCCGTGCCCTGCCTGCCCAGCAGCGCTTGGCAGCAGTGCCAGAGGCTCTCGGACACGAGCGGCTCCGCCTGTGCCACGTGCTGGACCGCGCAGCGCAGGGAAACGAGGGCTGTCCTCTCTCCTTTGGCACCACGAGTGCTAGGCCAGCTCCTCATTTTTTAACCTTTGACCACATGGACAGGACTGGTTTGGGAGTCTCTCCTGGCACTTCCTGTGGATGTAGATCTCAGGAGGTGTTCCCCTGCTTGGCCCACAGGGAGTTGAGGCTGTGAGACTAGAACTGCTCTCTAGCACAGAGGATTTTAATGTTTAAATGTTGTTTTAAAAGGGAAACATACTGGTATTTGAATCACCTGGTTAATGTCTAATTTTTGTTACTTCTTACACTTCACTCCACCTCTGCTCTGTTAAGAACATTTTATCCTATATGATTTCAACTCTTCTTGTGGGAAAAGCTATGGCATAAGGCCAGCCTACAGAATCACAATCACATTTTGTACATATTTTGCAAGTATTGCTTTTCTGGCTTTTACCAATGTTCCTTTCTTTGTTTTATTTTGGGGTATTTTGTTTGTTTTTGATGTTGTTGCAATTATTTCCTTTTTTTGTCATAATTATAACTTGTTTTTAAAGAAAATTATTCTTCTTTTGCCCTAATGAAAAGGCATGGATTAGACAAACGTGGGAGGGAGCAGGGATAATCTAAACTAATTTCATGTGCTGGATACAGAAAATAATAACTGGGTATTGTGAACAAGTATGGTACAGTAAAACTCTCCTCTGGTAGCCTTGTTACCCATTTTCCTGATTGGCATTGGGCTCATACATTTAAAATCCTAACTAAAAAATGAAAAAGTAGATTAAAAATTGAAATTTAAAAAATGGAAAGCATGTTCTACCCCCTGAGTAAATGTGTATGTTAGTAGTGATTTAGGGCAGAGTAGGGAGCATTGTAGGAGTGGAGATACACACTGAGTTATTGGCCTATCACTTCTGTCTGGGGAACACTGTTGTGTGATTAATGCTTTGTCAGCTGAGTGAAGTTCTGAATTTGATGCTTGGTTATGCTCATTTGTTTGTACATAACCTGTGAAAAACCTAGATTGTGCCCCAATATTGATTTCTGACTTGGATCAAAAGGCTGTAACAGAAGAGCTACATGGAAACAACCAGAGAAGGTGATCGTGGCATGTCACAAGGCTGGGATGTCACATATGCCATGCAAACTGCTGCTAATAAGAATGGATTATTAAGGGGGCTTGAGATGATTTCAGGACAGATTAGTGTCTGTATCTGCTCGCTGCTTCAGTGTGGTTTGCTTCCTTCAGTCAGTTGTCACCATCCCAGACTCCCTGCCAGGTTCGCTCCCTTCTCCACGGCCATTTCCAGGCAGTGGTTCCCCTGAAGTATCAGGGGAATGCAACTTTTGCTGAGACCAATTTAATGGCCTCGTCATACTAATGACTGCAATCAAACGACCAAACAAGTCCCTGGTTAACAGCTAAATTAATATCCAGAGAAGACCACTAGAGGATCAGGAGAGTTCTCAGACATGGAGGGAACTGTAGCTGCACCATGAACTGCACCTGATGGCATCAACCTCAGTACTGGAGAGCATTTGAAAGGAGAAGCAGGATGTAGGAAAATCCAACCTTAAAAAAAGCAATTTTTTGTTACATAATCTGACTGTTACCTCATATCAGTTGAGAAAATCTGTGATGTTATTACAGAAGTGTAAAGCTCCTTCAAATGCTCCTGCAGCTTATCCCAGCTCCAATCTGAGTATGCTTTTAGCAGATTTCATTCAGTGTTTGCTTGTTGTTGGATTTAAATCTTTCTATATATGGTTTTGTTTTGGTCTGTTTCAAAAGCAAGGTAGAAAGGATTGCATGTTCTTCTAACTCATTTTCAAAGCATTTGTCTTTGACTTCATTAGCGTGGCAAGTGAAGGGTAACTGAAACAATGTAGCATTTTATTTTAGCGTCTTAAACTGCGTGAGCAGGCTGCGGGCAAAATTGCTACATGAAGCTTTCAATTCAGACAGCCCTGGTGTTACAAGTTTCAAGTGTGTGGGAAGCTTAATTCGGGTATTGCGGATGAGGCTGAAGGTCCCTCTCCAGACCCCGAGGTCACCCCCTGCCCCAGCAGGGTCAGGTACAACTGGTGACCCAGGACCATGTTGAATCCAGGTTTAAACAGCTCCACAGCCTCCCTGGCCAACATGTTCTAGTGTTCATCCAGCCTCTCAGTAGGGAAGTGATGAATGGATTGGAATTTCAGGTGTTTCAGTCTGTGCCTGTTGTTTCCCCTCCTGTCACTGGGCACATCTGGAAGAGCCTGGCTCTGTCCTCTTTGCACCCTCTGCATTTTCAGGTTATTTTCATGTTATTACTTTGCCTGCATTCCATGAGAAGTCACAGCATTGTTCAATGTATTGCAAAGAACAAAGTATAATTGTTATTTTAGCAAGAAGCAGGGCAAGCACAGCATCGTTCAGAGATGCAGCTCTCTGAGAACCTTGGACCATGGGGAGTGCTGGATTTCTAAACAGAACATCTTTTATAAGCACAAACCAGAGGAGTTAATAATCTGCACACACAGCCAGTGAAATGCAGTAGAGGTGGAAAAACTATAAGCATTTTCATATCTTTGTATTAAAGTGCTAGAAAACCAGCTGAAAAATGGCCGCAATGCTTGTTCCTTAGAAGAATGCAGAGTTCTGTTAGTGCTTGACAAAACCATTACAAAAAGAGCTGGCAGGCCAACAAAAGGGAGACATCATTAATCCTGTTGAAACCAGCGTGAAACAGATGAGCACACAACTGCTTTTGACAGCACAGAGGTAAATTGGGGCCCACGCTGGCTGGGGACGCCGGAGATGAGTCACTGCCCATGGCCAGGTACAGGGACAAGTTGTCTTCTTTAACCAACACAGTCAGGATCGTGTCAGGAATGGATTTTTGGCACGCTGGGCTGGCTGGTCCATCCCACCCCCAAGAAGTTTCGTTAGGAAGTGTGGCAGGCCCTGCAGCAAGGGGTGTGGGGGAGCGGGAGCCTGTCCTGCTCTGCCGGGCAGCTGCTGCCTCTCTTCCCACAGAGGAGTGGGGTGTCAGGCATGCAGGACCCCCACAGGGTCTGAGCAGGGGCTGGGGTCCTGGACTGGGCTGCACCGTCTGTAAGCTGACAGAAGGTGAAGTCGCTGTCACTGGAGTGAGCCCTGGTTGGAAGCACGGTGCTGTTCCAGAGCTGCCTGTGCTAAAGGCTGCGAATGGACTCTGCTCTGTGACTCTTGGTCTCCATCCCTTCATAGGTTCTACGTGCCGAAGGGAGATGTGAATTTCTAAGATGGTTTTAGCAATTTTGCCTAAAACCTTTTCATATGTGATTTTATTGCATATTATGCCATCAGTTGGGAACTGCACATGAACATGCAGAAGGATGGTGCTTGCTAAACGATTGTGTTGTTGATAAGATTATAAATCATACTTTGTAAGCAGATTACACGACTTTCCTTCCCAGTCTCATCTTGGCAGGATCAGTGTTACACAGTCTGCTGCAGGACTGTCTCTTCAACTGTTTCTTCCAGGTTCTACAGTGGAAAGCACAGCAGGAAGAAGCTGCTAAACTAGAAGCTGCTGTAGCTGCCAGAAGAAAAGAAAAGGAAGATGAGAGAGAAAGGCTACAGAGAGAACAGGAAACCGTTCGCAGAGCTCAGGATAAAGAGAAAGTATGAGAAACTTTTATACATTTTTGCATATATTCATGTGTACCATTGCTTCTAAATCTATAACTGATGTCATAGCACATGTATTCTTGTAAAGTATTATGCACTGAGTTAGAGATGGGCAAATGGTTTTGCTCCTGTCCATTTTAGCTCTAAAGCTGCCTGCTCTGACACACCAGTTGTGTTACTCTATTGCATTTCTTAAAAAAAAAAAAGCCTCAGTAAGTCACTGTGTCTGTATGTCACAGAATGAGCACAGAGGCACGGCTGGGTTTGACTCCACAGGTCTGTGCCTTTGAGCAGCATGGCAGCCTCAGGAAGCTCCCAGTGCTGCAGCTGTGTGCTGCAATGCAGCAGAGGAGCCTGATAGCACAGTGCCTGCAGGATAGCACGGGGCTGTGGGGGCACCTCTGGGGGACAGTATTCCCAGTACTTGTGTGCTGACTCCTTGGGAAATGGCTTGGATGCAACTTAATAGAAACTCAGAAATGCACTGTTCTGAATGTAATGCTTTAGAAAAATCAAGCTGTGTCACAAGTACTTGTGTTGGCCTTTTTACTTAAGTGATGTGGCAAAAATCCATGTGGTTGTTTCACTGAGATTTTGCCTCTGAGTCCAGTGGCACAGAGAGGGACATGTAGTGAGGGTTTGCTGCTCAGATCATGAGTAGCTTTGCTGCTGCTTCTCTTTTTTTTCCAGCTTGTTCTGTGTATTTGCCTTTGTACACACAGCGTTTATAGTGGCAGGTGGCTCTGAAACCACAGGCAAAGAAGAGGCTTAGGGAGGCAGTGCTGACCCAACCACCACCAATATTCATTTTATCTGTAAATATTCTGGTTGTGCAAACTTCTCTCTTGCTGTGTGTAATGCCTATATAGAGCAGTCCTCTGCCTATGCACAGATGGAATAGCAGCTGTTTGGGGTCAGCAGTCATATGTTTCATTGGAGTATTTTACATCCTAGATCCTTAAAAGGGCTGCTAACCTTATACTGCAGCTGCTTTTCTGGGGAATGCAAGCAGAATATTTAAAATACCCGCGAGTAGTGTAAAAGGAATGACCACACTACCTACTGTAACCTAGGTAAGGTATGCCCAGCAATTCCAAACCTGGGAATAGGTAAAATGCCATTAATTCTAAATACCAATACTACAGTTGCTCTCTTAGATTGTAGATCAGAAATTTTCCTGTGTACTTAAATACGGAATTTCAAAAATATCTGCTGGTCTCTAATTAGAGTTTATAAGAAAGACTTCAGGCAAAGGGAATACAAAAGGGGAATAATTGCAAAGAGAAAGTTTTATTTCATAAATGTAAGTATTCCAAACAACATTAAATAAAAGTATTCTAAGAAATATGGTTATAGCCACCCTTGTTTCCTGACCTTCATATGTTAAAAATGCCCTGTATACAGAAATGATTGGCTTAAAGGTTGGGACTCCTGAAACATAAGCACTGATTGGAAGACCTATTTTAGGTGTGAGTCACGACTGTGAAAGGTTTCTCTGCACAAAGTCAAACATTCTGTGCAATGTGCTGCACATGGGTTGGGGCAGTCCCAGGCACAAGCACAGACTGGGTGGAGAAGGGATGGGGAGCAGCCTTGGGGAGAAGGAGCTGGGGGTGCTGGTGGGTGAGAAGCTGTGTGTGCCCCGGCCACTGGCACCCAGAACCCCCTGTGCCCTGGGCTGATCCCCAGCGTGGGCAGCAGGGATGGGGGGATTCTGCCCCTGTGCTCAGGTGAGACCCCACCTGCAGAGCTCCTCCAGCCCTGGGGCCAGCAGCAGGACCTGGAGCTGCTGGAGAGAGTCCAGAGGAGCCACAGAGATGCTCCAGGGCTGGAGCCCCTCTGGAGCCAGGCTGGAAGAGCTGGGAATTTTCACCTGGAGAAGGGAAGGATCCAGGGAGAGCTCAGAGCCCCTTCCAGTGCCTAAAGGGGCTCCAGGAGAGCTGGAGAGGGACTGGGGAAAGGGATGGAGCCTGGAGTACCAGGAAAAAGGGGAATGATTTCCCACTGACAGTGGTCAGGGTCAGATAGGATACTGGGAAGATACTAGATATTCTATTGGCAGTGCTGGGTTATTGGTTGGACTTGAAGATCTTTTCCAATGTGAATGATTCTGTGTTTTGCAACATATGTCACTGCAAGATAGGAATTACAAGCTTGCTATAAATTTCACCAGTTGTTTCTGAAGAACTGTCCTAGTTTATGGAACAGGATCCTGTAGAATTCATTCATATGAAGAATTCAGAATTTCACTTCAGCAATATTTACTTGACTATTCCTCCTTCTGCATCCCAAACCTCTCATCTTTCCAGATAAGCTTTCCTGCTTAGGTTTCGGTCTTCCTTGAGGTCTTTCTTTCTCACTCAGCTTTGGAAAATCTTTGTGCTTCTGTGAGGAACACTCCTGTGCTTCTTCAGCAGACTCTGCACCTCAGCACAATGAGCTGGGCTGGGCTGGATCCAGCCCTTTGAGATGACCCAGGATAGTTCAACTCGAGGAACATTCACTCTTCTGAGCAGCACAGTTGAAAGGTTTGATGGCAGAGTAGGAAAGCGAGGAACAAATGGAAGTGGTAGTCTTCAGATTGTGGTGGAAAAATATATTCAAATTCCATGTTCACAGTCTGATTTTACTACTTTTGTTGTGGGGGCTCCACACCCTCTTGCTCTCCTAGCAAATATTCTGTTAGCTTGTAGTGGTCTAAAATAGAAATTTTATTCTAAAAGGATCAAAATTGGAATCTCTAACTTAATCCTTTTCTTACTTGCTTTGTTCTCACTGCCTGGGCTTTGGAATGAGTGTTAATTTGTTTGCTGTATTTGTTCAAACTCTAGCTGAAAAAATACTGGGCTGAAAAAGAGCTCAAGTGGCAAGAACAGGAGGAGAGAGATCTACAACATCTGGAGGAACTGAGAAAATTAATGGCTGAACAAGCAGCCAAAGACAGAGAAAGGTAAAAGAAATTAAATGTGAATACCTATGGTATCAATAGGAGCTTCTTATAATCTAATTTGCTTTGATCTCCTGACTTTCTTATTTAGAATAAATTGAGGATAAGTATTTTTTTTCCATCCTGTTTGGCAAATGCTTCAAACTATATCGTAAGGTTGCATCCTAGGTGATTGTATCCTAGATGCAATTTATTTCAGTTTGAATTAATTCACATCCATCAAAATTTCAGACCATTGTAAGCACTAAACTGTCATAAATTGTAGCTGAGTAATAAGACCTTCTATATTTCACTTTGCAAAATGGTTTATAATCGGGTTTGGTTTGTTTGAGGGGCAAGTGAAAGGAGCACATTCAGCACTTAACAGACTCAAAGATATTTATTGTTATCTTAGAGAGTCCTAAATTGCTTGTCTAGTTGTAGATGCTCTTCACCTGTTTGATGGGATTTAGGACTTAAGCCTGCTCAGGCTTGAATTGCCCAGTCTTTGTTGCACAATATGGCCTTTCATGGCCTGTTGAAGAAATACTGGATTTCATAGAGGAATCCCTCTGTCAGAAGAACATAAAACCCCTGCACGTAGTCTGTTAATAACTGCTCTCAAAGCATAGGGTGACTCTTTTTACATAGAGGAAACCATCAAGTTGTGTGGACCAGAAATGCAATTAAAATAGGATTAATGTGCCATTGGCATTAGAATATTAAACTTGGTCTTAAGCATTCTGTGGGAAACACTACTCGAGTATTATTTTGTTAGGACACCTTGCTGACAACTTACTTTGAATGTCTATGTCATTATGCTACAGATATATCTATCTTTCCTTAAACATGCCTGCAGTGGTTTTAGCTCATAGGAGAAGGAACACATGTATTTGAATTACTGAATTTTCAGTAGAACTGATCAGGAAAAACTGACTTTTCTTTAAACCTGTGTACTGCACTCTGCCATACTGCTGGGAATCTTCTTCTTATGTTAATAAACATTGCAGAATAAACTATAAGGAAATGGCACAGTTTGTTGAGGAATGCAGGGAGGAAATAATCACCCCTTCAGGCTATTGTGAATGAGAAGTCAGTAAATGCTCAGCATCCTGTTACTCAGAGCTGACCTACTGTACAAAATGAAACACTGACTGTACAGGCTCAGGTACACACGTGGCATTGTCATGTCCCAGTGCAGCACTGCAAAACTAACAGTGTCCTGGCATGTTCCACCTGTCAGAGCACAGAAAGTGCATCTGAGTCTTTGCAGAACACTCATGAAACATGGCACAGGCTGGTTACCACAGTTCTGATCCAAGACATTTTCAGGGCCTTTTGGGAAGGAGGTACATCTGCTGCAGTCCCTGCTTTATATGTGCACAGGATCACACACTCAGATATTCTGAATGTCTTCATTCTATGTGTCTGTGTCTTTAGAACACTAAATTATAAGCTCTCTTTTAATGTGGTATCAGCAACTACCAACTGCATTTAACTCTTACTGTGCTTCAAAAATTAGCATCCAAAAAGGCAAGTGTTTGTTGTTACCAGTCCACTTCTCCTTTTTCATTTGTGCAGTGAGTTTTAGTCAGGCTCTCTGTCAGGTCCCTGAGGCAGGAAATGATTTGAAAATACATCACATATTCTAAAAGAATGTTACCCCCAAAAGCAATAGATTTGGCATTACTCTTGCAGGGTGAAAATAAAATTGGCATGGAATTGTGCAAATATTTGCACTGACTACCTATGGGAAATGGGTTAGCACAGCCCTGCTCTCCAGGGAGGCAGTGAGTGGGAATCACCTGCATGTGTTCTACCCCAGCACCTGAACTGCTGCCAGCCTGGCCCTGGATTCCAAGGGAAAGCAAGGTTTGCTCTGTGCCAGAATTTGATATGGTTGACCCCCAGAACAGAGCGATAGCAACTGTTTGCCATGGGGTTCTGTTCACCAGTGCATCTCCCCCGAGCCCTCACAGCAGCTCTGTGCAGGCTCACCTCTCTCATCCCACCTCAGGGCTCTCACGTGCTCCCTTGAAAGTCTCCTGGTCTCTCCAGACATAGTAGTTCATTATTTCCTATTGAATATTTATGAGACAGCGTCTGAAAGCAGAGTTTTAATGAAAATATGCTTATCAAAAATTATACAAACGTGTACCTGCAATGCTACAAAAGGTACCTTTACTGAAACTGATCAGTTATGCTCATTTATCACCTGGTGATTTATTAAAATTGTTACTTACTATGGAGCTTAAAAGCAAAATTGAGTATTAAGACATTTTGATTTTGAGGTTTTCTATAAAATTAACCTTACTTAGAAGAAATAGTAGCTAAAATGTTGCTAAGTGTAAAAGAGTGAAAGAGAATGAACAGCTTTATATAGATGTGAACAAGGTGAAATCAAAGCTTGAGTAAACATTTGGAAGCCAAGTATAAAAAAGTATTTTAAGGGCGTTCCAACTTAGGAACATGATGTGCAGTTGAGTATGTATTTCCAAGGGTGTCTGCCTTCCCTGGGTGTGGATTTCATAGCTGTGCCGTTGCCTGCTGACAATGACACTTCATCTTTGTTAGTCCTGGCCATGCTCTCTCCAGCGTGTGGGGGATGATAACACAGCCATGAAAACGTGACCCTCCGCAGGAGCAGCGGTCGCTGCGGCACCGTGCCCCGGCTCCACCCCGCTCTCCCTGGCTGCTTTTTGGCAATCAGTCAGGATCACCTGGACTGTTCAAACTGGGTATGGAAAGGCCACAGAATGCTTCAGTTTAGCACTGCTTTGTATTCCCCTGTGCAGGAAAACTGCCATGGGCAAGACAAAGTGTTTGAAGTTAGGCCTGGCCCAGTGCCCCCCAGTCTTCCTTCTTGGCTTTGCACAGAAGCTTCCACAGTATTGAATTTCATGTTTGATAACTCTGGAGTATTTTAAAACATGTATCACAACAGTCAGCTCAAGCAGAGTGAAAGGGTTTCAGTATAACATAATTTTTGTCATTTTGCAAAAAAAAAAAAAAAAAAAAAAAAAAATCTGCTTTTTATTAAATGTTCTCCATGTAAAAAGCAGATCAGGCTTTTTCCCTGGTACAGAATGACCCCTGAGCACTACTGCTGCAGCATTTCTCTGCCTAAACTACAGTGGACATTGTGAGAAACTGGAAGCCTCTCTGGGGTACTCTCAGGCAGCCTTGTACCACTCTCTTAGGATAAAATTGTCCTGCTAATTGTGATTGGGTTATTGACACAGAAGTCTTTGCTAGCTACCAGCAGAACTGTAGGTTTAGTTCTGATTTTTGCAGTTTATGGCACAAGTCATATACTCCTTTGAGCTTACTAAAATTTAGAGAGTAAAAAAATAACAAAACATGTTTTATTGTAGTTGTAGCAGCTAACTCATCTCAATTTCTCTAAAGGCAAGTTCAAATTTGAAGGGCAAAAGGAGGGTAATTATCCAAATTCAAAGCATGTCATTGGCAGCTCCTGTACAAGGACTAAAAGTGACATACCAACAAATATCTACAGCTCCATAAGGAACAGACTCTGCACAATAGTCTATAAATGCTTGCAGTGAAAGATGGAGCAGCACAATAGTGCTGTGGATAAAGTGCTGGAGATACTGGTGTGAACCTCCAGCTTTTTCCTTTGGAAGAAGGGTGTGAGTCTCAAGTTTTTTCCCTTTTTTCAGTGATAAGACTGGGAGTGAGGTGTTTCGGAAAGGGTTATAGGAAAGATTTCTTCTGCCATACACAGATGTGAGAGAACATTTCTTCTTGGCAAAGAAAATGGGGGAGAAAAGAGTACCAGGGCTATATAAAGCATGCTAGAGAAAATCTGTGGTCTAGGCATGGAATCTGAAAGGTTAGCCAAGTTGTTTAAAAGAACAACTGAGCAACCAAAACCCACTGAAAAACAAATCAAAAAGCACAACTCCCCAAACTTCCCTTCCCCAAAAAACCCAAACCAAAAAACTCCAGCAAAAAGAACACGTTCAAATGAAAAAGCATCTTTGCCTTTCTGAGGTGCTTTGATGAACCACCACAGCATCCTAAGGTGGATACAGAAAACATCAGAGTAGTTTTTGCACGGAAATGGCAACACAGAAATGTAAAAGTGGCACTGCCCAGAGTTTCCCTGTGTGTGCTCGGCAGGGTGCAGTTCCGACGAGCGCTGCTGGAGAAGCGCTTACTGGAGAAGAAGGAGCTGGCCCTGCTCCAGGCCCGGCAGGAGGAGGAGAAGGAGAAGCGCCTGGAAGTGCTCCGGCAGCAGGTGGGCTGGGCCCTGGCTGCAGGGATTTCACATGCACACTCATACAAACACACACTGCCGGGGCAGGGAAAGATAAAAAGAACAATCTCTCAAAAGCAAATAAATGAACAAGGTAAAAGGCACTCTTGGTCTGACTAGCAGTAATTCTGTCATATTATAAATCCTATGTGCTTTGTAGCTCTGACAACAGGAACATTATGGCATTAAATTGTACTGTAGGAGCTGTTGATATCTGAAAGGAGATAGAGAAGGTTTTTCTAGGTTGGATGTGATTTTTCTTCTGTGATTTTTCTTCTGGGTTTTGTTTGTTTTAATAACCTTAAGTCTGCCTTGAATCTTAGGCAAGATTTATGAGTAATTTATGTTCTTTTTAAATTCTGAAAACTTGCACATCTTAGATGACTTTTCTTCAGAGATATTTGACTCTGAAACTTTTGCATATTACTTTTAAAAGGGCAACCATAAAATGCTTACTAATGCTTGCTAATGTCATATTAAGAGCAGTGCTAGGGTTATTTTTTTTCTACTGCTGACTTTTGAAAGAGTAATTTTGCCTTAATTTGTTTCTGTATGTAATCTCCTTGTTTTTTCCTCTAAAGAGGCTGGTTAGTAGTCATGATCTGTTGAGCTCTTCCCACTGACTCAATTCTCTTGCTGGAGTAGAAAATGCTTCTAGAAGGGCCTTTGCCTGGGGTGATGTTCCCACTTCATTATACTTCTCTGACCAACGTTTATTCTCTGTTTCACACTAATGAAATGCTGCTTCATAAAGTACGTACATTGTTTGTATAGGGGGAAAAAAAGACCTTTACTAAAGTAATTCAGCCTGTAGATTTGGGCAGCCTGTAAATACGAGGTGACATTTTATTAAAGAGATGGGTGAAAAAATTATTGTGTGAAATTTAAAGTATTTTTTTTCTGGTTTTAGCCATTCATCATATGGGTTTGTGACTTTAGTTAGTTTGCTCGTGCATCTTTCTGTGTTTTTCCAAAGTAGTATTAGCCTGTGTCTGAATATTTTAACACAAAGAAAGTAAACAATGAAAAAAGATTAACTCTGGCACAATACAGTGTCTGGGAGACTTTGATACTGATCTAGCCACAGGAAATTGCACAGTTAAAGCAGATGCACTTCAGAAAAAAGCCAGAGTTGTGTTATTTGGGGCGTATCACTCGATGTTGTTACCCATGACTCTGTAAAAATTGTGAACTATCACCCTGAACACCTTTGTTTCCATGGGAAGAAAAAGAAGAAAGTTTGGACTTCCAGGAATTGTGGGTATTGCAGAATTATGAGGCTGCTGGATCCTTGTGGAGACTGGGCTGGACACTGGAGCTCATGTCAGTGTCTGTTGGAGAGCTCAGGGTGCTGTTGCTTCTCTCTCACACATCCTTGTTGTGCCCAGGCCGTCTCTGCAGCTGGGACCCTGCGCTGCTGTTATGCTGCAAAGACAATGAATAATTGTGTTCTTGAAGGGTGTGTTATTGATAATGACCTGCTCTCACCTTAGCTCTACATAGACAGAGTAATTGTTATTTTCATATTGTGTCTTTAGGTTGCTGTTGTTGCAAAATTAGATCCAGCCAGAGCCGTGGCTGATACGGTGGCGTCAAGAGCTCGGCTGGGCATTGGAACCAATGACGAGTTTGAGCTGCAGCAGCCACTGTTCAGGTTGCACACATACTGTGAAGAACAGGTAATGGGGCTGTAATCCTGCTGGGTGGGTTACTGTGTGCTCTTATGTCTTAGTAGTGACATAGGACAGTAACATTAATTGTATATCCTAAAGAGCTGCATTAGCAGTAGAATCTAGACTATAATGTGTGCGAGACAAAAATGTTAGGGGTGACAGGTGGGGCAATCCCTCTGACCCAGCACAGGGGTTGGAGGAGCTCAAGAGGAGAACCCCAAGGGCCGTTCAGGTTCAGTGTGGGACTCCTGGCTCTTCAGGAGAGCTTCTTCCATTGCCACCACTGGAGAGAGAACGCTGGGCTAACTGCACTGTTGGGCAGTTCTGGTGCTTGCTAGGCATTTTGACCAATCTGTTTGAAATCTTTGCAATTTAAAGCTCACCTATTTTACATTCTTATGCATCTATTTACAAGAGTGCTTCCTTTTCACCTGCCCCAGTCAGTGAAAGCTCTTCCACTGTACAAAAGGGCTGTGGTAATCAACTATGGGCTATGCTTTTTTCTTGAAAGTTTATGCATAGCACAAATCTCTTCACAAGCTGAAAATCAGTGTCTTGACCATCTTTACACTATTGCTGGATAGAAGCTCTGTTGGGATGTGATCTGCAGGGGCTAAAGGAAAATAAACCAGTGAAGTGAAAATTAATCAGGAACTGAACTAACTGTACTTGTGTTTCAGGTCACTCAGCTTGCAGAGGAGGGTGCTCTCTCAATTTCAAATGCAATTAAGGAACATCTTGAGATTTTTAGATTCCCTCACTGTTCCTTATCTGTCAGTCAATACATTTACAATTATTCCCACTCTGGAATCTGAAAATTTTGTTTCCAAAAGAGAAGAGCTATGGTACAATTCTATGGTGTAAAAGCTTTCTTTTGACACTGAATAAGATTTAATTTAACAATGTCTATAGCTAAAGTTGTCCAGCATTTCCCTTTTTAAGACATTTTAAAGCTTCTCAGTTTGGTAATGGAAAGGTGTGGGTTTTGTTTGGTTGTTAAAATTCCCCAAGTCTGACCAAAGTACAAGGTCCTGGTAAGTCTTGACTTAAACATGCTCTGAACGTGTGTATTTGGGGCCTATGCCTTAATTCTCAGCATGCTCTTTCTATTTCAACTCCAGACAGGTTTGGTGCTGCTCAGGCTGCAGCATGTGATCCCTGCCCAGCACATCCCCGTGCTCCTTCCCAGTGCTGCAGGGGCTGTGGATCATGTTCCCAGTGCTGGTCTGCAGCAGCTCTGGGTACTGGGGAGGTGATGCTGGAGCTGGAAGCAACGTATTGCTCTTCCTTGTACTTCCAGTGCAGTGCCACTGCAGACCGTGGAAGAGGGATTGGAAACAGGCTTACAAATTTTGTCAGATAAGCTTTTGACAAATTTCAGAAGTAATTTCCCTGGGATTAATTGTTGTTCTAACAAACGGAAGCAGCACTGGCATGTAAGCACAAGGTGACACTGTGAGAAAAATCATACAGGCATTTGAAGCACTTGGATTTTATAGGAACATCCAGGAGGAGATTGGAGTCTGTGCTGCACTTGAGGCTGTGTGCACAGAGAACATGAGGGAAGGCAGCAGCTCCTCAGGGCAGTACTTTTTGGCTTCTATTGATTGTTGCTGTGGTTTTTTTAACAGGTGATTTCTGACCCCAGGCTTCGTGTTGAGCTCGCTCTCCGGGAAGCTGGACTGCATAAAACACTTTATGCAAGAGAGGTTTTGTCAAAACTTCCACCACTGAAGCTTCCAAGAAGAGACATGGAATCTACAGCTTTTAGTGTAGAGCACCTCTCATCTGAGGGGCAGAGGAGCATCAGGGGTCTGGTCTGGCCCACAATGTGCAAACCTTAAATAAATTCCCTTTGTCTGTGTCCTAGAACTGCTCAGTTCCCTGTGTCTGCAGCCATTCTAAAGCACTCCAAGCTTTTCTGAGCTGTGCTGCACCACATTACACCTGCCTGGTCTAGATTTGGAGAGGTTGGGGTGCTGGTGTAGTGTGATTGCCCATGTCCCATTTGACTGGGAGCTGGGACGCCTGTGCTTAAGGACTCCTATACACAGCACAGGCTAATCTGATGTGCAGCACCTTGAGTAGGAATTCTTAAGATTTAATTGGCAGCAGAAGTCCGAAATAGCTTTGCATAGCAGTTACTTTAGATTTTATTATGTTACATGAATAAATCCCACAATTTTCTTTCCAGGTTTCTTGAGAATTTGATTCTTTTAATTATAGAGTCTTCGTTGCCATGAATGTTTCTAATATTCCTTGATTATGGTAAGATGAAACTTAAACCTTTGTCTATATTTAGAAGGCAACTTGCTGCATCATATTTACTGCAAACCAGTCATGCAATTTCATATTGCAGATTAGTTTTTCAGATAAATTATAAATTAGAAATAGAGCTGGCATCTTTATTTCGGAGCTGACACCACTGAATATGATTCTATTAACTGAAAGGGAAATTGATACTATTTCCTTTTGTAACTGATTATGTTTTCAAGCCTTACATAATGATAGCGTAAAATGTTTGTGAACAAGTTACAATTAATAGTTTGACCAGAACTTTCTAAGGATAATGAATATCAGAAAGATCTGAGCATCTCTAGTCATGTCTCTAGGTAATGATGGGACCTTCCTTTATGTGATAGTGTAATGCCTTACCGATGTCAGTGGGTCACAGACCTGTCTCGCAGTCAGACACAAGCAATGTCAAGTTTTCACACCTGAGACTGAGAAGACCTTTGGCAATGGCAGTGAGAACGTGGCCTCACCCAGAGAGCACTGGGGTCTGGCCGGGTGCTCAGGGCGTGGTCGTGGAAGCTGATGGAGACCACAAGGCAGGTGCCAAAGGTGGGGGAACTGGTGTGACAGACAGAGAGTGAGCACAGGGTCAGCCAGGAGCAGCATAATCCCAGTGCTGCAGCTGAGTTATTTAGTGGGGAAATGCTGCAGAGCCTGCCCTGAGCTGGGGGCGTGATGTCTTCTGGGCTCAACCTCTGTGTGCTTGTGCTAAAATTACAATTCTGTGTATATTTGTGCTTTTTATTTTGGTCTCTCCTTTGGGGTAACTTGTTATTTTTAAATACACGCTTGACCACCTCACAACTGGTTGGATATTCCTGTGGGGAGACAGCAGTGCTTTGCTATAGGGAACAGACTGGCTGCAAGACACTTCCCAGAAAGGCATCATCCCAAACCTAGGCAGCTGATTTTTTTCCCCCTTGCCTTTAAAAGCAGATCTACAAGATAAAAAAATGTGCACTACTGAAATGGAGATTATAGTTGTCATATTTTATAAATACCAAGATGTTAATGAAAAAGAAAGTTTAAAGGGAGCAGACATTCGTTTTGAAATAGCGGGCACAGATTTTTAGCAGAGACTTGTGGTGGTTTTCATGTCTGTCATTTCTTAGGGTAGAAACTGAGTAGAAGTCTATAGAAGTCTGGGCTACCTCAGTGCAATAAAACAATAAGCCAGGGCCTTTAGTGATACAGTGAGGCCAGAATGAGGATTTGGGGGGGAGTGTGGAGAACATGCAGGTCAGCAAAAGGATATTTTGCACAGCACAACCAAGGCTGCTTGTGTCAGGAGAGCTCTTCAGACCCCTTGGCTGTTTCCCAGCCTGGCCAGATACCTCTTTCCTGCTCCTGTGGGAAGGAGGTGGATGTTTCACCCTACTTCATCATCCTCACCTTAGCATTGTTCACAAAGAGCCGATCAAAACCCTTCAGGAAACAGAGATGCTTATAATGACATTGGTTTTCATGATAAATCTTTCTACACTTAAACAAAAAAAGAAATCTTCCAAGTTACACATGAAAATAGTAATTTTTAAAATGTTAATGGTAAATAGGCTTCTCAACCAGCACCTCTTGCAGCCCTGCTTTGTGGGTTTGGCTGGGTAGGGGTGGCAGTTCAGCCAGCTGTCTTTACGCCAGAGGGATGAAGTGTGGGCAGTTCACTCTCAACTGTATTTTTATAAAGCCTGATAAGAATTTCTCTGTGAAAATGAAGTTATTTGGTTTCAAGGTAGACTACTTATTTGTGAATTTTGGTAGTGAGTAAAGTGGCTTTAATGTTAACCAGTGCCTGAAGGTCAGGTCCTCAGCTGGGCACGGTTGGGTGCTGTGGCACCTTAAACTCTGGCATTGTCTGTATGTGACATCTTTAAATACTGTAGGAATGAAAATCTGAATGGCCTTTGTAACTGCAGTAACAAAAATGGCCACAAATACGGATTAATTTTTCATGTCATTTACTTAGGTTTCGTCTTTATGCCCAAAGCAAAGAGATCTCCTTCCTGGAAGATCGCTGTGGACAGGAGTGACCCTAACAGGACAGTCCTTTCCGACGGCTGGAGTGGGGAGCCTGCAGCTCTGTTAGGCAGCCCGAATTTCTGCGCAGCTTTTGTCGGTGCGCCTGCAGCCGCGCTGCGGGCCGGCGGCTCCCGCACTGCGCTGGCCGCTGGCCCCGGCCGCTCCGCTCGGCCGCGGGAGCGCGGCGGGACCGAAGCTCTCCCGCTTCCCGGAGCAGGTCCGTGTGCCGGGGCGGGCGGGTCCCGCAGCCTGTCCCTCGCTGTCACCGTCAGTCCGCGGGGAGGAGCGCGGGGCCCAGCCCCAGGCGCTTGCGGATGAGGGCGGCGATCAGGCGCTGCGGCCGCTGCTGGTACTCCCACAGCACCTCGTGGGACGCACGGATCTGGTCCCCCTCCAGCCGGTCCAGGAGCGTCACGCAGACGACGGCGGCTGCAGGAGGACGGAACGCTGTCAGCCCGAGGCCGGCCCCGGCGGCTCCCGCTCCTCAGGGCGGAGCGGCGGGACCCCGAGGGCCCTGCCCCGGCAAGGCCTGGCGGCGGCTGCACCAGCACGGGCGGGACGTGCGGCAGGGCCGGGAGGGGCCTGAGGGGAGCAAGCTGTAGGTTTGTCTGGCACGCACTCAGGTCTTCTAATACACACTTGGGTTTTATTGAGCTATAAAATTTGTTTTAGTGTCCTTTTCTAGATAAAACCATGAAGGATGTGTGTTTGGCCTTCTGGCACGGGACCCTTAGAGGGGGTTAAGCCAGAGCGTGGGGAGGAGGTGGAAGCAACGGGACTCACCTTTGAGGCCACACAGTCCACACAGGGCAGCGAATGCTGTGGACTCCATTTCAATATTCCTCACACCAGCGTCATAAGCCCTCCGTAAGTATTCCAACTTTTTTTCGCTGGAAAAAGAGCATAATGCACCATCTAATCTCCCCTGACCTGGAAAGGAAGCAGAGAACTGTCACTGTCGGCCTTGCATGGGGTCATGGGGCACAGGGCATAGGTGTAAATGGGAAGTCCAGCAGTGCCCACGTTCTGTCTGAGGCCCACAAAGTTTTCCTGTGAGTAGCTGGTTAATTTGCATTCCCCTCAGTGTTAAAGCCAGCACGATGTGTCTGTATAGGGGAGAGAATGACGCAGGTTTCAACACTGGTAAAAGGTCAAGTCAGCCCACAGGTAAGAGGCACCAGGGGATGCTGTGCTCTGCGGGGACAAGCCATGGCTGCTCCTGAGATTCATGCTGCATATCAGCTGTGAAGGTCTGCCAGGTTAAATCTCAAAAATGCCAACTGACTGTAGAAGAGGGACAACAAGCTATGCAGAATGGGAACAGTGAAGAGAGGAAACCCCCTTAAAGTGGGTTTAATTTTTCTGCAGGGGCTGCTGTGGATGGAAGCTGGAGCTGCGTACAGTGTCATTCCTGGTGTGGGTGGCACTGGTGCTCCCCTGCTGCAGCTCCAGGTACCGCTGCAGGTAGGACCAACACTGTGTTCAGTGTGGCCAGGTGTGGGCACCCATCCCGACCCCCTCCTCTAACCCCTCCAGTGTCCTGCTGTGTGCTCAGAGCAGACCTGTGCCCTGTGCAGCTTCTCCTCTCACACAGTGTCTGAAGGCCTTGAGACAGGCAAATGCTTACCTGTGGCTGGGCCAGCCTGGGCCAGCCCTTCAGTTTATTGCTGCTCCTACTTTAATCCTCTCAAGTAGCTTTTTGTTTAAATAAAACACAGACTTGAGCAGTACACAGATGGCTGCATCTGCAAGCAGATCTAAAGGTTTATAAATAGTGCTCAGATTATTAATTCTTCATTTATTACATTTCATCTACTCTGCAATCAGCATTTAATTTTGCAAAGGAAATGGTTCCAGAGTATCCAAAGTTTGTTTATGGAAATCTCACAGGCAACGTAATGTTTTCCTAGTGTTTGGTAGGAACAAATTTCTGAAGTGACAATCTTGCTGTAGGGGAAGAGCTTGGTGGCAAACTCAGCAAGGTGCAAACAGAGGTGCTCTGTGTTCTGAGGGTGGCCCCTGCTCTGCCTGGCCCCCCCAGCACCACGCGGGTCTCTGCCTGCAGCCCTCCTGTGGCCTGGGTTCCCTGGACAGCTTTGTCCATGTGCGAGTGGAAAGACTTGGCATTACATGTGGTGAGGAGGGACAGAAAAGCTGGTTTTACCTTCGTAGAAGTCGTAGGTGCACATGGTGTGGCCGATGAGCGTGGGAAAGTCGGGAATCTCCCTGCTGCAGGCGAGCAGTTCCTCCGTGAGGTCCTTGTCCAGCTCGGTGCTCCGCACCACCACATCGCCCAGCACCACCTGCTCGAAACGTGGCTGGAAGGAGGAGTCCACGGCCGTGTCGGTGATCACAACAGACCCAGCCTTGATCCCTGTGGAAATGGAAGCTGAGGCTGCCAGAGCTCATAACACCTGTGTTCTGCTGCCAAACTTCAGCACAACAGGAAAATCTCAATAGATCTACGTGTGCTTGTGGGGCTCTTCTTTTCAGCAAGTAAAGCAGATGTCAGAGAATAATTGAAATTCGTGAAGCAGCACAGATGTACAAGTAAAATGTACAGAATCAGCACAAGATAAGTGATTGTAGGAATGTGCTGAATGACAGGATTTTAGCTGCTTCTGGCTTGCAGAGATCGTGTCCCCCCTGCCAGCTTGTGCAGGCATGAGCAGCACCACTGCCTCATCCAGGCATCATGGATTCATTTGGGTCACCCCTAACTCATGTTTTCTGTTTGGAAAGTGACACATGGCTGTGGTGGAATCAAGGCCTTCATACACTCTGAGAATGTGCACTCTGCCAAGCCAGTCGCTACAAGTTTTCTGGGTTTTAACCCAAAACAAAATACCATATTTGATATTTAGAGACCTGACAAAATGCTAAAGTTCAGAACTGCATGACCTTTTGCTGAGAGTTCTTTTTAATAATAGCTGTTTCGCTCTGAAGAAAGACCATGAATCGCTTACCTAAGCCCCCAGAAGTACCGATACGTATAATAGTAACGTCCCGGCATTTTGCATGGTGCAGCAGTTTGATCAGCTCATGAAGCATGATGGAAATGGAAGGGATGCCCATTCCATGCTGTTGGAAGGAGAGAAAAGAGAAACGTCAGTCCCCATGAGGCTGTGGCAGGTGACAGGTACATGACTGCAATGAGCTCAGGGTTATGCTGTGGCCTCTTCTGCTGATGATGCCAACAGCAATTTTTTTGAGGGGGAAGAGACATCTTGGGGTCTTTTTAGTCTGTCCAGGTGAAGTGTCTAACCTCTTCTCCTCCCCTCGATGCTTTAAGGGCTCTTCATGTCAGTAGAGCTGGTGTTCATCCCTGGGGACCCTCTGCAGGCACACAGGTGGTGCCTGTCCTTCAAGGAAGGTCCATAAATGCATCCCAACAGCTGAATGCTCCAAGACCTTCCCCGTGCATTGCCAATCCTTATGCCATGTGCTGACTTGCACTTTGTTGTGTCCTGCTTGCACTCTGGGAGTGGTGAATTTCGGTGAGGACAACCTGAGCCTTCGCTTCTCCATGTGCCTTCCAGCCTGTCCTCGCCCCATACTGGAGCATCTCTGCCACATTGCTGAGCACAAAGGACAATGGAAGGGTTTGTGTCCCTCGGTGAGGACAGGTTTCAGGGTCAGGTGTTTGCTGCATGCCTTGCAGGCTGCCTGTCCCTCTTCCTGGCTCACATTCCTTGCCCTGCTGCCCTTCTGTCCCCAGCACCTGCCTGGCTACCGGCTCCCCACTGCTGGCACTGGCTTGTTCCCATCCTCCACAGACTGTGCTGCCCCACTCCCTCTCTGCTGCTGCTCCCCAGGGCTGGCAGATGTTCTGCAGGCCTGGAGCTGCTGGGGCTTCTGCTGCATCTGCCCAGTGCTCCCTTGCTTGGTCGTCTTGTCTTCTGCTCCATTGCTAGACCAACATCCTTTTCTTAGTTTAACTTTCAAGTACAAAAGGTGTCTGGTGCCCTGGGGTTTGGTTTTTCCTCTTGAAAAATACCTCAAATTTTTTTGGTTTTGCTATCATCTTCAAAAACCTGAAGGAAGCACGTATGGAAGCTCCATTGATTAAAGTACACAGCCAGTTTTTGTGCTGCTTTGTCTCCTTTCTCCTGGCTGTGAGACCAATGCTTTGTTCGCCTTGTATCATGTTTTAAATATGAAACTTTTTCACATGTTGTTATTCTGGAACATCAGCCTGGCTTATTCACCAATGCCTAAAAAATTTATTCTCATTGTAAATATTCAGAGCAGGAATCTGTGTTCCTGCCCCCGTATGTTTGAGCTCAGTTGTGTTTCTAAGCAACTTGCAGAATGTGATGTTGGCAGCTGTTCTGCATGATGCTTCTTGGGGCGGCTGTGTGTTCTGCCCCATGTCCTCTTCTGCTCTGGCCAAAGCTGGTGCATGGCCTCGAGCTTGGTGAGGATTTGCTTCTGGCTGTGTCACTGCTGCTGCCAGGCTGGGAAACAGCAAATCTTGTGGTAGTTCTCCCCGTTGGATCCTCTCAGATTGATTCCCTGAGGCTTGATTCCCTTGGTCAGGATTGGTTTGGTTTTGTCAGAGGGACGAAACATGAGCTCTGTTGTGTGATTCCATCTCCTGTGAATCACATTTCAGACTAATCTTGTGCCTGAAGAATTGGCGCCAGGACCAAGCCTTTGGGTGTGAGTGCTCCCCAGCACAGCCTGTGTTTGCTTTTCCCTTTGTTCAGTGCCAAAAATCCTGCTCTAAAAGAATCGTTAATAATAAGGCCAGGTTTTTATTTTAGAGCTTTTATCAATGTAGTACTCCCAGCAACATTTCATAGTTCATGCGTGCTGAGGAGTGGTTTTTGCCTCCCAAACTGAGCTGAGCAGAACATGTGCACGTCTGTTGTTAATGTGGCACTTCCCAAACATAGAGTGCAAGCATCGGGGAATGCTATTCAAACAGAAGCAGCTTTGCCATGGCTGAGAGGTTGCACTGGTGGTAGTGGCTGAACAACGAAAAGAGGAAAAAGTCTGCAGGTGGTTGTTGGGGGAGGCGGAGGCATATGAGGGAGAGGATGGACCCTGCGCTGTGTGGCTGTGGGACCCTGCCAGCAGCACCCGCGGCCGGCCCCGGGGCACGGTGCGGAACTCACGCTGATGGAGAGCACGGGCCCTGCCCGGTACATGGCGTAGCGGTCCGACCCCGCGCAGATGTCAGCCACGTCCTCCCCGTCACCCGCCAGGCCCAGCTCCCGGTGCATGAACTGGGCAAACGCCCTCATCCTGTTCGGGCTGCCACCAACGCAGACAAACTGGAAATAGAATATCAGTGTGTTGGTACTTAGCTAGAACAAGTACCACGAGTCAGTCTGAATGTGGCAGTGGTGGCCGCGCCAGACACATCTTCAGAGAAGGCAGCGGGATGCCACTTCCTCACCATCAGTCAAGGGACATTGGAACAACTGAGGGTCGCAAAACCAGGAGTGAGCAGGAAACACAGGCTGTCACTCTGTCAGGGTGGTGACTACCCTGAGTCTGGGCAGCCATACAGCTGCACATACTTGGGTATCAGTCCTAGGCAAGAAAATCTAAAATAATTCAGCAAATTTAAGCTGTTAGTATCACCACTGATAGCAAAGCAAGCCCAGATGTTAGAGGAGCTCATTGGTTAATTTATTCTATGAACAATGCTGACTGCAATTAGTGAACACTGCTGATGGCATAGAGGCCATAAAGTCAGGGAGGAAAAAGGACAAATTTTACATAATGAAGGAAAATATGCTCGCTGGAGGTAGGAGGAGGATGAGTGTGCAGCTGCCAGGGCAGTGCTGCTGATCTTGCTGCCAGGGTGCCAGGCTGCTCCAGCCCTGGGCACTGAGGCTCTTCCCCCGCACGACTAGGGAAAGGCTCTGGTTTGAAATGGAAGAGGATGCCATCGTGACAAGTCGGTTTGAAAGCAGGTCTCAGCCAAAAATGATATGACATCCTCCTTGCCTTGTCTCCAGTAGATGATGATCAAGATGCTTTGGACAAGTGCCTCCTCTGTCTGTCCTCCACCATGGGGCCAATATAAAATCAGGTTTTACAGAGCTACAGGTTTTTAAAAGGATAATTTTCTGCTGTGATTTCTGTCCAAAACAAACAAGGACAGACAACCTCTTTGCCCAAGCTGCCTTGGGCTGCTGAGTCCCTTAGCTGAGCAGCCAGACCCCATCCCAGCAGGAGCTTTGGCAGCAGTGGGGCTCCAGCATGGGCAGGTAGCGCCATGGGATGCACAGCTGGAGAGCCTGTGCAGGGGGGAGCTGCTGCCTTGCTTTTGCACCTGCTCTTTACCTTTATGTCCCCAAACATTGCTGGCAGGTTGTGCGTTTTTGTTCCCAAGTCCAGGTGGTACAGGATGTCCTCCTCCATCAAGTCCAAGTGTGGGTTTTTAACAAGGACCAGGCCGCTCCTGGGGGGAGACAATGAGGAGATGGGCTGGGGCACCAGGCAGTGCCCACAGGGAGGGGGACAGGCAGAAATGGGGCACAGGGCAGCCTAGAAGCTCCATGAGGGCACACACAGCCCGGGTGTCAGAAAAGGGATGGGACAGGGACAAGGGACGAGCCAGCTCTATGTGGTGTCTGGACCAGCTGTCTTTCTGCTCCAGGTAAGCTCTTTGACATGTCTGTTGTTATATCTATGTATTTGGCAAAAAATATGTCTCAGTATTTATCAATTTTGTCAATGGCAACCTTAGCTCTTTCCTTCATAGGGTTTTGCCAGCAATGTCCAGGGGTGATGTGCTGTGCTATTTCCTTTGTGACAGTTTATTAAGCTCTTAGCAAATCAGGATTTCACACTTGTCCCAAACAACTGCCTGGCAGGGTGAGTGCAGACCCTGCAGGCAGCCAGAGGCCAGCTTGCTGTCCCTTTCCACCTGCT
Source organism: Coloeus monedula (assembly GCF_965178545.1). Taxonomy (NCBI): domain Eukaryota; kingdom Metazoa; phylum Chordata; class Aves; order Passeriformes; family Corvidae; genus Coloeus; species Coloeus monedula. Next base: position 40,132,700 of record NC_138787.1, on the reverse strand, counting down.
GTAAGAGATGAGAAGCAACTAACTAACAGTGCAGGTTAGTTTTATAAATGAGGCTTGAATGAAAGCCAGAGAACATTTTTCTTCTCTTATTAAAACAAACTCAAGTGTTCCCCTGTTACTCACCCCGAGTAACCTGTTGTTTCGGTCATAGCGGCTCCACCAGAGTCAGCTGAAAGCGATACCCTGCCAAAAAGGTAAGGAAAACACTCCCTGTGTCCTCAGCTGTCGAGGTTTAGAGCTCAGAAGAGGTTTCAAGGGGCTCTGAAGGGGTTTAAATACCTCCTATGCTTTGTGCAGCTCCCAAGGTCAACAGTGGCCAGTACCCCGCCCGCTCCCTGTGTTCGCTCAGGTGCAAAGGTACCTCCTGTCTGGCATGGTTCCTCCCAGAGTGGTTTTTTGGGCAGGTGCGTCACCAATAACCTTGACTGGCGGCCCTAGGGCTGGGGCCGGTGACCTGCTGGCCCTCTGGCTGGTGGCCTTGTGCCATCTGGCTGGTGGGGTGGGCATTGAGCACGTGGCTGCACATGTGCACCCCGGGGAGACAGAACAGCTCCTGGACCACCAGCCTGGCCTGGGGAGGCTGATTTCACTTTCAGCAATGTTCAGACAGCACTGTTGGGTCTCATGGTCCACCCAGCCCCGTCTCAGCCCAGAAGCCTGTCAGAACAGTGTGCACTGTGCCAGTGGCAGCAGGTCCCAGGCCAGGGGAGCCAGAGTGCTCGTGGGGCTGCGGGAGGAGTGTGTGATGCTCCTGCAGGAGCAGGAGGAGAGTCGAGATAGTGGTCCTGCTTCCTGTCCCAACAACATCAGGCACTGCCCTGGAAGATATTTTAGGCAGCTGCTGGAGGGGCAGAATCTGGCATTTGCTGTTGGCCTCTGGGAATTGTCGATGGAAGCTCTGATAATTAGAGAAGTGCTAGGTAATTAATTACTGGGTGAAAGCACATTGTATGGGGCTCACTTGCACCCTGCATTCAGGCAGTAACGCGGTCCTGCTGCCCTAATGGGGAGGGATGGAAATTGTTTTAACTGAGGCAGCCTTTCCCTGAGCAAATGCCCATTTTGCTACCCATCCAAACCCTTTAAATTGCAAAACCCTGTATAAAAATAAACAAACATTGCAAGCCAGTGGCCTGGGAACATGTAAATTGTGTACCTTCCCCAAGACAGGGTCAGGATAGCTCTGAGAAGGGGAAAGAGCAGAGCTCTCAGGGATATTTCAAGCTTGCTGGAGTCATACCAAAGGCAGGCTGGAAGGATTTCTCTGCTCTGATGAAGTTCTCCCTCCCTGGATGCTGTTCACATATGCCTGCCAAAAATGACTTATTACTGACGCTCCACAGCACTCCTGAAGAATAAGGATCTGGAGACTCTTTTTCCCTTTCAGAAAGCACCAGATTTCTGTGAGGGGCACAGAAAAAGTTTCCTTAGGGCTGCACATACCTTCTGCCTGCTAAAGTCACTTGGTGTGATTGCTGTGGTTTCAGGCATACAGCAGATTGCGCCGTGGGCTCCATGCAGAGCTTTGCAGTCATGTCCAGTGAGAGTTACCTGATCTGAGAAACAGAAGCAGAAGTTTGCTGCTGTTTGCCAGAGGTGGCTGGGAAAGCACTGGGGGAGGTGAGATCAGGCTGAGGCTTCCTGTGGATTCTCCTCCTTCTCTGGTCTTGTTTGGTGGAGGAACATGAGGCCCTGGCCCTGCACCCACCTCCAGCATGGCTGGGCGGGGCTTTCATTGGGGAGTGAGGGTTCAGCAGAATTGTGGATGGATGGCTGGACAGATGGACAGACAGCTGGACACCTGAGTGACCCTGTGGCAGGGCACGAGTGTTCCCACACACTGCCTGGGCTGCCTGGGCTGGTAAAGGCAGTGCTTCCATGTCTCCCCTTTATTTGCCTGCCTTCCATGGCAGAGTATTTCTGGGCACAGCTGGAAGGGTGCACAGTTCAAACCATCCCACAATAAAGCAATATTCCTGAGCACATGGACAACTTCTTAAATATTTTCTTATGAAAAATAGTCTTCCAGCACAGCCAGCTGGGACATCCCTGCCTGGTGGTCAGCAAAGCCCCTGCCCTGCCCTGCTGCAGCCTCTGCCCCTGGTGTGCTTGGTCCCAGGCAGGGACCTCCCCTGTGCTGGCAAAAGGGGCAAGATTTTGGAGGGTGGCCCTGCTGAGAGAGCAGGGGCAGAGTCTCCTGGAGCCACAGCTCTGTCTGGAATGGCAGGCTGAGAACTGGTGGGCAAGCAACATTCCTGCGGTGTTTGTCCCTGCTGTGCCCAAGGTAAAAGGAACTAGCGTGTTCTGTTTAAGTAAACATGATTGCACCAAGGGAAATGGTTGGATTGTGCTTTTGGCTTCCCAGAAGTGACACTGAAAAGAAGGGACAGCAGCCACCACTGTGGCCATGCAGGTTTCTGGGCCTGTCTGGTGCAGGTCAGCTCCCTGCCTGGCCAGTATGAGAAGTCCCTCACCTTTGGTTCCTTCGTCCACGATTATTTTTCCCATGGTTGTTCTTCTTTGGGATGGCTTTCGGTAAATCCCAAACTGAAGCATGGCTGTTCTTTTCCTACCTCTCCTGCTTACCATGGCAGAGGCTGCAGAATGGAATGGAACGGAATGGAATAGAATAGGAATAGAATAGAATAGAATGGAATAGTGGAATAGGATAGAATAAAATACTAAAATGATTTCAGTTGAAAGGGATCTGCAGTGCTGATCTAGCCCCGCTGCCTGCCTGTTTCTCTTCCTCGAGGCAGCGTGGGGAGGTGGGGATGGTGAGAAGCAAAGAGCACTGCCCCAAGTGAGTGTTTGTTTGTGCCTGATTCAGAGCTAAATCCAGCCTCTCCAAGTGCCAGGCAGTGGAGCTGTTACCATATGTGCTAGAGGATGACAAATAAAGCACGATGAAGTATACGGCAGAGTAACATATGGCAGTGTAGACAGGCTCTCGGCAAGGGAAGAGCTAGGGAGAGCCAGCGCTCCCGCGCCCATCCGACACCTCTTGTCATGTTAAATGCTATTTTAGAGCAGACAGCGATGGCAGCCTGTGCGCGGCAGGGAGCTCGCACCCGCCGCGTCCTGCCAGGGCTCTGCAGCCTTGCTCCCAACGAGCCCTAGCAGCTCCTTCTCCACTCGGCTCGTCTCCGCCTTCCCTCCCGCAGTGCTGCTGCTGCTGCAGCTCCCTGGAGCTGCAGATGGATGAGATATTCCAGCAGCCCGGAGCTCAGCCCTCTCTGTGGCCGCCGGGTCGGGCTGGGCAGGAGGGACAGGTGGTGCCCATCGCAGGAGTGAGCGCCTCCACCACCACCCCGGCAGGGCATGTGAGCCTGTGCTCAGCCTCACAGTTCTGCTTCAATAGCAGAGAGCTGATGAACATTCACAGTCCAAGGGATGTCTTGTGCATTCCTCTAGTGATGATTCCTGGCAATCGGCATAAGAGAGCAGCAGAAGCACCGGGGAGTGTTTTACCTGACAGGAGGAAGGCCATGTGCCAGCAGCACAAAGATTTTCTGCTCCCCTTACCTGCCCTGTGCTGCAGAGCCAGAAGAGTGAACACAGGGAGCAAAATGTGCATTTTTATCAGCTGTTTGCTCTGGCTCCATGTTTTGCCTTGTTTATTATTGGTATAAAGCTGCTCTTGGCATTGGGAACAATCAGTAAAACACTCTCCAAAGGAACCAGGCTCCACAAACCCTCGGGGCACTTGAGTAACTGCAGCTTGTCAGGACATGTTTCCCCTGAGGTGAAGCACTGCCGCAAAGCCATTTATTTCAGGCAGAAATCAGCTGCCTGACCTATGTCGCTATTCAGGATTTATTCAGGAGCTGTTGGTCTGCCAGTCCAGTGTGGCTCTACACGAGGGGCTGAGGCTGCTGCCGCTCCACTGCAGGAATGTTCCTTAGAGTTGTGGACGAGTCACTCTTCCCACCGTTCCCTCTCTGCAGCCTTGCCCATGGCAGGTGGGATTCAGCCTGGGAACAGGCAGGGGATCTGCCTGCTCTGCCCCAGTGCTGCCAGGGCAGGTGGGGGGTCTGTGCCCACGCTCTGGGCATCCTGCCCTGCTGGGCTGCCCAGGGGGTGAGGACACAAGGGTGACAGCCACACACGTCTGCCCTTGCAGGTTCAAGGAGCACCAGGCTGGCCCCACACATGCCTTGGGAAAAGGGCTCTGCTTGAGTTTAAACCAAGTTTCTGGCTGGGATTGGTGTTGGTTTTCTGCAGGAGCAGGGATCCTGCCCTGGCTCTGCCTGGCTCCACATGGTTTGCTGCTGCCCATCCTGGACAGACTCCTTCCCTGGCCCCACACGGATCCACTTCAGCAGAAAATGTTGCTTCTGGCATCTTGCTTCTCCCAAGGCTGGGTTCCTTTTCTGCCTCCAAGCAGGATGGAATTGAAGTGACAAGGAAATGAACAGTGAGGCAGTTTGGCAACAGGGACCTCCCATCCACTCTGGGGTAGGTTCTCCCTTGCCTTCCTCCATGCTGCTTTTTGTTCCCTTCCCACCCCACAGGGATGGGTGAGCTGTTGCCTGCTGGGAGTACCCACAGAGGTTTGTGTAAATGCCCAGTTTGCTGAGACAGAGCAGGGATGTGGCTCCAGAGACTGGCTGAGGTGGGAGAAGACACAGAATCAGCAGTGCTCCCCAGCTCTTGGAACCTGCAAGCAAGCCCCTCTCTGCTTCCTCCCTTCTTGCCCAGTGCTTCTCTGCTCTCCAGGCTTGGAATCCAGATGGTGCCTGGTTGTTTTTTTTTTTCCCCTTTTTTGTTTTCTTTTTCTTACATGGGTATTTTTATCCTTTAGACTTTCGCTCCTTGGACTTGTAGGTGCCTGTTGTAGCTGCTGGTGCCTGTGGGTGCAGGCAGGAGGGAGGGCTGGGAGGAGATTTCGGCCACAATAAGGCAAATGACGCAAGGCCTGAGCACAGTTCATAAAGCCATGCTGTTTGTCAAGCCCAATCATGTCTCAGAAACAGGACAAGGAACAATTTCTCATCAGGAAACATGGGGGTTTGGGTGGCTGAGCCCCAGCCCTGTGCCCCCCAAAGCTGTCCTGCCCATGTGCCCCACACTGATGGAGTGCCCACAGCTGGTGCAGGGCTGGAGCACAGCATGAGCTGGTCCTTGGCCCTGGCAGTGTGGAGGTCTTGATGGTAGCTGCTGCATCACCTCATGTGCTGGATTTGTCAGGATCTGAGCTCACGGCTGTTCAGACACTTTCCTGCACTCCATGGGGGATTAGGGGCTTCCATGCAAGGGCAGACTTATGCTGGCCCCACTATTTCAAAGTGAAGCATCCAGACCCTACTTTATCCAACTTTATTGAGATGGAAACAGCTAAAGGGAATAAATGCTGGTTCCAGAGGAGGCACTTAGTTCTGCTGGTGCTGGCTCTGCATTTCAGTGCCCTGTGGAGATACATGGAAGACCCTGGCAAAAGCATCTCTGCCTTTCCTCCCTCTTCCCTGCACCCAGGTAAACCAAGCAGGCTTGAAGTCTAGATTTTTTCCTTTTTCAAACAATTCCTTTCCTTTTCCCTGTATTTATCTTATTTCTGTCCCCATGCCCTTTCTCTTTCTCCTCCAGGGAGGCTAGAGGGGTAAAGTTTGTCCTGCATCCCTCCCTGACCTGCTGTCCTGCTCCACCAACATGGGAGCCTGAGCCCCCAGGCACTGGGCCAGCACGCGGCAGGCAGAGACCATGGAGCTGGAGACAGGTGGGGGAAGCATGATAGGGGTGAAAAATAATCACATGAAAATCAAAGTGGTTTTTTGCAGCCTTCAAGACATATCTCTGCCTTTCTCAGCAACTCTGAGGACCAAGGACCTTGATGCAAATAAGGGATCTGGCACCTCCATGCTTCACCAAGGTTTTTAAGGTTTAAAACCACCGTGCTCAGGTGTGCATACCTTGGGGCAGGGCGGGGTGGGACAGCACTGCTGGCCGTGCTGCCAGAGGAGATGCTCAGCCAGAGCATCTCTGTGCTGGGCCCCCTTGCTGGGCTGGGGGGTCCTGTGGGTGGGCAGTGGGCTCTGTGCAGGTACCAGAGCACAGGGGTCAGGACAGCCCAGTTCCTTCCTTAGCCTGCGAGTGGTGGTACTGTCTCACTGCTTGACGCAAGAGCTGTTCTAGCTACACTGCATTTCTAATATGCAATAATAATGTGCATTTTCCTTGTGTGGAAAGGTTGGGATCAGAAGCAAAGCCCTGCAGTGGAAGGCAGGCCTCTCCAGCATCCTGCACTGGAGGGCAAAATGTGATGTCCTGTGTCAGCAGAGCTTGCACTGGTCTGCAGAGTGTATGAAGAGATATTCTAAAATACCTTAATTGTGATTTAAATTACAGGCACAGAGCACTAATCTCTGTCAGATAAAGCACAGGGCAGATCTGGAGCACATAAACCTCTGCCCGTCTGCAGTGGGACACGCAGTGCTGCACACAGGGAGTGGGCAGGAGCCCCCTTCAGCTCCCAGGACTCTCCTGGTGCTGGGAGGCTCCGAGTGGATGTCCATTGTCCCAGAGCTGGGCACTTGCAGTGGAGGCAGCTGCTGTCACCCCATCCCTCCTGCCCTTTCCTTGCTGCCCAGCCCGAGCACTGACTGTGGCAGCAATTCCCACGGTGCCTGAGTGCCCAGGGAAAAGCAACTGCTAATGGGAACTAATGATGGATTCTGCATCCTGTTTACCAGGAGTTAACTTTCAGAGGATATTTCCAGGTGGCTTTCAGCGTCTCTGGCTCGAGACTGGAAGGAAGGAGACAGGTGCCACCTTGTGTGGAAATGTTTCTCCACGCAGCGGGCACAGACAGAATTCCTTTCCCCCTTTTCTTTTTTGGTGGCGTCATGGCAAACTCCTCCCAGAGGCAGAATGCAGCCAGCCCTCGTACAGCCCCTGCCAGCTGTTCAAAAGCGCATAGCAGCACGGAACCCTCACAGAGGTGGTGGCAGAGGACACAGCTTGCTCAGTTACAGCAAGTGAAACCCCGAGGAACAGGAGAGGTTCCAGGGGCTGAGAGGCTGGACACGACCTGGAAATGAGCACTGGCAGCCCAGAGACCCCCGTGAACTGGGCTGATCCCCAGTGTGGGCAGCAGGGGAGTGGGCATTCTGCCCCTCTACTCCGCTCAGGTGAGACCCCACCTGCAGAGCTGCCTCCAGCCCTGGGGCCTAACAGCAGGACATGGAGCTGCTGGAGAGAGTGCAGAGGAGGCCACAGAAATGCTCCAAGGGCTGGAGCCCCTCTGCTCTGGAGCCAGGCTGGGACAGCTGGGGGTGTTCACCTGGAGAAGAGAAGGCTCCAGGGAGAGCTCAGAGCCCCTTCCAGAGTCTAAAGGAGCTTCAAGAGAGCTGGGGACAAACTTTATAGCAGAGCCTGTTGTGATAGGACAAGGGGTAAACTGAAAGAAGAGAGAGAGATTTAGATTAGAGATTAGGAAGAAGTTCTTGGCTGTGACGGTGGTGAGGCCCTGGCACAGGTTGCCCAGAGAAGCTGTGGCTGCCCATCCCTGGAAATGTTTACAGAGCAGTTTGTCCCTGCTTCCCATCCCCTCACCCAGCTCTCCGTGTGCTCTGGAGTTGAGCTGTGGCAGCAGCACCCTGCTATGTGCCACACCACATTCCAGCCATAGTTTATGCCACAGGAGAACTGTGTTCCCAGAAAGGACCCTGCAGATTAGCAGCCAGCTGGATTGTGCTGGGCTCACCCAGGGAGAAGCACACAAGTCAGGCCGTACCCTCAGCCATGCCAGTCACAGAAGAGCTGAAGAAATCTGGGCCCTCCCAAAGTGGTTTATTTAAATACAGCAGCATCTCATGGCACACACTGGCTGTGCTGGGCTGTCTGCCCTCTGATACACTCCTGGGTTATTTCTGTCACCTCCAGTATTGACAGACACTCTCCCTCTGTCCCTTTCCAGCTGTCCAGAAGCATCACAGTGAGCAGTCTTCAGTTCCCTGTTCTGAGTCTGATGATGAAATACTTGTCTTTCCCTAACCAGCCTCTTAATCAGCTATTGGAAAGGAAAATAAACTTGATGCCTGGCTTTAGGAGAACAAAATGATGAGACCTGTCCTCGCTATGGCTGCTGCTCTCTCAGCCTGTCCTCCCTATCAGCTGCTCAGGCCCTGTCCCTTGCTGCTCTTACCCCATCCCTTGTGCTATGGAGGCATCAGAGTCCTGGTCTCTGCTGGAAGGTGTCAGGCCAAGACCACGCATCCAGCATCTCCTCTCCCTCCTGTGTCTGCAGTCCACTCCTTTCCCCTGTGTCTGCTCTCAGGATAGAAGAGCACATGTCAAGGTCCAAAGTACTCGAAATGGTTTTCCAGCTCAGAGCCTGGCCCCTATCTCCAAGCAGAAGCAGCCTGTCACAGAGAGGTGCAGGTGATGAGACCCTCCTGAGCCCACATGAGGGGGGGAGTCATGAGAGACAAGTGGGAGATGATGGTGGTGGCTGAGATGGCCGCTGGCCCCTGCTTTGCTCCTGCAGAGGGGAGGGCTCTCTTGGTTCAACCCCAGGGAGACGGATCTGGAGACCAGCTCAAAAATCTGCAGGCTTAAAAAATGGGATTATTTTCTGTATTGTCTAACTGAGCCTTTGGGTTTTGCATCTTGAGCTGCTTGCTGTGACCCTAAGGGTCAGAAGAGGCCCTTCTTGTTCTGCACAGCCCCTGAGGTGTCCAGTTGTCCAGGACCTGTGGCTTCAGGATGACCCTAAGCCACTGGGGCCAGGCTGGGAGCCACTGCTGTTCTTCTCCTGCTGTGCCCTGGTACAGGTGGATCAAACCAGCTCTCCGAGGTTACCGTAGCAAAGGGTAGATAGAACAGGAGCAGGAAGAAGAGACTCCTTGGTAACAGTTGAAGGTGCTTTAGGCTTTTTCAAAAGGAAACGTAGCCTAAAGGAACACCTTTATTAGATGGCTGTGGGGCTGGGGCTTTCTGCTTCCAAGTCCTCTCGCCCTACTCCGTGCTGGAAGCAGGAGCATCCCTGGGCAGCCTGGCACCGGGGCTCCGAGGAGTGACTGAGGGACGGGGCCACGTGCGGCTCCATGTGGGCAGAGTGGGCTGTGCTTGCTCTCCACCTTTCCTTTCGGGCCGGTTTTGCGGGCTGACTGCCGGGGCTGCAGAGGGAGAGGCTGGAGCGTCCAAACACACGCCCTGGCACAGGCGGGACTGAAGCAGGCACTTTGAACGACCCTCTCTAACTGCTGCCTGTGACTGGAGTCGTGGCAGCCTGGTGACTGAGCCCTGTCCTTCTCCTCTCTCCTCCTCCATGCGTCCCCGCCACAGGGACCAATTCGACAAACCCTCCATCACCCTTCGTGTGCCGGCACTTTCTGGGTGCAGCCAGCAGCGGGAACCCTTCCGGAGCCCCAGCGCCGCTGCGGGATGCGCTGGTGCTGGTGCTGGTGCCGGTGTTGGTGCCGGTGTTGGTGCCGGTGCTGGTGCCGGTGCTGGTGCTGGTGCCGGTGCTGGTGCCGGTGCCGGTGCTGGTGTTGGTGCTGGTGTTGGTGCTGGGGCCGGTGTTGGTGCTGGTGCTGGTGCCGGTGCTGGTGCCGGTGCCGGTGCCGGTGCTGGTGCTGGTGCCGGTGCTGGGGCCGGTGTTGGTGCTGGTGCTGGTGCCGGTGCTGGTGCCGGTGCTGGTGCTGGTGCCGGTGCTGGTGCCGGTGCCGGTGCTGGTGTTGGTGCTGGTGTTGGTGCTGGGGCCGGTGTTGGTGCTGGTGCCGGTGCTGGTGCCGGTGCCGGTGCCGGTGCTGGTGCTGGTGCCGGTGTTGGTGCCGGTGCTGGTGCCGGTGCTGGTGCCGGTGCCGGTGCTGGTGCCGGTGCTGGTGCCGGTGCCGGTGCTGGTGTTGGTGCTGGTGTTGGTGCTGGGGCCGGTGTTGGTGCTGGTGCTGGTGCCGGTGCTGGTGCCGGTGCCGGTGCCGGTGCTGGTGCTGGTGCCGGTGCTGGGGCCGGTGTTGGTGCTGGTGCTGGTGCCGGTGCTGGTGCTGGTGGCTCCCGCCGGCCACCCCGGAGCTCCTGCTCGCCCGCTGCCGCACAGCCGGGGATGGCGGCTGCTCGCTGGCAAGGCCCTGAAGCGAGCGCAGGGAAGGCTTTGGGAGCCTGCAGCTGGGCCTGGCAAGGGGACACGAACAACATGTGTTACAAGCCCTGGAACTTAAATATTTTGCTGCTATAAATGTTAGCAACGAGAGCTCTCGTTACATTTAAATGCCAGATGACAGAAGCAGAGGCCAAAAAAAGCTCCTTCCCAGCCAAGCAGAAGGAGAGGGGGCGACTGTGCCAGCGGGGCCGGCGGGACACAGGGCTGGCACTGGGGACACCCACTCTGGGCAAGAGCGGGCACGGGGGACAGCCTGGCTGTGGTGTCTCGGTGGAAAAGCAGCTGCTGGTGCATTGGTCAGCACGATGGACATGGCAGCGAGCAGAGCACTGAGAGGGGCACTGAGCGCGGGCACCGCACGGGTCACCAGCACCCAGAGTCCGCGGAGCTGCGCTGGCGGCCGAAGGGAGAACTCCTCTGTACCCCGGGTGTGGCGTTTGAAATGGAAATGAGCTTGCCAGCATTTCCACCCTGATCCCCGGTGACTCCGTTGTGAGAGCGGGTCCCATGGGCTGAACCTTGGCCTACAAAGGCCTCAGCTGGGGAGTAGTTTTCATCATTTATGTTTTGGCATAATTTCAATAAATTCCAGTTGGCTGTTCCTGAATAACACCCAGAGCAGAAAGGAACTGTGCAGCCCTGTGAAGTGAATCTTTGCAATTAGAAAACTTGAGCACTTTTTGGTGGGTGTTTTGCTGAAAACAAAACACTGCATGTGATGGGCTTGGAAAGCACAGGACTAATTACCAGTGCTATTTTAAAAAATGGCATGAAAATGAGTTATGCTGCTAATGCTCAGATGCAAGAACACGGTCTGCTTAATTTAATAACACTGTGTAATTTGTGTAAAACCAAATTGGTAGCAATTATACATTATTGTTAATTACTTGGAGCTGGGTTCTCCTCTCTGTGCTCACGCTGAATTGCACCTGGCTCCCCAGTGCCCCAAAGTCCGTGGGGTTTGTGATGTAAAGAGGCACATGAGGTAAGGACCTGAAAAAGGAGAATTGTGGAAGGTGCTCAGGGTGAGGCCCGCTCCAGAGCTGCTGGGACAGCAGGCATGTCCCCGTCCTGTCCTTACACTCATGGAATCTCCTGGGGGAGTCAGTGGGAGCTCTGCATGCCGTGGAGCTGTTCGGACAGGCCTCACCGGCTGCTCCAGCAGCCTCAGCGCGACTCCGTCTGTGACTCACATGCCTGACTCACAGACGCCTGATGAAATACATGTACTCCCAGTCACATTTATCACAGCTAAATATTAGAACAAGCTCTTTAATTTCAAACCCGAGTGCTTCCTGGCGTTTTCTCAGCAGCTGTGCTCGGGCCAGTTGCTGCGCTGGGAGGGGGCGGTGATGCAACTTTGCTACGTTGCAACTGCCAGGTTTGCTTGTTTGCATGCATATACACAGATATATATTTAGAAATTTCCTCAAGGCAGAAGAAAATAATTCATGACAAGCAGCAGCTTGGAAGGTCTGAATTATTATTTCTGTACCGCAGCTCACCTCGCGCATATAAGCGAAGTCTTTATGTGCTGATGTTAATAATGCTAAAGAGTTAAAAACCTCAGCGGCTCTGAAGGCAATTATCAGGTTGGCTTTGTCATGCACAGCCTCATTTTGTGTGCTGCAACAAAATTATATTTTACTGTGTATTTTAGAAGGAATAACAGTGTTAGTGGTGTTTTTTTGCTGTTGGGCTCCATCTGCCCCCAGGGCCCTCCCTTTGTGGTGCTGCTGGCCTGGGCTGGACCCCCCGTGCTGCCTGCTCCCCTCTGTTTGTCTGGGACAGTGCTCACCGCTCTGTAGAGCTTGAAAAGCCAGGGGAGTCTAAAGGGAGATGGTTTTACCAAATGAGGGGACTGGTCTCGGGTCCAGCAGCCACCTCTTCCAAACATTTCCTCTATGGCATCTTTCAGCTGCGCGAGCTGTTTCTACACTCCCAGAGCATTTCAAAGTGGTCTGACTTGAAATCCCAGCTGCTCCAGAGAGAGGCAGAATCTATGAAGAACCAAGGCAGTTCAAGTTACCATGGAAATTGTTTCAAAACAGAGAAGCCCGATTTTGCTATACTGGCTGGCTTGGGAGGGTTTTCTGTGTGGAAGGATGACAGGGTATACCTGCCCCATAGCCCAAGGTATGCTCTGCATGTGTTGTGTTCTGGGGCCCACAGACTTCTGAAGACCATGATATTTGCATAATATTAATGTGTTTATTCTGATGTCTGTGGGTGGCAGTTGGTGCCTACAGTGCTCCTTTCACATGGGCATGCCATTATTACACCTGATTAACGCAAACATTATTTGGGAAGAAGTTCCAGACTGTTCCCCAGCACGGAAAGAGCCACAAGAGGTTCTCCTGCTGCGAACTGGAAGACCCCAAATTTAATCATGCTCCTCTGCTTGCAAAGCTATGCAAAGTCAGCCGTGTATAATACCCCCATCAAATCCACCCCACCTTTCCTTGGGGGACTGTAAAACACCTGACAAGCCAGATGCTTTACTACCCTCACTGTGCCAGCTGTGGCATCTGAGTGGCACAGAGAGGGGCATCTCAGGGACAGAGACAGCCCTGTAATCCTCCCCAAATCTCAGGCACTTCTGACTCTGCCATGGCACTACCAGCCACAAACCCAAACACTTTGTTGTGATATCCCTCTCAGACTGCAGCCCAGGTTTTCTCCCCAAATAACGTTATTACAGATAAAATTCTACTTACAGCTGGAATTTCCTATCAACAATCATGTTACTTATAGAAAAGATAATTGAAAAAACCCCTCACTATTTGTAAAGCAAATTTATTTGTAAGGATGCTTATGATGATAAATAAGAAGTGGCATTCAAAAGAACAGAAAAATAGCCCTGTTTATAGATTATGCTGAGATTACTTCAGTAAGCTAATTCTTCCCTCTGTGTCACTATTAATTAGACATCAGTGGCATGTAAACTGTATGTGATCCAGTTACAGGAGACTGTGGGCAGGAGCTGCCTAATTCCAGTTCCCAGCACTGGTTCCTCCTGTGGCTGTGAATGAGCACTTAGCAACAGCTGTCCCTTGGTGAACCATGCGTGGGTTACTCAATGACAGGTTCCAAAATTCATATTCTTCTACCAGATGTAAAGTAGAAACTTTTTCATGCAAAGTGCTTCTAACCCATGCAGCTCCTCATGTCTCCTGGCAACCCCACAGGCATTAGTGAGGGGTGGCTCTTGGCCCAACAGTGTCACCCTTTCCTGGGAGCTTGGACAACCACATGGGCTACTACTGTCAAAAGTGCTTTAGGCTGCAAATAAGCAGGTGGGTGTTCAGAGGTCTTGGCTGCCAACACCACCTGTGGGGCCTCAAGGGAAACTTGGCACTTCTGGAAATGTAGATGTTTGGTTAAATTTTGAAAAGCTGTATTAGATACCCAACCTTTAGTCTTCTCTTTAGGAAAATGGTCCTTGTTAGAGCTGTATTTTCTCCCAAGGAACACCTACACATGAGCTACTTGAATGCCACATTCAGCTACTTGGCAGTACACTGTGGAAAATCACTGGCCTTGCGCTGTTGAGCCAAATGCAGACCTATTTGTATTTTTAAGGGAATTAGTATTCTTTTCTCTGTTTAAAACATTCCTATTACTCATAGTGAGTCAAATCCTGGCCCCATTTGGAGGGCGGTGCATAAATGAGCTCTATGCACAAAGGAGCTTCATTAGGAGCACTTTCCAAACCCTCCATCCACCTGCCTTTTCCTGAGTGAACAAGCATTCACCTCCTGCCCTGGCACCACAGCTGTGATTGCTATCCATGCTGTCCCAGCCCGACTCATGCTATGCCTCCATGTCTTCTGTTTTGCTCCTCTGAGTTCCTCACCTCCTGTCTTGCACATGTTCATGTTGCTGCTTGGGAGGTGCCTCATATGTGGACGAAAAGCGCAGCCATGTCCCTTGTGACACAAGAGCAGGATCACAGAGTCAGTTGGGTTGGAAAAGACCTCAGAAACCATCGACCCCAAGCTGTGACCAATCCCCACAGCAGGGCCAGGGAGCTCCTGGAGAGGCTCCAGCGGAGGCTGCGCAGCTGAGGAAGGGCCTGGAGCATCCCCGTGCCCAGCACAGGCTGAGGGAGCCGGGGCTGCTCAGCCTCGAGAGGAGCCCCAGCTGAGAGGGGCCCTCAGCCCTGGGTGTCCCTGGGGGCAGGGAGGGCTCAGGGCAGGGCCCGGGCTCTGCTCCGGGGCCCGGCAGCGGCACCAGAGCACCGGGCAGGGCCTGAGCCCGGCAATTGCCCTGCACAGGAGGCAGAACTGCTGCCCTGGGCAGGGCCCGGGCTGGAACAGAGCCCAGAGAGGCTCTGGGGTCTCCTCCCTGGGGATGTTCCAGAACCCTCTGGCCACACTCCCGTGCCCTGTGCTCTGGGATGGCCCCGCTGGAGCAGGGAGGTGGCACCAGCGACCGTCTGTGGTCCCTCCAGCCCGACCCACTCTGGCATTCTGGGATTCTGGCTGGCCCGATGCTTTTGGCCCCTCATTCCCTGTGGGTCGGGACGGGATTTCAGCTCCCCGCGGCGCTGCCCGAGCGGCGCTCCCACACGCCGCAGCACCGGCAGGCGGCGCTCGCCGGGGCGGGCGGGCGGAAGTGACGCGCTGCCATTGCCGGTGCGGGCGCTGCCCCGCCCGCGCTCCTTTGTCAGCGGAGTCGCCGCCGCCCGCGGCCGCCCCCGGCCCCGCCGGCCCGAGCGGGGCAGCGCCGCCGCACCGGGCAGCTCCGTCCGGCCGGTCCGAGCGGGGCAGCGCCGCCGTACCGGGCAGCTCCGTCCGGCCGGCCCGAGCGGGGCAGCGCCGCCGTACCGGGCAGCTCCGTCCCGTCGGCCCGAGCGGGTGAGTCCCCATCCCCGGAACAGGTCGGCCTCGCCGCCCCGGGAGGGTTCGCTGTCCCGGGGGTCCCCGTGCCCGAGTGGGGGACGCACAGAGGCCCCGCGGTGCCGCGGGCGCGTTCGAGGGGTGCGACATCGCTGCGGTGTCGCGGGGAGGGCAGGGCTGGGGCTTTCCCTTTTCTCTGCTTTTTATTAACTTGTGGTGGTTTTGGCTGGGGTAGAGTTAATTTTGTTCGCGGTGGCAACCGTGGGGCTGCGTGGAGCTTGCCCGGGTGGGAGGTGCGGAGTGCTGCCGGAGCGCAGTGAGCTCCCCGTGGATGTGCTGGCACTGCCCACGTCAGTACGCTGAGAGTCCGTGGTTTGCTGGGGATAAGAAAGCTACAGGTCAAAGTCCCTGGTGCCAGTTCATCTGCTAAAGGTGACGCCTTTGCAGGTTGCCAGAGCCTCTGGTGCGGGAGACAGCGGGTTCTGAGCCCCCCGGTTATCCGCAGCCCGCCCGCCCTGGGCTCCGCGGGGGAAGGAAGGCGGGCAGGATGTGACCTGGCTTCTTGCGGGACTCTGGCTGGACAGGGAGCACGGTCCTGGAGCAGAAAGGCGCTCTCAGCCCGCTCAGGTGTGCATGTTAACCTGGAGGCTCTAAACCCACACACTGGCCTGTGAAATCTGGGCCATGAATGTAGTAGGGGAAGTTGCCCAGTCAGTCTTTCCAACTCCGTCTATACAAAAAGTCTAAAATAATTTGTTTCTAGCAGTACTTTTACATTAATTGTAACGAAACCACTTTGTTTTCCAGTAGTTGAGAGAGCAGTTCATCTTCAGCAGGTTCTCAAGGAGCTGGGGTTCATGTAGGTGTGCTGGAGGCACCAGTGCCTCAGGATGGTGTTACTGGTGGGAACTTCCAGGTTCTGGACTGAGCTGCAGAACTGGCACATTTGTACAAACCCACTTTTTAAAACGATGCATTGATCTCTCAGAAGAGAACAGATTCATTTTCCAAATCTCATGTGTTTTTATGGTCTGCATTGAAGCCCATCTCAGCTTCTCCTTTAAGAAGACTCCTGTGGCTATAGCAGTTTGCTGTGGGCAATGACAAGTCTATTTTTAAACCTTCACTTTTCTTTTGTTTCCTGTAATACGATCTTTGCTATGATCCTTATACTCATCTTCAGAGGGATGGTGGTGACCTGGAATGCAGCAGGCACTTTGCAAATACTCTCCGAGCTCTGTCCTTGAAGGGCTGGAGCTGTTTGAAGAGTGCTGGGGTGCCTTGCAATTGAAATGGGAAAGCTGGAGTCCTGGCTGTGGAGAGCTCTCAAGTGTAGGGCTGGGGCCTTTGATGGCCGAAACTTTTTTTTTTTTTTGAGAAGGTGTTAGAGATCTGTTTTAAGGGAACAAGAAGTTCCTGTGTGCACTCTGCTCTCCCCAGGAGGTGTTAAGTGTGTGCAGTGGTTTCAGAGGTTTGCCTTCCCTCAGGATTTGTTTGCTGGGATAAGACCTGCATTCCTCTGATTCAGGGGTCGGGTATGTGCTCCTTGCCCAGTGGCACAGGACTCGGGAGTAGTTCCTAACTGTAAATCTCTGCCTGTTTGTCTCCACACTGAGTGAGAGGTGTATTTTGTTCTGTCTTCATTTTGGGACAAACTTTAAGGTCTGTTGCTGTGACTTAGTTCACCCCTCAACCTTCTCAGTTTGTAAATAATCAGCTCTTACAGGCCTAAATCATGGTTAGGACAGAATTATGCCAGGTGAGGCTGTTATTTCAATGAAACAACTTGAGGGGAAAAACCCCCATTATATAGTTTTACTTTTAAGTCTTATAATGTGTCTCAAAGTTTCAAGCTGGGGAAGGGAAATCCTACTGACCTGGTGTTGATGATGTTTCCAGAGGTGCTGCCGACGTTCTCTGTCTAAGTTCCACTGCCCAGGAACTGTTGCTAACTGTTTTTTTTTATGATTTATTTATTAGGAAATAAATTTAGAAAACTATTTATTAGGAAAATACTTGAGTAGCAGAGCTGTTGAGTTTGTTGCCTTATGTTTATACTCTGTAGGGAATAGGATGGCTGTGTTAGTTACTGACAAAAGAGCTGGTGAAGCCCCGGATGGTGTGTGCAGAGGTTCAGCCTCGCCCTCCATGGGCACCACTCATAAAGTGATTTTGGCCATACTGTGTTCCTGGGGCTTGCAATTCAACACACTTTGAGACGTAAGAGTTTTATTGTATGCCTTAGTAGCTGAAGATTTGATATTTTGGTGATTGTTCACACTCTTCTCTTAACACGTATGAAGTTGGTTGCATTTTTTCTGCTGAGGTGACCTGCTAAAGATCACCTCTAACACTGAGCAGAAGGATCTTTTTGCAGGAGAATGCAAGTGTGTAGAGGAGCTGAGGTGAAAGGGGAGGGCTAAATATAGCCATTTCCTGCAGAACTTATCTGCTTTTGAGGCTGGTTTTCCAAATGGAACTGGTGTCTTCCAAGCCCTCAGTGAGGGTAGGAAGAGAACATGGGCGGGGATAAGAACACCCGTGGGGTGTTGTGGGTGGGTTGTGTTTGTGGTTTTTGTTTTTTCCAGCCAGCTGGTACTCTGAAGTCATGCTTAAATTTAATGAAAGCCCGATGCTAAAATAGGATCTAGGGACAGCCGTTGTGAAATAATTAGGCACCCGTTCAGCCCTTCTTGTCCCTGCCAAAAAAAAGCTACTTGAATTCATTTACATTCTTGGTATTAGAACTCTCAAATGGCATCTTGATACCTGCTCTACTGTGTATAAACAGGTTAAAAACTTGTCCCACTTCACCTGTGCAGCTCTCATGAGCTACAGCAGATTGCAGTGGTGGTATTGAACATGGGTGATTTCTGAGTGCCTCTGTGTATGAGGGTTCATGGGTGTCACGGAGGTGGGTGGCAGGCTGGCCTCAGCCAGGGGTGTGCACGTGGATTAGGGGATGGATTAGTTACTTTAGGACCTGAGGGTAGTCGAGACAGTTTAAGAGCATCTTAGTTACAGAGATATCTGATGCTGTCAAAATCCTCACCTTTTGAGCACTGCTGTAGACAAGTTCTGTGGCCACACGTTGGGGGTATAAGGCTTTTATGTCATGTACATACCTGTACGTATCTGTAAAAATCAGGAATGATGGTGTTTTCCAGCAGTGTTGGAAAGCTGAATTCACATGTCTGTGAAAACTGTTTTGGGATCACAAATTTATAAAATGTAGACTACGAAATGTATGGAGTTCCATGGAAATGCTTTCAAGAAGTTCCTTTTTTTTTCACTATGTTTGCAGCCAAAACATGGTTTCAGAGTAATGCTTTCAAAAGCGTGGAAGTGCAGACCAATAACAGTAAGTGATTGTAGTGCAATAGTTTTCTGTGTTACGTTGGACCATGAGTTTGCACGTGACCCAGTCTCAGGTGATGGCAGTCCCTTCTTAACGTGTGGTCTTCTGGTGCTGTGTGTGCACAGTGCTCACAGGTTCCTATTTCAGAGTGATTTGCATCTGTAGATTGAGGTTGTTCAGAACACACTCCCAAAATTCTCCTCTGGTAAGAAGACCCAGAGAGAACGAACTGCAGTTATAAAGTAGCATTGAAGCACACCTTTGCCATGAACATGAGATGCTGTTTTCTGGAAGGAACATGAGGAGTGTGCCTGTGCTCCTAGTGAAACAAGCACGCTCCTTTATGTGGGAGAAAGCAGCACTGCAGTTCAGAAGTGCTGGTGTTCTTCACTGGCAGTTCAGATGCTCGCCTTCCCCTGGAAGGCCAATCTGCTCCTGAGTAGTCAACATCAGGTGCTGGATCCCAGTCTGCCAGATAGTGTAGATCCCTCTTTAACAGGGCTCTTTTGATGTGCTCTTGCCTTTCATGCAGTACCTCACCTTGTTTGCTGCCCCAGTGCTGGCCGTGCCCGTCACTGCAGCGTGGCAGCAGTGCCCGGTTGTGCCTCGCAGTGTGCTGGGGCCAGGGCTCTTGGACACAGGATTCTGCCAGCTCTGGTGAGAACATGCTTTGCATTCCTTGTGCCTGCAAACTAGTGTGCCACCAGCTCTGAAACACCTAACAAGCCCCCCAGATCAAGGTCACTTATCTCAAGGGATGGAGTTCTGTTTGAATGCAAAGGCATTGTAAGTGCCTAAGCAACTGGGATAATCAGTGTCCTTCAGCTCCACAGTTTCTTCAAGCTTGGGACCTGTTGTAGGTTTACATGAGGTTGGCTCAGCCTAGTTTTGCAAGGCTGTGTAAGGTGATGTGTAAATAAACTGACTTGCTAAGGGGAGAAATGCTTTAAAGGAAATAGTGTAGAGGTCTTAAAGTCACAATTGACATGAATAAATTGGAAGTGATGATCCTAGGTAATTTCTTATTATGCAGTAAATGGTGAATACTGGGTGTAATCAATTGTCAGCAGCTTTAAAATTAAAACCAATAGTTTTTGTGTGGTGCCTTTTTAAGCTATAGACTGACTGTGGTGGGACATTCAGGAGACTTTTTTAAGGTACAGTTGGATCTGTTGGTAGGCCTGTGGGGGACCAGTAAATGCAGTGATTCAGATGCAGTTTTGGGCTTGGGAATTTACCTCTGACTGGGAAGTGTGGGGTAGGGCGCAGAGGAGGGTGGAAGAATGCCCCTTTTACGCTGTGTCCTTACGCTTCTTCCTGAGCATCTGCTCCTGGCCTCTTCTGGAGTCAGGTTAGGCGTGTGTGTTGTTGGTGTGCAGAGGCAGTTCCGTGGTTCTCGCCCCCAGAAGTCCTGTTGTCACTGCATCTCCCCTTCTGAAACGCTCCTGGCAGGGTCAGGCCAAGTCACTGTTCCCTGCCTGTGATGCTACTGGAAAGATGCATCCAGAAGTGTGTGGAGCTTGTTGTAGAGTAGCTCCAGTCTGCTTTAGGGAAAGGAAGGCTCCGGCTTTGTTAAGAGAAGCTTATTAAAGTGAAGACCACCAGTTTGGTGATTGTCCAAGGCTGCCTTTGGAGTCGTTTGTGTAGTCTGAAATGACCAAGATGGAGATAGAAGATGGTGAGGTGGAACACCAAAAGCTGTTATCTGGGCCTTTTTACAGAAGACGTGTTGCTGCAACACTTAACCTTCTGTCCTGAGTGCCTGGAATGTTCCTTCTCAGCATGCTGAAGCCACAGATCATCCTGTTAAATGGAAACTGGTAGGGAGGACTTGTTCCTTGTCTTACAGAGCAGTTGTAGTGAGCTGTGCTCGCTGGAGGTCGGGACTTTCTTGTTCTGACTGCAAACCTTACCTCTGCTAATGAGCTGCAGAAGAGAGGCCAACAAACACCTCTTCTAATTGCAGGTCTGCTGTTTGCCTGGCAAGGATCCTGTGACAGCAGGAGCAGGCTGGCAGCCTTCGCCAGCAGCCTTTGGCTTCGTGGATCGCTTGGAGGCTAGAAGTGGCTTCCCTTTGAAGTCCTGGAAGCTGCTGATCCCTGCTTTCAGGAGTCGGTGTGCCTCAGCAGGCTCCTCCTGGGGTTTCTGGCTCAGTGGTTTGAGGCACTTGGGGCTGTGGTTGCACAAACCTTTTCACCAGCTACTAATGGCAGGCGAGTAAGTAGTCCTGCTTCTCCTTCTCCATGTGCTGTTCTTTTTCCTGTTCTGGCATCTCTGACCATGTGATGCACTGGATAAGGCATTCATTTGGTTAAAACTTAGTCTGCCTTTGCCAGGTTACTTCTAACCTGGGTTAATTCCCAGGTTTTTTTCTTGTGCTGGTGCTAAGGAGGGATTTCTGAGGGTATGAGTGGCTGAGCAGACACACGGGACTGTGAGCTGCCTTGGTGTGTTTGTGGAGGCTGTTGCCTTGCTTGAGTGCACCCTGTGTATTTGGTGTGCCTTGGCCTGGTGAACCTGCTGTGGTCCACTCTCCAGGGAGAGTTCCTGCAGGTTTCCTTGCTGCTGGCTTGCTCTTGGCTATTGCCATGACACCAGGACGTGCTCAGACACACATTTTTGGCAGTCCACATGCCTGCCTGCCCTCCCTTCTCTGCAGGATGGTGACCAGCAGTGGCCAGCCTGTCCCCCAAGCTGCCATGCATGGGGCCAGAGCTGCCTGGGCTGCTCAGCCTGCCAGGGTGGGTGACATCCTACACTGTCAGGTGCTGTGGAATGGGAGGTAGAAGAGATGAGAGCGAAATCTCCCTAGGAACAAATGTAAAATTAAACAAAATGCGTGTTTGTATTAGTCAGCCTAAACCAGACTGTGCTATTTAGGGCTCTCCATTGCAATAAACTTGCCTCTTGTATTTGTGTGGGAGGACTGCAACAATTAAAGTAATTTTAAGGCTGAATCTTAAAAGAGAAAACAAAATGAAAAGATAATGGTTTGGTTTAAGAGAATATTAATTGTATCATATTACATTATAATACTCTTATATTAGAGAAAAGATAGGTGATATGCTGCAGGTTGGTTATTGGTAAAAGCCATGTTCATGCTGCATGTCCATATTGCACATTAAAACTTTTCTTGACCTCATAAGGAGTAATATTTTTTTTATTTTTTAAAAGCTATTAAATTGCAGCCTTTACTGCTGCTGGAGAGTAAACTGCCTGCTGCAGCTGCAGTTGTGGGTAGCAGCCTGCTAAAACATCAACTTTGATGGCATGGGCTGGGTAAATCCCAGGCTGGAGTGATAAACAACACAGAGAATAAAAATTTTCCATTCCCCAGAAGTTGCTGAATAGAACTTAAAGACTAACTGGCGCAAAAGATAAAAAGATATAAAAGTATGTGCACAGGATGATAAATGTGAGTGGAACCAGTGGAAAAAAAAAGAGAAGAAAAGGACTATTCCAGCTGATTTCAGTATCAGGAGGATGATTTGGCAGTGGAGTTTATGGCAGTTAATCTTGTAGTATTACACTGTGTGCTACTCCTTATTTTCTGTTCTCAGAACAAAAATGTGCAACTCGTAGTGCACCAGTCTGAGTGTTAAATTAACTAATTCCTATCTCCTTGGGCATGGAATTAGAATAAGTTGTGCATTTAAAAAAAAGAAGGCTATTTTTAATTTGACTTCTAAATACTGGCTCAAGTTAAATGATAAGAAAGAGCATTTGAGATGTACCCTTAGCACATGAAAAAAGTGCTGATCCTTGTGAATTTAAAAAACACCTACAACAGAATGGAGGGGGTGGGTGCTCTTGGTGGTTGTGATTACAATAGAAAAATAAATATTTGGAAAACGTAGGAAATTCTTCTCTGGACATTCATTCTTACATACTGAGCATTGATCTAAGTAACATTTATTCCACTTGACCTTTATTTTTGGACTGAGTTGCAAAACCTGTCTAGATCGTGGGTCTAAATGCAGCGATGATGATGAAAATTGCCATGCAAGCACCTTTTTGCTCCACCCATTTTCCTTGGGGGTGACTAGGTGTGTATGTGGTGTGGGACCATCTCTGCTTATCTTTTGATTCGAGAGCTGTCCTCCCTGCCAGAGGTAGCACGGGATCTTACTTTGATGTCTCGTTCCCCTCTCAGGCAGAGCCCTTTAGCTCAGTTGGGCAGCGCGTTGTGCCCAGACCAGCTCGCAAACGCCCGTCTGTGAGAGCCGAGGTACATCTTTGTGGTTAGGATGAAGGTGGAATCGTTTGAGTATTGGCTGTCCTCCAATTTCATTGCATAATTTGAACCCGTCTCTGCCCAGAAAGAAACATTCAAGTTATTTCAAGTCACTGGTATAGAAGAAAAAGCTCCACCTAAAAGGCTGCTCAGCAACGTGGGCTGTGTTGCCCCCACCTCAAATCCCCACGTCGTGTGCTGCGAAGGTGTGGCTGGGAGGTGTCTGGTGGCTTCTTTGGTCTGTCCTCCATGTCTGTTCTCATGGATCCTGCCCTTGGCTTTTGCTGTTGAGCCTGTGCACTTCTTAAATTCTTGAACGACTCCTTGGCATGGCTTTTGCTCTCTCACATTAGTTGGTTGCCAGTTGGGCCTTTACAAATGTGCCAGAAATGCCACGTAGACATTTCTGTGTGTGTTTGTGGACCTGGCATGTTTGCATCAGCCTCCAGTAGAGAATAATCTGAGTAACATGTCCCAGCTTGCCTAAACAATTGGGTGTTTTTTCTGTCTTTGTGTAGGTATTTTACACATTTGTAAGACTCATGTCATACCTCTAAAGCAAACCTGGGCATGGTTGTTCTGCAAAACTTGTTCTAAAATCTAAACCTATTTATTCCCTTCCCTCCATACTGCTTCCTTTATGACACAAGTAATATTTTGAAGAATGAGTGAATCAATATGACTGTTCCTAAATTATGGAAATAAAAAGCTAAGCACCATCAGAAGTCTGAAAGAAATATGGTATTTCCAGGCTTGATGCAAAAGTGGCATGTTTTAATGACTTTGACTTTTTTTGGAAAAGTCTTTGACTTCAACTTTTTGGTTGGGATTTGATCCTGGACATTGTTAGACATTCAAAGAAAATATGTATTGGACTTCCGTGTGGAACAGTGTCCAGGATTTTGGGGGAACTTTGTCTTGTTTCTCCATTAGGAAAGCCAAAATGCCATGCAGTGAGGAGCCACAGCAACAAACTGGGTTTTGAAGCTCGATTTTCTTACACAGTTCCTGGGATCTCTGGTGACAAATTGGTGTTCCTGAGGCTTCAATGCAGTTTTTATGCCTTCTGTAACAAAGGATCTGTGAGGAGTAAAACCTAATTTATTTCCAGTCTGGAGATTTGTAAAACTTTGACATGCATCCCAATTATAATTATGTTGGTTTAGTTCCCAAAGTGGACGCTCTTTATTCTAAAAGAGGCCCTCCTGTGTGCAACCAGGAGTATTGAAGACCCTGAAGTGTTAGTGTTTGAATGGTTTTGGCTTAGCTTTAAAATAAATATCTACTGTATATGGAGCTCTGGGGAGTGGACTAAAGCAAATGGAAAAGGTGAATTAATGGGAAGTTGTTCCGCAAGGCTGGGTCCATAGAGCCACAGCACAGCAACACAGCGGCAGATGGAGGCAGAAGAAAGGCATTTCAGAGCTTGCTTGTGTTTTGAGTCTGATGTGAAGTAGGTGCAATTCAGAGGCTGCTGTTCCTCTGCATGGGGTTCTGTTGTCATTGTTCTTGCTCTGCAGCATCTGTGGCTGGAGCAAATTTCCTGTGAGTGCCTGCACTGCTTCTGCAAGGAATAGTGAGGACTGTTCCTGGCAGCTTTGGAAAGACTGCAGTGTTTGTCTCCTGGTACTTGATGGTTCTTTTGAGACCTGGGTGAAAACATCAACAGGTTCCCTTCTTGAAGACAGAGATTCACAGTTTTTCCTGTCTGTGATGGAAACCTGGAAAGAGGAGCATGTGCGCTTCTTCAGGCCTGTGTGTGCCACAGACTGAGCAAAACAAATTGGCAAACCCTTGTTTTTCTGGGGAGGGAAGGAGCCTCACTCATAGCTTTTGGCTGCCTCCTGGTAGGAATTCATGTGCTTGTGAACTGAAAGTGGCCCTGGCACTGGGGTTGCAGGGTTTACGGGCTGAAGAGCCCCTGTGCTGCAAGTGAAGGTGGTCTCTGCTGTTGGGTCTCCTAAAGGAGAGTTCTGGAGAACCAAGAGAGTGTTTGGCCCCCATTACAAGTAACTGGGGGGTTGGTGTTATTGAGGGATGCTCGGGGATGCTTTGTGGGACTCAGGCGTCACTGTCAGAAGAGGGAGTGGCCAAGGGCCAGGCATGTGGCAGAGTGTCTCTAACAGAGTATGTTATTGCTTGTCAGCTGGTAATTGGTGCTGTTCGCCTCTGCACACACTTTGTGTTCTGGGAATATGGATAAAACAGTGGGAAACATGTCAGTGAGGTCTTGGGTGGGCTGCCTTGTTCTGGTGACCACAGCTCACTGGTTGCTGTGGTGCCCTGGCATTGTGGTAAGGTCCTTGCTGGCAAGTCAGGAGAAATGTGGCAGCAAAGGATTGCTATGTTTGGCTTGGGATGGCCTTGCCTGAGAAGTTCTCAGTAGCACATGTGATGTCTCACAGGGTGGGGACTGTGGTTTTTAGCAGCTTTTCCTTGGTAGGAAGCACGAGGGCTCTGCTCCTGGGGTGGAGAGGCTGGAGACCACAGTCCTTTGCTGGGCTGTGCTGGCCAGGACCCTCCTCAGGGGGGTCTTTGGGGTCCCCCAGAGGAGTATGGCTCAGGCAGCAGAAAGTGAGTGTGTGTAGAAAAGGTTCTTTCTGAAACGCTGGCCAGTGTGAACATGAAGGGAATTGAACCCACACCAAAGTCACAAACAGCAGTGACCCACAGGCTGTAAATGAAGTCTCTTAGGGGTTGGTGTGCCAGCAGTGGGAAAGAATACCAAATGTGGGGTTTTTTTCCTCAAAGTTCTGAAATATTCTTCCAAAAATCTTAGGGCTTTTTTGACATGATTGATCTTGTTTCAGTCCCACAGGTGTGTTTGGTTATATGTGAATGAGGGATTCTTCTGAACCTGAGCTCATAATGGCATATTAATTAAAAAATGAATGTTGGACAAGCCAAAAACACTTGCATGTCACAATTGTTTGAAAGATGTCTGTAAGTGTGTTAGCTGACTGCTTTGTGCAGCTTGCAGGTTTTACCCAAATTGTACTTAGGACCACAGCTGAAGGAAGAAAGTGCTTGATGTGTTACCTTCTTTGTGGGAGATAATTATGGGTCAAGAGGCCACAGCAGGTACTGTATCAAGAAGCAAACCAAGGCTAAAGGAAATAGGCTTGTATGGCCAGTACGAGTTAGAGCTGAGCACAAAGGTGGCTTTTCTGGTGCTATATTTGGTCAGTTTCCTGAGACACCAAGGAAATATTTGAGCATCTGATCTTAAAGGGAGATTCTGTTGATTCTCTGATCTTGAAAGGCCACTTTCTTACAAAACAAACAAACAAAAAGCCCACAGAGAACATGTCTTCTCTGTTAAAGTGATTTAAAATGTTTAAATACAGTAAAGGAACATAGTAAATATTTTTCATGTAGAACATGCAAAAAAATAACGTGATTTTATTCTGAATTAAGAACTAGCAAGCTAAAACTTAGACCTTTTTGGAAAGATTTGAAGCAATGAGATTTGCATTGCTTAGATGACCCTGCCCTGAAGGTCCTGCAGAAACAGGCGTCACCTTCGGGGTTGTGCGTCTGGAGTATGAAAGTTAAAGTTAAAATTACTTTAAATGGCTGAACTGTTTTGGGTTTAATTTAATTTGTGTTTTTTGTTTACTTGTTTTTCATAAAAACCCACAGTAAATGCTAAATAAAGTTGGTTAAATGCTCAGCCCAGCTGCATCATGAGGAGGGTTTAAAGGTGACTGAACACTCCCTCCCA
This sequence comes from Coloeus monedula, assembly GCF_965178545.1. NCBI lineage: Eukaryota > Metazoa > Chordata > Aves > Passeriformes > Corvidae > Coloeus > Coloeus monedula. Next base: position 40,106,444 of record NC_138787.1, on the reverse strand, counting down.
GTCTAACATGTCAGAGATTTGTAGAGTGTTTCAGATCTTCCACGCTGTCACAGTAGTGTGTGGGCTGGTGGGGGCCGTGCACTGGGACTCCCAAAAGCAGCAAAGCTGATCCCTGAGCTGAGAAGCAGGGTGGTCTTGTCTCCCCCTGCCCAGGTCACCCAGACAAGCTCACCTGGCTGGCTTAGTCCAGGGCAGTTCAGGAGCTGCAGGTCCTGTGTCCTTGGGCTAGTAATTGGGCCTTAGTGGCAAAAGGTGTTGATAATTTTTCTTGCATGATTAGCACAGTCAGGTTGCTGTAAGCCTGTTTTCCAATTAAAAATAAACTTTAAAGTATTGTATTTGTAAGAGTGAATAATCAAAACAAATGTATCCTTTTCCATAAGAAATGGGGACCTGAGTTCCTGGGTGTTGGAGTAGAGGGATGGAGAGGGAAATGGTCTTTAAAGCCTCTATTTAGTTAGTATTAATTTGTGTTCAACAGCAATTAAACCTTTCTTAGAAAAGAACAAAAATAAGTACAAAGTCAGATCTAAAATTGGTTATTTAAATTGTACTCAACTTCCTAACTTAAATCACCTTGATCAACTTGGAAGCATTTAAATACACACCAAAACCTGAAATGAATATTCTACCTGAACAAATGTAAAATGCTGTTTTAAAAATTTCAGAAAACCAGGTAAAATTCCAAATGTGTGGGTTGTGTTGTTTGTTTGTTAGTTTGTTTTTGTTTGTTTAAAACCTTTAATTTTGAGTCATTATGCTCACACAATTACTCAGTTGGGTTTATTTTGCATTTCTGTAGCTATTTTTTTTCCTGGTAGTAGTCTGAAGAAACTTCTATCCCAAGTACATCCCAGCTCAAGTGGAGCAAAATCCTCCATATAGTGCTGGAGTCGGTCAGTGTGGTGTTCCTTGCTGGGAGCAGCTTGTGCAGCCTGGCTGGATTTTCAGGTGGCCAGGGATTGCTTTCTCCCAGGGAGCCGTGCAGACCTGCAGAGAGCTCTGGCTTGTCCAGCCCTCCCTAGAATTGCTGGTTTGGCAACTCTGCCCCTGGGAAGTTTACCGCAGAATTATTTTGAAGCTGTTTGATTTCTTTGCAGCCCTGCTGTGGGAACTCAGTGTTTTTGGGTTTGCTTGTTCTGCCTGCTCTGAGCTTGTGCTGCTGGTACCTCTGTCATGGTGCAGTGACATCTCAGGCCTTTGCATGGTTGACAACAGAGCTGTTCAAACATCTCCTGCCCTATCCTCCTCACCTGGAGGTAGGGGCACTGAGGCTGTGTTGGTATGGTCAAATACAGACCATGGAGCAGAGCCTTTGCTTGGAATTCGTGTTCCCAGCAGTTTGCAGATGAGACCTGCCTTGTGCTCCAGGCTTACCTGTGGTGCCAAAGGAGCCTGTCTGCCTCTGGTTGTGTGGAGGTGGGACAGTGGCAGGACTCCAGAGCAAGGGAGCAGAGTGCTGCAGGGACATGTGGGGTTTGTTGCTGCTGGAGGAGCTAATGTACAATTGCAGGTCCAAAAACAGGTGTCCCTCTGAGCAGCTGCGGGTGAGGAGTCATCTCTTAGCAGAGTTCTTGGCTAATGCTCAGTTGTTAGTAGTAGGGTTTCTTGCAGCAGTATGTTTGTATCAGTAGGTCAGTGTTAACTGGTGTCCAGCAACCCTTGTCTTCCCCAAATGATCACTTTGAGGCACTTGGAGTGAGTGGAAATGATCTTGGTGTTAAGAAGGGGAACAGAAAAAGAGAAGAAATCAAAGAGCTTTTCTTGGTTAAAGTAGTTTTGCCATGTAACTTGTGTAGGTAGCTACACTTTGGTTTCCTGCACAGTCCATGAAATGGATATTGGGAGAATGCTGCTGCACTGCTCTTTGAATCCAGGGAAATCCTAGGCAGAGCAGATTTTGTTTGACTGCATAAATATCTCTTCATGAGAAACTAACCCGACCAACAAACAGCTCACTGGTTTTAACTTGAATCTCTGCTAGCCCAGATTGTGATTATCCTTGCTCTGGGAAGCCATGAGGAATGTTAGATGATCTGTCCTGAAAATGGTGGGAGGGACACACGGGAAGTCCTTGCTGCCAGACCACAGTGGGACAGTTCAGCCCAAAGCTCTGGTACAAAGAAACTCAGTCTTGTCCATGTTTGTGGTGTATGTTCCCAGACAAAGGGCTGTGCAGATCAGTAGGGGTGACTTCTGTTTATACTAGCTCATACGGTCAAGTGAGTTCATATTATTCAGTCAGTTCTGGGGGTTTTGGAGATGATTTAGTAATTCCTGTTTTTTTCAGCCAACTGACAGAAAAATAATGTATTAAAAGCATTGATAATTCATTTATTCAGCTTAGATCTGCTTGTTTGCTGGCAGTGTTCAGCTTCCTTTGGAGTATCTGGCTGCTGCAGGGTAGGCTGGGGACCCACGGAGACAGGGGCTGGGCGGGCCAAGTGTCACTGCTGCTGACTACCATTGCTGTGAGTTAATCCTGCTTTTCAGAGGGGAAATGGCTAATACGTGAGTAGGTGCCTTGTGAACAAGCAACAGCTGGGTGCAAAGCAAAAATCTGCTAAAACATGACTAATTTTTGAGTGTTGCATAGAGTTTTTGTCTGTATTCAGCAGCAAATTACCATTTGAGCTTATGCTGCTGTTGCTTCGCTGGAGCTGGCATGAGCTGTGTGTTTGAATTGATGGTCATTGCTATGAGACTGTCAAAGCATTGGTACAATGTGGGGGTTGGCTCCCTGTTCTTCCACTTGCAACATGGCTGATTCCGTTCACCGAGAACTCTTTTAATTGGGCTCCACTCTGTGTTATGTTAAAACTCTGATGCTAGACACAGAAACCTGTGACACTTGTTTTGTTTGTTCCTGAAAACATACACTTCATTCTGCTTTGGCCATTCAGATTGGTTTTATGTGATTGTCAGCCGAAAATAATACTCCAATTGGCAGCAGCATGGCAGCTTCCTGCAGCCCGGGATCAGCAGGGGGGTAACTCATCCAGGGGGGCTGGGAAATGAAAATTCCTGCTCTGAGAGCATTTGTTGCTTAGCAAGAAGCATCGTGGCCTTGGGAAGGGCTGGCCCAGCACCCGGGCTGGCCTTGGCAGGCAGCTCCACGTGCTGGGTGGTGGGTGCTCTGGGACAGCGGAGCCGGGCCATTCTGGAGAACGTCTCGGCCACCATGGCCTGGCCCTGCTGTCCCTGAGTGCCCAGCTGTGCTGGCAGCTGGGCTGGAGGCCAGCTGTGGGTGAGGCTGGGAGCGCCGGGCGCTGGGGCAGAGGCGGCACACGCGGAGGAGAGGAGAGCTTTGGTGGTGAGCCTGGAGTGTGTAACTGCAGTGGGATGGCTGGTTAGAAAATAACCAGTAGTCATGACTTCTGTTAATTAACTACTAAGAGTTAAATAAATGTTGTTGGAAAAACTGGTCTGTGTTTATTTGGCACGTCTCTCTCCAGCCGAGGCTGGTGCTAGTTGGTACATGCTCCACTGCTGAGCCTGTCTGCAGCGTGGTTTTATGTTTTCCATCTGTATTGATTTTCATGATTCATTGACCATGATCTAAGCAAAAAGCACACTTAAATGACACTGGAGACAGCTGTCTGTTAAAGTGGGACCTTTATGTAGTCTGAAATGGCGCCAGGTTTTTCTTCCATTACTTTATCAAGTAACACACACCAGTAATATTCTTTGTTTAATTTCCTTTTCTAGGTCACTGGTATGTCACCTCTCTTTTGTGTAAGGAGAAGATGGTAAATTCTTACTCTAAACTTTCCTATCGGTTTTGCTTCTGTTATTTTTCTGATAATCATTTGAGGTTATTCTGAAATGGAAGGGGCCTTATATTGTATTTGGGAGTCTCTCCAAAGGACTCAGTTCTTCTTTCTCCTCCCTGTGGAGCTGATTTGGAAGGTACATGTGGGAAGTTTGGATAAAAGCAGAAACATACAAAGCTTGGGAAGCTGATGTGTAGCTTTTTCCAGTTATAATCTGTCTCTCTTTGTATGGCAAGCTGAAGTTCCAGATGTTGTTTTGGCTTGGAGATAATGGATAGGGGAAAAATAAGCATTCTTAATGTTAACAGAGTCAGCCTGTCTGGATCTGAGCTGACAGGAAAAGGGAGAGATAAAACCTTCATTAATGGTGTATGCACTGCTGAAGAGCCAGGGCGGCTGTCCCTGGAAAGCAGTCCCAGATTGGCAGTGCCCAGTGCCAGCTGTGGGAGCCGACAGCTGCCGGGCTGGGGCCACACCGTGACACGATCGTTGACTTCTGCGGGGGGCAGAGGGCTTGGTTCAGGTGTGCAACCCCCCTCTTCCTGTTAAAAGTTAATTCTTACCCTCCCTTGCTTCATGCCCCCAACACCCCTCTTGGTGCCCTGCTTGCCCTTAGCAACTGCCTGTGGGGGATGCAGAGCTGAGGTGAAGGGCTGTCGGTCAAACATGCTTTTGGGGTCAGGTGGCTCTATGGCTCTTAGCCACACTGGGCCTCTGTCTTGGAGCACCAATGGATTTTTTGAAGCTTGTCCTCACCAGGAGCTCCATTTATTGTGAGTTGCAGCGTGGTTTGGGCATGCGTGTGCTGGATTTCTTCTGGAGGAGACTAAGCTGCAAGCTCTGTTCCTGTTGTATAGCAAATGTGCACCGTCCTGAAATGTGGGCGTCAAGTTCTCAGCCTCTTCTGGGCAGCTTGGAGCCATATGTGGTAGCACCTTCCAGTGAGGGGAACCAAGCTCAATCCACTCTGAAGTAAGAGTGCTGAAATGCATGTTAGGAGTACATGTGGTGGCCAGAAAAGGGATTTCCTGGATTAGTCCATAGGTTATATGTATAACAGTCTGTCCATTTTCTGTGTTATATTAAATACATAAATATACTGTGTCCTGTGTCTCTCTCATACCTGTTCCTCCTGTCAGGCTTATTTCTAAAATGTACGAGCAGATTATTTTTAATTAATCGCTGCAATTCTGTGACTTCCTCCTTAATCTTTCCTTTTTTTCCTTTTTCATTGTTGAGTCTAGGAAGTAGCAGTTTCCGGCCAATGGCCTGTCCCCACGCCTGTCTTCCCCCCCGTGGCATAGAGTCCTTCAGGGCTTTCTGGCCTCGGAGAGCAGTTCTGGTGAGGATGCTCAGTTCACTTCCCTTACTACTGTAAAGCTGAAAGGGAGAATAGTGCTGACACTGGCTCATCTGAGGGACAGAGGAGCTGAGCTGCTGCAATCCTTCTGCTACCTGAAGTCTTGGCTGTTTGCTGCTTAGAATTGGGATAAACTTGTCCTCATCAGCTTGTGTAAGTTATTGGAACGAGGGTCTGGGTGGGTGGGAGGGAGGGGAGCTGCCTTGTGTTGGTGTAGCAGAATAAGGGATCCTTGGAGCGTGTACAGTATTGGCCAGCTGGAACGTGCGTGTCAGCATAGGCCAGGATTGGAATGGTTTAACCCTTTTTGGCCTTGTTTTTGCCTCAGAAGTGGGAGTACGTGCCTGGAGCTGGCTGGCTGACCACCTGTGATCGTGTATGCATTGCCTGATGCTCCAGAAAAACTGTCCTTAGAAATCCCATTGGACTGGGCTGTGCAAGACACGTCAGAATAAAGGGCCTGTTGCATGTTTGGTGGAGGAAGATGCAGAAGGGGAATCTGGGTGTGGGAGACTGCTGCTGCCTACCTTTGTGCTGCTCACATTCCTCACTCAGGCCCGCAGGCAGCAGTGGGGTGTCTTGCTCATGTGGTTCATGACTCAAGCCAAGCCCAGATGTTTTCATGCCCGGTCTGGCCTATTTTCTGAGAATAAGCTTGGATGCCTCAGTCCATTTTATTGTGGTTTTCTTAGTGTCTAGTCCACCTGAAGTTAACATGATTTCTGGCCTAATTGCATGCTCACAGGCAGACATGGCAGCTTCTGCTTTCTCTCTGCAGCTGTGCTCCTGCTAACTTCAGAGGACTCACAATTAGAGCCATGCTGGTGAGAACCTGGGGTAGGGTTTTGATGCTGCTTTTTTTTTTTGAGTGGAAAGTTTTAGAGCATGAAACCCAGAAGAGTCTGTCTTATGGCCGGGAGATGAGTGAAAATGCTGAAGGTTTCTGTGAGGTCAGATGTGGCCCTGTTGACCAACCTGGCTTTCCATTTCTATGGAGCAGTGAGTGGTAGGGACATGGAAACTTTTTTGTACTGACTGTTGAACCTTTCCTTTAGCATTATCTGGCTGACAGGTTGATGACAGTTACTATCCAGAGTATCCAAACTTTATTTCCTCATGCCTTTGACAGTGCTTTAGTGCTTTTTGACCCTTTGTAGGAACAGTTTGTATAGCAGGTTATTTGTGGGAAGTAAATGCACTCCTTTAACTTGAGTTTTCCTCTGAGGAAAATGGCTTGATGCTGTTGGAAAAAGAGTGGAATGGTCACCTGCTCTGTGTGAACAAGTGCTGCCTTGTGTCCTATTCAGAATGATCTCTTGCTCCATCACAGCCCATGAATGAGGAGGGCTGTTGGCCCAAAGCATATTTGTGTGCTTCCTGTGTTCAGGAGCAGTTGGTGAAGGTTATCTTTGACTCACTGTCCTCAGTGTGTTACATTCACAGTCATGGCTGGGTCCTCTATGCGGAGATGTTGGACCTTGGAAATAGCCAGTGGATATATGTCGTAAGCTCGCTGGAATCATGTGTGTGGCCTTGTTCCCAACTGGGGATAGGTGTGTTGCTCTTGAGCAGTCTGTTCAGAGCTCCAAAGCCAGACTGGTCCCAAAAGAGAGCTTTAGCTTTCATTGTGCTTCACATCTGCAGCTGAGTGTATGTGAGGTCAGCCTTGGGAATTTAGCTGCTAAATAGGGATGAGACTGGCTGCTTTTGGCTTCTGCAGCAGCAATTAAACCAAAAGTCTGTGGAATGGTTTTCTGAAGATCTGCAAGTACAGTTGGGTTTGGCAAGGCCACGTGAGATGCATGAGTTTGACAGCATACAGCTAAATAGGTGGAAAGGGAATACTTGAAACAGGTCTGGAAAGAAGTGTCAGAATTGTGTATAATTGGGATGAATTTGGTGTTAGGAGAGGTGACAAGGTGCCTGATGATGGGACTGAGGGGTGCATAGCAGGCAGTGATGGACATCAGCTAGGACTGTGATGGGGAGCTCCCATACCAGGAGGGACACAAGGGTTTGCCTGATAGACACAGCTGTAGCAGCAACTGAGGAATGCCAGGACAAAGTGATCTGTAAAGGTCTCGAGCTGTTTTAGCACACAGGCTTGAATGTTAGATGGATCAGTGTCACTGGTGAGACTGCCACAGGTAAGATATGAGAGGAACAGACACCTGTGGTGGAGGCTGTGGTACCTTGTGAAGCCTAAGGTGAGAAAGGGGGTCGGCTTGCAGGATGCTTTGAGGGAGCTGGAGCACAGAAAAGAGGGGATCATGGTGGAGGGAGAGAACAGGGTAAAGCTGTGGTGTGAGGTTAGCACTGAGGTTAATGTTGCTGATGTGGGAAGAACAGAAATACCACTGAATAGTTCAAGGATGGAGAAAAGCCTCAACTGATCTTCACCTTACTATTTTCTTGAAGTCAGCTTTGGGTTGTGTTCCCCTTAACAACGAGTGCCCCTCAGTGTTGTTTCTGTATTTCATGAGGCTCTGTATATCCCTGCTCCTGAGTGTCCCATTTGCACAGTGCTAGTGGGAGATGGGAGGCTGTGGAGTACCAGGCCTTAATAGGACCTGGTTTGTTTGTATCTTGGGTTTAAGAACAGAATAACGTGTCTCTGGCCTGTCCAAACAGGCAAGACCAAACTGTAGAGCAGTACTGCTAAAATTCTGGGGTGGTTTAGTATAATATCTGAAGATTTGACTTTCTCATGCAGCAGGGTGTTTCCTTCTTCTTGGGACTGCTAATTGCATTCAGTTTTCTGGACTCCAGAGTAATAGCTAATGAAATGCTCTGCTGAGAGGAAATACTGTTTCATGACTCGTGCTTATGGAGTGTCAGGAACTTCTGTTCTCAGTCCGATTGCTCTGTAAATGTTGGTTGATTTTCTTAGGCTGGCTGAGGCTAGGAGCAGTTAAGCTGTAAGTGGGGTGCAGAATGAACACCTGACTTTTCTATGTCCCTTAACCTTTCCGACTTTGTAGCAGCCCATCACTCCTGAAGAATGCCGCTCTAATCCCAGTGTAATCCCTGAGCAGTGAGCCAGAGGTGTGAAGCCAGGCTATCCTATCTCTCCTTGGTACCCCTGCCATGGTACTGTGTTCCTCTGCGCCTCTCCTGCTCCTGTCCTCCTCAGGTTTATAGATTTATATATGTACACAAATACAAATACAGATATTTATAGTATTTCCAGCTTTGATGGTTTTATTTTAACTAGTGGCTGCGTTTGCTGTGTCATGCTGCTGTTGTATTATTCTGCCAATGCAATGAAATTGATAAAAAAACCAAGTTTTGGCTGATTTTTATCAAAATACCCCAAACTGCACTCAGGGCAGGGTGCTTGGGTTAAAGGACAGAAGTAGAATATTCTTGTGGTGATGACTCTGTGAAAATAACTCTGGAGGTTCAGATTTACCCAGGGTAAATCTGCAAAATCTCGCTGGGATTATTGATGTGCAAATGAGGGTCCTCACTGGAGTGAAATATCAACACAACTGAGGGGTCACCTGGAGAGGAAGCTTCCAGCAGCGTCTTCACCTCACTCAGAGTTTGGCTCTGAGTGATCTGGCCTGATATCATCAGGGACCGTGAATAAAAAGCATTTGCACCTCTCTAGGTCCCTGCATGTGTGAAAACACACTGAGACAGTAGGGAGACGATGTCATTGTTACCTTGCAGCAGGGCTTGCCCCAGTGAGAGATGGTCTCTAAAAGCTGTGCACATTATCAGACCCAGGCTTCTCTGCAAGCCAGAATAAAGAAATGAGTACTTAAAATTTGTGTAAAGAAAAACAGGGAAAATCAGGAAAAAACCCCAAACAGCTTTTTAAAGGAAAAATTAGGATTTTTGTTGGTGACAGCCAAGCCAAAGATTTGTTTTCGAAAAAGTTTGTTTTGGTTGGCTGGAGTGTTCTGCAGAAACTCCGAACAGGCAAGCTGTGTAATATTTAACTAGTTACTAAAAAGCATTCGAAAATGATTAGCAGTCAGTGATCTCATTTAGACTGTGAGTTCAACTGTCTCGGTTTCTCGTTGAGATTATAATGCAGCTCTCCGGCAGAGTGATGTTTGTTTGGAGAGCAGGGGGTGATGCAGGCCCGGTGGGTTCCCGGGGGCTGGCACTGTGTTTAGCAGGGGGTGATGCAGGCTCTGTGGGTTCCTTGGGGCTGGCACTGTGTTTAGGAGGGGTGATGCAGGCTCTGTGGGTTCCCTGGGGCTGGCACTGTGTTTAGGAGGGGCGATGCAGGCTCTGTGGGTTCCCTGGGGCTGGCACTGTGTTTAGGAGGGGCGATGCAGGCTCTGTGGGTTCCCTGGGGCTGGCACTGTGTTTAGGAGGGGTGATGCAGGCTCTGTGGGTTCCTTGGGGCTGGCACTGTGTTTAGCAGGGGCGATGCAGGCTCTGTGGGTCCCCAGGGGCTGGCCCTGTGTTTCACTGCGGGCTGGGGGCTGCTGGGGCAGGAGCTGCTCGGGCCGTGACCGTGCGCTGGGGCTGCGCCTGGATGGGCTCTGCGGTGCCCTGCGCTGGTCGCCAGGGGCTGCAGAACCAAATCCCGGTGACACTGACTGGTGCCGTGCCAGACTGTGCCCTTGCTGTGCACATGGGAGTGGGGCTGAGTGTTTGTGCCCATCCTCCTTGTTCTCCCCCTGTCAGGACAGACCCGGATACAAGAGAAGCAGTGTGTGATGGGCAATCCTGAAATGCCTGCAAGTTTTGTGTTTCTCCCTGAGCTCCTTCATCACACACTGCACAGATAACATCTGGAATAAACGCAGTAGTGCTGGTTGGAGGAAAGCAGGCCAAGGCTTGGAGAGGTAGGCTTTGAGTAAGTTAAAAGTAAGTCACTGTTACTGTGTGCATTTTGGGTTTGTGTGGTTATTTTAATCTTTTTTTCCTAAACTATTCAGAAACAGCTTTTACAGGCAATTCCTGATAATCTCTCAGGTGAAAATATTTGTGTTTTGGGACTTACTCATAGCTGCTGGATAAATCCAGGTGTTCTGTTTGGATAGAGTTTGTATCTTCATTGGCAGTTCTGTGTTGAGATGTGAGAGTCTACTGTCTTTGGAGAGAGAACCATTCCAGGGGAAAAGTGCCATGTCTGGCAGCAGGATGTGCAGGGGTGCTTTGCTTGCCTCCTAAGCCCCAGGTCTCAGCACAGATGAAGTCACCAGATGTTGATGGGGATTTTCCTCACTTTGTGGGCGTCTAGAATGGCCTTGGCAGAGTGGTATTCAAGGTTGTCTATAGTTATGACTTGTGTCTGGCAGGGAAAGTGTCTAAGGAGCTTTGCAGCTGTGCAGTGGAGTATTTTTCCTGGTAGTTACAGAATGCAGTGTTCCCCTCTGGTAGGAGCTGTCTGTGTGCCATGTAAGAATACCTGTACAGCAAGGAAATGTGTAGCATAATAAAATAACACCTTTGTTTATATGTGAGATACGTGAGAAGCCACAGTAATTCATGTGTAAGTGTCTTGAGCAGATACCTGTGGAGTGCCTCGGGCACGTTCCTGTAAGGTGAAACCTGAACCCGAGCATTCCCTTGAGTGGCTCATGGACCTGCAAACCCCTACGTGTTCATTGTGTGCTGCTTCTCTGCACATGTGGAATTGCACACTTCACTTTCCAGGTGCTCCCAGCAGTGGCATGGTCAGTGAACCAGAGATAGTGACGTTGTGAATGAGGGCTTTTTAAGGGATGTTGCTGTATGCAGGCTCTGCAGGGGAAAGCTGTTCCATGGGGCAATGCCAATCCTTGATAGTTGCATTCTGGTGAATTTATTTACCCCACAAGGCAACAAATGATATGGAAAGATACACGTGCGGCTTCAAAGGTACTGGGAAGTTGCAGATCAATATAAAAGTATCTGTGCTTGCTTCATTGTTTGAGTAAGCCATCTGTCAGTGGGTTGCCTAAGACCCCTGTACTGATGCAATATCTCCGCACAGCCTGAGCTTCCACCATGGGGCAAGAGCCTTCTGTGTTCTGTCTCCTGCAGCCACAGGGTGGTTCTGCTGCCCACATGGAAACACTGAATGGTTTGTGTTGGAAAAGCCCTCTAAGATCATGAAGTCAAACCATTCTTCCAGCACTGCCAAGGCCACCACTAATCCAATGTGCCACATCCACACAGCTTTTAAATCCCTCCAGGGATGGGGACTCCACCACTGCCCTGGACAGTGCCAGGCAGCCTGTGCCAAGGCTGGACAACCCTTTCCATGAAAGAATTTTCCCCAGTATCCAACCTGAGCCTCCCCTGGCACATCTTGATGCCATTTCCTCTTGTCCTGTCCCTGTTCCCTGGGAGCAGATCCCAATGCTCCCTGGCTACCCCCTCCTGTCAGGGAGTTGTGCAGAGCTAGAAGGTCCCCCCTGAGCCTCCTTTTCTCCATGCTGGATTCCCCCAGCTCCCTCAGCCACTCTTGGTGCTCCAGTTCCTTCCCCAGCTCTGGTCCCTTCCCTGGACACACTCCAGCCTCTCAGTGTCTTTCTCATTGAGCGGGTCCCAGAACTGCCTCCAGGATTGCAGGTGCCTCAGCAGAGCCAGTACAGGGGATGGGCACTGCTCTGGTCCTGCTGGTCACACTATGGCTGATACAAGCCAGGTGCCCTTGGCCTTGCCCACCTGAGCACACCTTGGCTCATGTTCAGCTGCTTTCACCAGCACTCCCAGGGCCTTTCCCAGGTTTCCAGCTGCTCTGGCCCAGCATGGAGCACTGCCTGGGGTGACCCCAGTTTGGGACTCAGCACTCTGTCTGGTTGAATAGACCATTGGCTCCAGCCCATATACAAGTTCAGAAGTCCCCCTGCTCCCCAGTTGCCCTGCATGGGGAAGCTGTCTAATTACTTTTGGTGTTTTCTGTGCTACTTGTGCATGCTGGGCCTTCAGCTGGTCTGCTTGTTCCCCAGGGGTTGCATGAGAGCCCCTGCCCTCCCCTCTGTTAAAGGAGAGGCTGTGTGTGATTGTGCCTTCCCCACACTGCTCAGGAAGGGGTTGATGCTGCTTCTGGCTCACTCCTTTGTCTAGTAAAGGCTTTTTTCTTTCTGGGATAAGTGGTTGTGTTGTCCTGTGTTGTCATGTGTCTGTTCCCCCCACTCTGTCACTGTGAGCCTCTTGTCCCATGCCAGGCCATTCCTGCAGTTGGTGTGTCAGCTGGAGCTGTGGGCTCCAGCACGGGCGGCACATGGACCCGTACTTGTATGTGCCAGGAGGGAGAGCGAGCAGGGGTTTATTTTTATATGTGACGCTCGTGCTTTGCTACCTCTTCCTTATAAGAACCCAGGGGTTGGCGCTTTGTGAACCTGTCAGAGTTACTGACCAGGAGAAATGTCCAGGACACTTTACACTGTGTAGTTGCCTTCCGTGTGGTGGTTTTATTCTTAGTCAGCAGTGCTGTGATTTTGCTTTGTATGCAAGGACAGAAGAGCCAGTATCCCATCCTTCGCTCTCTCCGTGTTTGCAGTCACTTGAATCTGAGACATTTGGTCTTTCTGGGTGGCACTTTGGCACATTTTTGGCGCTGTGATATGTGGATGTGTGCCTTGTGCATTTGCAGGTGGGTACCAAATGGAGTTGGTGGCTGACTTCCATCTTCTGAATTCTGGCAACCAAGTTTAGATCATAAGAAAGGACTGCCCAAGGTTGTTGCTCTCCGATGAAAGGAATGCCTTTGTGGGGTTGCATCGCCTTTGTGTGAGCTTCAATTAAAGAGCAAGCTGTGAATTACTGCTTTTAAATGCACATTTCTCCTTCTGAAGACACAGCTGTTGATGAATTCAGCTTGTGTGTGGCTGTTGTGGATAGCACAACTGTGATCCAGTATTATGGATGTTTTCTTTTGATAGGAATCTGGTGAGGTACATGCAAAATATGTACAGCCCTTGGGCTCTTGGCAGGGGGCCACTGGGACTGTCAGTGATATCTGGGTGCTTCTGATCTCATCCGGAAAGTCTGAGCTGCTCTCATGGTTCGTGTTCCCATGTCTGTGTCATATGGAGATGAAATGCAACCTGAAGGTTCTGCACTAATGGGCTCACTCTGGTGCGGTCTGTGCTCAGTGGTGGCACTGGGGACTAAGGGCCATTTCCCAACAGCCGGTGCCTGTGGGGGTCCTTGTGGTGTTTCGGGTTGTCTGAACTGGTTCTTCTCTCCCCTGTGGCTTTTTGCTGCTGCTGTCCCGACAGTCCCAGTACAGAACTTCACCCCACATTGCTGTGAGACCATACAGGAGCAATTTGGCAGGACACAGACAGTTTTCTTAGGAAGAAAAGAGAGAGCAACATTAGCTGTGAAAGTGGAACAGGCATTGGGGTTTCAGGGTGGATTTTGCAGTCTTGGGACTTTATGACTACAAACCATAAGGATTCTATCGACTCTGTTGCCTAAGCCAGTTGTGTGTCTGTGCTATGTTGGGTGTCTTCACCAAGTGTTACATCTGTCTTGTGCTTGGCTTATTGCTCATTTGGGCTTCCAAAGCCAGTTTAAGGGACTCCTTCAGAATCCAAAGCTGGCCTCAGTGCAGATGCTGGCTTGCCCAGGAGCCAGGGTCCCTTCTTTGCCTGCACCACATGGCAGGTTTGTTTAGAAATCTGGGAGCTGCCACTTTGAAAGAGACTTTTCCATCGATAGCAAGTTCTGGTTTTCCAATGATAATGTGCTTTAGCAGGAGGAGGTTAAACTCAAATGATCCACTTTTCCCTGTATGTGGCTGAAGCTCAGACACAGTGTCCGGCCCTATGGTACCCAGTACTGCTGCATATGGAGTATGGCATGGGATGCTGGGATCCCTGTCTCTGTGGGTATGGAGTGTGGCACACGGCACACGGATCCCTGGGATCCCTGCATCGCTGTGTGTGGAGCGTGTCCTGGAGCCCTGGGATCGCTGATCCCTGTGTGCTGAGCGCTGGGATCCCTGCCCATGTTCCCAATGCCCTCTAGTGGCTCTTGCCGCTGTGCTGCGGTTCCATAGGGCACGGCCAGCAGCTCCAGTCAAACAGCAAACATCCTTTTGTTTAGAAAGGAAAATACCTTTTGTGTATTTTTTGCTGGTTGCTTGTTAATTCCTCTTTATTTATCTGGGTTTAATCCCAACACTTCCTTTGGGAAAAAAGTTCTTGTGAATTCAAACACTAGATAGTAACTGGATATCTCATGGACCTTTAAATCCATAGGAATTTTCTGTGGGGATTTATTAAAGAATGTTTTGTTCCTTACATTAAAATGTGTATTTTCTTTCTCTCTAAACAAGCAGTAACTGGAAGGAGTGTGCTTGCCGATGTCGCTAGAACCAGACTTTGGTGCTTATCTATGTGCATTAATTGCTTTGAAGAAGTAATTTTTTTTAAGCAGTGGGAACAACACCTTTGAACTCATGTTCTCAAATAACTTTTTGAGGGAAAATTAGTATTTTGTAAGGGTCAGAGTCTCCCTCCCAGCTCCTTCCCTCCTCCAGTCTCCCACCGCAGCTGGCCCAGTTGAGGTGGTGTGGCTGGGCCGTGCTGAGGGCTGTGAGCCCCTGCCAAAGCCCCAGAGTGTCCTGGCCCGCAGGGACGTGGTGCAGGCTTTGGGCTGGCGCTGAGGACGCGTGGGTGGGTGTGTTATAGGTCTTCTGTGCACAGCTGTGCACAAGCTCTTCTCAGCAACAGCAGACAAGGTATTCCTTGAGGCTTTTTGGAAAATGAATGGCTGCAAGAACAGTTTCATAGAAGCAGGGTTTAAATTGAAGTATCGGGCTTTTTCCTTGGGAGGACCATGCATGCTGTGGAATGCATAAAATCTGTTAAAAGTCCAGTATGTTTTGTTTGCCTCTTTGTGGGGGCATGGGTCTGACTTCCATCCTCATCCTCATCCTCCCTCTGAGAAATACAGGGCAGGGGCTTGTGTGTACGAACATACTTGTGTATATTTGTTTTCTTTATTTTCGGGAACTCAAACTGCTTGAAAAGACACCAGATAAGTACATGCAACTGCAGAGTTTTCCCAGTGTTTGGACGGTTGTGTGCTTCCTGTATCTCCAGTCCCGGCACTGTAGCCAGCTGCCCGTTCGTGTGCTCGGCCTCCTTTCCTGGGAGAGCGGCGCTGGGCTCGCTGCAGGGCCCTCGTGCTCTCCCTCAGCCGGCTCTGGCAGGAGAAGGGCTGGAACGCCAAGGGCGGATGCCCTGGTGAGGGAGGTCGTGGCGTGTGGGGTCTCAGGGCCGCCCCGCATGGCGCGGAGGTGCGACGCCTCCCACCAGCACCAAACAACCCATGCTGGTTTGAACTGGGCCCCAAGGCTGCAGCCCTGAGTTACCTGCGGAGGAGCTGGCTGTGCCCGAGCAGCTGCTGGTGCTGCTGGTTAACCTCTGAACCTGCCCAGCAATGTTAAACTCAGCTTTTGCCTTTTTAAAGCGCCTTTTCCTCGAGCTGGGTGTCCCTGCTGTCTGAAGGGCTCTCCTGGGGGACCTGTCCCTGCTGGGGTCGCTGGAGCGCTCCCCCCGCTCCCATCCATGCAGCGCCTGGGGTGGCTTTGGGTCTTTGAACTGTCAGTGTGTGGAAAGAAAGAGCGCAGGTCCCAGGAGCCACCTTTGTCCAGGCTTGCTGAGTTGGCAGCCCAGGGCCAGGAAGGGGCTGCTCGGGGCTGTTATGCCGAGGGCAGCGTGCGGAGGGGGCCGACACCACCCTGCCTTGGAGCAGCGCACCCCTTTGAGCTGACCTGGAGCATTGAGCCGCTAGTGGTTCTTCGGGATAGCTCTCCTCTGCTTTAAAGGCCCTGTATGGATTGCTCCCTGCTCATGCTGTTTAACTTTATTTGATAGTGTTTCCAGCATGATTGTTGAAGGTTAAATATTGGCATGTGTTAAGGATGCCTTGGGGTGTATCAAGGACAAATAAGAGAAGGTTCCTTGGGGAATGGGTGTTTGGAAAGGAGAGTGTTGCTCTGGGAGGTGAGGTGGTCAGCGCTGCCTGGGCCTTTCTGTGAAGGCCAAAAGTGCATGCTTGGGGTCAGAAATTTATGATAATTTTAACTAGTGATGAATCAATTACTGAAAACAAATCCACGTCAGGAAATAAATTCAGAGGTAATGGCTTGGCTTTCATCACTGAGCACTTAAAAAGTGCTAATGATTTGAAAAGGCACAAGAAGAGATCTGAAAGGAAAATGGAAATATCAGATTTATTTTCAATTTTCATCTCCTTCGCTAGAATTAAATCTGAGAAACGAAGACAAATACTTGCACGTAAGGAGCATGGTAATGGCTCAGTGCCTTGTCAAGGAGAGGAACTTTGGTTTGCACCTACTGCTTGCTGCTGCTTTTGACTGGAATTTTGTGGCATGCGACTAGGCCAGAGAGTCTCTGGAGGAGCTGAGCAGCACAGGACAGACAAACCATTGTGAGTCACTAGCCCTGTGTTGGGTTAAATCCTGAGAGAACTTAGTTTAAGAAACTGCAGAAAAGTTTCTTTTCAGAAGCCTTGTTTCACAGTAAAAAGTGGTAAAGAGTGGTCTGTTATTTTCTTGTAAAAAACAAGTATCATGGCAGAGATTGGAAATCAAAAGGCGAATTCACTCCTTCATTTCCTGTTTTAGAGGGAGCATGTGCCTCTGCTTTATGCTGGAATCAGCCTGAACTGTTGCACAAGGTGTAGTTACCTGTCTTCAGCAGCAGGGAAATGGACTTGGCCTATTGAAAGGAAAATCCTTGGAGAAGCAATTTAAACTGGGAAATTACTCTTCAGAGAGCAGCATCTTCCTTAAATACATCTCAGTCTTTTTCTTGGCATCCAGCAATGGTTTTTGCTGGTTAATGGAAGTTATTCTGAGTTTTCTGGTGGAGGTATTTTCTGTTTCCCCTCAAAGGCCTGATAATACAGTTTTACATACCATCTTCTAATTTCATAATAATTTAACTTTTTAATAACTGGTTCAAAGAATGTATCATCTGTATTATATTCCTGCTTGCTACTAGGAGGATTCATATTTTCCTACTACAAGCTTCTCTATCTACACAGTAGTTGCATGTGATGTCTCTGTGACTCTAAAAAGAAGTTGCAGTAAATGCTTGAATTTTGTAAGTGAAGGAAATTACAAGACACAGTTAAAAAGGAGACCAGTCAACCTTGGGCTGTGTTTTGTGTAAAGAATTGATGAAAGACATTGCTAAACGCTGATTTTGGGGTGGTTGCATTTGTAGACAGCAGTGGAAGCATACAGAGCTCTCATGTCTCTCCTTTCTGCAGCTGCAGGGTGGTTGATGGAGTTATGATTCTCCCTGTACTGATGGTGATGGCATTCCCATCTCCGAGCTGGCAAGGTGAGTGTTGTGTGGGGTCAGAGTTTTCAGTGGGGTGTTTGCTAACTCTTCCCTGATTGCTCCAGGAAGGGCATTGGGTTTGGAAAGTGACTCCCATAACTGGTTTACACAGCTTCATGCACGTGAAGCTTTTCTGACATGCAGTGTGTTTACTGTTTGCCTCAGGAAAAGGGGAGTAGTATTTCCACTGCCATGGAAAGGCAGGAATGGTGCATTTGAAGATCTCTTGGATGTTTTGAGAGATGAGCTCCTGAAAGATGTTTACTCACTACTTCCCAAACAGCCTTTGGAAAACATTGAATAAAGGCTTGTAACTTGTAACAAGGGAGTAACTTGGTTTTCTCAGTTTTAAATTTTAACTTACTTGATCGAGGTCTTTTGTGTCTGCTGTGGTATGTCTTTGTCATGCTGAAATAGCTGAATTAGAATTGTTACCTCCTAGTTAGTGGTTCTTCAGCACTATCTGAAAACAATATCTCTTCCCTTAAGCAGATTTTATTATCTAATGATTTCGTTACCTCTAACTGAAGCTATTAAGACTGGGATGATGGGATGATGTTTTTTCCTCAACTCTTCCCTTTTACAGATGATGAACTGAAGCTCAAGATGGTCCCCTATGAATGTGTGTGTGAAGGCATGTCCTGTGGGAATGGGGATCGGTGCCAAGGCCAGCGATGCTTTGCTTCCCTGAGCATTAATGACGGGACTAAGGTTTACCAGAAAGGCTGCTTCCAGGTCTACGAACAGCGGAAAATGACGTGCAAAACGCCTCCGTCCCCCAACCAGGCTGTGGAGTGCTGCCAGGGACACCTGTGCAACATGAACATCACTGCGCAGCTGCCCTCTTCCAAAGGTGGCAGCTTAATTAATCGGCAGTGCATTTTGAGGAAGAATAGGGGCTTGGCTTTGATCTGCTGTGGTTGGAGAGAGATGGCTCCAGTGCTGGCTGAAGGAAGGGTTTTGTGGGTGCAGGACACCCTTGGTGCCCTGGTCCCCGCCCCCCGGAGCCTGCTGGCACACATCTGATGCCCATGGATTGACTGGTCCCTGTGGCTGGGGTAGTGAGGGGGTTGCAGTGTGTGGTTGGGGTCAGGGTGGAGGTACTGCCTGTGGGAAGTGGCTCAGTGCAGGTGGGGGTTGTGCTGTTCCACAGGGAGCGCATCCTCCGTGCCAGGTGTGTGCTCACACCTGGCTGTGCAAGGCCTTTCTGGCAGGCTGGGTGGGTACCGAGGTAAGGGTTGGTGTCAGTGCTAATGGGTTTAAAGACTTTCTCTGGGAACCTGCAAATTTATTGTTTTCTCTTTTTTCACACTTTTTCCCTTCCCCCTCTTTTCCAAGGGCAAACCTTTCAAGGAGAAGCTGCAGGTTACAGCATGGAAACACTAATCATCGTTATCCTAGCTCCTGTGGTAGTGTTGATAGTTTTTTCTGCAGTAGCTGTGCTGATCATACGGAGAATACAGAAAAACCACATGGAGAGGCTCAATTCCAGGGATGCAGAGTACGGCACAATCGAGGGGCTCATCGCCTCGAACGTGGGGGACAGCACGTTGGCAGTAAGTGACCCGTGTGCAGGGTGTGAGCTTTCCTCACTTCCAAACTCCCCTCTCTTCCTTCCATGTGGCCACATCACTAAGAGGACCTTTTGCTGCCAGGGGATGCCCCTTGGCCTCAGGACTTGAGTGGTGCCATTTCTGTGCTCCCAAAACTGTAGTATTAATGAATTTTAACCAAAAGATGGGTTTGGCAAGTGTAGGTCCTTTGACCTGGAGAATTCCTCTAAACTGTTCATGTTCTGGAAACAATTTCAGCACATCAAGACAGAGTGTGCCTGATTGTTGGGTGGGCTGCAGTAATGGGAGAGGTGAAGAACTGTGCTGCATGTTTGATGCCTGAAGGGTTGGAAAAGATGTGATGCTAGGTGAGAAAGAAAGAAAATACAGATAATTTTGACGTTTAAAACCCTCAGACCTGACTGCCATGATCCTGGTAGCAGGACTCTGGGATGACTGGGATATCAGTGACATTTTGTTGATAGAAGAGCAGTGGGAGTTCTAAGAAATGTGCAGTGCTTACTCAAAGCTCAGCTTTCAAAATAAGCTCTTGCTCACACGGTCTCTGGAAAATATAATGGGCTGGAAAGTGTTCCCTTTCTGCAGGCTGTCTGTCCCTTCCCCCTTCCCTTAGGTCAGAGCACAAATGTCCCAGCAGCTGTCCCTCACTTTATCTGAGCAGAGCAAGTAAAGCTTCATGCAGATGGAGTGTTTGTTTCTGAAGCAGTGCAGAGTTTTCTTCTCCTTGCATTGCTGAGATAAAATGTCCCCAACATTAAGAGGCTGGAAAACATTTTCTGTTTTGGTGCTGTCCGACCATAATGTGCTTTCACTGCAGGGTTGAAGAGTGGCCTATGTCCATTGATACTTTTTTTCCTTTTTTTTGATGCCTTTGGCTCTGTGTAATCAGCCCACAAGGCTTGACTCTGTGTTACTGGTTTAAAACAGCCAGTCTTGATGTATTCACCATGGCCCAGGCATGTGTGCAACTGATGACCTGTCCTTGAGCACTGACTTGCGGCTTTTATCAGCTCTTCTGTCTTACCTGTGCAAGATCATTTCAAGCCATTTGCAAACCTTTTGTACTTCTAGTTATTTAGTGTTACTTGGAAATGGTGATAAAACCACAAAGAATAAATCAAAATTCTGTTTCAAAGAGCTGGGAGGAGTTGGGAGCTGTGAGGGCTTGCTTGGTCTGGTGGAGCTGTCAGACCCTCAGCGATGGTGCCAGCGCCGCTGCTCTGCCTCTGAGTGTGGCTGATGCACAAAAAGTAAATGGTAGTTTCTGTGCCTAAACGTTCACCTAAACAGCAAGTCTTTTAGATCCCAGATTTTTCTTCTCCATTGTGTTTTAAGTCACTGGTTTTGTCACACATTAGATAAGTTTACATTTAGGATTAGTCTCTGCAGTGTAGCAAGTGCTTAAAACCCTAAGCTGCTTAGTGGGCATGGAAGGAGCTCTGTCCTCTTCAAATCTTGTTTTTACAGTTGCTGTAGATAAGTTTGGGGGTGGTTTTTTGTTTTTGTTTCTTTTTTTTGCCTCTGTTGCAAGCAGGAAGGAAAATGAGCCCCCAGTTCATGTTAAAAAGTAAGGTAGTCTCTGTCACTCCTAGATTTTTTTTTTTTGAGCACTCATTAAAAGGTTGTTAGAAGAGATGAGATTTCTGCTGCTGCTTTCTGATTCAAGGCCAGCAATGCAGTTTTCTGGAAATAATAGAAAGTTGATTATACTTAGGCTTTTTTATCCTATTTTCCTTGGTAAAGAAAAAGTACAGGAATAGTTGTTAATGCTTTGAACTAATACAAAAGTCCTGGCTGTAAAAGTAGCTGGCATTAGCATTTTACAAGGCTAATGGGATTTTAACATTCAATCAGGATCTCACTCATGTTTATTATAAGCGTTCTTAAGCAAAGTCTGCATTCTGTGTGCTAAAAATACCAGAAAGTGACAAAGCTTTTAAGAAAGATTTGTTACAGAAGTTTTTCTGGAATGTCAATGCCAGATCTTGTGTAGGTAAATACCTGCACTAAGCTTGAATAGTCTGGCCCAAAGTCTCCCATGTACCTGCCTCAGAGTGCATCCCAAGTGGCCCTAGGTGCAGGTAAGCAGCGGTGTGCCAGTGGTTGCCATGTCAGAAGCCAAGTGGGGCTTGCAGGAGCAGGACAGGGAGGATGGCTGCAGCCCCCTGCAGAGCCTCCTGCTCTGCTGCAGCTCTGCTCTGAGGGATCCGTGGTTCCATAAATCCAGGCTCAGCGTGGGTGAAGGGGGCTTGGGTGGCTGTGCACACCCATCTGCTGGCCCAGCCCTCCCAGAAGGGCTCAGTTTTGGGGTGCTCGCTTGCTCCAGCCCTAGTGTTCCCAGGGCCTGCCCACCTGCATAGGGATGAAGGTTTCAAGTACAGAAATCAAAGGAAGTTTAGTTATTTTTGAGGTGCTGAGATTATTGCCAGATACAGAAACTTTTGGGAGAGAACAGCTGATACTAACCTTATTTGTTTGAAAGAGGTACCAGAAAGAGAACGGAGAGGACATAAGGTAAGTGAAAGAAGAGTGAAGTGCTGAAAAAGGGTAGAATCTTAGGACAGAGGATAGCCTGTAGGCCAGGACTGGGCTTCCAGTTCACAGACATCTGTTGTCCTATTCCACTTACTAAACAAATAATGACTTACTAAACAAATGCTCTTTGACCCCGAGTGACCAAATGGCATCCCCAGAGCCACAGAGATACCCCCAAGCTTTAACCTAACCTGTCCTTTGTAAACAGGGAAAAATGGGGTTTCTCATGGGTTCTAAACTTCTGCGTTTCCTTCTGAACAGGATTTGTTGGACCATTCCTGCACATCTGGAAGTGGCTCTGGACTTCCTTTCTTGGTGCAAAGAACGGTGGCTCGCCAGATTACCCTTGTGGAATGTGTAGGTCAGTGTCTTCTGGGTGTTTAGTTTTTTGTAGGGCTTTAGTGTTAATTTTAAGGATTCATTAGATTTTTCTTCAGCGTATTTTTATTATTAATTGAGTAGTGTTGCATCTGAGTTTAGGAAGCATTTGGGTCAAAGGTACCTGGAGGCATTGACATTGAGCCAAAATACGGTCCTGGCACTGAAGAGGTGAGGAAGGCATGAGAATGATTGATTTTAATAAGAAAAAGGGCTAGAATATGTTCTGTGCTGCTGCTTTGGTGACTTGAATTTGGGGTGGGTTAACAGCTTCCTGTAAGTCC
Source organism: Coloeus monedula (assembly GCF_965178545.1). Classification (NCBI taxonomy): domain Eukaryota; kingdom Metazoa; phylum Chordata; class Aves; order Passeriformes; family Corvidae; genus Coloeus; species Coloeus monedula. The sequence goes on along the minus strand of NC_138787.1, from coordinate 40,084,256 downwards.
CGAGAAGATTTAACTCATCAGGGTGTTCAATCAAGCCCAGCTGCGACAGATGAACTTAGGAATTTGTAAGGACTGGGCCTACAGTTTAGCAGTGTTTCTTTGCTTTTGTCTCAGTGTTGTGTTGAGTAGGCACAGATGTTCACATCTGCCTGAAATCCAAGTGTGCATCCTCTGATGCTCTGCAGTTCCTCTTGATGAGGAGCTGTAGGATAAGACATACATGGTGACTGTACTTGTGGCATGTTTTTGTGTGCATACATGTGAGTGAGTGCGTGTGTCCTTGGAAAGAGGCCTGCTCCCAGGTTAGCTCAGGCTGGCACCATTTCTGGGGGCTCTGTGTGTTAGCCTTTAAGGCAGAAACAGATGAAAGTGCTTGTGCAGGAGGTGTCTCTGGAGTGACAGCACTGAGACCTCAGCCCTGGGTGTCTTTGTTCAGTGAACCTGCTGCTTGCTCCCATGAGCCTCTGAAGGACATGGAACAGCAGAGCAAGGAAGGGCAGAATTTGGGTGTTTGGAGTTGTCAGGTCTGGCACAATTCATGGCCCCATGCCTGAGGCCATCATATGTGGGCTGCACTGGAAATGGTAGCAGCCAGAACTGCTCTAGTGTGCCTTGTCCAAGATGGTGCTCAATACTTGATAATTTCATTCTCTTCTTCTAAGCTATTGGGTAAAAAGCTTGGCTTGCAGACAGTGTGTCCTGATTGCCACAGGACAGGGCTCGGTTCTGCTGGGGTTTGGTGGTTTTGTTAATCCTTTTTTTTTGTTTGTGGGTGGGTTTGGGTTTTTGTTTTCTTTAAATCATCATTTTGTGTTTCTGCAAGGGCTGATGATGTACTAGGAATGTAAAGCCTGTGTCCCCAGCATTACATTTCCTTCCTGTCGTCCTAGCTGCAGAATTCACAGCTTTGTGTTGTGCACACTGACCTTGCCATGTGCTGCCTAAGTCACTTCAGCTGCAAAAGCACTTTTATTGCTGGTTGTTGAATGGTGACACTTCCCAGTTCAAACCCTCTGTACTGCACTGGTGGGGAGAGATCCACACTCACAGGGCTTGCAGTCAAAACAAACAGGAGTAATGAGGGGTGCTGGAGCACAGTGTGACTCCAGCAGTAGGAAGCATGTGCAGGGGTGATCAGACCACACTGGTGTGATATCTGGTTCATGACAATCGAGTTCTGCTTGGTGAAGGCAGCTGTTGTTGACAGCTTCTCCTGTGTTGTTTCCCCTGCCAGGAAAGGGCCGTTATGGAGAAGTTTGGAGGGGTCAGTGGCAAGGAGAAAATGTTGCTGTGAAGATCTTCTCTTCTAGGGATGAAAAGTCCTGGTTCAGGGAAACGGAGCTGTACAACACTGTATTGCTGCGGCATGAGAATATTTTAGGTAAGTAGGACAAGCACATTCAGTATCCTGGTGTGTCAGGTGTAAAGGTGAGTTACCTGCACAGGTCACTTGTGAAGAACTGCATGCTCACCAGGCATCTCACAGTCTCTAGGTTCTTGTGTTGTGATAAATAGCTGAAGGGAAATTTTCAGGGAGAGACTTCCGGGGGGGCTGAGTCTCAAATGGGGAATGTGTCATAGCAGCTGTGACTTGTTGCTTTGCAATATTCCAGCAGGAAGCAGTTAATCAGCCAGATGAATCAGGTGTTGGCAGCTGAGCACACAGAAAACAGTGGAGGTGCCACAGACCCCTGTGGGAGGGACTGGCTCTTGCAGCTCTCACTGCAGAGTCCTGCGTGGTGTGTCAGGGGAAGTTCTGGTGGATCTGTGTTTGGCTGTAATCTCAGTTTCCCTGCAGAAATGGAGGGAGAAAAGGTGGGGAGGAGTTTATAATGAGATTTAAGGATTTGAATACTTTTCCTTATGACTGAGTAAAGTGCAATATGAATCCAGTATTCTCTTTTGTTTGACTGTTCTGCTCAGGGTGAGCGAGCACTCAGGGTGAGTAAGGTCCTTTGATGTTTAAATTTCAGCTATAGCTGCATGATGTATCTTGTTTCCCTGTAAATATGGAAGTAAATGAACCTTGTGCATCACTCATACTTCATGTGCTCAATTCTAAGAACCGGGAAAATGGCTTTGTTATGTTGGGCCTTGGCTGAGATCTAAGCAGCCCTTTGATTCCTAATAGACATGCCCTTCTGTCACCAGTGTGCCACCTCTGCAAATAAAAGCAGCAGCACATTTTCTGAGTGGTGACACTGCCTCACCCAAAATCTGTCTTCAATCAGTTTTCCTTCAGCTTCTTATTCTTGCTTCCTGTCAGAGAATGTTCCCTGGCTCTGTAGCTCACCCTGCTAGACATTTGTCTGTTTCCTGAAGCAGTTCCTTTGTTACTACAAAAAATAATTTGGTGGCCTCCTGAAATGTGAATTATTGAACTTCCCTTCCTGAGAGAGTAAGTGGCTTGGCTGAAATTACACTGCACAATTCCCTTGGTGCTCTGCCTGTGTTTAGTCTTTCTTGATAACTGTCAAATTTGTTGGCTATTTTAGAGACTTTTTTAGATGCAATATTAAACAATATCACAGATTACAGAAATGTCACATTGTGCACAAGTCTGACTTTAGGGGAGAAAGCAGTGGGTGTTCTTTCTGACAAATGTATGTGAGCTTTTAACAATCGTGGTTTGTTCCTTTGACTTGGGAATAAAACTTCTGTTGTTCCCAGCTAAAGGTGTTGATGTCACTATGTGGATATATGCAGAGGTGACAGGAAGGGAGCTTTCCTGAATTTGGGGTTCAGTTTTAAGATATGACATTTTTGAAGGCAGTTCTTGAGGTTCATGGGTTTTGAACAGAAAACTTTCCCTGTTTCTTCGTAGAAGATCATTGTGGTTAGACTACACATTTAACCCTTTTCTGAGCAGACTGCACTGGCTGCCTGTGGGCTCTAAAAATGGAAATGGTTGTTAATGGCTTGATGTTTGTGAGGTGTTGCTGCTTTCCAGTGTGACCCTCTCAACTGGGCAGCAGCAAATGTGCTACAGACTTGGGGTGTTTCTGTTTGACTGGGAACTTCCCCACCCCCCTCAAAAAGAGGGAAAAATAAAAATATTTTTAAAGTGTGTGGTCCTAACAAGTAGTTGTTCGGTGCGACTGACAATACATAAATGGGTTCTTGTGAATAGATGGGAGTTAGATTTCCAGCATTTGTTGGCTTTGTTTTCATCACAGTGGTACCTGCAGTTGTCTGCAGTGCATTTGTAATTAAACAAGTCTGCATTGCAAGAGGGGCCAGCAGTATTGATGCACAGTATCGCAGAGCATTCAGAGCTGGAAGGGACCTGCAAGGGTCAGCAAGTCCAGCTCTGAAGTGGGTGGCCTGTATGGGGGTCAACCCCACAACCTTGGCGTTATCAGCACCCTGCTCTAACCAGCTGAGCTGCTTTTTTCAGGGAGTCTTGAAGGATCTCTGTCAATTTATTTTCTTGTTTCTCCTTCTCTCGCTCTAGGTTTTATTGCATCTGATATGACTTCCAGGAACTCCAGCACGCAGCTGTGGCTGATCACGCACTACCACGAGATGGGCTCTCTGTACGACTACCTGCAGCTGACCACGCTGGACACGGTGAGCTGCCTTCGCATCGTGCTGTCCATCGCCAGCGGCCTGGCGCACCTGCACATCGAGATCTTCGGCACGCAGGGCAAGCCGGCCATCTCGCACCGCGACCTCAAGAGCAAGAACATCCTCGTCAAGAAGAACGGGCAGTGCTGCATCGCCGACCTGGGTGAGCGCAGCTCCCTGCTCGTGCAGAGATCGAGGCTGTTGGGTGGCTGCAGCTGCAGGACCTTGCAGTGGCCCCGCAGTGGCCCCGCAGTGGCCCCGCAGTGGCCCCGCAGTGGCCCCGCAGTGGCCCCGCAGTGGCCCCGCAGTGGCCCCGCAGTGGCCCCGCAGTGGCCCCGCAGTGGCCCCGCGCTGCCTCTCCCTGCGCTGGTGCTTCCCGCGGCGGCCGCCAGGTGGCGCCTGCAGCCCAACCACTCTCTTTGGGAGTTTTGGGTTTCCATGGTTAAATCCCATTCCCGGATCCCAGAGGATGCAGGGATTAGACTTCCTTTCTGAGATAATGTGTGTCCTCCCACAGTCAGTCTGAGCCATGTGCTCGCTGTCCTAGTGCCGTAGCTCTGTCCAGCTTGAGTCGTGCAGATCATTCTGTGAGCCCAGGAGTGGGTTCCCTCAGACCAGCTGGTTTGAAGCCTGATGTGCAGGTGCTGAGGAGCAGTTGCAGCAGTGTGGCTTGTTCACACCTTGGAGGGATGTCTGACAGTAACTTTTTTTTCTTTCCTCTGAAGACGAGGGAGAAAATAGTGGTAGAACAGTATTGGGGCACCATTGCCTAGGCAAAAAGTATATCAGGAGATGGGAATTTTTAGCATAATAATTCTACTGCATAGTTTCTATCACTTGTGCCTGAGGGACTGGAGATACACACAGGGAAAACATGAAAGCCACATACCTGGGTCTCTGGAAATTTGCCATGGGAATAGTAACAAATGGAGCAGTAAGTTGAAAATATAAAGCTTCAGAGACTGGCTTTTAAATAAATTTGTACTTGACTCTGAGGAGGGACAGCACATCCTGGCATTGATTGATATGGCACTGGCACAGTGAAATCTACTACACTATTTATCTAGAGGCTTCAGATGTTTGAGAGATTTTTCCAGGAGGGCACAGCAGTAAACACTTCTGATTAGTTTTTATGGTGGTTAAATAGCTGTTTTTTAAAATGTGAACTGTTCAGACATGTATCTGTCACATTCTTCCTATGTTCCTCCTCTGTAAGGGAAATTCACCAAACAATTTGTTGCTTCTGGCATGTATTCATGCCCTTTCTTCTGTGAGGCTCTGTCTTATTTCCGTCCTCTGGTCTCTTCCTCTCAGCCTCAGGATCTGGAGCTGAGAGCTGCTCTGGCCCATGGCACTCCCAGGATCAGGAGCTGCAGTACCAGCACTGGCTGGATCAGATATGCTCTGGCTAAGCAGAAGCTGTGTGACAAAGTCCAGGAATGGGTGTCATTCCTGCTCAGTCTGTCAGCTGTGGAAAAGTTCTGCCTTTGTCCTTCTAAAGCAGTGCACGTGCCTGGTGCTGAGTTGAGCAACTCTGTGGGACAGCACGCAGTGCTGTGGCAGAGCAGCAGCTACTCCAGTGTGCTGGAAGGGTCTTGTAAAACCAGCTCGTGCCTTTTTATGAATTGGTATCTTCAGACAAGAGCTGCTCTGCCAGGGACTCAGTGCCCCTCAGTTAATTCCCTGGGGGAAAGAGACCCTGGAGTAGAGCAGGATCTGCTTCTCAGCTCCCAAACAGCTTGGATGCCTCTGTGATGGAAACCAGGTTACAACACTCTGTCCCCTGACCTCATTGCCCCACCTCCTTGGTGTGTAATGTGTGGGATGCTGACTTGCCTCCCTCAGTTGTAAACCTTTGACCTCTTGGCCTGTGGAATCTGTTTTGCCCAGTTTGGATGAACTATTACAATTTTTATCAAAGTGTTCTCTGAGGTCTTGACGTTTTCGGAGTTGCCAGGAAATGTGGTTTCTAACCTTTGTTTGCAGTTGAAAGCTTTTTTAAAAGAAAAATTATAATCCATACATACTGTATAATATAATGTAATATGAATTTAAAATAGTACATTAAACTGTAAGTGTGTGTGTGAATATTTGACAAAAGTGCTTGGATCTGGGAGCAGACTTCTTATCAGTCTGGGGTCATAAGATGGTACATAAGGTGTCCCCAAGAAGGGTGGGGACAAGCATTTTAGCAGTGCTTGTTGTGATAGGCCAAAGGGAGGTGGATTGAAGCTGAAAGAGGGTCAATTTGCATTAAATATAAGAAGTGTTTGACCATGAGGGTGAGGAGGCCCTGGCACAGGGAGCCCAGAGAAGCTGTGGCTGCCCCTGGATCCCTGGCAGTGTCCCAGGCCAGGTTGGACAGGGCTTGGAGCACCCTGGGCTAGTGGAAGGTGTCCCTGCCCATGGCAGGGGTGGGATGGGATGAACTTTAAGATCCCTTCCAACCCAAAGCATTCTGTGATTCTGTGATCTTTCTAGAGGTGCCATAAGCATTTTCTTGTCAGCTTGAAATATCTTGAAGTGCATTTGAATTGTAGAAAAGTGTTTTCCAAATTTTTGTTACAGTGAAGGACAGACTGTTCTTTGGAAAAAAAGAAAATGAATGATCTGGTGATGGGTTAGTTTTTGTGGGACTGAGGTAAAAAGCCTTTTAAGGTTCACCTAAAATAAACTCCTGTTAAATGTAAATAGTGTATGTCATTCTCAGAAGATTTGTTGAGGAAATTAGGGAGAGTTTGCATCACTCTCTCTGTCGCTTGGCTCTGCCATGCACCCACTGCTGCTCAATTTGCAGTGCTCTTTGTTTACTGTGGCCAAATGAGTGCTCTCTGTGTTTCCAAATTTACGGTAATTTAGTCCTTCACGTAATGTTCTCTGCTTAAATGTTTAGTAATTAGTAGAAGCCAGGTAGAGTGGTTTTGTCTGACTCATTTTAGACCTGCTTGAGGATGTTTATTTTTCAAGCTGGTGCAAATACGATGTTTTTTATTTTCCAGCTTTATTTTTGTAACTTGTGTGTATCCTTCGTGCAGTGTTTTTCTTCTCCCTTCCCCACAGTTCGGGTGTATCCACCTACCCAAAAGGTCTATAAATAAATTTGAATGCCGTGTAAAATTGTTTTCTTCTAAGCAGCAGCTGTTTGGCCTCTGCGTATCTGTGCCCGGAGTGCTGGGGACATCCAGTGGCTGCAAAACACTCCATGACAATGTTTTGCAAGAGTGCAATAAAATGCTTGGTGGTAATCCCGTAGGAGATAATGGGCCAGTCTGTAGCCTCAGGGGCTGGTTTTGCTGGCAAGTTTGGAGCTGACCTCATTGGTCTTTGGCCAGTTAGGCCCTTGGCTCCTTCTCTTCCAGAAACCATCTGATGGGGTTGCTGCTCCCGGGGACCTTTAAGCTTGTGCTGCTATGGTTGAAGGGGACTTCACAGTGACTTCTTTTTTCTGTCCTTCAGGCCTTGCAGTTATGCATTCCCAAAGCACAAACCAGTTGGATGTGGGGAACAATCCCCGTGTGGGCACCAAGCGCTACATGGCTCCAGAAGTCTTGGATGAAACGATCCAGGCAGACTGCTTTGACTCCTACAAGCGGGTGGACATCTGGGCCTTTGGGCTGGTCCTTTGGGAAGTGGCCAGGCGCATGGTTAGCAATGGTAAGTGCTTGGGACTCCTTCCCTTGGCTCTAGGAGAGGCTGAGGAAGTGCATGGCAAAGCACCTGCCACCAAAATGCACGGGAACATGCTGGGCCTCCACAATAGTGTGATTCCTGATACGTTGAGGAAGCTGTTGGTGTGTTGGGTACAGTGGCTGAATCCTGTTGTCATTTCTGTTAAGGCAGAGAAGAGAGTGAGTCCCCTGCTCATTCTTAGCCCTGGTGAGACCTCATTCATACCAAAAAGCTAAGTTAAAATTTTAGATCACAAAGTCTCCATCCTTCTTCCTTGTGTCATTAAACCCTAGTGAATATTTGTAGGTGGCTGTTTCTCGTGACAAATCCTAAAGGACAGAAAGAAAATACATGGGAAGTGCAGAAGGTATCAGAATTCAGGACTGCTTTTGGTTTACTGAGTTAGATGCACTCCCAAGGTAGGGTTTGGTCCAAGTGCAGTTGTGCTTGGGAAGGGTGTCCCTGCCATCCTGTCTGGAGCACAGGGTCACTTCCTCTCTCCTTGGCCAGGGTGCTTGAATTTCAGAACCTTTCAGCTGGGTATCTCTTGGTGTGATTCCTGCTCAGTTCAGAAGTCCTCTCTGACTTGTAGATCTCAGGCTGTGCTCTCTGGACCTAAGTGGGCAGGAGAAGACAGAGGATGCTCTTCAGGCATTTCTGCAGATCCTGACAGGGTTGTTCATGGCCACGTCTTTAGATATGAGAAATTGCAGATTGTCACAGCCATTTGTTTAATCTATTGTGTTTGAGCTCTTCCCACTAAGTCCAAATGTGCTGAAGGTGTACATGGCTAATTAGAGGAAGAAGGAAAGATGGTGAATGTGCAGTGTTAATGTTTCTGAGAGCGTTTGTTGGCACAGGTGTGTTGTAGGCAGCTATGAAGACTTGCACAGTGTTTGGGGCCTGCTGGGTTGCATCACATCAGTGTGAGTGCCTGTGTAATTTCAGCTGGAGCTTTGGTGTTCTGTGCAGTTTTATACCCTGCACTGCCTTGGCAGTCTGTGAGCAGCCTCGGGTATCGGTGGCCGTGGAGCGATGGGCTGGCTGGGCAGGGCTTGGTGGATTCCTGGTGCCACAGGGGATGCTGGTGCGGCGGGGAGGGAGGGCAGGGCCGGCCCCCAGCCGAGGGACTGCACCCACAGAGCGGGGCAGGGACCAGCAGGGCTCCTGCAGTGTGCCACTGGGCACAGGCACAGTACTGGTGCTGTACACTGGCATTGCTGCAGCTCACAGAGGCTTTACCTGAGCTGCTCTTGAACGAACGAGGGTGGATGGTGCTGGCAGCTTCACCAGGCTGGTGTGGAGCTCAGGGGACTGCAGGCCTACCTGCTTATAAGTGAATGCTCTGGGGATTTGATTCTGACTGAGCTCAGTGCCACCATGGAGACACTTAGGGTGATGCAGATCTGTCACTGCGTTGGTCATGTCAAGACAGTCTGAAGTTGCAGGCACTGGTGATACTAATTGCACAGAACCAGTTGCTCTGTACTCCTGGCTGTTGCTGTAAGTAATTCCATGCCCTTGTACTGGTTGGGATGGAGTAAACATCTTCCCTTGCCTCTGTGCATTGAGCTGTGTGGGAATCGTTGCTGGTCAGGTGGTCACTCTGATAACCCTGTTTGCTTTGCAGTGAGACTTTGGCATTGGGAGTGAGCCTGCAGAAGCAAGGGCGTGGTGGTGTGAAGGGGTGATGATGTCTTGGGGGACCAGAGGCACTCGTCAGCTCCCTGTGCTACAAACTTCTGCTGTTCTCCCGGGCTTGTGGACACTGGGCATCTCTTGTTCACCTGAGTCCTTCCAGTGACTCAGCCTGGTTTAGTACTTCAGCCCACAGAGACCTTGAAGTTCTTAAATTTTATTTAATTTAATTTTTTAAAAAAAAACTTACCCAATGAATCCTCCAGGTGACACAGAGGTTCTTGGTATTTTCTTGTTTAGTATGAGGAGGAAAATGTGATAGGTAGCTCCTTTGGCACAAACAAATACTTGTGTGTTGTCTGTGTGCTGTAGCAGGAGCCAGCCAGCATTTTCTCTGTACTGAAAATGTGATTTCGCTCCCCAAAGCAGTGTTTGACTCTCTTCAAGTAGAGCAGTGCTGGTTCTCTGGAGAGTGTCCTCTGCTCTTGGAATGCGCTGCCTTGGTTCAGTGCTTCCCTGGTGCCTGGCACTCACAGCTCAGATCCCTGGGAATTGTCGTGGTTGTTCCCAGGGTTGTGGTCTTGTTCAACAATGACAGTAACAGCAGAAGCTCAGAGGTGGTTCCTACTCAAAGTAACCCTGGCGTGTGGTCGTTGTTCCCTGTGCAAGGCTGGAGCTGTTGCTGTGCTCTGTGTCAGGTTGAGCAGTGAGATTTGTGCATGCACAGGGCAAGCTGGACTTAAAGTCAGCTAAGGGCCATGGACAGGCTCCGAGAGCTGGAGCCCCTCTGCTCTGGCCGGGCTGGGAGAGCTGGGAATGTTCAGCCTGGGGAAGGGAAGGCTCCAGGGAGAGCTCAGAGCCCCTTCCAGGGCCTGAAGGGGCTCCAGGAGAGCTGGAGAGGGACTGGGGACAAGGCATGGAGGGACAGGACACAGGGAATGGCTTCCCACTGCCAGAGGGCAGGGAGAGATGGGATATTGGGAAGGAATTCCTGGCTGTGAGGGTGAGGAGACCCTGGCACAGGGTGCCCAGAGCAGCTGTGGCTGCCCCTGGATCCCTGGAAGAGTCCAAGGCGAGGCTGGATGGGGCTTGGAGCACCCTGGGCTAGTGGAAGGTGTCCCTGCCCATGGCAAGGGATGGGATGGGCTTTAAAGTCCCTTTCCTCTCAAACCATGTGGGGAGTCTATGAAGTGACAAGGAGTAAAGGTAAGAAGCCACTGCAGTACGTGTGAATTGCAGGTGATTGGAGAGCAGAAAGCCAGTGGCCCCAGGAGAGCAGTAGGGCGTGCTGGAAATGACAGAAGTCACCTCCAAGCAGTGCAGAAAGCCCAGGCTGTGGGTTGTGCTGAAGGTGTCCCCAAGCCAGTGGGCAGCCCGTGCTCCCCGGGCAGTGGCCGAAGGCAGCGTGCCCCGGTCGGTGACGCTGTGTGGGCGCAGCGCTGTGGGACAGAGGGCGAGTGGCTCCCTGGCACCGCTGAGGGAGGGCTGCTGCGGAGCCAGCTGCCCCCGCGGGCCCGGCACGGCCGGCCTCGGCAGCTCCGAGGATTCCACAGGCACTACTGGGGTAAAGGCCAGACCCGCTTCCTTTGTCTGCAGTACTGCCTGTCTCCTCTGGAGCAGCCAGTTATGTGCACTGTGCTTGGGAAAGACCACATGAAAACAGTGAATGAGAGCCAGACGCTCTCTGCAGTGGTAAAGTTCACGTGTAACGTCCTCGTGGCCCTGGCAGTGCCTTCAGAGCTGTCTGACGTAGCTGGAGCTGGGCATTTGGCTCGTGCAAAGCCCCGGCTTTACCTGCAGGACGGGCTCTGTTGGTGAGGACTCACAGTAAACTGGGTTCTGGGCTGAGGCAGGAGAAGGGTGAAGCTAGGAATTCAGGCCAGGTGATGTTGCAATGCAATGAAATGCAATGGGGAATTGCTCTGAGCAGGAGGGTGGGTGGTGCTGCTGTATGCAGCATGTGTAATTTGTCTGTCCATGTCGGAATAGCACTGGGCAAACTCTGCAGGCTGCCTGGTGCTTCTGATGGGCTTGCTTGGGTAGCCAGGTCTCCAAATTACCCTATTCAAACAAATTCAAACAAATTCCCTTTGTTTTCCAAGGCACTTGTAATCTCCTGAAGACTCTTTCCCTTTTTGACTAATCATCGCAGACAGCGGTTTACAGATTTTTGCAGATTATGCATAGGAATATCTGTGGAACTTTGATCTTCATCTCCGATGGAACACGAAAACTAAAATTCAACTGCTGTAGGAAAGATTGAGAACCTCGTTTCAGCTTCAGGCTATCCAAAGCAGCAGAGATTCTCCTGGGTTTCACGTGTGGCTGTGGGATTTCGGTCTGTTGGTCCCAGCTGTCAGCAGCAGCCGTTTGATGTTCCTGCTGGACACAGAGGGCCTCATCAGCTTCAGCTTTTTCCACGCTGCTGACCCAGATGCCTGTCTTTGAACACCAGTTTGTAAATTGGCTTCCTGAGAAAGTTGGGCTCCCTGTAGATGGTTTGTGGGCCTGATCCAATGAGGAAGCAGAGAGGTGCACGTGTGTCTTGGGGAGCAGGCAGAGGGGCTCCAGCCTGGCAGCGTTCCGTGAGCAGGGTGACGGGCTGGGGGAGCACACACACACAAACTCCTGTTTCAGTGCCAAACCCTAGGAGATGGCCAGGTTGGTGGTGTTAAGACCAGGCTGGATGGGGCTTGGAGCAACCTGGTCTAGTGGAAGGTGTCCTTGCCCATTGCAGGGGTGGAATGAGTTGAGCTGTAAGGTCCCTCCCAACCCAGACCAGTCTGTGATTTTATGAAGATGCATTCAGCTCCTGGGTACCATGGGCTCTCTGGTGTTTGGCTTTGTGATGGCATGTGGTGCCAGTTACCCTGGGGATTTTACTGTTCTCATAACAAGGAATGAAATGCTTTGAAGCACCAGCTTGAGGGTCTGTGGATGCTGACATGCTTACTGGACTCTTTCAGGAATTATGAAAGCACCAAAGTGTGTGTTGAACCTGCTAGAACCACCAGTGCAGACCTTACATTTTTCCATTTGCTGGTAGGAGTCCCAGTTTGTGGTAGGCAGGAGAGCTGCATGTGTTACAAAACATGGCCTTTTGGCAAGGGATTTACTTCTCATCCTTTCAGCTCCAGCATCTGCAAAATGCATATATAGCTCATACTCAGACTTGCAATACGAGCCAATTAATTAGCATTTTGGGTAGAAAAAGCTGTTCCTGGGGCAGTGAGTGCTGTTCTGTTGTTCAGAGGCTGCGTGACAGTGTAGGATTGACTTCTGAAGGATTTTTGTGCCTCTTGGGTGGGTTATCTGTTCCCTCTGTCCCTGCAGAAATGCTGTTCACTTGCACAGTCATGGAGTAATGTCTGTTTGTGTCTCACCAGGTATCGTGGAAGACTACAAACCACCCTTTTATGACTTGGTTCCGAACGATCCCAGTTTTGAAGACATGAGGAAAGTGGTCTGTGTGGATCAGCAGAGGCCCAACATTCCCAACAGATGGTTCTCAGACCCGGTCAGTGTAGTACTGGGGGGCTGGAGCAGATAGGTGCTGGTCTTTCTTTGACATAGTCGTGGAAGCTTTTTCAGTTGTCACTTGCTGTGGAGATGATATCGATGGACCTCGTCAGCAGCATCACCTGTACAGGTGTTGGGATGTGCTGGCCTGGCCTTGGGGAGCACTGAGCACACTGATGACTGCCAGGTCTGAGCTGGTTACAGATCAGCCTTTTAGGAATGTGATTTAGCAAAATCTCTTACAGCTGCTTTTCCTGGGCGGTTGTCCTCCCTCCGAGAGGAAGTGAAGGGGTCGGAAGCTAGTCCAGGGCTTTCTAGGGCTTACAGCACACACAACAGAATGCTGGTCTCTCCTGCCTGCAAGACAGGGGCTGTTGTTCCTTTTGAAAGACTGATGCTCAAGTTTATTTTTCTTCATCAGTATCAGTCTGGCCTCTCCAGGCTGCCCAGCTGTTCTGTCCTTACCCCTGAAGCTGCGGAAGTTAGTTTGAAATCTGTAGGGCTGGGCAGGGCAGAGGGCCTGTCTCTGAGGGTCGGGTGCCAGCTGTGCCCTGTGCTGGGAGCCCAGCCAGTTAAACCTTGCTGGGCATGATGAAATCACAGGCAGAACTTCTGCACCTTCTCAGCTGCCTTCCAGGGTCTGCAGGAGCTGGTTTCATCTGTGTAGTGTTTTCTTAATTAGAAAAAACTCCCAACACTCAACTGTTTGAAGTTACACTAGCTGGTCACTCCAGTCAGCCCACAGGCCAGTTGTGTTCTTGGTTTACTCAAGTTATCAGACTTCAGGAGATTTTCAAAACATGAAAGCTCTGTATTTGATAGATGGCGGGAAACTCTGAAAATGGAGCATTCATTAGGCAGTAGAACCTCTCTGTGTGAGTGCTTGGCCCCAGCCCGTGCTTCCTTGGCTTATTTGTGGACTGACCTGCGTGTTGTGTGGTTTCTGTTCTTCCCCAGACGTTGACGTCCCTTGCCAAGCTGATGAAGGAGTGCTGGTACCAGAACCCATCAGCCAGACTGACAGCCCTGCGCATCAAAAAGACTTTGACCAAAATTGACAATTCCTTAGACAAACTGAAAGCTGACTGTTGACCCTCTCGTCGTGGTGCTCTCCTGACAGGAAGGCACTTGGCTGGCCCAGAGGGCTCTGGCCAGGCAGTTCATACCCCTGGTCCCCAGGGGCTGCTTGGAGCGGGAGTTCTGGGGAGCCGCTGGGGGGGCCGCGGGACGTCCGGACTGCTCGGAGCACACCTGGGCGAGCGCTGAGGACTCAGCTGGATGTGCTGTGGCTGAGGTAGTGGCCTGAAGGAAGACAGAGAAATCCTAAGACAAGATCAGGGCATTAAACAATGGCTTTGAACAGCTTTTTTCTTTTATTTTCTTTTCTTCTTTCTCTTTTTGTTTTTTTGGTTTTTTTTGTTTTCCTTTTTTTTCCCTTTTCTTCTTTCTTTTTTTTTTTTTTTTAAATTTTATTTTAATTCTCCTAATCACTCCCAGGGTGAACACATGGAAGTGGTAAATTTTAATCAGCAATATTGCCTGTGCTTCTCTTCTTTATTGCACTAGGAATTCTTTGCATTCCTTACTTGCACTGTCACTGTTAATTTTAACGACATGACTTGCCAAAAATATGATTGGCTGTATCCTGCATTGATCTCTGCCTGAGTAATAGGAAAAGAATTCGGTAAACTGAAAATGTAACTGTCAGACTTTAGCTGCATTTTACATGTGTACTGATGTTTACAATAATGCTGAACATTAGGAATTTCTTGTTTATCCAAAACTTGCAAATTATTTATTACTAGTGCACTTGCCAGTTTTTTAAACTGTAAAATAAGTGCATAAAGTTAAAGCTTATTTTTATGTGGCCTCTTTCATGATTTCTTACACAGACGTTTTTGTAACACCGTATAACCTGAAACATGAATTGTTTTCTGTATTATCATATTACAACTTGATAGTCACATTTTAAGTGCTTCACATTTGTAGGTGTGTGGTCTGTACCATATTTTCAGTTGGAATATGGAACGTATATATAGCCATTTCCCACAGGACCTTGCGTCTGGCATCTTACTGATCTGGGAAAGGAAAGCAATGGAGGAGTTAACTAGAATATTAGGTCATGAATGCTGTGGGGAAAATGCATTTTATTTCTTCTAAGCTATATAATATGCATTTAAACTCTGCCAGAAAAATAACTATTTTGTTTTAATCTACTTTTTCTATTTAGTAGTTATTTGTATAAATTAAATAGAATGTTTTCAAGTCAAAGCACAGAGTGTTTGAGTTGTGTTACTGCTGTCAGTGATCAGGTGCTGCCATGGGGACCCTGGGCTGTACCCGCAGGGTCCTGGTGGTGCTCCTGCCCCTCCAAGGTGCTGGGGCTCTAAAGGTGCAGCAGGGAGGTGCTGGGCTCTCCCTGGACGTGACACCGGCCCTGTCTGTGTCCTCCAGTTCCCTTCCAGGATCCCCACCTGCGGGGACGAGGTCAGCTCTGTTGGCAGCAAAGGGTTCCCTCTGCCTGGGCCTCTCCACACCTCTCCTTCCTTAGGCCAGTGGAGTGTCCAGGAAGTGGCAGTGCCCTCTCATCCTTGGAAAAGAGCCCCTTTGTTCGTAAGCTTGGAATTCCCCAGGTGATCTAAGGCTTAGGGCAGTGATCAGCCACTTGGACACGATTTCTCTCTGGGGTAAAACACTCCTCTGAGTTCCCTTCAGCGCTTCAAGTCTGCCAGGTCCTGCTCTGCTGCCTCTCTGTAACTTCCCTGTCAGCCCCATCCTCCCTGTCCCATTCCAGCCAAGAGGAATGCCTCATTCCACATTACTAGTGTAGGAATAGGAGCCAAGTGTGTGGGGTAGGTGCTGCCTGGGGCTGAGAGACGGCATGGTGTGGAGCTCTGCAGAGCAGCCTGAGCTGGCACCAGCTGCCAGGTCTCTAACTGTGTAATTGTATGTGATGAGGAAAAAATAGGAAAAGTGGGGTCCAATGAACTTTTCTCTTTGTAACAGGAATTCAAATGCCTGACTGTGTTTTGGTTTGCTTTAAATTGGTGTGTGTGTGTGAGCTGTGTACTGGGCTGACTGGGACACAGGTGCAGCCTGGGAGGGACGGGATGTCAGTGGCACAAGGGAATCGGGGGTGGGCTGAAGCTGCTGGGTGGATGGAGGTCACTGGTGACAAGTACAGCTGCAGGGTGAGGAGCTGCATTGCTGGTGACTGATAGTGGGCGTTGCCTGAAGCTCTGCAGTCCCCCGTGCCTGGTGTGACTCCAGCGTTTCTGTAACGAGATGGAACAGGCAACAGGATTTAAACCAACTGGGAAGCAAGGCAGGCTCTTTGTGGAGGTGGCTTGGGGTGAGGCCGGCAGGGATGTCTGGACAGTCCAGGATGACAGGAGGTGGCACTGCAGACAGAGGAGACAGAGGCAGAGGTGGCAGTTCAGTGTGCAGTGTGAGTGTGGAGTTTATGGTCAAGTTTTTGCTTGGAGTTTCCACCTCTCCAGTGTTTTCCCATGCAGAGCTTGGAGGAGAGAGACAACCTGTGGTGCTGATGGTTGGTGACAGCTCTGGCCGTGCTGGCAGAAGCTGCGCTGCGTCCCTCAAACGCTGCCACACGGAGTCTCACCATCTTACTGGCTATTAGGAAGATGGTCCTGTTAAATACCTGCTCCAGCTCTTCTTTGCATTGTAGCCATCCTCTGCAAAGTGCTGTGTTCTAGAACAGCACTGACTGCAGGTTGGGAGCAGCTCCATGTACTCCACAGTGGTCCCTGTGGATCTGGCTTTTCCAACCCCAGTGCTGGGTACTGGCTGTCAGCTGTGCTGGGGCTGCTGCAGGTTATGGGGCCTGCAGCAAGAACATGCACACTTCTCTCTCCACCCCCTTGTCAGGGAGTTGTGCAGAGCCAGAAGGTGCCCCTGAGCCTCCTTTTCTCCAGGCTGAGCCCCTCTCCCAGCTCCTGCTGCTCCAGCCCCTTCCCCAGCTCCATTGCCCTTCTCTGAACACACAGGGAATAACGGACTAAAGGATAAAACCACAAACCATAGGAACACCCCAGTAATACTCTTTATCCTGTCTTAAGTAAAGATTATCCAGAAAAGCCACTGGCAGGGTAACAGAGTCTGTCAGTACTGGGAGTCCTGGGCACTCCTGGATGTGCTGGGCAAGGTCACGGTCAGTGCTGCTGCTCCGAGGACTGCCTTCTGCATAGCAAAGCATCCAGGGTTTATTTTAAACACATTTCACTTTCACCCCCTGCTACTGAAGTACTTTTGGTCCAGGCATCGACTGAACTATTTGAAGTGTTAGCTAGTGTGTGTGTTGGAATTGGGTCACTATTTGGCAAATGTGAATCAAGAAAATGAAGTGGAAAGTAATCATTAGGAGTAATTCCTTAGCAAGTTCTCATCCCTCGACTTGGGGTAAGTCATTCACCACTGTGCCTTCCTAATGTACAATTATTGCTGAGGATAGTCAAGGTCTGTGCTGTCCAAGCCAGCAGGAGTGGCTGTATTCTCTCCTGGGAACTGGAGTGTGGCAGGCCTGGGAATGGAGAAAGGAAAGCTCGGTGACAGCCAGGGAAGGATTATCTGTGGTCTGTGTGATTTAACCTCATTTCCACGTGTCTGGACAGTCACAGGAGAACGTTTGTTGCTGCTTTTCCCTGGAGGTGTGAGGGCTTGGGCGTGGGGGAGGTTCCATGTGAAGGGAATACCCCAGCCTGCCACGCTGTTTTTCCAGCGTGTTCGTTAATCAGTGTTCCTCTAGTACCTCCACAAAATCTAATCTTCTAAAGAGATTTGGAATTCTTATATATAATCTGCTGCAGTAAGGGTGTCGCTGCATTTATTACTATGGCGATGGCACAGGCAGTTCCCTCGCTGGAGCTGAATATTCATGTGTCTGGCGGGTTTGCACTGCACCAGCCAGGATGGAGCTGCTCGAGCAGTGCCTCGCTGGGCATCAGAGCCTGCTGAGAGGAGGCGTGGAAAAACAGCTCTAATGAGTAGCACTGCCCGTGGGGTTCAGCTGTCCTGTGGGTGGGGACAATCCCCAGCAGTTAGAGGAGGAAGATTGGATGGAACCAGAGGTGCTTCAGATTTAGAGGGGTACAGGAAGAAATGTAGCTTTTCTTTTTTGATTTCTCTGTTGTCCAGAGAGGCCATGGCTGCCCCATCCCTGGAAGTGTCCAAGGCCAGGCTGGATGGGGCTTGGAGCACCCTGGGATAGCAGAAGGTGTCCCTGCCCATGGCAGGGGGTGGAGTGGGATGGGCCTTAATGTGCCTTCCAACCCAAACCATCCTGTGATTCGGTGGTTCTATATGCAGAAGGCTTGTTTGTTACTGGTCAGGAATATGTGGCACTTCAAGGCGTCCTGGGGATGGGCAGCTGCTGGGAGCAGCCTGAGGCTGCACACCCCAGTTAGTATTGCTGCAGAGAAGTCACTGAAGGCGTCCTCCCCCTCAGTTGGAACTTCCCTTGTGGGCCTTCTGGGCTGGAATTATCCATCAAAAATCCGTATGAAGCCTTCCAGAATTTTATTTACCTGGATTAAACTGTTTTGATAGGGACAATTCTCTTCCCTGTGAGGCAAAATGTCTGCTGTACAAAATGCTCAGCCTTGGTGCAGTGGTTGGCACTGGAGAAGGGAAGCAAAGACATTCCAGGTGCTGTTCCATTTATAGAGAGAGAATCTCAAACACAGAACTCATTTTAAAGATAAGATCTGTGTGGGAAAAGTAAGTGTTTTATCCAAAGCTGAGCTACTGCTGTACTGCGACCGGTGCTCTCACCTGGGAATAGCACACTGGCGTTACATTCCCAGTTAGAAGGAAAAATCCCACCACCCTTCAGTGCCTGAGCCACGGAGCTGTGCCAGGACAGAAGCCAGGGCCTGCCAGGAAGGGCCGAGTGCTGCTGGATGCGGCTCATGCTGGAGGAAGAGGCTGCAGGAGGAACCTCAGGTCCCTGCCTGTGGAGGAGAGCCTGGGCCCTGCTCCATGGATGCAGCTTCTCGCTGGTCATGGCCTTGTCTTGTAGCCCCTGGATCCTGTGTGGAGGAGCTGTGTGAGGCCTGTGGGGGGATCTTCCAGGGGTTTGGGACACCTGCTCACTGTCCCCCTGTTAAGTGCCAGCCCGACTGCTTGGGGCTCTGGGGCCGTGGTCCTCGCTATGGTGGCCTGTGAGACAACACACCGAAGTGTCTGCCAGCTCTCAGTCCTGGGAGGTGTCAGTTGCTGGGTTGGTTTTTTGTTTTAAAAAGACGCAGCCCATTGTCCCCCTTGGCGCTGCAGTCGCTGCCCTGTGTCACCCTCATCCCTCCCTCGGGGCTCTGCACCCCCAGGGCTGGCAAAAGCCCGTCCTTGGCCAGAGAGCTCCTGCCCCGTGTCCGTGCCGGGCGGGCACCCCCGGCGCTGCGGGGAAGCATCCCGGGAATGCTGCTCCATCCCCCGCCGTGGGCAGTGCCTGCTGGGGAGCTCCGGTGTGTGCCCAGGGCTTTGTCCGGGCTTTTCACCCCTGTGAGCTGCACGAGTGATGAAGCAGCTGAACCTCTGAGGTGGCTTTTAAAAATTACCTAACATTAGTAATTAATAATTTGTCTCCAACTGCAGCCCTCACCCAAGCACTGACCACCTTCTCCAGTGCAGTGACTGTCCACTTTTACCGTCACAAAACTACCTTGAACTCCTAAAATCAACAACGTTTGGATACTGGTATCAGTGTCAGCAACTCCAGGTCTTGGTTACTGTGCTGAAACCTTTTCCGCTCAAAAAAATGAAAAGCTGATGCTGTGCTCAGCTTCAACACCTGGATTTTTCTTCTTCCCGAAGAGCCTTGTTTAAAGTGGGTAACACCAACAGCACGGCCCCTGGTGTGTGAGAAAGCTGATGGAGCATCTGGCCCAAGAGAGGTGGGACAGAGCAGTGTGATCCATGTTCTGATATGCTGCTTTTCTTTCATGCAGAAGTGAGAGGGGAAATGGAGGAACTTGTCAGATATTTAATGTGAACACACGCCAGTGTCATTCTAAGTGATATGGGTTGATTTGTGTCAACAAGCCTTACAGCTTCCAGTTGTGTATTGAAGTCCCACATGAAATGCTCCAGCTTTGGCATAGCAGTATCTGCAACGCTGCTGTTCGTAACATGTCGTCAGTCATTGGAATTACCCAGTCCAGTGGTCCATTACTCCAGGAATATGTGATGTATAATATGCTTGTATCTCTAAACTGGTGCTTAGTCGGTGTTTAAATTTGTCTGTTACTGCTGAACCATCTGCTTCTGCAGCAGAACAAGTGTCCAGAGCAGTGGGGCAGGATCGTGCCAGGTGCCAGCTCAGAGGAGACTCCTCACAGCCTAAACACAAAGGGAACATTGAAAACAAGGATGTAAGTGGGCTGAATTAAAAAACTGTCACTAACAACAACCGAGCCTCACTCGCACCACCATGCACCCCCAAATCCCTGAGCCACGCTTTCTGCCACGCCTTAGTGAGGAACTCTGTGAGAAGGAAGGCTCTGGCTTTTAACCTGACTTGTCAGGTTTTCCATGGTGTGGTTCAGGGTCAGTCCTGTGGGTCCTCGTCAGGAACAATCACTGCAGCTGTAACGTTTCATGGAGGTAGCTGGAAAACCACCAGCATCATCTTTGTGCACCATCTCAGCCTGATGTTTCCCTCTAGATTTGGTCCAAACAAGAACTAAAGTTACAATAGAGGCTGCCATCAGACATACGACGGAGAAGGCAGTAGGACTTGGCAGCTGGAGAATGTTCCAGAGCTCTGCAAGTCACTTTCTGCTCTCACCCCTGTGACTGAGCACCACGACCCAATCCACTGGTTGGCTGCAAATATTTCATATCTCAGCAGTGGGGCAGAGATGGGTTTGGCTCTGTCACCTGCTGGGCAGTTAAGTTCCCTCAACAGGTTTTCCAAAGACTGTGGGATACAGAAGGAGGATATTCATAGAGGATGAACATTAAATCACAGGACTCTGCTCCATTCCTACACTGGAACAGAGAAGTCTGGAACACTTTTCCTGCATCCCTGAATGCGTGTGCTGAAACAGAACGGTCTAGGAAAAATCCTTCCCCTTTTCTTTCTGTGGTGAGATAAAAAGTATATTTGGAGATGCTGTTAAAAAAAAAGAGTGAAGCACTTTCTTAATCAGAAGTGTTGGTTTAAAACCAGAATGGATGGTTTAATCAGAACTAATTCTTGCAAGTATATGTGCTGCCAACTTCTCTCTAGAAACGTTCATATATATATATATATATATATGTATAAAATTTTCTAAAAGCTTTGATTCTCCTCCTTTACAAGTGCAGGAGATACTCTTTTCATCATTTCTGCAAAGGGTGAGTAAATGTGTTCTATAAATTTTCCTTCTTAAACTGAAGAAAAACTAAGTACATAATTCCTACTTCTATGTCTTCCTTTACACAGAAAAGCAGAATAATTCCATGCCATGAACAAAACCAGAATCTGAACGAGTTATATTTACATTTTCTAGTAGCATTGAGCAAATAAAGTGAATTGTTTGTAAGACTTCAGAAGGAGCAGAAGCAGACACGGATCTGCCGGGACCAGCTCTGCGTTTGTTTGATCTGACAGCAGGGCGAGCAGTGCCTGGGTGCTGCTGAGGATCCAGTGTTCTCTCCTGGTGTTCCCAGAGCCAGCTGGGATCTCCAGGTAAGTAATATATGGCTTAACAGGTACTTGGCAAGTAATGGATGGCTGAGCAGGTGCAGGCACGTGGCAGTTACCGGCTCCAGGCTTTCAGAAGGGAAAGAGTAGCAATTTTTCCTCTATTGTTTTATTGCTCTGACACCCAAACCTTCATATATTTTATTAGATCATGGCAGGTATTTTCTAACCCCTCTGCAGTATTTCCCAAGCAGTGAGGTGTGCAATACTCTGCTGTGCTGTGTTTCAGTGCAATAGAACATCAACTCATAGGGATTGCTGTGAGAGAGTGATGTTGGACTTCACTGCACTAAGATGTTGCAATTCCCATCACAATTAATTGAGGATGGGGTGACATGGAAGTCCTGAGCATCTTTCCAGGATATGTTTGAATGACAATTTAAAAGAGAAAGAAAGAGCAGCTTTTTTTGGTGCTGTTTAACAGCTGCTTGATCCCAGACTACTGGGGTTTCATCTCTGCTGTGTCTGTACCATGGTGGAGGGCAATTTGTTTTCTTTCAAAAACAATTTAGTCACTATTTTTGCTTCTGGTGGTGTAATCACAGAATCCTATAATGGTTTGGGTTGGAAGGGACCTTAAAGTTCATCCAGTTTTACCCTCCTGCCATGGGCAGGGACACCTTCCACTATCCCAGGGTGCTCCAAGCCCTGTCCAACCTGGCCTTGGACACTGCCAGGGATGGAGCAGCTACAGCTTCTCTGGGCAACCTGTGCCAGTGCTTTTCTTCCTAACATCTAATCTAAATCTCTTTTAGTTTAAACCCATTCAAGATATTGCAGAAACGCTGCAAACTGTTCCAACACGTTGCTGTTCGTGGGTGATTCGGTGCAGCCTGACGGAGAAGTCCCGGGGCAGGTGCCAAAAGGCACTGATGGAGATTTGGCAAAAACCCCCAAGATTAAAAATCGTCCTTTTCCCGGGCTGTTTTTGCGCATCTCTGCAGGCAGAAGCCCCGAGGGCTGCGCGGCTGCGGCGGGAGCCCGGCGCTCTGAGCCGGGCCGGGGGCTCGCCCCGGGGCCTCGGGAGCCGCGGCTGAGCGGGGCGGGGGCTCGGCGCGGCCCTCGCCGTCCCCTCTCCGCTCCCGGGGCTGCCCCGGACCCCCGCCCGGCCGGGCCCCGCTGCCCGTCCCGGGGGGCGGCAGAGCCGAGCGGAGCGGGGGCAGAGCGGGGCGGGGGGTCCGGGCGGGGCCGGGCCGGGCCCCTCCCCGTGCCGCTAAAGCCGAGGGCGGCGGGGCCCGGCGGGGCCGGGGAGCGGCACCGGCGGGGGAGCAGCACCCGCCCCGCGGCCATGCGGGACGCGCCCGGCCCCGCGCTGCGGGCGGCGCTGCCGCTGCTGGGCGCCGCCGTGTCCCTCTGCGCAGGTACGGCGGCACCGGGAGCTCCGGGAGCGGCACCGGGAACGGCACCGGGAGCGGCACCGGGAGCGGCACCGGGAGCTCCGGGAGCGGCACCGGGAGCCGGGGCGCGCGATCGGCGGGAGCGCTGCGCTAGAACCCCGCTTATCCATCCCCGCCGTGCGCCCGGCGCTGCCCGGTGCCGGCGGGGCCGCCGCCGTTCGGGGGGGGTTCGGGCTCTCGGTGCCTTTAATCACGGCCGCGCGTACCGAGAACTGGGTCAGGGAGGACTTATCGGAGCGGCTCCGCGCCGGAATCCCTGATCCCTGCGGCTTCCCACGCCATCCCGGGCCGATCCACCCCGGGGGTTCCCGCGGCGCCCGGGGATCTGCTCGGGGGCAGATCCTCAGAGCGACATCGGTCCCAGTGAGAGGACCTGTCGCGGTGCCGTGCGGTGCCCGTGCCTCCTCCCGCCCCTCCGCACCGCCGGCGGGACGGCGCTGCCGGCGCCTCGCAGGGCTCCGAGCAGGGTGCGGAACACGTCCGGCCCCTCGGCACAGGGTCCTCTCTCGGGCGGCGGGTGCTGAGACACTCCCTCCCCTCAGTCGTCCCTCTAAAACCTAAACCCGCGCTCGCTAGCAGCACTCTGAAACCAGCGGTAAGCAAGGCAGTGTATCACAGAATATTTTACAAATTTTCTATTAGGTTTACTGGACTTTGCCTTTCTCTCCGTGTTTTCACCAGAGCAGTTTCCTTGTGTGATGCTCATTAGGACCTTGCTGAGAGGGGAGGTCACAGCCCCAAGTGCAGGGAAGGACCGTGCCCAGAGGCCCATCCAGGTGCTCATAGAATCTCTGCTTTTGGGCAGGGGGGAGGAACAAAGCTCAGCTGTGGGCTGTGAAGTACTTCTGTGTAGTATTGCGCATCTGGTAATCTCTGGTACCTCCACAGGATGTAACACCTGCTCCATAAGAGCTCTTCTCCTTATTTCTCTAGAGTTTTGTTGTCCAGGTTTGGAAGGGAACCTCAGGAGCAGGCAGCCCCGTGCAGCCCTTGTTTTCCTGGTGTGTCTGAATTAAACCGGAGCATTGCCAGCACCGTGGCCATCACCACTTCCCTCTGGAGAGTCCAGAGCACTAAGGAATCATATTGGCTTTGACTGGTTTTTTATATAAAAGTTCTGTGTTGCTTTGCTCTCCAAAGGGGCAGTGCAGGGTTCTCTTCTCCTTACCCTGTTCCAGAGCCTGGCTCAGGCAGGGGGTATGTACAGACCAGACAGGCAGATGTGTGGCAATAGAGGGGACACTTAGTGTGACTGTCTGGATGGAAAATTCCTTGTCAAACCACTCAGATGTGACTTCAGGAGCTTTCAGTGCTGGGGACTCTCTTATGCAAGCAATTCCAGGCTTGCAGTCGGTCAGTGCTGTCAGCCCTGTGTTATCTCAGCTGCCTCCCCATGGAGTTTGTACCCACAGCCCTGCACTGGATCTGCCCTCAGCCCCTCATGGACTGGGGCCAGCAGGTCCTTCTCCAGCTCTGTGCATGTGCTGTATTGCACAAAATCCCTGCACTTGCAGTGCTTTGCTGTGTCACTCATGTCCCATAAAGCACAACCCTCCCAAGGATACCTTGCCAGTTCAAAGCTAAAAATGTCCTTTGGCAGCTTATTACAACAAAAATAATTTCCCTGGGTGTTGTTGCCCATTCTCTGCCCTGTTAATATTAATTTCAATGCCTGGACTCACCTCCTCCCTGCTGGGTTTTGCCTTGGCTGCTGAGCTTTTCCCGAGTAAGTGTGAAATGGTGAGTACCTGACCCCATTCATCTTCTAAGTGTGATCTATGATTTCTTCATAGAACCTTCACACCTCTCCAGAACTGCCTTTGACGTGACAGCCCAGTTTCTTAATCTATGTCTGATCCCTTTGCTGTCTGCACTTCTCCTGTGCCTTTTTGAGGTGGGTGACAACATCTGATCCCACATGGCAGAACAGGGCTGGATCTTCTCCTGGTGTCTCCTGATTGTGCTCTCTCCATGAGCTGAGGAGTTGTCCAGCGCTCCCCAGGGAGGCACAGCCCTCTGTTCCCAGCAGGGATGGCTGATAGTGTGCTGATAGCCTGTGCACAGCTGAGGCTGTTTGTTCTTCTGTGTGATGTTACTCTCCTCTGGCTTTTGATCCCTCAGCATGGGACAGTGATGGAGTCCCCATCCCTGGAGGGATCTGACAGCCACGTGGATGTGGCACTTGGGGACTTGGGTTAGTAGCAGCCTCGGCAGTGATGGAGAAACGGTTGGACTCGGTCTCAGAGGGCTTTTCCAATCCAAACCATTCTGTGATTCCATGGTGAAATTTTTTTGCAATGCTCTGAAGTCAGTCCTACTTCTTCAGCCTTCAGCAACCCCTGTGACCTTCTTACTGCTTCCCCTCTCCATCTCCCCGGAGCACTCAGCCCACGTTCCCGTGCCACAGGCTTGCACGGTGAAGCTGCTGTTTCTCTCTGCCTCGGACCTCAGCTGCTGCCAGAGAAACAGGCTGACTCTGGTGAAGATCAGAGTGGCTCTGCCAGGTGGCAGCAGTTTCTTTGCCGTGGTCAGTTCCCAGCAGTTGTGCAGTTGGAGACAAAGGGGCTGTGCCAGACCCACACCCACCCTATGGCACCTTTACTGGTACCTTCTCTGGTTTTTGTCCTGGCTCCATCACCATCAGGGGGCTGGACAATGGGAAACAGCCAGTCTGTAATTTCTAGGATCTCCTTTGAGCCCCTTTGTCCAATGGTGAAACTTTTGCCACCTGGGACCCTCCTGAGTCCAGTCAGTCAGGTCCAGGTATGTGTCCTGTGGTGTGGAAACATCCCTTCCCAGCGGAGGTGGCCCAGGGGCAGCTGTGTCCTGGCACTGGGGTCTGTGCCTGAGGCAGGGGACCCAGGCAGTATGGAAAGCCTGCAGTCGTGGGAACTCCAGACCTGTTATTTGGAAATAAGATGACAGCCTATCTAGAAGGGCACAATACAGAATGACCATACAGAATGATCAAAGATGGAAATGTTCTGGATATTCAGCATTTCCTCCCATCAGGCCGCTTAGATCTTTGCTTTCCAATTTAATTTTGAAATGCTCTACCTCTAACTATGGTGAGTAGAGATGGATTATGACTTAGTGGAAGATTAATGCCCTGTTAATTTGTGTAGTAAAAAGTCTGTGCTGAAATGTAGAACCTTGTGTGGTTCATGAGAGAGAGTGGGTCTGGGCTTTGTTCCCCAGAGTTTTTAGTTCAATTCTGTTAGCCCGTGGTGTCAGTGGCCTCGTGTTAAATGTTCAGTTCTTTCCATTTAACTTTTGAAGTTGCACTGTGTCTGTCAATGGGTTGAAATTACTTACCAGTCCTCATAAAGCTGGTGTTCAAACTCCTATTCTTCCACCTCTTGTTCACTTGTGGTATCGCACTTGTTCCTCAATAATCTAGTAATTCATGTACTTGATGCTGATGATGGCAAAGCGGTGGAAGCACACAAAACCCATCTTCTTGTGCTGGTTTGTTGGGAATCAGGTGCTGGCTCTGTTCTTACTGCTCCGTAAGCTCATTGCATGGTGTGTCTGCCTGTTCTGTGTGTTTTCTGGCAGTTACACTGAAAACTAAAAGGCAGAAAATGTTGCTTTTTAGGTAAGTCAGGCAGATTATTTTCTTCTCTGAAGATCAAGTCATCCTGCCCCTGATTCATGGTGGGACTCATCCAAGAATCTGGTGTGTAGTCTCAGCTCCTGTTGCAATAACAGCAGAAAAAACATCCTTGAAAACCATGTATGTCTTTGCCAAACCCAGGGAACATCTGCTCCTGGGGTCGCTGGATCCACAAATTGCTTTCCTGGTGTGCCAGTGTGTGAATCCTCCCCCACCCCTCGGCTGGCTCCTGTTGTGTGTTGGGTCCTGCCGAGCGCCAGCTGCCCTTGGGAAGGGACCCCTCTGTCCTTCAGCGTGCCCGAGACT
Source organism: Coloeus monedula (assembly GCF_965178545.1). Taxonomy (NCBI): domain Eukaryota; kingdom Metazoa; phylum Chordata; class Aves; order Passeriformes; family Corvidae; genus Coloeus; species Coloeus monedula. Next base: position 40,057,843 of record NC_138787.1, on the reverse strand, counting down.
GCTGTCCCTGCTGGAGGGAGCCTGTGGTGTGTCCTGTCCTGCTCTGCCCTGGCCCTGCCCCAGCTCTCCAGCCAGTCCTGGCGGGACAACCTGCCCGTGGTCCCTCTGGGGGTGATGGGCTTTGGGGAGGGTCAGGAGAGGTTTGTTAGTGACTGCTGGAAAGCTCCATGCTCAGAGGACTGGGACTGTTGGTGGCCAGGTTTGGATGCCTGGCGTACTCTCTGCAGCCATGGTGTGTTTCAGTTGTTCACTTTCTCCTAATTTCTCAATCAGAGAACAGAATGTTTTAAGGGAATTGTTGTGCTTGAGTAAACAAAGCAGTCATGTTCATTACCAGATTAAAGAGTGCCTTATTTTGAAAGTTTGGGAGCACATTTTCCTCCTGCCTCTTTGAGCCTCTAACTCCTTGACAGTCACCTAACTCCATTCCCTGGTTTCCAGCATGGTGGGAGTCCCAACTTCCACCCCATGACAGTGCATCACCAATGGCATTACCAGGACTGTCCTCAGGAATTGTCTGGGGAGGGAGGAAACATTTCTTGCTGCATATAGGGACTGCAGAATTTCAGTCAATAGTTGCAAATTCTTCCTCTTCTTTCATGATGTAAAATTGCTCTGTGGGAGGGGAAGCAGTTCAAAGGTGGTGCTGGCTTGAATAGTGGGAGGATGATCTTCCATCATTGTGCTGTTATTCCTCTGGTCTGTAAGCTGAGGGGAGTGCCTTGCTGGCCCCTCTGGAACAGCAGCTGAGGCAAATCAGAGCAGAAATGGTCCAGATGTGTAATGTGAAACTTGGTATACATTGCCAGTGGCTGTAGATGGACTGGTTATGAGGCTGACATGGACAATTTTTTCCAGTGGAAGGAGATGTCATGAATAACCAGGAGCAGCACTGGGGCTTTCCTGATGGAGCAACAGGGATAAGGCACAAATTCTGGAGAGTGCTGTGTCCCTGAGGATGTGAGTAGGGATGGGGATACAGGCTTGGTGGAGCAGGAGTGGTTGCACAGGTGTCTGTGAGGAGCTCTGTGGGAGGCACAGCGGGGATGTGACACAGGGAGAGAGCTGGAGGGGTTTGTCACCTCCCCTGCTCCGTGGGACGGGAGTGGGAAAAGCATGGATGTTCCCAGCGGCATGTTCAGAAGGGCCCAGGCTCCTCCCCTGATTCCATAAGAGCTGAGGCAGCTGAAGTAGCACAGGTGCAAGAAACCTGTATTTTTATGGTTATGTTCAATCATCTTTCTGCTCTGTTAACAAAGGGTTCTGGATGGACAGAAATGCTCTTGAAAACAGGGCCAGGGATTTGTATCTGGTTTGTGATTTCTATCAATTTTTCTTCATGAGAAGTCAGCCAACAGCACAGGCAGGTGTCTGAGGAACCTGGGCTTCTGCTTTTGTAGAATTATATTTAAAAGTGGTCTGTGAAAGTCTTCTGTGAGGAAAGCATCTTATCTTTCCCAAAACTCCAACTCTGATCTTGTCTCTGAACAGATTCAGCTACAGTTTTCCTTCTTTTCCTCTGTGTGTGAGCAGCATTCAGTGGTGCAGCGCCCTTGTCATTCCAGCAATGGCTGTCTCAGTTTGGTCAGGGTGAGGGTCAACCATCCTCAACTCTCCCCATGTTTGTGGGGCTCAGGGGCCCCCTGGAGCTGCTTGGGATATGCAGGGACAGCTTTGATCAGCTCTGCTCTCAAGCAATCTGCAAGTACAGAGTATGGATAGATCTGTCAGTTATCCACTGCAGATGATGTAATAAGGATAATTTTCCATTTTATTTTAGGCTGTGAGAAAGGAAGAAAAACACCATAATGACGTGTCTAAAGCCCCGAAGACACTTGCAATAATCTTAGACTCATTTCCTCAATAATGCTTTTATTTTGCAGTTTTGGTGATGATGTGTCTGTTTTCCTTCTGCTAGATCTCTAATTTATTTGGATCTGATGAGTCTTGCTCCCTGCAGCAGTTCTGGGACCAGGGTAATGTCTTTAAGGAGATATTTGCCTGCTGTGCTGTGTGTGAAGGATGGTGCTCACTCCTGTGCCGAGGGAGAGCTGAGGCAGCAGCTCCTGGCACACCTGCACCCAGGATAAACACGGACATACCGTGCCAAGGAAGTTTGTTGTGGGCCCGAGCTGAAGATGAACACCACGAGCTGTTATTTGAGAAGGGTGGTACAGGATGGAGATTGTTGTAAGGGAAGCAAAGAGTGTCACAGAAACAGAAATCAGATTTGTGCTGATGTCTGTCAGCACTTCTGCGCTCCTCCAGGGACTCTGAGATTGCAGAATCATGGAATGGTTTAGGCTGGACAAACCCTCTGAGATCATTGAGCCCAGCTGTACCCCCAGCACTGGCAAGCCCACCACTAACCCAATGTTTTACTTTTCAACTCTTAAATAAAAGAAAGCCCTTCTCCTTCCCCCCCAGTTCCAAAAGAAACTGAAGGATTATGGCTAAAATTATTCTCCTGAGTAGAGCAGGTCTGAGTCTTGCAGAGTTGGAGCTGACCCAGAAAGGGTTGCCGGACAAGGTGCCTCACCTGAGGAGACATGGGGAGGAGGAGTCTGTCATTCTGCCTGTGTCCATCCTGGGGTGCTGTGCCTCGGTGACCCCGGCTCGGTGCTCTCCAGTCAGCTCTGGCACAGCTGGGGTGTTGCTGGTGTGAGCTGGTGACTGGGATGGGCAAGGGGTGCCGTGGTTTGGGAGTCAGCAGCAGCTTTCATGAGAACTGCTTTTTGGGGTGGTCAGTCTTCTCCACCACACAAGACAAATGACATCTATGAAAGTCCCTGGGACCAAGATTTAGAAACTTATTGTCTGTGAATGTTGGGGACCTGTGCTGTTGGGGGTGTCCTGGCACCAGCTTCCTCCTGCAGGCCAGGGCCCCATTCAGCAGCAGCTGGCAGGCCCAGCTGGCACGGTGTCCTTGGGGCTCTGCTGTGCCAGGGTCTCGTCCCCACCGCTGTCCCCTGTTTGCCAGGCCTGCAGTGCGTGTGCCAGCTGTGCGAGCACACCAACTTCACCTGCCACACGGAGGGCGCCTGCTGGGCCTCGGTCATGCTGACCAACGGGCGCGAGGAGGTGGTCAAGTCCTGCGTCTCCCTGCCGGAGCTGAACGCCCAGGTCTTCTGCCACAGCTCCAAGAACATCACCAAGACCGAGTGCTGCTACACCGACTTCTGCAACAACATCACGCTCCGCCTGCCCCTCGGTGAGTGCCAGCCCAGCCCCAGTGCTCGTCTGAGCTCCAGAGTGCTCAAACCCCGTGCAGGGAACACAACTGCAGGAGCCGGTCCTTGGGGGCTTTAGAGGCTGTCTGTAAAACACAGCTGGTTTTGTCCCAGCTTGTTTCAGACAGCAAAACACAAACTACAGCTCTCTTTGTGGCAGAGGGAATTTCTTGCATGTCTAAAGCTATCCTAAAGGCTGGCTTCGATGTCCTACAAGCACAGGGTCACCTCGGGGGCAGGAGGGGTGGAGGACCCCAAGCCACTGCTGGGGACCACTTTGGCTGATGCGGTTTCAGCAATCTGAGCCTTGGGGGGCTGTGGTTGGTGTGAGCAGCCTGTGAGGCAGCATCACATCAGTGTCACAGAGTTTTGCTCAGCAGGGATGAGCAGCTGTGAGATTCCTGGTCCTAATGAGAGGGAGGAAAAAGGCACTTCCGGGGCCTCTGTGTATTACCCAGCCGGTGCAGTGCACGAGTCTGCCAGGCTCGAAGTTTCATAATTAAGTTGATTTGGTGCTTTCTAAAAATAAATATTTATACTATTTTTAGCATAATTTTAATTTAATTTTTTTGATTCTTCTTTCCAAGATTTGTGTTTATTCCAGACTTTTTTTAAAAAGGTGTAAAATATACTATTTTATCAGATAATACCTTTTTATATACTTACACCAGTAAGACGTTGCAGGTAAGAAAGATGCAAATTAATACACAATTTACAATTATAACTTGAATTTAAGACACTATCATGTAGTTCTTAATGGAATTTGAACGGCTGTTTCTGGGCAGACCATGGGGGAGCTGCTGTGGGAGCCTTGGGCACTGTCACCTCCTGGTGAACCCTGGTAGCAACCTCATGTGTGCTGTGGGGCAGGAATAAGGATCATTTGAATGTTTTTCTTGCAGTTGACCACGGAAGGGACACACTAATTGTGGTCATGCTCTAGAAATAAAGTGCCATGGTGGTTTTTCCAAGTTGGGATGAAAGCTGCTATTTCTAGAGGATCAGCAGAGGGCACATCTGTTGTCCCAGCACTCGAAGTGGGACTTGCAAAACCTCTTGTTTCATATTTCAGTACCCCAAAAAAAAGAATTCTTATCCTGAGACCTTTGCTCTACAGATTTAGGGGAGGGAGCTCATGTCAGTTGGAATTGTACCAGTGCCAGTGTGGTTTCTGTGCTGGCCTATCCTCACATAGTTCATGTTGTTGGGAAGCTGCGTGGGGACAGCTCCAGGGTCAGGCCCTTGTCTCACACACGTGGCCAGTGGCACTTGGGACAGACACCTTGATAGGGAAGGTCTACTGTGCTTTACCTGTATCATCTGTTTCCATCTCCATCTCTATCTGTCTCTATCTACCTCTGTCTAACTATATCTCTGTCTCTCTATTTCTATGTCTATCTCTATTTTCTGTATCAAGCTCCTTATATATATATATATATATATATATATCTACCTTTGTGTGTATATATATATATATATTTCCTTATGTGTATATACATTGTATACCTACACACTTACCTGCTGACCTGTCTAGTCTGTCTCCATTATGCAAATTCTAGTTTAAAAGTGGAGCATGTGGGCATGAAAAACTTGCCTTTAGGCAGGAGCGGCTCTCCTGGAGGAGGAGAAACCCTGAGGAGGTCCAGCATGGTGCCCATCCGTGCTAGGTGAGGCTGGATCTTTGTGTCCTGCTGGGACACAAACCCACCCTTCAGCTCTTCTCCATGAAGCTGACCTGCTTCAGCTCAAAGGTTGGATGGGCTTGGAGCAACCTGGACTAATGGGAAGTGTCCCAGCCCGTGGCAGGGACTTGGAACCAGCTGAGTTTTAAGGTCCCTCCCAACCCAAACCATGGTGGCATTCTGTGACTGTCTGTACTTACCAAAGGTTTGTGCTGTGAAGGAGTGCCCAGTGAGATGACCCACAGGGTGAGGACCTCTGAGGGCAGAGAGCAGTGTGTGGTTTGGTGCCTGTGCCTGAATTCCCATGGCAGAGCTGCAGGTGGCAATGCCTGCCCCAGCCAGCACAGGGCTCAGGGTCGCGGCCTTGGGTGACAGGAGCTGACTTTCCTTTGAGTGGTTTATTTTTGTTTGGTTGGCTTTTTGGTGTTTTTTGTTTTTTGTTTTTTTAACAATGTCTGAAAATCTTTAAAGACAGATTAAACCTGGATCTCTGCTTTTATATCCTCCTTCTTGTGGGCAGGGATTTCATTGCATATTCTACATTAGCAGGTGAAAATGTCAAAATGCAGGATGAGTTTGCAGTAATTGGTTTTTTTTTTTCTGTGTCACCTTAGATTCCTTTCCAGGTTTCTGCTGGTTTAACTGGGATACTTTCTGCCCCAGCAGGTGACTTGAGGTGAGCTTCCCCTGTCACAGCAGGGCTGCAGAAAGCACCTTGTGTGCTGCTGCCACGAGGGACCTCCCCGTGATAAATTGTCCCTTGTACATCCCTCGTTCTGGTTTTCTCTGCAGAACTCACCACCATGCCCTCAGCGTGCAACAGGCTGGTTTCAGGAGTTGCTAGTCAGACCTAGATTTTTCCAGCCACAGATTCGTGTCTCACAGGATTTTTGGGCCGTATTTGATATCTGGGAGACGGAGTTTGTGATCTCTGCCTCCCCCAGTGGTGAGTGGGGTCTGTTACGGTAGAATTTAATTTTAGATTCTAGCCCAAACTGTATTTTTGAAATGGTTCTAATGTATTCTGTAGAGCTGACTAAAGCCTCCCCATTAATCGAATACAATAGATTTTTTTACTACATTGGAAAGAATATGTAATTTTGCCCCCTGAGTAGCCCAGGAACACACACAGTTCGGGGCTTTTGGAAGCCTTATAGTGGAAGCTTTACAGTGTCAAAAACAAACGCTGTGTGTGAGAATGACTTTTCCATTGGAGGGAAAAAATCACTTCCTTTTTTTGCTGCCTGCAAGTACTATTTTGTTTATGCAAGTTGGACCATAACTGCCCCGCATTGTGCAACTGCTGAGTACTGCCAGATGTGCTGCTTTTGGTTCACACATGGCAACATGTCTCAGCTTCTATTCTTGGTTAGTCAGTCAATGAACAGTACATTTGAAATTGGATTGTAAAATGCTGTGATTAATGGTGGTGTTTTGCTGGGTTTGGGTGGTCATGAGGGGTTGTCTGATTTCCCCAGGAGTCTGACCTTTCCCAGCTGTTGTGGCTGTCCCTAGGCTGATGGTTTGTGCTGGGCAGGAGGTGTGTTTGTGGTGTTTGGTTTGAGCTGTGGGGAGCCCCACGACCCCTGAGGGCTCCTGGCCTTGGGGCACCGTGGTGCAGAGGTCGGGGTTGAAGATGGCCCACACTGACCAGAGCGCAGGAGCTGCAGCGCTGGTTCGCCCCCAGCCTCGACGTGCGCTCCGTGAGGAGCTGGAAAGGGTCTGAGCAGTTGCCACCAGCCTCGACCTGCACTTGGTCTTTGTTACAGCCAGTAGACTAAAGGATGACAAAGGAGGTTTCTGGTTGACTCCTTCCAAGGAACCCCTCTAGACCGCCAGGATCTCGTCATTCTCTGAGAACTCAGTGGAGACTCCCTGCAGTCTGGCCCAGCCACCTGAGCTTCCAGCCCCACTGCAAACTTGCCTTCTGCCCTGGAGATCTCCCACCTCAGCAGCATCCCAGGGGACCCGTGAGCAGCCCTGAGCTCCACTTTACTCTGAGCAGTTGTCACTTGCAGTTGTGAAGGCTGTGTCTGCCTGTATTCCTGGAGCTGGGTGTCACCCTCCGAGAGAGTCCTTGGCTTTGCCTCTGCAGTGCTGTGACATCCCGCTCTGCATTCCCGGGACGGCCGGGAGCATCAGGGTCTCTGTGATCCCTCCTTCTCTCCACCTGAGGTCACTCCTGCTCCTTCCCCAGGGTGTCAGAACACACTCACTGGCCCTCTCTGCCCACTGTGGTCCCTTCAGCCTGGCTCCCAAAATGGTGTATGGGAGGGAAAGGACTCCAAAAGGCAGCGCTGTTGCAGCTCTCCCACAGCCTGCTCCACGGGTCTGTGCTGATACCAATTGTGCCCGTACACATTGTCAGGGAAAGTGCATCACATCACTTTTCTGTTAAAATTGCAGACTTTTTTCCCTGGTAATAATGGTATTGTTGCTTTTATTAAGCATATACTGAGAAATTTTTCTGTGCCCCTTAAAATCCTGCTATAACCCGAATTTCAGAGGTTTATGGTGTACAAACTGCACAAAGTGCACTGCAGGTTATAGACTGTTACATCCCAGGATGTATTGTGTCCTTGTCCTGCGGGCCAGTCTGTGAGGATGCCCTTCCCAGTCCCTTCCCACCAGCCCAGTTCTTGCTGTTCAAAGCTTCCTGATGATTTTCCTTTTGTTACTGTTTGCAGTGGCCTAAGGACAATAAACTTCTATTTTGTTCATTTAGTGTTATGCCGGTTTTCAGCAGTTGGTGGGAAGAGCTGACATGGTGTGGTCAATGTCTCGTGTGTGTTTGTCTTCACCAGCCCCTGCCGGGGATGAATGAACCTCATTCCTACCGGGAATGAGCCTGACGAGCCCTGCAGGGAGGATGCTGGTTTGGATGGCACAGGGGAAGTGCTGAACAGCCAGGGGACAGCTCATGCCCTGCACTCTGTACCCTCTGTGAGCCCGTGTGCCCCGGCAGCACAGAGCCACTCCCGCTGCCTTACACATGGCCTGGGGGGCAGGGCTGGCTCGGCGAGGCACTGGGGCTCCTGGGGTAGGGGATCTCTCCGTACTGTACTTCACCTCTGTTTCAGGGGAACATCAGCCCTGTGGAAACAGAATGAAAAATGTTTAGGAGATCCTAGCATGTCAGTTAACAAGCAGCAGTTCCAAGGAGGCATCCTGCTCGTAAATCCTCTTACAAACCTCCCACATCACCCCTGGAGCATCCTCTTGAAGTCATTAAAGGGAAAAACCTGTGAACAAAATGTACCAGCTTTGTGTTCAGGAAGGTTGGAGTTGTTCTGGTGAACAGATGTAGTATTGACTGGAGGAAGGATGCTGAGGCCATTGGCTGCTGCATTTGAGACCCCACGTTGCTTTGGTCACTCTCAGACTCCAGGTTGTGATGTGCACGTGGCCCAGCCTTTCCCTGAAGGAAAAGAGTGACCTTGCATGGGGTGGAGTTCATGATTCTTACATCTTCTGCAGCCCTGAGATCCCGTTTGAACTCATGGTTCTGAGTATTGAGGGTTTTTTATGGGTCTTATTTCTGGCTTGGTTTATTTGCAGGCAAAGTGCTGGTCGGTTTTTATTTTAAAACTTATTTAAAATTTTGGGGACATTATGGGAATCATGTGTATGTGTTCATGTGCAAGTGAATCCCTTAGCAGTGTCTTCCTCGAGCTGGATACAGAGCTGGGGCGGTGGTCGGAATGCTGGCCTGAGACCAGGCTTCCCGCTCAGAGGGTGCGTGGGGAAAGGCTCCGTGGCCTGCAGTGCTCTGTTCTGCCTCCTGCTCAGCACAGCTGCGGGAAAGCGTCGACTCTCCGTTGGTCACTGCTCTGCAGCCCCTCGCTCGTGTCCCTTCCCAACGCCGCTCTCCCGTGTGTCTCCCAGCAGCGTCGGAGGCTCCCGGCAGAGCGGGGCCGCGCTCGGCGGTGCTGGCGGCGGCGGTGGCGGTGCCGGTGTGCGCGGTGCTGCTGGCGGCGGTGCTGGCGGCCTGCTCGGCCCGGGGCTGGCGGTGCTGCGCCCGCCGCGGGGCCAAGCCCCCCAACGTGGAGGAGCCCCTCTCCGAGGGCAACCTGGTGAGCTCCGGGAAGACGCTGAGGGATCTCATCTACGACATGACGACCTCTGGCTCTGGCTCCGGTACGTGGGGTGCCCTGCCCGCCACCGTGGGTTTAATGCTGGTGCTTGTGGCCGCCCCTCACAGCAGCGATGGGCTGTGGGTGCTCTTCTTCTGTCAAACCGCAAAAGTTCAGTTCTTTGTTGGAATGGAGGAGTTAAAGAAGTGAACTCAGAAATCAGAATCGAGTGTGAAACCCAGTGCTGCTGGCCGATGTGACGTGGCTGATCATGAAAGGTACTAAACCCACCTGGGCAGGTCAGGATGCTGCTTCTCAAATATTTTGTGTTTCATAGCAGAATAATGTTCCTTCAAATTCTTGTTTTGAGCAGAACATCCATCTTTTTAGCATTTTTCCCATTTCTGGTATCTTGCCTACTGTGATGCTTCCATTGCTACTGAGAACTTGTTAAACCTAAGAAACCTAAAAATGAGGTGGGAATTCACAAATTCCAGGTCACTGGGCCAGTGGCATGTCTGGGGTGTATAGCCCAACTTTCCTTAACTAGAACTTTTATTGCAAAATATGTAAACTATGCTTGCTTTTATTTATAAGTAAAAAATGTACAAATGGTGCCTAATTTAATTAATTTCCATGAACTGCATACCTCTGAGGATTAAGTGGTTGTTCTTCCCTAATGCTTTTTCACAGCTCTAGTGAGCAGACTTTGGCTTTATTTATGCTGAAGTTTTAGCTGTTCCCAGCCATCCCTGAGCCAGGAACAGGGCTGGACTTGAGCAGAGCCAGAGCCCCGTGCACCAAGGTGATTTGTTCTGATTTCAGCCAAAATCAAGGTTGCAGTTATTTAAAAAAAAAAAAGGTAAAACAATTTAACAATTCCTTGTTTTAAGGCCCCAACAAACACAGAATCAAATCAAACCAGGCAGGGTTTGTGGCTGGCAAAGCACAGTGGAGCTGCTATAATAATTTATTTTAATTTTCAAAAATTTCAGCCAGAGCAGAGCAACTAATTGACTGCAGGACAGCTGCAGTCTGTATCAAACCAAATTGAGTAGTTCAGGCCAAATTTTAAGATTTTTACTGGGGTTTAAGAAAGTTTTTTATATGTACAGAGACTGGGAAGTAACATTAAGAAGCCTGATTTGAGGAGATATTGGTTGGGACAGGATTTTCCCTTGATAGTCTAGGAAAGCAAGGCCATGAGTGCAGCTCAGTGGGAAAGGTCAGTGTTGGGGTTTGAAGGTCCCAGCTGAGCTATTTCACAGGTACCTGTCTCTCCTCTTAACTAGGTCTGCCTCTGCTTGTCCAGAGAACTATCGCGAGGACTATTGTCCTGCAGGAGATTGTGGGAAAAGGCCGATTTGGCGAAGTCTGGCGTGGGAAGTGGTGCGGGGAGGATGTAGCTGTGAAAATCTTCTCCTCCAGAGACGAGCGGTCCTGGTTTCGGGAGGCAGAGATTTACCAGACGGTCATGCTGAGGCACGAAAACATCCTGGGCTTCATTGCTGCTGACAACAAGGGTAAGCGGCGAGGCGTGCGCGGCGCCGCGGGGCTCCTTCCTCTTAGGGAGCTTTTCCAACCCCAAAAATTGTCTGATTCTATGTGGTGGCCTTGGCAGTGCTGGGATAGTGGTTGGACTCAGTGGTCTTAGAGTGCTTCCCAGCCCCAATGTTGGCACTCACTAAATCCTGAGTGTCTGTCTCAGAACAGCTTTCGCTGCCCCCACTCCCATTGAAGCACCGCCTGAACCATGCGGCTGCCCTGAGCTCCTTCCCGGTGGGACAGCTGGCACGCTTGCTTGCTTGCATTCCCTGAAAAGGGGAAGGCTTTCCCTAGCTAATATTTTTAATAATCTTGCTTCCTCTGGGTAGATAACGGGACGTGGACTCAGCTCTGGCTTGTCTCTGAGTACCACGAGCAGGGCTCCCTGTTCGACTACCTGAACCGGGGCACGGTGACGGTGGAGGGCATGGTCCGGCTGGCGCTGTCAGTGGCCAGTGGCCTGGCCCACCTCCACATGGAGATCGTTGGCACGCAAGGCAAGTGCTTCCCTCCCACTTTTACTTCAAGTATTTTGAGGAGCTTCAGTGTTCTCAAAAACATTTATGGGTGACGTGATATCGTGAAGTATTTTCTAAACTGTTAACACCAGGGGGAACAGTGTGAGTGTGAGTGGTGCAGTATAGACAGGGAACAGGGACCTTACCTTCCCACTTACATTGTCTGCAGGCCTTTAAATAGGTGCCTATGGAAGCAGCTCTGCTAAAGGGGAATGAGCACCAATGAAGGAAAAATTTCTTCATGGAAAGGTTTATCCAGCCCTGGCACAGGTTGCCCAGGGCAGTGATGGGGTCACCATCCCTTAAGGGACTTAAAATCTATGTGGATGTGGCACGTCGGGACAAGGGTTAGTGGTGGCCTTGTCAGTGCTGAGGAATGGTGGGACTTGGTGGTCTTAGAGGGTTTTTACCACCCAATCCATTCAGCGATTCTGTAATTTTCCAAATTAATTTGGAGGGTGAACTTCCAGTTTCTCTTTCTGTGTTTTACTCCTGAAATACAGCTATTGAAACAAAAATGCCCTTAAAGCTTTCTTTTGAAGTTGACATCATTTAGCAGAGCTTCACTTGGTTCAAAATAGGCCTCAATATTTTTATAAGGTATAGTAACAAAAGTGACTAAAACTGTTTTTACGTCCTTGCTCATGATATTAAAATCCAGGCTGTTGTTATCAAAATTGGAGGCGGTTTCTCTCACTGTGAACAGGGAAGCCAGCGATCGCGCACCGGGACCTGAAATCCAAGAACATCCTGGTGAAGAGGAACGAGACCTGCGCCATTGCCGACCTGGGCCTGGCGGTGAAGCACGACTCGGTGCTGAACACCATCGACATTCCCCAGAACCCCAGGGTGGGCACCAGGAGGTGGGTGAGGCAGCTGCAGCTGCCGGCCTGGCTCCGTGGGGATGGCTCCTCACAGCCCTGCCCTCCACCAGTGATGTCCCCTCCGCTCTTGGCATCGGGCAGGGATGGCCGCAGCCCTATGGGGTGGGTGGGGGAGGAGGTTGCAGACCCTGCTGTGGAATGGAGCTCTCTGCCCCACGTGGGGCATCACGTGTGGGTCACCCTGGTCACCCCCAGTGCTGTGGGCCTGGGCAGGGCACAGCTGCCAGCACCACGAGGGGTCACGGGGCCCTGGCATGTGGCAGCACAGCTGTGGCCTTTTGTAGGAGCTGCCCCAGCAAACTGACCCTGTGTGCCCTAAAGGTACATGGCCCCTGAGATCCTGGACGATGCGATGAACATGAACATCTTTGAGTCCTTCAAGCGTGCAGACATTTACTCTCTGGGGCTGGTGTACTGGGAGATAGCCCGGAGGTGCTCCGTTGGAGGTGAGGTTTTGGCCTTTCATCCAATCCCAGCTTGGTTTGGGTTGGAAGGGCCATTAAAGCTCATCTCGTTCCACCCCCTGCCATGGGCACCTACACAGTAAATCTTCCCTAGGAATCACTGAGGAATACCAGTTGCCTTACTACGACCTTGTGCCTTCTGATCCTTCGATAGAAGACATGAGAAGGGTTGTCTGTGAACAGAAGCTCAGACCAAGTATTCCAAACCAGTGGCAAAGCTGTGAGGTAAAAGCAGTTTTCTAGTTTATTCTAGGTGTATTTTGTAGGGTTTTTTCCTAGTTTTATTTTGTTATTTATATTTTCAAGTTTAAATTAAGACAGAATTTTTGAGTGAGAGATAGGGCACGCAATGCTCAGCTTCTAGCTTCTCGTGAATTTAGAAGCTTCATATGTCTAGTTCTCCTTCAGATCAATACAGAGCAAACTCTTTGCACCAAGTGCTCAACGCTGTCCAAGGCAGGTCTTAATTGATGCTGCTGCTGTTGTGTCACTGTTTCAGAGAGCTGCCCTTTATCTCCCTGTCTTAAAACCAGAAAGCAGCGGGTGGTGGTTGTATCCCTGGCTATGGTTTGTCCTGCTGCAGGCGCTGTGGTTGCGTCCCTGTGGTGTATTCCTGGGTGCTGTGTTTGTCCTGCTGCACGCACAGTGGTTGTGTCCTGGCTGTTTCTGCCCCGCTGCAGACACTGGTTGTATCCTGGGTGCTGTTTCTGTGCCCTGCAGGCGCTGCGGGTGCTGGGCCGGGTGATGCGGGAGTGCTGGCGTGCCAGCGGTGCCGCGCGTCTCACCGCGCTGCGCGTCAAGAAGACGATCTCGCAGCTCTGCGTGCACGAGGACTCCAAAGCCTGACAGACCTCCCCGTGGGACGAGAGGGGAAGGCATTCTGCTGTTCATCTTTCCACATGTGATAGTATTTTTGTTTCTGGTCTACCTCAGACGATGTGGTTCCTTCCGTATTGCAGTGCCCGAGGCAGAGCACTGACCTCGAGTGCTGCGTTCGGCCGTGGGGCGAGGCAGCTTGGGACTCGTAGCTGGGGTTTGGTACAGCAAGTCCGTGACTTGCTTTGGTTTTGTGAGTAAATCGGACACCAGTGAATTGCAGGAAGGAGCTTAAAGCCTCATGACAGTGTAGAAATACCTTCTGCTGTTGTGCTTTTCATCCTTGTCACACCCCAAGCGTCCTGGAAATGTCTGGTGTTGGTTAAAGCTTGTTTGTCAGGGAAACCTCGTGTTCTGTTCTCAAACCAAGTAAAAGACCAAATCAACCCAGCTTTTTACCTGTTTTTTTTGCAGGAATGTGAAAAGGGGTTGTCAGTAAATGCATTTTGAATTACTTTATTTATAATTACCTAAGTAATTAAAAACTATGGAAATTCCACTAAGTGTGTACATTGTGAACAAAACCACTGAGTCAGTTCCCTATTAACATTTATTTTTATAGTCTCAATTTCACATACAATATTGTGGTAAAAATTTGAGTTGTTCTGCTCTGTCTTTTGTTCATTGAACAGATCAATCAAGGGACAACTTTTCTTTTTAACTGTTAGTAGGAAAAATAATAGAGGCAATATGTTTCTGTTAGCTATGTAGGGATGCAACAGGAGAAATTCTACCTAAACTGAGAAAATATTTGTTTTTAGCAACATCTTTCCAATCACTGGTAACAATTTTTTAGTGCCTTCTGATGTATTGGGGGAAGCTTTAACAAAAGCCAATGCAGCCTGTTCAGAAGTTTCTTACAGAATTCTGTAACAGCACCAGGCTGGTGATGAATATTAACATTTCTGCTCATGTTTCCATAATATTACAAGCCAGCAAAGTGAGTTGTTGTATTAAAATTCACCAAAGTTTTGGCATTTTGTGAATTTTGCCACACTCCATGGCCCACATATTTGAATACAATGTTTGAATATTTTTAATGGGCAAAATTATATATTTCATAGTCTTATGGTTTTTCTAATGTTTCTAAATCCAGCTGGCTCACAGAAATTAAGCCCAAAGATGTTTCCAGAATAGCAAAGCTTTGCAAAAATTTGATGTGGCCCCTGCAGCTCTGTGGCAGGCAGCTGTTGGCTGATCACAGTGAGTCAGATCAGTCTTTGGGGCAAAATCTCTTGACCGGAGCGATTGTGGGGGAGAATGAGTTCAGCCTTTACTGAGTGCGGTGGTCAGTAGTGCCATTACACCGGGTTTCATCCTGAGTGCTCATCTTCAGGACATTGTGGATACTTGGTGGCTGTAAATTGCCCGTAAACAGGCTTTGATGCAATTTACCAGTTTGCACAGGGTTTAGTCACTCCTGCTTTTGTTAAACAACAGGGCTTTGTGTGGTCTGCAGCCGAGCATCGGAGCGTATTTCCCCAGAGCTGCTGGCAGGTTTTGCCCCAGTGTGGTTTCTCAGATATAATCAAGGTTGTCTTAGAGATTCAGGGAGGACTTGACAGGGCTTGGAGCAACCTGGTCTAGTGGAAGGTGTCCCTGCCCAAGGCAGGGAGGTGAAAGGAGACAAGCTTTAAGGTCTCTTCCAACCCAAACCATTCTGGGATTCTAAGATTCAATTCTTATGTGCTTCAGCTGCATGAACTACCCCGTGGAGCTCAGTGATGTGACTTTGTAGGCTGCATGATCCAAATTTTGGCAGCTGCATGATCCAAAGCCTGGTGCTGACTTGACAAGCAAAAAAATTTGCAAACCTAAGATCCAGCATCTGTTCTTGTAGTATGTAACTTGAAAAAAAATCCTTATCTTAAAAAGGAAGAATCAAAGATTTATTTTTTAAAGTGGGAAAGGAGTTTCAGTTTTCAGTTCCCCACCCCGAGTCTCTGAAAATTGTTGACCAACCCGGTAATTTGAACAAGACCCTTTTGGTGCCTGGCTGGGAGGTGTGGGTGGAGGATGCTCAGGCTTGGCTGCTCCTCACACAGGTCACAGTTGCAGATCCAGAAATGCTTTAACTTTTTCCCTGGAAATATCTCTTTGCATCAGACATTATGGTCTGTTTACCCTGGCTTTTCGCCTAACTCAGTGTTTTTGCACTGGTTTTGTTTTCTTTTTTGTTGTTGAGAGGTGAATGTACATTTTGATGAACCAGAGTTGAACATAACTGAGCCAAGGGGCAGATGTTGTTGTATTGAGCTCTGAAATGTTTGTAAACTCTACACTCCTTTAGAAAAACCCCAAAGAACCCTTGTTTTAGTGGCCTTTCCCCTCCATGTGGGTTTGTCCTGATCTAATTTAAGCACAGAGGTTATGCCAAGACACTTCTGTGCAGTTTAGGGAGGCTTTGGTTTCCTCAGAGATTACAATGTTCCTGATAATCTTCACTTAAAGCACAAGTTCTTAAGCTCATGAAAATTTTCAAGGTCAAGGATGCTCAAAACCTGTCACCACATTCAGCCTCTCCTAATTAATGCTTCTAGTTTGGGGGAGTTACCAATATTTTATAATTTGCTTCTAATAACAATCTAAAGTTTAATGCAGGGATTATGGACTGAAAGGGAAAGTTAATTAATGTTTAGTGTAGCACCTAATTTTTTTGTGTTGCTTGAACTGCTGCCCCCAGACACTCCTTTAGAAATTCAGGCTGTAATGTCCTCTGCACTTTCCTACTTTTATAATTTGCACTTAATCAAGCCATGCCCTCATGTGACACTATAAAGAATCCTGCAATATTTTAGTCACTGCTATGTCACTTCTTTGCTTGGTACTAGATTCAGGAATTATAAATAAATTTGTTTAGAAATATTCCCAGTCCCTACAACGGGTCTGAACTTTGAGCAGGGCAAGTTCTTCTTCTCAGTCCCCGTCTGCCCTGAGCTCCTGTGCCAAGGGTGGGCTTGAGGCTGTCCCCAGCTGCCCCTTGTTCATGGGAAGGAGGTGTTTGGGTTTCATCCCTTGCCTGGGGACGGTATCACAGGACAGGGACGGGGGTGGCACCGGGGCTGCTGCCCGGGGCGGTGCTTCCGCAGGGCTCTGACCGCGGAGGTGTCGGGCTGGTGCCCCTCCTTCGGCCGCACCCACAGCGGGGCACAAGCCCGTTCCTGTGCCCAGGAAGGTTATGGTTCGCTGGGGGTTTGTGAGGCTGTCCTTGGGGTGTCCTTGGGGTATCCTTGGGGGGCCCTGGGCCAGCACCTGGGTGCCCCCAGCAGCACTGAAAACACGTCCCCTCCTCTGCCCTTGGCTGTGCAAGCTGCGTGTCTGTGATTCCAGGGATCGTCCCCACAGGCTGTGGTACCCCAATCCCCCCAAAGCTTTTAGGGGAAGATGGCCATGTTCTGCTCTAACAGGCAGAACAATTTATGAATGTACAGGGAATAAGTATTGAGGTACAATATATTTCTACAGAATAAAAGAAATGTGCAATAAATTGTAACTTACACTGAATGTATTTTTGGCATAAATGGACCAGATGTATTTTGAATGTAGCTATGACATTGTGTCTAAACCTGCTGTGATTCTCAGTCCCTAAGAAAAACGTCATGTTTTGTCAATCTACAAACCACTTCCTCAGTTGTCTGTTTTTAAAAGAAGCATTAGTATTTTATCTGGAACACCGTAATATTTCTGAACTAAGTATAGCAGTGCAGTGCTCAACTTCAACCCTCGTGTTGTGAAATATCTGATCTGTGTACACTGCAGAGTTATTTTTAAAACTATTGCTAACGTTATTGTTTGATATTGCAGCTGCCTGGTTGTAAATAATGGTTTAGCTGTTGTATTTTGTATGCGGATTTGGGGAAGATGTGGCAATTTTAATAAATTCAGCATACTCTGCCCTTGTGTTCCCGTGGCCTGAAACTGTTCTTTTGTTCATTCTGTGAGGGGAGAAGGGTTGAGCCTGCTCTGCTTGAACCTTTAGAAACCTTCACTCGTGGCTCTTGAACCCACACCAATGTGAGCTCTCACTGAGCTCCCTTTCATACGAGACTCCCTGATCCTGCTCTTCCAGCTATTGAGATTTTCAGTGGTGTAAACCTGAGTGGGACCAGCTCTCCCTGAGCACCTCAGTTCTGAAGTCTGTATGTTTGAAAATTCCCCTGACACAGCCATAATCTGGGAATTTAAGTCAGGCTTTATTTAAATTAAAGGTGTGTCAAAATGAAATCTGCCATGCTGCGACCCAAGAAACTTCAGTGGCTTTTAAAGGATACCGTGAACTTTTATTTTTTTTCTTAGAAAGACCTTTGTATTACAGCAATTACTTGTGGACTCTCTGGTCCCTGCACATCTCCAGGAAGGTGTCACTGTCACGGTGCTGTCTGGGCAGGTCCTGCTGTCGGGTTCCGGAGCGGGTCCCGATGGAACAGCAGCAGCCAGTGGCTCATTGGCGAACATCGGCTGCCATCCCCCGGCCACCGCCGCGCCGGGTGTGTGTCTGTCGCACAGGAGAGCTGCTTGCTGCTCTTCCAGCAGCCTGCGAAATTCCTGCCTCCCGGGAGACATTCTTTTCCAGCACACTTGGGTGGAGGAGCAGCTACCGCTGTGAGCCAGGTGGGTGCTTCTGTCCGTGGATGCTGTGCCCCGACAGCGGCATCCCGGCCCTGCGGCAGCAGCGCACCAGGGCCGTCACCTGGGGAGAGGTGTTCGTGAGACACCTCCCGGTGGAGGGTCTGGGTGTGAAACCGAAAGGACTAGTTCTTCAATTTCTTGTTATTAAGTGAATCAGCTCCGCAGAAGCCACTGGTGTACACTTGGTAGCTAAGGAGAGGAGCCAGCTCCTGAGCCCCTGAGGGCTGGTGTCCCACAGAGGATGACTCCTTCCTTCTGCCCGAGTAAGGTGGCTGTGGGGAGAAACCCTGCAGGCACTGCAGCCTCGGAGGGGTGAGTGTTCCACCCCTGGAAGCGTTCAAGGCCGGGTTGGACAGGGCGCGGAGCAACCTCGGCTAGTGGAAGGCGTCCCATCACTCCAGCCCTGACACGGAGCTAGCGCCGTGCCAGGGAGAAGGCTGGGGCAGAGCATCCGTGTGATCTCCCCGGACGTGTGGGAGCCGCTGCCGGGCTGCCCGGCTGCCCTCTGCCTCTGGCTCGGCTCCGAGCGGCTCCGAGCCCGGCCGGGGAGGAGCGGGCAGGCTGGGAGGGACGGGTGCCGGGGGTGTGGGGGTGTCTGGTGTGGTGTGGGGTGCGTTTCGGGGATGTAGGGTGCGTTTCAGGGATGTGGGGCGCAGGGCAGCAGAGGGGCACGGGGCTGCTGGGGGAGCTCGCACCAAGAGCCTGCTTTGTGCTCTGATGAGCGGTGTCATTTATTTCTGCCCTCAGCTTGTTTGCAGATGAGTCACTGGGTTTCAGGAACGTCAGAAAGGGCTGCCGCAGGAACCGAAACGCACTTTGTTTTCAAGCACTCAGCGGGGTGACCGTGAGCAGGAAAAGGGGAAGAGGCTTTGAGTCACCCGCTCCCCGCGTTGCTCAGTGTGCCTTGGCAAGTGAGCAGATGACACCCGGGGGCACAGATAGCTTTCTCAGGAAAAGGGAGAGAGCTTTCCCCCTTGACTGCCGTACTTTTTAAACATGTTTTTTCTTCCCCTTAACTCAGAGCGGTTCCCCCAAGGAACTCGGAGGAGAAGGACAGACGTCTGAATCTGCTGTTGTGGTGCTGCTGTGGTGTGCAACACTTCCTTGTCCCTGTCCCCGTCTGTCTGCCAGCAGAGGCACAGAGACCACAGGCACTTGTCACAGATCAGCCACCAACCCTCCTCCAGGTGTGTGGACCAGATGACTCCTGACAGGCTGTTTCTCTGTTGCAAGATGCCGGGTTTTTGAGGGATGAACATTTGGGATGGGGACGTACTGACACTTCAGCCATACAGGGCAATGAGGGGATCCCCTGGAGTGGGGGAGGCTCCATGCCAATGTTTTCGTGGCACTAAGAGCTCAGTTGCACCAGCAAATGTCGAGCACATGGACACCCATCCTTGTGCCTCCTTCATGGACACCCATCCCTGCAGCTCCTCTGCTGCAGCTGGCAGAGGCAGGGCCCTTACAAAAGGCATGTAGAGCAGCTCTGCGTTGATCTGTTGTGACAGCACGTGCCAGCCTACACTGAACTGCCACACAGCTGGCAGACAGAGCCCAGCACGCTCACCCCATGGCCCTGGCTGCCTCCTCCCCTGCCTGTGCCCCTGCCAGCCTTTCCTCCCAGAGCTGGCAGTCCCAGATGTGTGTGGCAATACTTTGTAAAGGTGCATAAAAGGTCTCTACTCAGAAAAATGACTGTAACTTGTCTGTTTTTATTACATCTCTGCTTTGATAGCAGTGGCCTTGCTTTTCCCCTTGCAGGCTCACATCCCAGCCAGGGTTAATTGTGTCCAAGTCTGGCTGCTTTGCGCAGTTACTGTCCCTGGTATTTGTCCAGAGGTCTCAACAAAACCTGTCACAGTGTGTTTCAGAAGAGTCTGTTGGGGTGCCCAGTGATGTCAATGACCTGCAGCAGCTGGGACACACGGCTCCAGCCGTGGCTGCAGGGCTGTGTGCCGGGGTGGCCCTGCTCTGTGGGTGTTTAGGGCTTGGCTGGGTGGCTGCCAGGGCTGGCAAACTGCTCTGCCCGGGGCTCACCCGCTGTTCACCCATCCTTCTGCACTGCTGACCTGTGACTGAGGGGCAGCAGGGACAGGCGCCCACTCCACTGACCCACCCAGGCCCAGGGCTGCTTCCTGTGCTTCTCCATCACATCCAGGAGCTGGAAATTGGAAGGTTATTCAAAGCCATGCTGAAATAACAATGGTCAGGTAATAACTGGGGAGAAAAACCAACCCAGCCAGAAGTTCTCAGAGTCATAAATCTTCCTCCAGCTCTGGCCATCCAGGGAAGGTGCAGGGATGACATCTGGCCAGGGCTCTCCCTGGCACTGTGCCTGTCCTAGCTCTGCCACCACAGCCCCTTGTACCCTGTTCCAGACACTCTGCATGGACTTTGCTGTGTGTCCCCAGATCTGCTGTGCCAGGGAAGTCCTTGGTCCCCACTGAGACCCGAGTGCTGTGCTGAGGTCATTGTCCTGCCCTCGCTCCGCCACACTTCCAGCTTCTGCTCTTGGCCTTCAGCTCGTTTCCCTCTCTGCAGCTCGAAGTCCCTCACTGGCACCATGAGCCAAAGGCAGTGCTATTTTCCCGTCTTTGCCAAAAGGTGAGTTGAGGGATGCCAGGGATGCCGAGCAAGTCGGAGTATGAACAGGTCGAGGTCAGGCGAGTGCCTGAGGCAGGCAGGGCTGTAAGGACAAATCCTGGCAGAGCAGCAGCTGCTGGTGAGAATTGTGTGCAGGAATGGAAAAATTAAGCAGATTTCTGTAGCTGCCAAGCCTGATTCTTAACTCCCCTGTGAGCACAAGGCACAGCGAGAGCCTGGGGCTGTGCTCGGAGGGATTTGTGCTACTCGCACCTAAACCACACGTCACGTGGGGGCCCTTCCGCTCTCGCACTCCGGGGTGGTGGCAGCCCCGGCCGTGGCACAGCGCTCGCCCTGAGCCCCGAGCCCCGAGCCCCGAGCCCCGAGCCCCGGGCCCCCGGCCATGGCACAGCGCTCGCCCTGAGCCCCGAGCCCCTGCCCATGGCCCTGCGGCGGCTCCTGCAGCACAACCTGAGCGCCGGCCCCGCGGGCGGGGAGCAGGCGCTGCCCATGGACGGCAGGAGGATGCAGCACTTGGCCAGCACGGTGGCGACGCTGCCCCGCGGGCGCAAACAGGTACGGGCTGGGCGCGGGGCAGAGCCGACACGGCCCGGTGTGTCCCGGCTCGGTGTGCCCCGGCCTTGGGGGGCCCGGTGTGCCCCGGCCCGGTGTGCCCCGGTTCGGTGTGCCCCGGCTCGGTGTGCCCCGGCCCGGTGTGCCCCGGTTCGGTGTGCCCGGCTCCAGGACGGCCCCTCAGGCTCTCCGTGGTTTGGGCTGCCGGAAGGGTGACCGCCGGGTGCCCTTAGCCGGGCTGGTTCTGGGGATGGCAGGGGATTTTGGCGGCACTGGAGGTGTGGGAAGCTCTGGAGGAGCCAGAGACGGGCATCCTGCCTGCGGGGCTGGGGCTGTGAGGGGCGGTGGTAGCTGAGATCCGGCCCCGGCTGAGCTCCCCTCCATTTCCAGCCGTGTTGGGAGCCAGGAAGGGTTTGTGCTGTCTGGGTGCTCCTTTGAACGTGCATTTGCCTCGGTCAAGTGGCCTGGCCGCCCTCTGCGTGCGACGCTGACAGAAAGCGCCCACCATGTGCCATTTCCATCTGGATTTGGGAGTGTTTCTGTACAACTGCTGGGGCTGTCTCTGCCTCTGGGCTTTTCCCCCAGAGCAGCGCAGTGTGGCACAGTGCTGCTGCTGGTCACGGGATTCCCACAGAACTGTCTTGCTATGGCCGTAAGTTGTCGGCTGAGCAGTTCCAGCTCTGAACTATTTGTCTGACATGAAAAAGCCTGAACAGAAAGTGTGAGGCATGATAGCGTGAAAGTATAACCAGAAAAATCGTGTGCAACGTCTGTGCACTGAAGGCTTTGCTTTGTTCAGCCACGGAAGGGCACTTAACCTTTTCTTGGTACATGTGTTAGGGGACGAGGGAAAGCCAGAGCCGGTCCTGGCAGCGCTGCTGCCGGGTGGCACCGGCTCCTGCGGCTGCGGTGGAGCCCTCGGTGTGCGGCGGTGGCCGCTGGCGGGGACAGGCTGGAGGGGACAGGCTGGAGGTGTGGGCTGCGATGTGGCTGCGACTGGTAAAGCTGAGTTACATCAGGGCCAAGGACACGCTGCAGGGACCGTCCCCAGAGCTGGGGTCCTTTGCCCAGGTGTGGCCCTGCTGTCAAGTCCTCTCATCTTCTCCCAGATGGGTGATACATGGCCTGTCTCTCCTCCCCTTGTCCCTCAACAAGTAAATGCACGTCTGTGAAGTCGCTGTTTCTGTAGGAGGTCATGCTGTGGCACCATTTTGTCCTGCTGAACCTGTATTGATTACAAACATCTCACTGATAATGGAACTCCTTACTCATGGTTCACTTTTTGGGGAAGAATCCATGTTTAACACTGATCCTAGCTCTTCCCAGAGACCTCTACAGGCACAGCTGTCCCTAGACTGAAGCAGGGGTCCTGGGTGCCTGTGCCTGGCTGGGAGATGCTGTGCAGACACTGCAGAGCTCTCTGTCTGCACTCCAGGAGAGGCACAACCTCTCCTGGCATGGTTCAGTTTATAAATGCCCACAGATTTTTAGAGGAAAGGGACAAAAGTGAGATGAGCTCTTGGCACAACAGAGATGTGATTTGTGCTCTGAGCTCGCCACCAGCATCTGACAGGAGGATTCGACCTTCAGGTGCTTTTCCTCCTGGTTGGAAAGTTCAAGCTCTCTTTTGACCAAGGCAGAGGCTGCGTTGGTGTGAGGCGCTGGTGGGATGCCACCAGCTGGTTTTAGTTCTTCTCTAAACTGCTGGTTTTATCTGTGTGCCTCGAAGAACCACAAACATACTGACCCCTTTCCTTTCCTATTTCTGGTCACAGCTTGCCTTAGCCAGATCCAGCTCCTCAGGCGACTCCTCCAAGCCTCAAAGGTACGATTCTAGGATTCTATGATTCTATGATTCTAAGATTCTTTGATTCTAGAGTCACTGTCTTATTCTGCATGAAACATGTGTCCCGGGAATTTTGCCAGCCCAGGTGGGATGGGAGTGTGAGGCAGAGGGTGGTACCCAGCACCTGGGACATGCAGGTGCAGTTGTGACCTTTGGCTTGAGCAAGGGAAGAGGCAGCAGTGCCAGGGTGACACCCTGCAGGCACAGGGAGGGGCGATGGTGGGGACACCACTGTTCTGAGTGGAAATGCAGGCCCACAGAGCACAGCCCCCCTTGTTCACACGGAATTCTGTGTGTTCCTCATGCAGGCACCTCGTTGCTATATTGAAAGAAGATAAAGAGACGTTTGGGTTTGAAATCCAGGTAAGACTTTAATGACAAGTTGATTCCTTAAAAACAAAATGTGGTGCAGAGTCTGAAGTGTCATATCCTCAAAATGAGGTTAAGGCCAGCGGGAGCAGAGGAAGGTGTCTGTCAGAGCTGTGAAATTTGAAGAGCTTGCAGCACTCATACAACACAGGGATGCTTTTCTGAGGATTTTTTCATAGCGAAGGTCACAGATGAAAATTTTTGGCCTTCTCACAAGTCAGAGTGTTGAATGTAGGAGAAATCCCGTCCAAATCCAAATAAGAGGCAATGACAGTGTCTTCTTACCTCCATAAGTGAATATTTTTGGGAGAATTGTGTATGAGAATATTTTCATATAAAGTGAGACATCAAAAAACTCTCTTAAAAATTACCTTACACTGGCTTCTTGCTACCTCCTTTAATATGCACAGAGAGGTATGTACTTTTGAAGAAGATATTGATATATTTTTCAATAAATAACTGCTAAGCATGACTTTTGGGGCAGAAGCTAAATCATACAGGAAGAGATTCTGTTTGGTGTAGAAGTCAGTAAGTCATCAAGTAGGAGAACCAGAATGTTACCAGGAGAACTGCTAGTGGGAGATTTTATGTTTGTGGGTTTTTGTGAGAAAGGTAACTCCTAATCAGCAGGTCTGCTAAAATCCTGGCTACAGTTAAAAAATGATCCCAGGAATAAAGGGACATAGTTTGGGAGCAGGGGGATCTGCCTGCCAGCAGCAGGGCACTTTCAAAATGCTTTCCTCTCTTTGCACAC
This sequence comes from Coloeus monedula, assembly GCF_965178545.1. Lineage (NCBI taxonomy): Eukaryota > Metazoa > Chordata > Aves > Passeriformes > Corvidae > Coloeus > Coloeus monedula. The sequence continues at coordinate 40,033,814 of NC_138787.1, read as the reverse complement.
AAAGGGAAAGCAGTATTTTCTGTGAAATTAGTGTATTAGGAAAAGCTTAACTTTGCCCGTTTTGGGTCTGTGACTAATGAGGGGGTCAGCGCTCAGCTCGTGAACAGAGGAGAGCTTTCAGAAGGGAGGATAATTGAGTCAATTATTGGGCTTTTGTGTAAATTGTCAGGGCAGATTTTCATTGTACGTGACATTCTGATTAAAAATAATTGTTCTTGGCACATTTTCTTCCTGAACGTACATTCAGCGTGAGCACTTCATAGAGAGTCTGGGCTGCAGAAAGGCAGCATCTGTCAGATACTGAGGGTGTTTAGAAGCTGTAGTTTCATTGCTATGAGATAAATTTAAGGAAAGCAGAATAAGGTGATGTGAAACTTTAGGTCTACATCTGCAGGGAGCTCATGCTTCACTTGTCACTCTTAGTTTAACCAGGAATTTTGCTGCGAGTCCAAAGGCTGGAATCACTGCACTGGGAGGATTTGGCCAGATGAGCTCTGAACTCCCCCGGCCTCCATCATGTTGTTCCACACTGGATGAGAAATTTGGGAATCCAATGTGAGCTCTTCTCTCTGCGTTAGAAGTGGCAGTCACAGGTTTCCAGGAAGCTCAGGCTCAGTGCTGAAGGCAGATGTGGTATTTGCATGTCACCAGAAAACATTTCCTGCTGTCGCAGGATCCGGACAGGCTGCGGCACCGAATTTTGCATTTTTCTAAATTCATGTCAGCACCTAGAACCACACGAGGGATTTAGCGTAATTAGTTACTTAATGTTTAGTTGAATGTGTAAGGCAAGAATAAAAAGCTCTTTTAGGAGTGTGAGGATGTGTGTGGATGATGACTTTCAGAGGCCAGAAGAGCAGAAGTAGGTTCAAATCTTCTGTCTTTTCAGTTCCCATACAAACAGAGCTCTCTGTAGCAGCAGCTGACTCCACACAACATTCCCAATGAGTAGGAGCCAATCCCTTGAAAAGCCTCAGTCCCATCCTGCCATGTTCCCCTGGGAATATGAGACATCCTTCCAGAAAGGCATTCCCACCTATGCTGACACATTCTTGGTTGAAGTTGCAGTGTTTTTAATACTGAATAACCAGCTTGCTTTAAAACTTGTTTGTTTTGCTTTTTTTTTTTCTCCAAACCCAGTATACAGGCACCTGTCAGGTGTCTGCTGTTTTCTGCTGTACAAATTAATTTTAATTGTTGGGTTATAGCATTTTGGGGTTCTCACTTGCACGTAATATACTCTGCTCATCACAGCCTTCTCATTGAAAAAGTACTGAATTTTAAATGATTTTCATGGCTCCAGGATTGGTAACTCTGTCCCTTTGGTGTTAACAGACTATTAGGTTTCCACACCAAAATGATTTCTCCCTGGAGGTGTGCACTTGTGTCTGCAGAATCCAAGAGGAAAGCCCTGCCCATCTCTCTGGCCTTCAGACTGGTAACTATCCGTGGGTTTTCCTGATGTGGGAGGTCTCATCCTCCCTTCTGCCTGTTGCTGTTCCTGAGCAGCAGGTGGAAGGTGTGCACAGCTGCTCGTGCTCACTTTGGCCTCTGTGTGTCTCTGACAGGTGACATCCTCACCAGCATCAACGGCGTGAACACCGAGGGGTTTGGTCACAAGCAAATAGTGGACTTGATAAAGTCTTCAGGGAACTATCTGAGGTGGGTGTGTCTCCTTCAGACGGGGTTTGGCCTGATATCATCTCCCGCTGAAGGCAGGATCGTGTTGTCCCCGAGCCCTTCACTGTCTGAGAGGCAGAAATCCCAGGGGCTGGGCTGGGTAGAGCCTCTGTGCTTCAGGGCCAGCATCACCTGTTCCCACAGGTTAGAGACCGTCAATGGGGCCTTGTTCCTGAGGAAAATGGAGCTGGAGACCAAACTGCAGGCACTCAAGGTAATATGATTGATTAGTTTTTCCACTGTCAAATGGAGAGGGCTCTGTGGGTTCCCTGCTGATGGAGGCAGGCGGGTGTCCGTGGGACTGGGGTCCTGACAAGGGCTGACACCTGTGGGTTCCCTGCTGCCAGCACCCCCAGCCGCCCCAGCACTGGTCCCTCTGATAATATTTTTCGGAAATGGGGAATAGAGAAGAAATGTGGTCACAATCTCAGGACTGCCCAGGTGACCTTAGGCTGGTCAGTTTGGGTGTAGGAATGTCCAGCTCCACAGGGTTCATTGGATTGGTGGGGAGGTGCCTCCTGTGGCTGTCCCCAGGCACAGCCTCACCTCTTTGGTGGGTGTTGTTAATCAGCTCTGCAGTGGTTTATTTTACCCCAAGAGCTGGCCTGCAGGAGAGGGAAAGGAACGTTGCTGGGTGTTGGAAGGCCTGTGGCACTGGGGGGCTGTAAGGATTTCCAGGTGGTGTGTTCCCAGCGCAGGCAGGGACGGTTGGCTGTGCCATTCCCACGCCACACTGTGAGGCCCGGGGAGGAGGAGTGGGGTGCCTGTTCCTGGTGGGTGGTCCAGGGCTGGACAGAGCTGCAGACGAGCGCTGGCACTGTCACAGCTGGGTGATGGTGGGCTGCATGCTCTCCAGGCTGCATGCTCTCTGGGCTGCATGCTCTCCGGGCTGCATGCTCTCTGGGCTGCATGCTCTCTGGGCTGCATGCTCTCCAGGCTGCATGCTCTCTGGGCTGCATGCTCTCCAGGCTGCATGCTCTCCGGGCTGCATGCTCTCCAGGCTGCATGCTCTCCAGGCTGCATGCTCTCTGGGCTGCATGCTCTCCAGGCTGCATGCTCTCCGGGCTGCATGCTCTCCAGGCTGCATGCTCTCTGGGCTGCATGCTCTCCAGGCTGCATGCTCTCTGGGCTGCATGCTCTCCGGGCTGCATGCTCTCCAGGCTGCATGCTCTCCGGGCTGCATGCTCTCCGGGCTGCATGCTCTCTGGGCTGCATGCTCTCCAGGTTTCAGGCTGCTCCTTTCCAAATCAGACGTGGCCAGTGCTTTGGCCAGAGCACCCTCAGGCATGAGCACACTCATGTTTTCTGGAAGAAATTTGCTAAACTCTGGGAAAACTGTCTGAGTAAAAGTGGGACACACAAGTGTTTCCTGACCTGCACTTCTTAGAGACTGTTTTCTGTTCAAGTGCTCTGTGCTTCCGTGAAGTGACAGAGCCTCTTCCGTCTCCTCCGCAGCAGGCGCTGCACCAGCGATGGGGGGAGCTGCGGGCGCTGCTGGCGCGGGAGCGGCTCTTGCTGCACGGTACGTGTGGGGACCGCAGCCGGCCCCGAAAGCACTTCTGCAATCTCACTGTCATTTGCTTCCTTTTCGCCTCTTAATGAAGGCAAGGGGCTGGCCCAGGGAACGCTTTTGTCCCGAGAGTAATGAGCTAGGCTGCTGCTTGACCAATGCACACCAAGGGCTCTTTGCATCAGCCCTAGGATATGAGTTTATGTGGGTGGTAAAATTTTTTCCATTCTTACTTTGGTCTTAGCAGGGAAGAGGCTGGTTTGGGTTTTTTTATGGACTGCCCAGGCACCAGGGTGCAGGGACCACCCCACAGCCAAGAGCACCTTCCCATGTGGAAAGGGGCTGCTCCCTGTGCCAAGGGGCTGGGCAGGATCCTTCCCTGTGCCCGGAACAGACGTCCTGCTCCTGGTGATGAGCAGCCGGTGACTAACACTCCTCTCTGGCTTGTGCTTCCAGGGGAGGTGAACGACAACACTCAGCTGGGCACGCTGGAGCTGGAAGAGCCCAGCTCGTGTGGTGGCTGCAGCTCACCAGCACCCTTCTTCCCAAGCAAGCCCCGCTTCTCCAGTGAGAGCAGCTCCCGCAGCTGCCTGAGCTCCATGACGGTGGGCAGCGAGGACAGCTTCTACCAGGGCAGCGCCTTCGAGGACTCGGCTGCAGAGAGCCTGAGCCGCCAGTCCAGCATGGATGATGATTGTGTCTTCCCCAGGGATGGGGATGGAGCTGCTGGGAGGAGCTCGCTGCGTAGGAACCGCAGCATCAGCCTGGCCAGCAGCGGGTCCATGTCCCCGCTCTGGGAGAGCTGCAGCTACTCCAGCAGTTTTGGGACCCTCCCACGGAAGAGCAGGAGAGCCAGTGTTCGAAAGCATCTTTTGAAATTCATTCCAGGCTTTCACCGGGCAGTGGAAGAGGAAGAAAGTCGGGTCTGATGTCACACGTGTCACCTTCGATGCGTGGGCTCCACACGTGGGGCTGGGGCTGCCGCTGGCTGGGGCACACCGTGGGTGCAGCGCGGTGGCACGGCAGGGCACGCCCCCAGACAACAGCACTGATGGGATTCACACAGCTCTGGCGTTTTAATTATTTTCATTTTTAATCAGAGCACGCTGCGGACCTCTTCATTAATGTGAAAAATGAGTGACTCCAAAATGTGAAGAACCTTTGCAGAACTTCCTCAGCAAACTTTACTGTTAATAACAGTTTTTAATTGAATGCGAAATTGATAGCTATTTATTTCCTGTTACCGGAGTCAGTGTCTTCCAAAGGTCTTTAATAAAATGAGTGCTTCTACTAAAACCAGTGACAGAGTCCTCTTGGGAAGAGGACGGAGCCTGGAGTGAATGGCAGAGAGACCCTGGGCAGGGATGTTCTGGGATGACAGGTTTAGTGTCCTGGCAGCCGTTGTACAAACTGTGTGATAACCCGATACTGGTTTGATCTGAGCAGCTGCAGTCTCTGCCAGCTGCTGATATTCCATGTCTAGCCAGGCTGTCTCATTCCAGGGAATTTGGAGTGGAAAGGACCCTCCTGAGCAGCCACATGCCCCCAGACTCTTCTGCAGAGCCAGTGCTGGGGAAGACGGTGTCTGTGGTGCTGCCCAGAGCATCTGTGTGTGCCCAGCAGATCTGACCTCTCTAAGGCAAGAGAAAAAAAAGGCAGAGGGTTGTCCTGCAGGGATGAGCATGATTGCTCTGTGCAGGCAGGTTGGTGGCATTCAGGGCCTCCCCTGGCATGCTGTGCTGGGGACCCTATCCCCCAGTGCCCCAGGGGTGCAGGAGCTGCCCCTTGGTCCCACTGCTCTCAGCACTCCACACCTGCTCACATTTCTCCAGAAGTGGAGGCTTCAGGCAGTAAGGATACCATGAGAGCATGTGTGAAGTGGGGTTTAATAACTATGGGCACAGATGTGAGGAAAAAGATAGAATTTTTACTCCCTCTCAGTACACAGAAACAGGCTGTTTGTTCAGCCTGAGCAGCCTAATGATGTTTTTTCAAATACAACTGGAAGCATTTTAAATATAATTCAAGGACCTTGTGTGAATCATTCTCCTGTTGCCTGTGCAGCTGTACCCTCAGGTACTGCCATTCCAGGGTTTTCTGGGCTTGAGAGGGACCACAGGCTAAATCCAATAGCTTCCCTCCGAGATGAGCTCCAAACAAAAGCAATCTGTTCCCAAAACTTCTCTGATTCATGGACATTGCTAAGGCAGAAGAGTCAGTACCGGCCTCTGTAATTTCTGTGGAAAGGATTAAGTAGCTGGAAATATGGCAGGTCTCTGGGAGAGCTGGAGGGCACTCAGAGGAGCTGGAGGGAAGTCAGGGGAGCTGGAGGACAATCAGGAGAGGAGCTTTTTGTGCATGAGGGTGATGTCCTGTCCTTGCTGCTGCACCAAGTGCCTGCAGTTCAGCCTGGGAGCTCCTCTGCTCTGGGTCCAGCCCCAGCCCCTGGAGGGAGGGGGGTTCTGGTCCAACACCCCCATGGTGTCGAAGCCCATCCCCAGTCCAGGCTGGGGCATTTCAGGTGCTGCTCTGGGCTCTGGAGCTCGTCACTAGACACCAAGCTTTTGGCCATGATTTGCTATCTCAAAATAGGTTTCTATTTTTCATTGCCAGTAGCACCAGCTGGAGGGAGAAATAAAAATCAGAGATTGGTTCTCATTGGCCAAAATGTTGAGTTAAAGGCAGATTAGAGGTGTCCAAAAGGAACTGGGGGAAGAAAAAACTGAACATCTGGTGAGAGTTGTTGTAGTGTCTAAAGGGAATGGGCAGCCCCAGCACTGAGAAAGGGACTCTAATTTATTGCAGCTTTACAGGCCAAAGCTGTGATTCCTTTGGTATGAAAGGTTAATTTGCCACACTCTGGGATATAGGCACTTACTGTGAGCATGGAAAGGCTGGAGGAGCCTGAACACCCAACAGGCTCAAGACAGAACAAGTGATGTGGTCCCAGCAGGGTGAGAGCACGCTTTGGGTGCTATGAAATGACAACATGACACGTTCACAGCCAGGATCACAAACAGGATGTGGGTGACAAGCATTGAGCTCTGCTGTGCCCCAGCCTGTGGGGGAGGAAGGAGCTCACAGGACAGCCAAAGTGCTAAGAAAGCAAAGCAGCTGCTACAGCTTTTTGAAATGGCATTTCTCCTTGCAGAGAGCACTTTGGGTGGATCCTGCTCTGCCTCCTGGGAGCAGGGCAGGAGGAGGGTGGGTGTACAGGCAGCACGGGACAGTGACACCAGGGGTTTGGGTTCGGCTCCGGGTGCTCTGGACCTCCAGCAGCAGAGGTGTTCTCACTGATCACAGGGGCACTGCAGGGACTGGAGAGGTCCCAGCAGCCAGTGGAACCTTTTCTCGGCTTATCCCCCAGGGGCTGAGGGGATAACACAAGTTTACTGCAGAGGAAAGTGCAGCTGGTCTTCGAAGAATGCAATTTGATTTTAAATGGAACATTTTAATTAATTTGATGAATGCTACAGAGCCTGACCTTCTGAGGGGACTTAACTGTTCAACAGGGTCTTACCCAGTGCCCAGACCCTCCCACCAGGTCCTGGCTCCCTCCTGCTGTTCTGCTGAGCTGGTTCCTGCAGCCACACCCAGCACTTCCTTTCCCACGCGGGCCGTGTTCCCCTGTGGCAGCCGCTGGTCACACCCAGCTCTGAGCTCTGAGCAGAAGATCGCACTCGTGGTTATCGCGGGCCTGCCAGCCCTGCAAGGCAAAGGGGACTCACACTTATCCACAGACAGAGCCAGCAGCGAGTCCTGGTGCTCCTGGCATGGACCAACTGCTGTTAGTGGTGTCACATCCAGCTGTGGCTGTGCCACACCAGATTGGAAAGAAGGAAGCTGTTTCATTTTTAAAAGTTTGAAGAGGCAGAAATCCACCCCACTGGGTTTGTGCAGAAGGAATGTTTCCCTGCCTTGAGAGGCAGCTTTGCCCAGTGTTTACAAACAGCTGCCTGTGGTGGGAAGAACCGACAGCTGCCTTTTCCTTCTGCAATCCTGCGGGGTGCTGTGGCAACCCAAATGGTTTTGTGACTGATAATAGAAAGGAACTTTCTCCTCTCCAGCCACCAGACCTTGCTGGGTACTCAGCCTCTCCTCCTGAGGGCACCAGTTTCTGCACGGTCAACTCACTTTCAAACCTTATCATTCATTTTTTTTGGACAGAGTTTTCCAGCAAAGGATGGATTTTATAAATCAATTAAACCAAACTAATTTTAAAACAATAATGAAAACTTGTTGATTTAAAGACATGAACTCAAGAGATGAATAGAAGCAGTGGAAAGGCTTTGGGTCCATTTCTAATCAGGGGCTGAACTCCCCAAGAGGATTTCCAAACCCTAAAGCCCAAAGATACCAGAAATGTTGTATTGTACAAACACAGAATGTCATTCACAGCAGGAGATTACATTCTTATGTAAACCTGGCTTTGGGCAGCAGGGTTGAGACAAGTTCAGCTGCGGTCAGAAATGCCCCAGTGCTGCTCCGGTGATTCTCCAGCTTCCCTCTGCAAAACACTCTGCTCTGGATCCTGCCAGCCTTAGGTCTGACTGAGAGCTACTGAGAGAATCATGGAATGTCTTGGGTTGGAAGGGACCTTAATGCTCATCCTGTTCCAACCCCTGCCATGGGCAGGGACACCTTCCACTATCCCAGGTTGCTCCAAGCCCCATCCAACCTGGCCTGGGACACTGCCAGGGCTCCAGAGGCAGCCACAGCCCCTCTGATCAGTGCTGGCTGTCCAGGGCCTGTGGCCAGGCACAGGTGGACAGTGTGGCACCACGCCGTGTGCAGGGCCTGTGCCCATCCCACTGCCCGGGCTGCTCCCCACAGGGCAAAATGTGCCCATTGAGCCCTCACAGCATGGCGAGGTCCATCCACGGAGGGGTCCATCCTTGGCAGGGTTCATCCTTGGCAAGGTCCATCCTCGGTGAGGTTCATCCTTGGCAAGGTCCATCCAGGGCAAGGTCCGTCCACGGCAGGGTCCATCCTTGGCAAGGTCCATCCTTGGTGAGGTTCATCCTTGGCAAGGTCCATCCAGGGCGAGGTTCATCCTCAGTGAGGTCCATCTACGGTGAGGTGCATCCACGGCGGGGTTCATCCTCAGCAAGGTCCATCCCCGGCAGGGTCCATCCTTGGCAAGGTCCATCCCCGGCAGGGTCCATCCCCGGCAGGGTCCATCCCCGGCGAGGTTCATCCCCGGCAGGGTCCATCCCCGGCAGGGTCCATCCCCGGCAGGGTCCATCCTTGGCAAGGTCCATCCCCGGCAGGGTCCATCCCCGGCAGGGTCCATCCTTGGCAAGGTCCATCCCCGGCAGGGTCCATCCCCGGCGAGGTTCATCCCCGGCGAGGTTCATCCCCGGCAGGGTTCCCGGCACAAACCCGATGGGGAATGTTAAGCGGGTTAGGTGGCAGGCGCTGGGGAAGGTGGTCACCCTCCGGGGATTAGGGGTCAGAACAATGGCCGTGCCTGTGTCCAGCGGGGACACAAAGGGCCGTTGTGCCCGGAGCACAAACTCCCGTTTATTGCCGCGGGGCTGACATGTCCACAGCCCCGCTCTCCAGGCCAGCACAAAAGCTTCCTTGCTTCAGATTGTTTGTTTATGTAAATTATAATGGTGCATTTAATTATGCAACGGGCAGAGCCTTGGCGACAAGGGAGGTGCTGATTGGGCTGGCAAGCCCTGGGCACAGCGGATGGTGCGGCCGCGGGCTCGGCAGAGGAGACGCGCCAGGACCGCTCACGCAGGGGACCAGACCCCGGGGCGAAGGGGTGACGAGGAGCTCCCCACCCCGGGGCAGGAGCGGGGCCCCGGAGGAGCAGGGCCCCAGTCGGAGAGCACGGCACGGCACGGCACGGTCCGGCCCTCAGCATGACGGAAGAAACCCCTGCAGCACCCACCATGCCGGCGTGCAACGGGAGCGTTCCCCCGGAGCACGGCCCGCGCCCGGTCATCGGTGGCATCGATGAAATTGCAAAATCTGTTGGGACAGTCCCGTTCGCAAATGCGGAAACGAGCCCTGACACTTCACCTGAAAAGGAAAATCTGGAGGAAAATAGAAATTCATTGGGAGAGGACATCACTCCTGGGAATTTTGCTGGAGAGAAGCGGTGCCAAGGTATCGTACGGGGCTGCCTGTCTCTAAGTGCTGGGAGAGAAAAGTTCTGTTCTATCTATAGCCTGATGAATAGCGGGATGTGCTGCGCGTGTTAGTCAAAATTCCTAATCTGTGGTAGCTGTAACAGTGACTTGGAGTAATTCAGAGTCTGGGTCACATTTGATGGATGCAATGAACAGTTCATAACTAAAGAAACGAGCAATTCTAAATCTGCTCTGAAAATCTGCCGATCTGCAGCCATTAAAACCTGATTGTCATCACTAATTGCTCCATCAGCCCATGTCTTGTGCTTTGTGTTTCCCAAAGAAAAGCGAGCGGAGAACAATGGGACACTACAGCAGGGACCAGCGGATATCCAGGACACAGGGACCAATGGCCAGGGATCAGGGGAAGGTAATGCAAAATGCCATCTGATGTGGGGTTTCCCTGATGTGTAGCAAAGACACAATGGATGCTGGATGTAGGTGGTTATTATCTTTTTAATTGGGTCAGACCCTTCTATTCCAGAGAGCAGTGACTCATTTCTCATCTGTGAGTTGCTGCACCTTAGAAACCACGGCTGGTATCTTCCCTCCAGAGGTTTTACGAATCTCCTCGACCTTGGGGTATTCAAGCTTTGTGGGGTCTTCAGCCAGGAGGTCCCCAACAGCCTCATGAGGTTAGGAGATACTCTGTCTTCTGCTCCATGCTCAGAGGAGAACCTTGTGAGGCTGCTGGTGGTCACAAAACCCAAATTCTTTTCCTGCCTGATTCACCAAGTGTTGAATCCCCAAATGACCAACTACCCACAAAAAATTGCTCCCCTAAACACCTGCTACTGGGTCTGCTCTGCTCGTTTCTGGGTGAAAATGGTGGAAATGGACCCTCAGCCATATCTCCTGTGGGTGAGCAGGGCTGCAGGGGGGTCACTGCCCATCCTGGTCAGGAGTTACAAATATACTGAGTATATGCATAAATGAACATACTTAATTCACTATGCAAACTGCAGCCACTCCTCCGAAACGAGGAGTATTTTATGGAGAGTTACTAAAGGAGTATTTTATATTATATTTATTGGAGTGTTTCTAGAGGAGAACAGACACGTCTCTCCGAGGGGGCTCTGGGCATTATTCCTTTCCACATCTCCCACCCACAGGCTCCTCCCATCTCTGTGGCTTTGGCAGTGGTGGGACAAGGGTGGCTGGACCGGGAGCTGCTGGTGATGCTCTGCCCTGAGCTTTGAAGTGGGCTCTAAATGAGTCATGGGCTCAGCCCTGGAAGCAAAACCTGCTTCCATTAACAAAAGGAAAAATATCTGAACATTTGTCATGGGCAAATTAATATTTCATAGCAGCTGCCTAGGCTGTGAGGTGAATAGTGGTGGAGCTTTCCCACTTAGAGCTGACATCCATATTCCAGCTGTGCTGCTTTAGGAGCACACAATAAAACCTATTAAAGGATCTCTCATGGGCCCCCTGCACCCGCCCTGCAACCACAGCACTTTATCTCAAAATTGCAGGCAGCTTTTTAGTACCCAACCAATTTAGTCTAATTAATACTCTGGACCCCACAGGCAAAACCTTGAATAGACCATTTGTTGCAACATTAAAGCATCATTAACCACAGAGACGTGCCAAACAGGGCAAATGGGAGATGGCCATCGCAGCCAGGGTGGCCACTGCTGAGGGAGGGACACGTCCCAGTGGGGCACAGCTGGGCACTGCATGCAGAATAGCTCCCTTGCCTTGCCTTGTCTTGCCTTGCCTTGCCTTGCCTTGCCTTGCCTTGCCTTCCCTTCCCTTCCTTTCCCTTCCCTTCCCTTCCCTTCCCGGGAGTGGGAGTACAACGGGGGAGGCGTTAGAAAGGGCAAGCAATGAGTTTGGGAGCGCAGGGAGTCTCTCCAGCGTGCCCCAGGCAGCCCCGGTGTTGGGGTCCAGCCTGGCCATGCTCCCCCTGTCCCTGGGGTGGGGGATGTGGGACAGGAGCGGGTGAGTGTCCCCGGAGCCCCTCTCACCGCCGCGCCCGTGTCGCGCAGGGCCGGGGGGCACAGCGGGGCTGCCCGCGGGCAGCGCCGGGCCGGACACGGCGGCCGCTCCCGGCACGGAGACCCTGGCGGGCAGCGCCGACCCCACAGGGAACCCGGCCGGGGAGGAGGAGGAGGAAGAGGAGGAGGCAGAGGAGGAGGACACCGAAGAGGATGAAGTTCAGGTGATTGAAATCAAGAAGGAGAACAGCGAGGCGTCCCGCCTGCAGCAGAGAGACAGCGACAAGCAACCACCGCCCCTGGCCAGCCCCGGCTGCAACTCCCCGCTGGAGAAACGGGGCGAGCAGCCCGGCCTTGGGAAAAAGAATGACATCTCCAGACACAGCTATTCCAGATACAACACAATCTCCTACCGGAGGATCCGCAAAGGAAACACCAAGCAGAGGATCGATGAGTTTGAGTCCATGATGCACTTATGAACTGAGGGGAAGTGCCTAACGCACCAAGCCTTTGCTCTGAGCTTGGTTTTATTTTGTTCCCCCAAGACGTGTCTCTTCACGCAACACAAGGTCACTGCTTTCCTTCTTTTTGTATATGATTTATAATACACTGTGAAAATTTAACATCTTGGCTTTGACAGGGGCAGAAGCGTCCATAGCGCAGGAAAATAAATAATCAGTTTGCTAAGTACATACCCATTTGATTTTAAGGTTATCCTCTTATTTTCTCTCCACCTTTACAAGCGTGTTGAGACCACAGGAAGGCTGGAGCTGGCTGGGGCTGCTCTGGCTGCCGACACGCACGTGGCCCAAGCCACCAGCCGTGCAGTAATGAGCTGGCAGTGTGGCAGTCGTGACACTGCCAGGGCAGGGGGAAAATGGGACGACTGCTGGCACCCCCTGCTCTGTTTTGCAGTCTGCCTGTCCTGGTGCCTGATGGTGCCCTGGCAGCCTCCCTCTGCCAGCACCGTCCGTGCCCACGTCGTGCTGCGGGGGTGGAGATGCACCGGCACCGCGGGCAGGCGCTGCTGGCTGGGAGCCGAAGGGGATGAGGGGGCACCGAGGCCCCTGTGCCCTCCCTGCCACCCCTCACTCGGGGTGTGATAGCACTGTGGACTCAGGTGTGAGCAGTGGTGTCACCTGCCTGCCCACACCGGCCCTGCTGCCCCCCGTGTGAGCGGGACTGTGACCCACGGAGCAGCCAGCCCACACCGGGCTCCTCTTCCCCTGCTGTCCCTCCTCGCTGGCAGCCCCAGCCCTGGTGCTGGGAACCCCACCAGGCCGGGGGGCAGCTGTGGGCAGTGCTGCTAGTGCTGGCTGGCCACAGTGTCTGCCCCGCCAGCCCAGGGTGGCCTTGGGCCAGTGGTACGGGTGACCAGTGCCATCTCCAGAGACGCAGCGGGGTCTGGGCTGGCCCTGAGGGCAGCAGCTCAGCCGGCACCTCCATGCCTGTGCCTGCGTGCACATGGTGAGCCTGCCCACTGCCAGGAACACCTAATCTCCCAATGCCACCAGGTCAGACTCTTAGGTGTCTTCTTGATTTTCATGCTAAATTTAGACACAAAATTTTAAAGATTATTTTGTCAAAACCAGGTGAGTTTTATCCATTATTTTTGTCTCACCTGGACATTACCCTTCTCCATTTTGAAAGACCTTTGTGCAACCACCATGCAGTGGTGGCAATCTTTTAAAATTGTTTTACATTCAGATTTGTCTAGAGTTGGGATTTAGCTTTGCAGTGTCACTCCAGAAAGCATCTGGGAAAGCTGAGAACAGCTGGCAAGGGAGAGGAGGTAAGGATGGAATTATACAGTGGCCTCCTGCAGCCATAAGTGCCTTTTTAAGGATTAGTTTTACATCTCCAGCAGCACTGATTATCGCTTTGACTTTTCTTGTTCTACATAAAGGCAATTATTTACTGGCAACGTGAAAATAATACAGGGCAATTCTGCATTGTGCCAGCAGACACAGCCCTCATTGTGCCATTCACACTTGTTTATTTGCTCCTTGGCCTGGGGAAGTTCTGAGCTTTGCTTGTACCCACTTATACTGTGGGTCTGTTCCTGCTGACAGCTGCTCTGGGGGTGACATGTCCCTCTTGAAAACGTGGTTATGGTGATTCCAGCCAAGGCCACGCTGGACAGGGCTGGGAGCAACCTGGGATAGGGAAAGGTGTCCCTGCCCATGGCACGGGGGTGGAACATGATGAGCTTTAAGGTCCCTTCCAACCCAAACCACTCTGATTCTATCAGTCTTTGTGACCACTCCCAGAGCTTTCGGTGAGAAAGGCTCCCCAGGGCTTCTGAGAGCCTTGGACTCGCTTCGTACCTCCCCTGCACAGCAGCGCCCGCTCAGCCCAGAGCGGCAGGGCCTCTCCCCTCCGCGGGGAGCTGGAAAAGGAAGGGGCTGGGATGCTCGGGGCCCCCAAGAGCCCTTCCCGAGAGCCTCTCCCGAGAGCCCTTCCCACCTGGCCTGACCCGCCGGGAGGGTGTGGTGTGAACAGCAAGGGGTTCACAATGGGCAGGGATGGAGTGCTGGGCCTCTGGCCATCACTGTGGTCAGCGGGCCGGACGCGCATGGGGAGGAGCTGGGCACGGAGCTGCCCGCATGGCGTGTGAAGGCAAGGGACACGCAGCGATCTGGGCCCTTGTCCTTGGAGCAGAGGCACTTTGAGGCAGATGCTGCCTAGGGCATGGCAACCACAGCCTGAAAATCCTTTCTGACGGCCGGCGAGTGAGAGGCGGAGCCCTGTGCAGAGAGCTGGTGCCAGGCGTCAGGACACCTTGCAGCAGCTGTGGCTGCAGCAACCAGCTCAGCGACTGCCCTTCCCTGCACCGAACGAGGAGCCAGCACGGCCAGAAATCAGGGGAATTGGAGCTTTGAAGGCTCTTCCTGCGGTGATGCTTTACGGTTCAACCTGGCTGTAACTCGGGAGGAGCCCCTAGAGAGGGTCCAGGTTGGTCAGATTTAACACACTGTGCTCAGAGGAAGCAGCTTCATCTATTATCATTTATTCCTTTTTTTTTTTTTTTTTAATTATTTAACACCGGGGACATCAGGGGCTCCTGTCCCCATCCCATGCACAGGTTTTTCCACCCGTGGTGCCTGGCCCTGCTGCTCCCAAAGCTGCCTGGCCCCACGGAGCAATGCCCAGCCCGAGTGTCCGTGGGGAGGAGCGGCACGGGCGCCCAGCGCCACGGCTGCCGAGCCTGCCGGAAAAATGCTCTCGTTTCTGGAAGACTGGGCTGACTGGTGCCATCAGAATGTTCTCAGTATGGAGCAACAGCAGGGCCCCAGCTCACTGCCAGCGGCCCCCAGGCGCCCTCCAGTCTTTGAGCAAAGATCCAACAGGGAAGTGAGCATTTACACAAGCAGGGCAGCGGCATGCGAGTGACAGGGCTGGCGATGGGATGTGACTGTGACATATGACCGCCTGGTGCCTGCTCGGTGACAAGTGATTGAATGTCAGCAAACAGAATTTGATGAAATTCATGCTCCTGATACGAGCTGACTGCCCAAACAACGTCTGTGTCATTTTTCTGATGGTGACTGCGGGCTAGCTGCGCTGAAGGAGGGAGAGAAAATCAGGAAGACAGTTGGAATAGGAGTCAACTGGGAAAATCTCTTGGGCCAATCAATATTTTGGCAGACTGAGCCTGTCAGATGCTGTCAGCACTGATCCACCCTGTCAGAGGTAGCATTATGCCAGGGCCTTCTGCAAACCCAAAGGAGAGGTCGGGGGGTGTGAGGCAGGACTGGGGCTCGGCTGTGCTCACCGGTGCCTTGAGCAGCGAGGGCCATGCTCAGCCCAGGTACGCCAAGGGCTTGTGCTGGAGCTGCCCCTCATCTCTGCAGGGGTACAGGGAGCAGCATCCCTCAGCAGGAATTCCCAATGGGAGCGGGGTAGAAACCCCGCTTGGTGTTACGTACTCTGGATCTCACAGCTCTGGCACACAGAATTTATTCTCCCATCAAATCCGTCCCATCGGTGACTGGTGATGGATTTTGGAGATGAAGAGTTTCACAGGAAGGACACTTGCCCATGACAGTGAGTCCAGAGGGAGTTTGGTGTGCAGAGCCTGGCTGTGCCATGCAGCCTGGGCTGAGGGAGCAGCAGTGCTCCTGGAGAGCCCCCAGAAAGCCACAGGGGCTTGGGGACATGGGTGGGTCCTGGCAGCCCCATGCTGGGACAACCTGGCTGCCCTGGGATGAGGAGCTTCCAGGCTGGCCTCTGGAGCGTGCCTCTGGCAAGAAGCAGGATAAATCTCTGGTTCCCTGCTCCAGCAGCTCCTCTCCCCACCACGCAAAGCGAGGCACGTGTGTCCTCACTGTCCCAGCACAGGGAAGGACTGCTCCAGGCCTCTTCTGCAGCCCTGGTGGGGCTGACCCCCATCCACCTCCCACTACAAAATGTGGGCTTTATCAACATGCAATTGATTCCTCACAGAACCCTGATCCTCATCTGTCACACAACAGGTCCCACAGGGAGGGATCCTGCAGCCAGATCCAGTGCGGACACGGTGATGGATTTTTTGATGCATTGGTCAACAAACTTCCAGTTTCTGTGGAGGAATAAGCAGCCCAATTGGCTGCTCACAAACTTACAGGGCCCTGGAAGTATTTCTGTAGCTTAGGCTGCTGTGGGTGGGAACTGAGGGATGTTTGCTTACAGCAGGATGGGGACTTCGAAAAATATTTCCATTTAATAATACAGAAAATGAGTTTTCCTCAAAGTCTTCTCCAGCGAGGGAAAATGAGGCTGATCTGTTCAGGCACTGTCACATGAGACGTGCTGCTCTCGGTATTCGGGTCCCTCAATGCACTGGTATCAAACCACGGACTCCAGCTATCATTTGGAAATGCACTTCCCGTTCGGTAGCTGCTGTCACACCGATGTCTCACCGAGCCCACAGCGACACCTCGGCGGTCCTGGCGCAACTGGGCTGCCCTCAGTCCGCGTGGTAAGTGCCAAACTGCCACTTCTGATAAGGGTTTGTGGAGTCACAGGCTTTCACCCTCAGGGCTTTGTATGAGGGATCCACTTCCAAGCAAGCCGGCTGCGGGAGGTGCTGGTGCTCCGAGATGATGTGGTCGGTCTGCAGGAGAGAGAGGAGGGCTTAGGGGGCCCGGGCTTTGGCAGGGCTCAGGCTTAGGGGCCATTCAGGCTTTAGGGCTCCTGCAGCAGCAGTTCTACTTTCCCTTTGAGAAAGCCCAGCCCCATACAGTGTGCCCTTTTTTGGCTCGTCCCTAATACCTGGATATCTTTGCTGACTTACAGGGACTTTGGTGTGAGATCCAGGCCTGCACCTGTTGCTGAGCCAGGATCATGCCACACCTGTTGTGCTTCCTGGATTTTTCTTCACTGGGAATAGAGAGATGGGCTCTCTCACTGTCTGCGTGGCAGTTACCACGGAGGGAGTCACTCGGATGGGATTTGCTACCTAGGGAATGTACAGCAGGCGACTGATTTCTGTGTTTTAGTTTGTTGGCTGATGAGCTCAGCACTGGTACTGCACTGAAAAGGATGTCAGGCACCAGCCCCGGAGCTCAGGTGCTGGGGCAGTACCTTGCACTGTGAAAGAACAAAGAGTCTGAGTGATCTCCATCCTTTTGCTTTTCACATCTCATTGGATTTACCTCTCTAACCCCAGGGCCAGCCAGGTGATGCTGCAGGTGCTCCCCCAGGCAAGGGACATCGACTCTCAGGGCCAGCTCATTAACACCGAGGTGAAATGCTCCTGGTGTGGAGGGGGTCTGGGCAGGAGCTGCATCTTTGTGCAGACAGGAGCTGCACTTCACATCATTAGACAACACAATGACTGATGTCAGGAGAGGGTAAAGCACTGCAACTCCTTTAGCCAGCAACCACTGAGCTCTCCTCAGACTCCTGTTGCTGGCACCAGTAAAAGAGCACCACCAAATCCATCTCACCCTCAGCTGAGATATCAGGCTGGAACAGGAGACAAGACCTGCCCGTGCCCCATACAGCTCCCTGGGCATTTCTGCATATTTTCCACAAAGTGAAATGACAATTTCACAATTTTCAGTAAGTGGATAAAAATGTTCCTGTAGTTTTCCCCAAACACCCAAGGTGAGCCTGTGGCATTCTGGCATTCAACACTTTAGGCTGAAAAAACCAAAGTGGAACAAGAAATCGTCTATATATTGAGTGTGTAATTCAACTCCATTTTTTCTTTCTTAAGTGAACAGTGTTTCTTTCTCAGCAATAAACTGTGTCATTTCAGAGCATTTTGGACAGCTGCTTACACCAGGCTGACAGAGACACAGCCGTGACTCTTCGTGCAGCACAGGCAATTAATGTGAGTATCCATTCTTTTCCTTTCCATAAATGCTTTCTTTAAAACCCCCTGTGAGCTGAGAGCCGATCGATACCGACTCGTCTCCCTTTAAGTGCTATCGACGGTTTCTGTCTAGAACCAGGATGTTCTGTAACTCTGCTGCGGCAGTGGCAGCACCTGCCATGTCCCCAGTGTCCCCCAGTGTCCCCCCGTGTCCCCCAGCCTGGCAGGCCGGGTCAGGATGCTCATCACTGGGCCTGACACAGCCCCCGCAGAGGGGCACGAGCAGTGTCGGGGGGCTGGGCACCCACACGTGTCTCAGGTGACAGACAGGTGGCTTTGGCAAAGCGGGCAGCAGAGGGTGGGCACCCCCATGCCGGGCTGTCCCCCCCGTCAGCGCTGTCTCAGCACACTGACCCATGCCGGGATGGCAGGGGCTGCATCACTCACCAGCCCCGGCTGGACAGTGGCCAGTGACCTGTGGAGCCAGGCCAGGCTGCGGCTCCTGCCCTGGCAGCGGCGCAGGCCCACTGCTCCCACGATGGCAGACGGGGCGAGGCAGAGCTCTCCGTGCTGGATCAGCCTCAGCCAGGTGTAGTTGAACTTCTGGTTCTGTGGGGAGAGAGCAAGAAGAGACACGGCCCCGTCAGGCTCCATCGCAGGGCTGGCTGGGGATGGCCACAGCTTCTCTGGGCACCCTGTGCCAGGGCTTCACCAGCCTCACAGGCAGGAATTCCTTCCCAATACCCCATCCATCCCTGCCCTCTGGCAGTGGGAAGCCATTGCCCCATGTGCTGTCACTCTAGGCCCTTGTCCAAAGTCCTTCTCTGGCCCTCTCAGAGCCCCTTTAGACACTGGGAGGGGCTCTAAGGTAGAGCTGGATGTTCGGCATCAGCACACAAATCACAGGCTGGTGTTTAAATATTTCTGTTTTCATGTGCAAACTCATAGCTTTATCAAACCTTCCTACAGCAGCTGAATTTGCTGTTTCTGACACTGTTGCTTGGCTACAGGCTGTGCCAACAGGCAATTCCTGCCCCTTGCTGCTGCCAGGCATCACCTGGCCATGTCCCCAGGCGGGAAGGGCTTCGTTAGCTCCCAGGGAGGGGACAGGTGACCACGGCGAGGCACAGGAGCTCCACGCCAAGCGCCACAGGCAGTGTGACACACCCGGGGTGTGTGCAGACTGTCCTTACCGTGTTGTTAACATCACACTCCTCAAAAGCCAGAGTGGAGCCTTCCACAGCGATGCACCCTGCCAGGGCCACGTTAACGAGCTGGGAAACAGCAACAAAAGGCAGATTTAGACATAAATTCCCAAGAAAGGAGAGAGGATGTTACACTGCACTGAACCTGCTGGGTTCACAGGACTCTGATTAATACTGTTCACATAACAAAGGAAGGCAGAAAAGAGTGTTCCAGGCCAGGCTGGACAGGGCGTGGAGCAACGTGGTCTAGTGAAGGGTGTCCCAGCCCATGGCAGGGGATGGAATAAGCTGAGCTTTAAGGTCCCTTTCCACCTAAACCATTCAGGGACTCTGTGGTGGAGGAGAAGGGGAGCCTGACGCGGTTTCTCCCACCAGGCACCAAGCAAGGGGCTTGTGGAGGCAGCATTGAATTCGAAAGGACTTTAAGGTGTTCTCTGCCCACTGCCCCCGGCGAGGCGCAGGTTCTGTGCCCAGAGCGGTGCCGATCCCTCCTCCCGGCCCCGCAGCGCCGGGAACGCGAGCGGCTGCTGCGCTCTGCTGGCGGCAGAGCCGTGCTACAGATCCTGTACCTACAGACCCTGTACCCACAGACCCTGCACCTACAGACCCTGTACCCACAGACCCTGTACCTACAGACCCTGTACCCACAGACCCTGTACCCACAGACCCTGCACCTACAGACCCTGTACCCACAGACCCTGTACCTACAGACCCTGTACCCACAGACCCTGTACCCACAGACCCTGTACCTACAGACCCTGTACCCACAGACCCTGCACCCACAGACCCTGTACCCACAGACCCTGTACCCACAGACCCTGTACCTACAGACCCTGTACCCACAGACCCTGCACCTACAGACCCTGCACCCACAGACCCTGCACCTACAGACCCTGTACCTAAAGACCCTGTACCCACAGACCCTGCACCCACAGACCCTGGACCTACAGACCCTGGACCTACAGACCCTGGACCTACAGACCCTGTACCCACAGACCCTGTACCCACAGACCCTGGACCTACAGACCCTGGACCTACAGACCCTGTACCCACAGACCCTGCACCTACAGACCCTGCACCCACAGACCCTGGACCTACAGATCCTGTACCCACAGACCCTGTACCTACAGACCCTGTACCCACAGACCCTGCACCTACAGACCCTGCACCCACAGACCCTGCACCTACAGACCCTGCACCCACAGACCCTGTACCCACAGACCCTGCACTCACAGACCCTGCACTCACAGACCCTGCACTCACAGACCCTGTACCCACAGACCCTGCACTCACAGACCCTGCACTCACAGACCCTGCACTCACAGATCCTGCCCCTACAGACCCTGCCCCTACAGACCCTGCCCCTACAGATCCTGCACCGCGACCCCCGCCCTGCACTGCGACCCCCGAGCCGGGGCAGGGAGCCAGGGCGGGATCCCCCGGGATGCCCATGTGATGTGGGACTTCCCACCACGAGAGACTTCTCACCCGAGGGCACGTCCAGCCCTGAGGCACATCCACCCCAGGGGCACATCCTGTCCTGGCACTGCCATGTGCCCAGCTCAACCATCCAAACACCCACCTAGCTCTCCAGAGGGAAACTATCCCTTCTATCTGTGACCTATTTCTTTACAAAAATACCGTGGAATCCAGGCCTCTGTGCCGTATCAAACACCCGAAATGCTACCGAAGGCCAGGAAGCTGCGCAGCAGCAGCGTGCGGGATGCTGCCCGGGGCACAGCCGTCCCCCGAGAACAGTGAATCCTCTGGGCACGTACCAGCCCACTGGCCTTAACCAGGGGAGCTTCCAGATCCGGGTAGACGTTCTCCAGGTACCACCGGAAGTTCTTGCACTGGAGCTTCTTTCGCAGCTGGATTTGCTGGGTCAGGTCGCCGATGTCCACGTTCTTTAGGAGCAGGTGGTAAGCGTGGCCGTAGAAGAGCTCCTTGTACTCGTCCAGCCACACCTCTGCCACGCGGGCCAGGTTCCTCTCCACCGTTCTCACCCGGTCTTTTGGGAAGGAATAAGGATTGTCATTCCTGAAAATGTGCCCAACTCTGGAGCACGGAACTATCTCGATCTCTCCTCCGCACATCCAGACCTGAGAAACAGAGGTCACTGGTAGAGACACGAGCTGATGTTGGGTGCTGGCTTTGTGCAAGCCAGGAGAGAACCAGGAAGTCAGGTGCCAGGGGAGATGGGGTGTCCAGCACGGAACTGTCCCTGGGGAGCCCCTACCTGAGCCCCATCACCCACCCAGGCTGGCAGGGGTACAGGCACGTGACAGTGACCTACCTTGAATGAAATCTCCATGTTTTCCCCTCCCCAGACATCCAGCCCTGGGTCGTACATTCCCAACTCAAAAAAATACTTCTTATCGATGGAGAAGAGGCCACCTGCCATGACGGGGCACCTGGGAACAGAGAGGCCACACGGTCTGTCAGTGGCCGTGACAGAGAGGGCATTGGCATGGCTTTACCTGGCCTGAGAGCTGCAATGGGGCAGGGAAGGGAAAAAGGCAATGGAATGTTCTCCTGGCCCTGCAGCATAGCTGACACGCCAGCAGTGCCATGCATGGGGAGAGAGGCCTCCTGGGCTTTGGCCGTGCCTGGCGGTGGGACTGCCCAGCGCACCTGTGCCTCAGCTGTCCTGGCAAGCACAGGAACAACGCTTGGCCACAAAAGAACAACATCTGGCCTCAAAGGAGCCTTTGCTGCTAAGTTATTACCAAAGGAACAGGCTGGTTTGCAAAGCTCTCGCATTTGCTTTTTTTTACCTTATTATATCAGTCTCCTTGATTTTATTTTTCTCAATGACCTCTTGTGGAATCTGCTTCCATCCAAAATTCATTGGCCAAGTAAAAATCCCACGCTGGAAGTTGTCCACGGTCATGTAACTAAACAGAAAAAGATCGGGCTGACTAATTCTGAGTCACATTCCTGATTGAAATGTCACCCCTAATGAGTGAAGATGAATATCTGTAGGTAATTAAACCAGGATTTTAACAATTTCATCAGGAATCCTCTTCATGTACTAAAAGTTGTGAAAAAGCGAACAGGTGTGTGATAAACACAGGCCACATCCACAGCTAATGTTAATTTCTGGTGTACAGCAATGTTCTGTGTCCCCTGTGGGAAGCTGCTGGAGGCCGGTTATGGGGTCCAGAGTCACGGATCCACTGCCTGGAATGGATCCATGGTGGTCCCAGTCAGAGGTTTCGCTCAGGACGCCAGCTCGGGCAGTGGGATTCCCAGGGACGAGCTGCCTCACCTCATGTCCTTGTCGCTGATGACCTCGATGACGGGGCAGGCGACCTTGGCCCGGTGCAGGCGGATCCTCTCCAGCAGCGGCTCCAGCCACCCCACGTTGCACTCCACGTGCGAGTCCAGGAACGTCAGGACAGCGCCTGCGGCACAGGCCAGGGAGGGTCAGGCCTTGGGCACCCCAACCCAGCCCCTGCTGAGCAGCCTCCCCAGGCACCCTGTGGGCTCAGGGTGCTGCTGACTGTGCCACAACCCCCCTTGGCTCCCCAGACCTGCCCAGCCACAGCCAAGAGCGTTTTTTCCCTGCTCCTGACAGAAATGGCCAAGTGGGTGCTGACACAGCCTGGCTGGGGCAGGTGGTGGAGCTGGGGCTGGAGATGCCGACAAAAGGACACTCCTGGTGCATGGGGAGGGACAAACTCAAGTGCTGGAGAGGGATGCCCAGCACCTCTGGGGTTCTGACATGGCTGGAACATGGCTCCTGTCCTACCTTTGGCGACCTCTGCTCCCGCCAGCCTGGCCCGGATCAGACCGTGCCTCTCCTTGAGACGCAGGATCTTCACCTTGGGGAACTGCGACATGTACGTGTCCAGCTGCTCCTTCAGGTACTCTGCAGGGTGCAGAGAGTGAGGCTGACTTACCCACGCCACCCACATACAGGGTGAAAAGCCACATGCAGATTTTCCCTGGAAGCACCTCCAGGCACGCCAGGTCCTCAGGTCTGGGGTGGGAACATCTGGGCACGGTGCGCGGCTCCTTGTGTGCGTGGTGTGAGCTCTGAAGCCCACCTGAGACAGCACCTGAGACAGCACCTTTCCTGGAGAACCAGCAGTCGGGAAATTACATCACTCCTACATTTTTAAGGCCTGAAGTCAGCAGGGAGTGGAAGCATCACAACACAGGGGTGGGTACCGGCTGAAATGCCAATGGAAGGCACTGTGCAGCGCAGATCCCGGCTCACCACTGCTCCCACTGCAGCTCCCTGTCCTCCAAGCCACCCGGGAGTGTGTCCCCCACACTGGGAACACAGGGCACCTGCCTGGGAGCTGCACCGCGAGGGGTGAGAGCATCTCCTGATTGCACAACCCCTTGAGCCAGGACGCCCCAAAGATGAATGGGCTGGGCAGGTCTCAGCTCCCTGGGGCTCCTGGAGCCTCTGGCAGCCTCTGCCTTCATCCCCCACAGCCAAGCCCAGCACCCCAGGGCTCTGATCCCCCTCAGCCCCAGTGCAGGCTAGGGATGCACTTCAATACAGTGGAAGGAGAAAATGTGATTTCTCTCCTACTTAGAATTGAATTACAGAGAATAAACTGCATTTTGCCCTCAAGTTATATCAGTTTCATAAAGGCAGCAGAAGCTTCACCTACCCTTAGTGCTGAAGTCATCCACCAAAATGAGTTCCTCGATCAGGTGTGGAGGAGACCGGCTGAGGACGCTGTGCACGGAGCGCAGGAGGGCCGACCACACCTCATCCACGAAGCACATGATGATGCTGGTGGTCGGGAGGTCATTGTGGACCTGCTGCTCAGAGCACCTGCAACAGCAACATGGGCTCACAGGTGAAGGTCAGTCACACTCCTGAAAATCTGCAGGCTCTGTTTGTGGGAAAATGTGTGGGGAAGGGGAAAATGCCCGATATGAAATATGGAGGGAAAGCCCTGCAGTGTTGGGAGGGGAACAGAGGGGTCAGGGGGGAACCCCACACACAGCCCCACGGCCCCTCTCATGGGCAGCCCCATGGGACAGGATGTACTCACTTGGTTCTGACAGGAACCTATTCTGAAGGAAATTTAGAGAAATTTCAGGGCTTCACAGTTAATCAGCAGTGCTCTGGCTAAGTGAAAATCACCCCAGAATTACTCTGTGTCACAATCCTTGAGATGTGTCTTTCTGTCTCAGGGAGGTCAGCGGGCAGAAAACACTGAAAAGTTCATTTTGGATCCAGTCCTGCCTCCACAAGCCCCTTGCTGGGCAGCTGGTGAGCAGAACTGGGTCACGCCCCCTTGTCCTCCACATAGAATCCTGGAATAGTTTGGGTTGGAAGGGAACTTAAAGCCTCTCTCTTTCCAACTGCTCCCATGGGCAGGGGCACCTTCCACTAAACCAGGTTGCTCAGAACCCCATTCTGCCTGGCCTCAAACTTCCAGAGATCCAGGGGCAGCTACAGCTTCTCTGGGCACCCTGTGCCAGGGCCTCCCCACCCTCAGAGGGAACAATTCCTTTCCAGGATCCCATCTAACCCTGCCCTCTGGCAGTGAAAAACCACTGCTCCTTGTCCTGGCACTCCAGGCTCCTGTCCAAGGTCCCTCTTCATCTCTCCTGGAGCCCCTTTATGCACTGGGAGGGGCTCTGAGGACTCCCTGGAGCCTTCTCTTCCCTTACTCTCTCAGCCCCAGGACCCCTGATTTGGACTCTGTGCTCCCCACAAGCCTCCTGCCCATCACACTCCTCCTCAGGGCCCTCTCCCTCACACCAGCTGCAGGGACACAATGCCCAGGGAACACCAGCATTGTCAGTAAAGCTCCAAAAGCAGCGAGCATTGTGCATGGAGACACATTGACTGGCCAGATTTCAGGAAGAATCACAAGAGGAACTGGAATCTAAACTGGGAGAGACTGGAATACACCAAAAAATAATGAGCTGTTTGGCTCCCAAGAGCTGCCAACAGCCACTGCCCTGAGCTGGCCCTTACAGCCCAGTACCTGCTGTGCCAAGGGGCCGAGGGCAGAGGCTTCACAGGCTCCTGCCAGAACCTGGGTGCCCAGGGCAGCTCCGTGCCCCATGGCAGCAGCAGCTCACATCCCCAGGGACGCGCCCTGTTTGGCCAAGGTGTTCCCCGTGACGGCAAAGCATCTCCTCCCGGGCAGGTGCGTCACTCCCCGGAGCTGCTTCCTGCTCCGCAGCTCCGGGGCTCTGCTGCCCAGACCAAACCCAGCGCTGGCTTAGTGCCACCACAGCTCTGGTCCTGTGCACAGGTGGCTTCTGTAGGTGGCATCAGGAAGCAGCCCTAGCTGTCTCCCCCCTTCCCTGCTCCATTCTTCCCGTGCAGGATCTCACCTCAGCATGCAGCACCAGCACTGTGGGAACGTCTGCACTGTCCCGTGGGATGGGGGATAATCACGGCACAATTCCCACCCCACCTGTGGTCTGTGAGCATGGGAAGAGGGATGTGGGAGGGTCTCTGCACCTCTCTGCAGTCTCTCACCTGCCCAGGGGCCGAGAGATGCTTGCAGGAAGGGCTGAGTGTAAGAGATGAGCCTGGCACTCACCTGAGCTGGCACCTTCCCTGCCCTCCCTGCAGCTCTCACAACCACAGAAGGGCTCAGGTTGAAAAAGACCTTTAAGATCATCAAATCCGAGCCTCAACCCAGCACTGCCAGGCCTACCTGGCAGGGCAGCTCAGGATGGGGCTCCCCAGCCTCTCGTCCTTCTGTTGCCCTTGCCTTGTCCTGCTCTTCTCTGTTGGCAGAGAGTGACTGTTTTCAAGTGCAGCCCCGAGACGTGCAGAACCACGCACACATTTCATGTTGACAGCTGTAACTGTGTGCCAGCTTTCCAAGCCCAAACTCCACGTCCCTCCCCGCATGTGCCCACAGACCAGAGCCCCCCAGACTGCCTTTCCAGTCCATGCCTGTTGCACGGTGCCAGCGCTCAGCACGTCTCCTGCGGGGGTTTCTGGAGCCACCGCAGTTCCCCGGCCGGGAGGGCCCTTGTGGTGCCTCTTCCTCGAGGGAAGGGCCATGGCAGCCTGAGGTGTGAGAGCCCCTCCAGGCAGTGGGGCTCCTGCTGCCCACACACACCCACGGGGTGCAGGCTCCAGGAACCAACGCACGAATTCTGAAGGCAGCTATGCTCAGAGCTGCACCTGACACACCAGGTACAGCGTTCTGAGGCACAGAGAGGCCTGACCCCATTACCCGTGCTGTGTGTCCTGGCCCCTTTGGGCAGCCAGGCTCAATGGCTTATAACAACCTGCAAACTTTACCCAGAGTTACACTTAACAACAAGCTGCTCTAACCTGGACAGGCAAAAGCCATCTGACAGGTAGCATGGCTGAAGTGGAGGGCTCGGTGTGCCCCCAGCAACCCTCCCCAGAGCCACGGAGCCCATTCCCAGGGTGCAGCACAGGGGTGTGTGCAAGGGGAGCGGATCTTACCCAGCAGGCCTGGTGTCTGCGATGGCTCGATCCACAGGGATCAGATTGCTGAGGTAGACATTAAAGTTTCCTTCTTTCCATCTACTTTTTGCTTCTTCTTGTTTTTCGTCAGGGACTGCAACAGGGTGTCCAAACTGGCCAGGAGCTCGGGGGTCTCTTGGGGAGAGCGTTGCATCCATGGACAGGACTCTGTGCATCCCTGGGCTGCTGCCTGCCTGCTCTTGCCCATCCCGGCCAGTGCCAGCTGCCCCAGGAGCTGCTCCTGCCTGCTCCTGCCCAGTGCCAGCTGCTCCAGGAGCTGCTCCCGCCTGCTCCTGCCCATCCTGGCTGGTGCCAGCTGCTCCAGGAGCTGCTCCCGCCTGCTCATGTCCATCCCGGTCAGTGCCAGCTGCTCCAGGAGCTGCTCCCGCCTGCTCATGTCCATCCCGGTCAGTGCCAGCTGCTCCAGGAGCTGCTCCCGCCTGCTCCTGCCCATCCCGGTCAGTGCCAGCCGCTTCAGGAGCTGCTCCCGCCTGCTCATGTCCATCCTGGTCAGTGCCAGCCGCTCCAGGAGCTGCTCCCGCCTGCTCGTGCCGGTCCAGTCCAGGGCCAGCTGGCCCGGGAGCTGCTCCTGGCGTCGCACCCAGCGTCCGGCTCCTGCCACCCATCGCGGTGGCCCCAGCAGTGGCAGTCGCAGCGTGGGCACCATCACTGCTCTTGTCAGCAAGTTCTTTGTGCTTTCCATGTCCCCTTGTGGCGTTCCCCGCAGAGTGGGGTCCGCGGCGCGGGGCTGCGGGGCTGGCGAGGTTCATCCCCTCTTTGCTAATGAGGACGAAGCGAGTTTTGGAGGCAGTTTCTTTCCGTCCCACGTTTGTTTCCTCTGGTCCAGGCTGCGCTGCCGTCCCCGCACCCCGGGCTGCCGGGCCGGCCTGTCCCGCCGTGCCCGAGGGACGCCGCTCGCTCCGGCCGCCCGCGTGTCCGAGCAGCGCCGTGCCCGTCCCGCCGAGCGGGGCTGCCCGCGGGGTGCGGCTGCGCCCGGGGGCCGGGGGCTGGCGGGGAGGCGGCGATGGCCCCGGGCCCCCGGCCCCGTGCCCGGCGGGGGCTGCTCCCGGCTCCCCCGCTGCCTTCGCCGGCGCCCCAGGGCCGTGCCGGGGCCGCGCCCGCACCAACCCCAACCCCGGCCCCAACCCCGGCCCCGGCCCCGGCCCCGGCCCCGGCCCCGGCCCCGGCCCCGGCCGCTGCCCGCGCCCCGCCGCCTCCCGCAGCAGCCGCCCGCCCGCCTCGCCGAGGGAGAGGCGGAGCGCGGCCATGTCGAGCAGCACCCAGGCCACCGAGGCGGCGAACACGAAGGCCAGGGCCCGCCCGCTGCCGCGGAACAGCCGCCGCAGCCCGCTCATCCCGGGCGGGCGCGGGAGCCGCCGGGCCAGCGGAGCGGGAGGCGGGACGGGGACGGGGATGGGGATGGGGATGGGGATGGGGCCGGGACGCGGCTGCCCCCGCCCCGGGACCCGCCCGCGCTGGAACCTGACCCGGGGAGCCGCCCGGCCCCGGCGGGACATCCCGGGAGGAACGGGGCTGTGGCTCGGGGGAGGCATCCTGGGGGATGGGTGGTGTAGCTTGCGGGGGGGACATCCCCAGGGACCGGTGATGTGGCTAGGGGGGGACACCCCGGAGGACCAGGGAGGTGTTTCGGCGCGCCTCTGCCCGGGGGAGTGGGAGGGAGCGGGGCCGTGGCTCGGCGGTCCCCACCGGGGGCAGAGGGGCCGTGGCTCGGGGGAGCCGTGGTGCGTGTCCGTGCTCCACGTGGCAGCCGGCGCGGCAGTCGGTGGCTGAGCCGCTGCTGAGGACGTGGGTGTGTTCCACACCCCGCTCAATTACAGGGCACGGGAGCCACGCTGGCGAAGCACGGCAGCCTCCGGTGGGCTGAGCCGGAGAACGCCAAGAAAGGAACCAGCGAGGAACCACCCTCCTGCTCCTGCTCCGGCCCTGGACCGCAGGCTGGGACGTGGCAGGCTTTGCTGGCAGTGCTGGCTGTGCCCGCTGTTCTACATGTGCTGACTGTGCCACCTGTCCTGGCTGTGCCAGCTGTGCCATGTGTGATGGCTGTCCTGGCTGTGCCACCTGCGCTGACTACCCTGGCTGTCCAGGCTGCACTGGCTGTGGTGGCTGTCCAGGCTGTTGTGGCTGCCCTGGCAGTGCCAGCTGTGCTGACTGTCCTGGCTGTGCTGGCCGTGCTGGGTGTGCTGGCTGTGCTGGCTGTGCTGGCTGTGCTGGCTGTGCTGGCTGTCCTGGCTCTGCCAGCTGTGCTGACTGTCCTGGCTGTGCTGGTCGTGCTGGGTGTGCTGGCAGTGCCAGCTGTCCTGGCCATGCTGGCCGTGCTGGCTGTGCTGGCTGTCCTCTCCATGATGGCCATGCTGGGTGTGCTGGCAGTGCCAGCTGTCCTGGCTGTGCTGGCCGTGCTGGGTGTGCTGGCTGTGCTGGCAGTGCCGGCAGTGCCAGCTGTCCTGGCCATGCTGGCCGTGCTGGCCGTGCTGGCCGTGCTGGCTGTGCTGGCTGTGCCCGCTGTTCTACATGTGCTGACTGTGCCACCTGTCCTGGCTGTGCCAGCTGTGCCATGTGTGATGGCTGTCCTGGCTGTGCCACCTGCGCTGACTACCCTGGCTGTCCAGGCTGCACTGGCTGTGGTGGCTGTCCAGGCTGTTGTGGCTGCCCTGGCAGTGCCAGCTGTGCTGACTGTCCTGGCTGTGCTGGTCGTGCTGGGTGTGCTGGCAGTGCCAGCTGTCCTGGCCGTGCTGGCCGTGCTGGCTGTGCTGGCTGTCCTCTCCATGATGGCCATGCTGGGTGTGCTGGCAGTGCCAGCTGTCCTGGCTGTGCTGGCCGTGCTGGGTGTGCTGGCTGTGCTGGCAGTGCCGGCAGTGCCAGCTGTCCTGGCCATGCTGGCCGTGCTGGCCGTGCTGGCCGTGCTGGCTGTGCTGGCTGTCCTGGCTGCCCTGGCCGTGCTGGCAGCTGAGGGCTGGGGCTGCCTGCAGGCACCGGGTGCTCCAGCCTGGGAGCACTCAGGTGAGCTGTGCAGGGCATCCTAAGAACACCCCAGGCAGCCCCACCGTGCCTGGTCTGTGTGGCTGTAGAAATGGATTGACACCCAGGTACAGGGCCCCCAGTGTTCCCCGGCCTTGGCTGGTGTCGGGTGTGGGTGACACCCGGTGAACCATCAGCAGAAGCTGTTCCTGCAGACATGGTTGTGTAGGAGAGCCTTTGTGGGGTCAGGATATTTAGGAGATGCTCTGTGCAAGAGTAACTCCGTGCAGGGGTGAGCTCTGCATGCTGGGACAGCCACGCCAGACCCCCATGAGCAGATAGCACCATGAGCGGATAGCACTGAGTGGGCAGCACCACGCCTCGGAGAGTCTCTGCCATCCCACCGTGTCCAGGAGCGAGGACCCTGTCACCAGCAGGCACTGGCACACTGACCTTCTGGGGGCTCGATTGCCCACACCAGAGTCCCCAGCCAGCAGCTCCCCTGTCAGCGAATGCCGCCAGTCTGCCTGGGGGGACACCTGGCACAGCTGCGGTGGCAGCCGAGGCACAGGGAGACACTGTCAGGTGAAGGAGCTGTGGGATCAGGTGCGAGGTGTGGGCAGCAGTTCCAAGAACTCAGGATATAAGCACTGAAGTGAAAGAAAAAAAGCCTGAGGTGGTATTTTGCAGCTTTATTAATCTTAGCTTAAACTCTCTTAAAGTTCTCTGGTATTAATAAATTTAATAGCAATGCACTGTATCCCAAATCCCAAAGCAGGAGATTTTGTTAAATAAAGGGCTCCGACCCACTGCAATGCATATGAATATTGAAAAGAAATAAGTGGAAAAAATTATATCAATATTTATACTTCAAAAAATTAGTAATGTCAAAACCCAGGCTATGGTTACACTGTGTGATGGAAAACAAAGGAAACGTCCATTCTGTTGTTTTTCCAAGGCTTTTCTTTGCCAAGCAAACTCCTTCAGACGTGGCAGGCAGTTCTGATTTCAGAGGATTTGCATGTGTGGATGGTGCATGAGGACTCTCAGTAAGAGGGAGGGAAGGATAAGATTGCAAAAACCATCTAAAGGGGTAAAAAAGAGCAGCATCTTGAGAGTAAGCAAGGGATGAACTTAAACGGAACAATTCTGTTTGTTTAGAAATAAAAGTTTGACGCACGCGGTCTGTGCTTCATTCACCATGCTGGCACAGATTTTCCATTTTCACCCAGTTTTTTCCCTTGCTGATGCTGACCCTCCCTCGGGCATGGTTGAGTCCCCTCTGCTGGGACCTGCCTGGGGCCACGCTTCAGGCGTCAGCCCCGAGCCAGCCCGGGTGCAGAGGGGCTCAGCACCAGCACGGGGACACAGCAGCACATTGTGGGTCCCTGGAGCTGCTGGAAGTGTGTTCCTCTGCCAGTGGGCCAGGCCAGCAGCCTCTTCCCTAATCCCTGGGCAAAAGATCCAGCCCTGCTGGGGCAGGGAGAGACCTGCGATGTCCTGCTGAGCTTTGGCTTCAGACTTACGCGTTGTGACAAAGTCGTCGCCGTCTCGGTGTGGTCAGGCGTTCCCTCCGCTCACTCTGCGCTTTGGCTCTCCTCCCTGGCAAGTACAAATGTTCCAGATAGCTGAACAGATTCCATGACACAAGACAGCTGCTTTTGTAGGGAGGAATTAATTTAATCAAGTACTCCATCATTAAAATAATCTGATGTGTCAGATGGAAAAGCACGGAAGCAAGCTTGCTTGAAGATGAAAACTCAACACTTTTTCAGCCAGAACTGTCCCAGAAGATAAGGCAATGTTAATATAACTCACTCTGGGTCTCTATATAATATTTTAGTAATGTAAATAATATATTGCCCGAAGATAATTTGTGAAGGAATGATCTCTTGCTAAAGCCTGGCTGGCTTGATAAATTGTATTTCTTCTATGGAGCATAAGAATCCCAGAACAGTTCGGGTTGGAAGGGACCTTAAAGTTCATCCAGTTCCACCCCTCTACCATGGGCAGGGACACCTTCCACCATCCCAGGTTGCTCCAAGCCCTGTCCAACCTGGCCTGGGACACTTCCAGAGATGGGGCAGCCACAGCTGCTCTGGGCAACCTGTTCCCAGAATAAGAGACCAGGCAGAGTTGAAGACAATGCCGTGGTCCACAAAAGGCAGGATCAGACATGAGGCTGATCCCACCATGCCAAATACAAGGGTCCTTTTGGCTGAAAATAGCAGACAGTGGTGCAAACGAGTAGTACCAAAGCCATCCCCCTCTTCCACTTGCCACAAGGCAGGATCTGCTCTATTTTACTTGTTTGGTTATTTAATTACCTCTCTATCATAGAGCACCACAGTGTATTTTCTTAGTTCTCCTTACCAGGTATTTAATACAGCTGGGAAGGATTTTCTTTGCCCATTTGGTGCTGGAGATGGGGTTGTGTTTATAGGCAGCACCACAGAAGGAGTCAGGCATCACAGCCCTTGTCCAGCATGAAGCCATCGCCAGCACCCTGACTGTCAGGGCACAGATTTTCCTCTGAAGCAGCACTGCGGGCACCAGGAACCTGAGTCTCTGGAGTTTCCTGGTGTTCTGCCAGCCCTGCAGTGTGAGCAGATCCACTATTTGTGTGGCAGCAAGTGCTGCAGAATCCAGCACCTGCCCTCCATGTGGCCGGCAGGCTGCTCCTCTACACCCTTCACCACTTCTCCTTAAATCACTTCTCAGATACACGCTGTTAATGGGATGAGGGAGTAGGTGTGTACACTGTGTAAGGAGTGGGTCTGTGCACTGTGCAAACAAAGATGTGTCCTATAGTATGTTGGCAAATCATGGATAAGCCTCAAAACTTATTTCAAGACTTGGTTCTCGTGTAGCTTTCAGGGAGAGGAGTTTCACCTCCACTGCGTGGTGGTTGCCAGCCCACTTCAAATGTTCCCCACTCTAACGCCTGTGGGGGATATCTGGTTTCTCTTACCATGGAAGTTCAGCCAGTAAAACACTAGGAAACACTGAAGTTGGAGTACCCTGTCCCGTTGGGGTATTTGGTGGTGTTCTGGAAGTCTACACCCAGTCAGATGGGAATGAAAATGGAAACTTTGGAAGAAGAGTTTGTGGTCATGTTCTGCAGGAAAACCCCAAAGCTGTAGAGGTAGAAAGCTGGGAAATACTGGGCAATTGTGTGCTGGATGCTTAAAAATCTGAAGATGAAGAAACTAAAGCTTGCATTTCTATTTTGGAAGGTTTCTGGATTTTTAAGCTGACCTTGTTATCCCGGGATGGGTGATGGCAGCAAGGCCCTGGTGTTCGATGGCTGTTTGCACGATGTGTGATTGAGGGCAACTCTCCCCAAAACAGGGCTGGTTATGTAATCAAAGATTGGAATAGCTGTTCACGTCTGGAGTTTGTTGTAAACAGTGCCTCCGACTGACCATGGCTCTGGTTACTCTGCTGGCATTCCGTGCGCCGTGGCAGAGGGAGCGTGCCGGAATGCCGCTATTGTCAGCGGCAATGGGAATAGCAGCGGGCACCCTGATTTGCATAGAGGTCATGTTTTGCTAATATGTGTCTTGTAAAAGCAGACAGCATGTAAAAGAGGATGGTTAAAACCTGACCCAGCGATGTTTTTAAATTTCAAATTATGCATAACGTATGCATTAAATTAATTAGGGAATTCATTAAGAAGGGAAGAGTAAAGAAACTAGTGAGCAGTGTGCAGGATTAGTAATGTAAGCCATTTTCTATAATTGTTATATAGAATTTGTCTCATAACATTATCCTTTGATAAATTATTGCAGCATAATATGATATATGTAGCTTATTAACAGTTTCATTAATTACTATTAGAGCAAAGACGCTGAAGTCTGGCACACATAGAACAAGTGTTGAAGCAGATGGTAGAAATTAGTGAAATGCAATTGGTTGCTGAACCCTTTTACCTAATTACATTATTACATCAAAACAGTTAAACCAAATTTGTCAAGCTGTCGGCTGGGCACTGGGATGTTTGGAGCAGGGATCGCCCCTGGTCCCAGCTCCCCACGGGGTGCAGGGACCCTCTGGGCATCATCCCATGGCTCTGGTGCCAGGACCTCCTGCAGACCTCGACCTTGTCTCCCTCACCTGCATCCCCGGTTAGCCTCATATTCCTTCTCCTCCCCCTCCTTTCCCACTCAGCCTTGCCGTCCTTGGACACGTGTCCCCAGGGCTGTGCAGGGAAGTAAGTAAGTCATCAGCACTCTGACTTGTTGGTTTCTTTATCAGGAACTTTGCCACATCTTCACTGGTGCCAGATTCTGTCAGGGAACATTGTCCTCCACACCCTCACTCAGAATGTTTAACTTTGGGATCAATAAGTCAGGCTGGTCTCAGCATCATTCCACACCAAAAGCAGCATGACCCTCCTTCCTCAGCCACTGCTGATGGCTTTTGTAAATAGGGTGAACTTTGAGCTGTTTTACCCCCAATTAGGCAAGGGCTGGGCTGCACACACCACTTCTCCCACAGTACTGGAATGCACCAGCCTGGCTTCCCTGTAGGACACGGAGGAGCTTGGGGGAGGATCTCAGGGTTTGGGGGAGGATCTCAGGGTCTGGGGGGTGCAGGGGTCCCTGTGCAGCCCGGGGCACCCTGCGTTAGAAGGGAAAGCCAGGGGTGTTCCCTGCGTGGTGGGGAGCAAAGCCGTGTTCCCCACTACAGGGGGGTGTCTTTGCCTCACCCCTCACTGGCACGGAGCCTTCTGTGTTGCAGGTTGGCCAGGGCAGCTGAAGGCATCTCTGGTAGGTTCCCAAACCCCCTGTCATGCTGGGGGTGGCCTTGGATGAGCAGAAAGAGAGAGAAAATGTGGACCCCTAAATACAAAGCATGAAAAATCTGTAAGTGCTTCATTTTCTGCCTGAGCATCAGCAGGTGTGTGGGAGCAGCGGGGGAGTGTGTGGACTGAGTCACTGAACAGAGTTTCATGTGTTTGGGATTTATTTTAATTATCCACACCGGCAGTTTTCAGGAAATCTCACACCTTTGTGCTCCCCCAGCACTACCCTTGGGCACCAGCATGGGCACCAGTGCCCATGGAGACAGAATAAAATAGATGGGGACAAACCTTTAGCAGGGCATGTTGTGACAGGACAAGGGAGAATGGCTTTAAAATGAAGGAGGGGAGATTTTGGTTAGATATTAGGGAGAAATCCTTCCCTGTGAGGGTGGGGAGGCCCTGGCACAGGGTGCCCAGAGAAGCTGTGGCCATCCCTGGATCCCTGGCAGTGTCCCAGACCAGGCTGGACAGGGCTTGGAGCAACCTGGGACAGTGGGAGGTGTCCCTGCCCATGTCAGGGGGTGGAACTGGATGGGCTTTAAAGGTTCCTTCCAACCCAAACCAGTCTGGGATTCTTTGGTGTGAGGGCAGCGTGTCCCCTGCCAGAGGGACGGGGGAGCTGGGGGCACGGCGCTGTCTGTCCCTGGGAGCTGCTGCCAGCCCTGTCCCAGTGTGGAACCAGCGTGCCAGCTGGTGAGCAGGGTCAGCTCGGAGCGGGGCAGAGGGCAGCGAGGCAGGAGCAGGTGGGGTCATCTCTGGGGCTGCTGAGGAAGGATCCCAGGCCAGGAGTATCAGTGCAGTGCTGGCCTGTGCGTGGTCAGCAGCAGAGACAGACTGTTCTGAGTCATGGAGAAATGTAACAAAAATAGGTTCTGCTGCTGTGTAAAGGGAATTAGTGTGGGGGCTAATTAATGTGGGGGCTCTCTGTGGCAGAGGGTGATGAGGAGGGGGCAGCACTGCCCAGTGTGGGGCTCCCACTGCCAAGGGTTGGCAAAAAGGCTGGGAAACCCTGGGTGAGTGCAGCTGAAAAGCCTCTCCAGAAATGTTCTAGTGCTATTTGTGATGCATGTGCAACTGAGCAGGCACTTTTTTTTATTTCTATTCCACAGGAATTAAATTAATTTTAGAAATGGCACTATAACTATTTTCCTGCCTCAGGGACCATTTGTTTTAAAATCATTAAAGACTTTTATATGACACTGCACTGACATTTGATGTGAATAAATTAAGGGAATTAGTACAAAACTGCTTTCTTTCTCTGTAGCTTCCCAGCACATCTCTGCCTGCACACACAGTCGCTGAGGGTGTGAGCAGGCACCAGTACTGCCCACAAAGGGATGCAGATCCAGCCCTCAGGCAGGTCCACTACTGGAAGAGGATGATACCCACCTCAGTGGGGGCAAACGCCTCAGTAAGTCCCTGCTGTGCAGTGGGAATCACGGATACAAGGGATGGCTTGGGTGGGAAGGGATCTTAAAGCCCATCCACCTTAAAGCAGGGACACCTTCCACTGTCCTGGGGTGCTCCAAGCCCCATCCAACCTGGCCTTGGACACTGCCAGGGATCCAGGGGCAGTCACAGGTTCTCCGGGCACCCTGTGGCAGGGTCTCCCCACCCTCACAGGAAAAATTTCCTCCTAATAGCTAATCTAAATCTGGATTCAGACCCCAAGTGAGAAGTGTCAAGGCTTGATTTGTTTTACTCTTTTAGAGGAGCACACGGTGCCCATTGTGTTTAACTCTGCATGTGCAGTTCTAGACAGTGGGGATGTCCCTTGGCTGTACCTCTAACTCCAGCTGTCCCCAGGTCTCTGGGAAGGCATCCCACTGGATTTGCTCGAGCCCCACTGCTCCTGGCTGCACACGCTGCTGATACTGGGGGGAGTTAAAAGCACCCAAGGTCTGCCACGAGATCACATACTTTTTTGTGCTCTAACCCCACCATGTGATATTTAAGCAAATTGCATTATTCCATGCTTATTTTCCTCCCTGGGCACATGTGGTCAGAAGGGGGCAGGATGCAGAATGTAGGGATGCAGGGATATAGGGTGCAGGATGCAGGGATATAGGGTGCAGGGTGCAGGGGTGCAGAATACAAGGTTCAGATTACAGGCCCGCAGGATTTTGGATGGAGGGGGCACGATGGGGGTGCAGGGTGCAGTTACAGGGCGCAGGTTGTCAGCAGCTCTGCCAGGACACCTCCAGAACCATCAAACCAGAGCAGCTCGGGGAGGGCAGCTGCTTGATCCTGTGGAGGGACCTGAGGAGTCTTGGGGCTGCCACCTCCTGTGCCCTCCCTGGCCCTCTGGCCCAGGTGTGTGGCTGTGGTGGAGGTGGCTGTGGTGGCCGTGTCCCTTCACTGCCCCATGTCCACAGGAGGTGATCCTGGCTGGTCTTGGAACCCAGACAGGAGGGGCCCGAGCTGAGCTTGTCAGCTTCCCCTCTGTCATCTTGTACTTGTACAGCAAAGTGCTGTTAATAATCATTTAAATGCTTTGGTGTCAGTCACTGCTCTTTCTTTGTAAATGTTACTCATTTCATAAATAAATCAAAACCTGCAGACCCTGGGTTTTCAGAAACTTGAATGCTTTTGTTAAAATTGTATGAAGCAAATTCACAAACACATGATTTATATTATCTCAGTACAGCACGGGAGATGATAGAATATACTATTTAAATTAACTCCTCTCCCAACAAATGAAATCAATTCTGTTCTTGGGTTACTTTTCATCTGCCTTTTGTCTTGTTGCTGAATCTTTTCTGTTTCTTTCACTCATTCATCTATTGTGCCCTTTCCTTGATCTGATAGCATTAAACATATAATTAAGTCATAAAGGAGGGAACTGATGAGTATAGCAGATGGTAATTGCTTCCTACATTTGAATGAAATGATATGCATTGCTACAATTTACAGCTCTCGCCTCATATTTTATTCAGGAACCTTTTATCTCTTTTCCTGCAGAATTATTCTGCAATAAATTTAGACATCTTATCAATAGCTTGGGTGATAGTCGCAGAAACAGGGGAAACTGAACTTTGTGCATCTTAATGTTTAAAATAATTTTCTACAATAATTGAATTATCTCCCAGCAAATATCATAGCGAGAACCTGCCGGACTCGGTTGTTTTCCTTCTAAAAGCTCCTCCTGTGATTAAAGAGACAAATCCACTGGTGTAATTACACTTATTGAACGAGGAGGTGCAGAGCCTCCCGAAGCTCCATCTCTTGGGGGTGAGTTTGGTTTTCCAGGGCTCCGAGGTGCCAGCAGAGGTGGAACATTGTTGGCTTTCCCGCTGTTGGCACCTGCCAGTGGATCAACCCAGCAGCCTGCTGCGTGCTCACAGGGCACTCCCTGTTCTTCCACGCTTAGAATTAAAAAAAAAAAAGAGTTTAAACTTATTTCCTCTGCAAACTATGCCCAGCAGGGTCTGAGGGTGAAGGAGCGTCTGTGGCCTTGGGTGAAGAGGGTTTCTTCTTCTTCCAGATGCTTTAGAGTAAGAGAATTTATAACTCACACAGAAAATGGCATAGGCACTTGGCCATAAAAATTCAGGTAAAGGAGAAAACGGGTGTTTTGAGGAAGAACATCCACATTTTGATACCAGTTTTTAAAAAACTAAGGTGGTCATGGGAGAAGAGGCACTGGAGCATAATGAAATCAGTTGAATTTAGCTAGATGGAGAAGCTGGGAGAAAAAAAAGGCATATTAAAAGCTAACTTTTTGGTTTTAAGTCTAACTTCAAAATCAGGAGTCCTTATTCTATTTCTCAGTTTATATTTTATCCCTTAGGTTTTATTACCTTATTTTTCTTTCTATTTCTTGGTTTTAATTTTATTTCTTAGTTTTTATTCTAGTCTATTCTATTTTATCCTGGTTTTCTTCTTCTTTTCTCCTCTTCATCCTCCTCTTCCTCCTCCTCCTTTTCCAGCCATTCTATCTGTTGATGCCACTGTGTCCCTGGTGATTAGAACACAGCTGGTTGCTGTCCTGCTGGAAGGATGTGACTTGGGGCAGGCTGAGACCTGCTGCCACTCTCGTCACTGGTGTGACCTTGCCCCTGGAGGCCAGAGGGGCTCGGGATCCTGGGGTAGCTGAGATCACCATGGCTTGGTGAGTCCTCATCCAGTGCAGCCTTGCCTGGCCTTGCCTGGCATGGTCTTGCCTTGCCCCTTGCCTGGCCTTGCCTTGCCTCACTCTTAATTTTGACACCCAAAATTCCGATTGCTTTGCCAAACAAGTAACTGTTTTTTTGGTTCCCAGTGAGTGCAGAGGAATTTCCTGGCTCCGAGCAGCTGGTGCCCACGGTGAGACCCTTCCTGCTGCCACCTCCTGTCCTGCGGGAGCCCAGCTGTCCCCTCACCCTGCCTGGGGGGTGCCACCCATGAGAGCCCTGGCAGGACGTGGTACAGAGTGCAGTGGCACCAATTCCGGGTGGTGCCCCCACTGTGGTCACCACAGCCGGTTTCTGACCTCCTCTCCCACACCACCACCAATATTTCAAAATTTTCTGGAATACTGGCTCCATTTCCCCCTTTTCCTGGGTGACGAAGCAGAAATCACATCGCTGCCTTTGTGCCAATCCAGCTGTGAAGCAGCACAGGAGGAAAATCCCAGCATGGGGAAAACCAGGAGGAGCTCAGCAGAGGATGGAGGCGAGCCCTGGCAGTGAGGGAGAGGGATGGCTCCCCACAGCCAGGAAAATCCCAGGGGAAACAAGGCAGCGCTTCTGCTGGCGTGCCTCAGGATGGAAATGGATGTGACCGCACACGGTCGTGTTCTTTTTTCCACAGAAGATTGTTCTAATAGTGCAAAATGCAACAATATTGGCAAGAAACTGGTCTGTCTGTCATTTCCCCATCATCTTTATTAGGTTAAACGCATGATGGATACAAGCAACTTCCCAGGATGGTCTTGGCTGCTGAGCGGGCAGAGGTCAGTGCTGCGATTAGACCTGCTCAGAGGGCTGCAAACGGAGCCTCTGGACTCCTTCTGACCTCTGGAACAACAGGAGTGGACTTTGGGCTAACTATGGCCCAAAATGAGCACCCAGCAGGGCAGCTCCCAGCCGGAGGTCCAGGGCTCAGTGGGATGGGGCAGCAGGAATACTGGGGCTTGGGAGGGAAAAATGTTATCTGCCCACTGGGAAGAGAAGGGGCTTGAAGAGCAGCAGCAGAGAGCAGAAACTGGATGAATTCAGACTGGAATATGGTCCAGATTTGTGCAGGGAATGACCCATCAGGTCAATCCATCCAGGGACAGGGCTGGCTCTGTGCTATGCCAAGATAAGGTTTTTTAGAGAGATATGTGAGATCAGGAGATGCAATCTTGATACGCATGGTGAGGTTTTTGCTCTGGTTGCAGAAAAGCTCTGTCTCTGTTAGGCTGTGGTTCCCTATAGCCCAGGAGCTGGCTGGGAGCACAGGGCTGCAGATACCTGCTCTCCTGTGTGGTGCAGCTCCCTGGGGCAGAGCGGCAGCCCCAGCAGGGGAGGTTTGCACCAGGGCAGAGGGGTCTCTGGCTTCCCTGTGCTTTGTCCTTGTCATACAGCTGGAAGAAGAGGGATCCTGTGAACCCACCTCTGGGTGATGTGTCCAGGAGTGGGACCAGCACTTGGTTCTTCCCTCTTTACTGGGGCAGAGTTGCCTTTCACCACTTTTTCTCAGGATTTGTATTTTCAGTACTTGAGCAGGTGCTAAAAAGCACCCCGAATGTTTCACAGTTGTTTATTTCCCTGGTGTGTGATTTTGCCTGTATTTAGACAAAATTAGACATTTGAAGCGAGGCACACTTGGAGTTTGTATCACCTCCAGAGGAGCTGCAGGACATTGTAAAATGTCCTGAGCATACATGGCAGCAAATCCACGAGCTGATGTCATGTAGAGCATCCTAACTCCTCACTGCTTTCCTTCTGAGGGGTGAGGCAAGAAAGACTTGTCAGCAATAATTTCCTGAGTGATTTTTAAAGGCCCGTGACTCCCTTCCTTATTAGTTTTAATAAAGAGTCACTGCTCCCTCAGCTCGCTCAAAAAATTATTACCCATCAGCAAGACAAAAGACAAACATATGAGCTATTGACAGCTGCAGAGTGAGCCCCTCGTGATGGCTGTTAAGAGACAAGTGTTGCCTTTTTTCCACTGCCTACCTGAAGTTGGGTTCTTTTTGAGGATCAGTGCTCTGCCAAGCCCTGTGAGCCCACATCAGACCTTAGAATAATAGAACGGTTTGGGTTGGAAGAGACTCTAAAGATCACCCAGTTTCACCCCCCTGCCTTGGGCAGGGTCACCTTCCACTAGACCAGATTGCTCCAAGCTCCGTCCAGCCTGGCCTGGAACACTCCCCTTGCTCTGGGCACTTTGTGACGATGGGAATCCCACACACAGCACCAGTAACACGAGTGCCCACAGGTAACCAGTAACTCGTGCCTATGAACCACTGCGGGCTGTGCTCCAGCCGGCACACGCTGTGTCTGTCCCTGGCCCTTCCTGCAGACTCATGTCTCCAGGAGACTGAGGCAAGGCCAGGAGTGGAGAGGGATGGCCACAGCCTTCTGGGGGCTGTGCTGGGGTGGGGCAGCCCATGGGAAGGGGTAGCTGTGTCCTGGGAATGAGAAGAGCAGCAGGGTGTGGTGCCTGTGGTGCTGGCAGGGGACCTGCAGAGTGGCTCCTCATTTGGGCTCGGGGCTTGGCATCATCAGCCACCTCCGTGGAATCACAGAACCATGGAGTGGTTTGGATTAGAAAAGCCCAGCAAGACCAACGAGTCCAACCACTCCCCCAGCACTGCCAAGGCCACCACTGACCCATGTCCCCAGCAGTGGGGACCATGCCAGGCAGCTTGCACAGCAGGAGTACTCCTGATAAATATCAATTTTGTCAAAAACGCCCTTCTAGGAAATACTAAAATCCACCAGTTTGCTCCAGTGGACGTGGCCAGCTAGGATGCTGTGGGCTGATGTGAGGACACATCCCCAGGACCCTACTGGGGAGCCTGGCTGGGCACTGGTGCAGTCCCTGTGCTGTTACACGGCTGTTACCACAGCGCTGGGGTTTAACACAACGCAACTGATTCCCAGCATTTTATGAAATCTAGATTTTCTACCTGTCAGCTTGGAAAAAATGTGGTCATAATACTGAGATCCCAGTGTTTGGAGGGGAAGGAGGGGGACAGGAATGATTCGGATTTGGGGAACAGAGGCTGAACATGCAGCTGTGTGTGGTCAAGCTGCTATTGATGCTTGAGAGTTTCCAATTGCTGGTAATGGACTGGGGAAAAAGGATAATGTGTTTGATCGATCAGCATGGACAAATTTCATTTAGGGGATCAATAACAGTTTATACTTGACAGAGCTGAGGGACCACATTTATTTTTCCCTTTGATTGAATAAATGTTTTCAATGAAAGTGCAGATGTAAAGCAATCCTACCCATTCCTTCACCGGAGGCACAGCTCCCTGCCCGGTGTTATTGCAGGCAAAGTGTGTTTAAAAGGAACCCTCGGTGCCGTGGAGAGCCAGGGGCTGGCGCTGCCGCACGGAACCGATGGGCCCTTCATTAAAAGAGAGGCATGGAAAGTGCACAGGCTGCTTTTCCTGACTCCTAGCGCTGTGAAATACCAAAAAGAGACATCCCTTGGGCCTATCTTTCAAGGGTGGGGAGAAAAGGGAAGATTTTTTTTCTGAGCTTTTTCTCCTTTTCTGTATCGAGCATAATTCCTTTGAGCCTCTGAGAAGATACGTGGGAGGGCAAACATGCTGAGAAAACAGCCACAGCCCCACTAACATATGTCGCCTCCTCTCCCAAGCAGCCACCGCATCTCCAGGCTCTCCTGTGGCACATCAGGGAGCAGTGGTCTGGCCCAGGGGCTGCCAGGGTGGCTTGGCTGTGGGCACTGCACTGTCCCAGCACGGCTGTGGGGCCCAGGCGCCTCTGGCTTCTCCCCTTGGCACAGTCCCTCTGCCCATGGGAAGCTGTCGATGTGCGCTGCCACCCAGGAACACGCGGTCTTCCAAGAGTATCCCCGAGCCAGGGATGGTTAAATCCTGTCCCTCATTATCATTAATGTTGATTTTGGCTTTCCTGCTCCAGGCAGTTCTCATCTCCCTCCGTGGTTTGGGTTTGCTCCATCAGACCAGAGGAAGACTTGCAGAACTGGCTTTTTTGGACTATTTTAGGCCTGTTGCAGGGTGCTGGCTCAGCAAGCAGCCCCTGCTGACCGAGCACCGTGGCCACACGGGGCTCCCAGCGGCAGCTGCTCCTGCAGGGGCTCTGGGGTTCGGGTGGGTTTCGTTTGGAACACAGAATTTCCTCCCGTTGTGTTGTTGTGTTTTACAAACTCTCTCTAAGAGAGGCTTAAAATCAAATTTGGCTGGTGGCAGATCGTAATTAAGTTCCAGATGACGCAGATGATAACTTTCCCTTGCAATATGGAGCAAATGCCAATAATAAATGCAGCCAGTTCCGAGCTCCAGATGCATCGGCTCGTTTCGTTAGCTGCCTTGCTCATCAAGGCGAGAGAGCTGAGAGAGCGGGAAGCCTGTTCCAGACCGGGATCGGTGGCCCGATGACTATTTTAGGCAGGCAGCTTGGAATTGTTTAAAATGCATATTGTCTGTGTACATTTCAATAAGGCAAATGCCAAGCACGAGCGCCGCGGGGCCCCGGGATGTCAGATGATTAAGTCTTCAAGACTTGCAGCCACAGGGTCGTTATCGATGGTACTTCCAGGTCATCGTGTGCACAGCGAAGTTAGAGGCAATGGTTGACCTTTTGACAGCACTGCAGGCTAGCAGAGCTTCGGAAGACATAAATAACCATTTCTAATTTGTTTTTGCGAGGGGTATTTATTTAAAAATGCAAATATATTATAACATATGTGACTTAAGGATATTCAGATGGGAAAGCAGAACGCATTTCCTCCCCGTTCTTTTTCCCCAGTGACTTTCCAAATGAAATGCTTAATGGGGGAAAAGGGAAGAGACGGAATAAATAATAATAATGATGAAGATCGCTTACCTTGTTCTCTTTATGATTGTCTAGTACCTTTTTGTCAATGGCATGCTCTATGCAAAGAGTCCTCTCATGGTTGAATTAAGTTTGTGATATTAATAAAGAAAACACTTGGTAAATGGCTCGTCAGCTTTGTTTCATTCTGTGCCTGATGTCTAGCATGGAGATAATGCCTCTATGACTTTATTTCATACACAGTGTACTGCAGTGCACACGGAATCGGGAAGCTTTCAGGAGTCTTTTCTTTTGTCTTCAATAAATTGTAAAACCAGACCTTTTAAAATCCTGCCTATTGCACTTTGTGGTGACCTGACTTCAATGCAGAAGCCACTGGTTGACTTTATTTTTATCCTTGCAGGAAAAATAGTTGTTTATAAAACTCAACAAGCATAAAACAATATGCTTCGGGATTATAAATAGCATTTGAAAAGGTTTGGAGATTACACACTCTGGCCTGAAAGACTACAGGGTAAAATTCTTCATCCAGTTAAATGAGGAGTTTTGATAAAGGAAGGACAGTCAGAGCTTCAGGATGTGGCCAATAATAACTCAATAAATCAGCAGTGATGCAATCTGATGGTGTTCGGCTTCCTTTCAACACATAATCAGTGAGCACTTAATTGTTAGAAGTTGTGTAATTACAGCACAGCCGTGCGGGGCTGCACGTTCTATATCACCCTAATTTCCTGTATTTGTGGTGTGGGGGCTTTCGTCAGGAGCTGGGATCAAACTGCTGCTCATCAAACGAGCTGGGAGGCTGAGGCACTTCTGAGGCATCAGGCAAGGCATCTAAAGGGATGCAGAGTCCCTAATGCACTGAGCAGGGAAAGAAGAAGTACAGCTATTTCTGTGTGCATTTGCGTGGGCATTTGGAAAACTGATCCTGGAGTTGCCAGAACTAAATGCACGAGATGAAAGGATCAGGTGAATTAATGCAGCAGAATTGTTGATGGTTGGACGAGATGATCTCACGGCTCTTCCAACCCTGATGGTTCTGTGAAAATAACAGGGAGATCACAGGCAGAACAATGCTGCCTGTACCTGGTGATATGCAAGCTGTACACACCGCCCTCCACCCCGCCTGTGCACGCCACCTTTCTACTCAGCTGGAGAAAGGGTATCCCCATGGCCACAGAAATGGGATTTCTGCTGGATTTGGGCAGGGCCAGGTGGTTGCTTGTCAGGTGAACAACCAGGCTGACAGAACAAAGCCAACATGAGTGGCAGGTGGGGAGGTTTAACTCCAGCTGGCAGCTGAACCCCCCAACCACTCACTCACCTCCCAGTGGGATGGGCAGAGAATTGGGACAGTAAAAGTGA
The DNA here is from genome assembly GCF_965178545.1 of Coloeus monedula. Classification (NCBI taxonomy): domain Eukaryota; kingdom Metazoa; phylum Chordata; class Aves; order Passeriformes; family Corvidae; genus Coloeus; species Coloeus monedula. The sequence goes on along the minus strand of NC_138787.1, from coordinate 39,989,486 downwards.
GAGAACTTTGGGTTGAGATAAAAGGCAGTTTAATGGGACAAAAAAGGGATGAAAATAATAATTATAATGGTAAAAGAATTAAAATAAATGAAACAAGGGATGCACAATGCAATCGCTCACCATTCACTGACTGATGCCCAGCAGTTCCAGAGCAGTGGCTCCCAGCCTGTTTTCCCCCCGGTTTATCCACTAAGCATGATGCTCTATGGCATGAAACATCCTTTTGCCAGTTGGGGTTGGCTGTCCCAGCTGAGCCCCATCCCAGCTCCTCATGCCAACCAGCCCGCTCGCTGGAGGTCATGAGAACCTGAAAAGTCCTTTGCTTGGTATAAATATTCCTTAACCACAACTGAAACCATCACTGTGAACCAACGTTCTTCTCATGCTAAATCCCAAGCCCATCCCTGTACCAGCTACTGGGAAGAAAACTAACTCCACCCCAGCCAAAATGAGGAGAGCAGGACCCTGTGCTGGGCCCCTGCCCTTGCAGAGGCTGTGGCTTCTCCCCAGGGTTGTGGAGAAGAGCCTGCTGCAGGGGTTGGGGAGCGCTGGCCCCATCCCCGCGTACCAGTGGGCTCGTCGTGCTTGTGGAAGTTTGTTCCTGCCGCAGATGGTGTGCTATTCCAGAGTATCCATTCTTATTTCTGGTCCATTTTCCTCTCTGGCTTTTGGTGATATTTTTACATATTCATCAGAGCAGTCAGAGCTCTCTGTCTCTGACACCTGTCTTAGGTTGTGAGTGTGTGCCACTCTTGCGTGGCATTGGTGACGAGCCAGGGAGAGGAGAGGTGTTCCTGCTGCCACCTCTCAGTCACACGAGGTCATGTCCAAGAGGGAATGCTGCCAGGAGGGAGCTGCCAGCCTGCAGCCGTGCAGGTGGCAGCAGCAGTGCCCGGCACAGCGAGACACCGGGCACAGAGTACAGCTCTGGGAGCGAACCCTCCCCAGCGCTTCCCAGCGTGTCCCTGTTCCTCCAAGGGCATTCCACTCCTCTGGAGCACGTGCAGTACCTGCAGTGTGTTGTGTGAAGGTGATCGGACACGGGACAAGGTGAGACCTGCCCTGGTCACCATCTGCTGGTGGCGTGGAAAACAGGAAGGGCTATCCCACCCTCAGGAATCGAGTCCTGGTGATAGCAGGGTTTGCCCAGCCGTCTTTGCTGGAAGCCTGTCCTGCAGGAATCTGAAATACAAAACCATCACATGTCTGAGGAGTGGGGTGAGGGCTGTCTCACCGACCTTGGGAGGGCTTGGGAGAAGGTTGCCCACAGAAACTGCGGCTGCCCCGTGAGGTGGGAAGGAGGCTGAATTGCTTGCTTTATTGCACAAGAAAAATCCTGCATTTTTCTGGTGTTATGAATTAGCAGAAATTAAAGAATAGGGTTGTCTACACATCGCTTGGAAATTGTTTACAGCAAATAATGAAGCAAGGCAAGAGCGTTGCCAGAGGCCGGGGTCTGGAGACGCTGTATCGCATTATTAATTAAAATACAAGTCAGCTCTTTCCAGCGCGTGTAGCCCGTGGGTATCCAACGTGCTCCACTTGATTGAATCAGGTACTGGCAGCACAGGCATTTTTTATTTTGTGCTGGAAGGGATAACAAAAATGTAAAGCTGTTTTCTGATACTTCATTTGAAAAAATATTATTTTGGAATGAAAGCGCAGCAGCTGCAGCAGCTGGACAGGAATAACGTGTGTACCTCTGCTCTGGAATTTGAGCACAGGGGCTGCATCCTCGGCAGCTCCCCAGCCAGCAGCCAGTTCCACAGCCATGGGAGGCAGCGGGTCCTGGCTTGGGGAGGGGAATTCATCCCAGCAGGATTTTGGTTTATCCACTTATTATGAGATTTTCCCCCTTCTGGTGCAGAAGAGCCAGTGAATGGCCAAAATCACAGAATCATGGGATGGCTTGGGGTGGAAGGGACCTTAAGGATCATCTAGTCCAGCCCCCTGCTATGGGCAGGGACACCTTCCATTAGACCAGGTTGCTCTCTTTGGTCAAACCAGTTCATGTCTGGCCCATTCCCAAAGGTCACGTGCCATTTTGTTCCTCTGTTTTCCAGGGAAAAAAAAAGAAAAAGAAAAAAAAATTACCTTTTTTTGTCTATTTTGAAGATAATAAAGGAAACAAATATTTTTCCTGCTTGAAACAAGCAAGCACCAACCAGAATCCCTGAAGGAGCAGCAGCAACAGAATCATCCTGATGTTTGAGGGCTGGCAGAGGGAGGACAGAGCCTTTCCCTGCCTGGAGCAGGTTTGGTTCACAGCCCCCATCACTGGGCAGAGATGGGGTGCCCACCCTGCCACTGCCAGCTTGGAGCCACAGTAGCTTCTGGCATCAGGAAAACAGCTTTTCCCCCATGGAAAATTCAGGTTTTATTTTTTCCCCGTGAAGAGGAGGAAACAGAATTACTGCATCTGAATTCCCTCTGCAGGTGCTGTCCCCACACAGGTGACAGGGATGCTCAGCCTGGGGGATGGCAAAGCTACCGGGGTGCCTTGGCTGCACTGCTGGCAGCAGCCTCCAACCCCTTCCCAAAACCTCTGGGTTTGAGCTGTTTTCCTGCAATAAAGGTGCAAAATCACTCCATGAGGAGACACCTCAGCCCCAACCATGCTGCTCTGTCACAGCTGTGGGGACCCATTCACAGCCCGTCTGTCAGGCTAAGCAAGGACATCTCCAAGGGCTCTGAGCACACGTGAGATTTCCTGCCACAATTCCCTTTGTTTCAATAGTCTGAAATACTCTCATATTTTAATATTGTTTATTTTATTGCTCTATTATTAATATTTATAATTAGGTATACAGAAAAGACACATTGAATGGGTGATGCCTCAACTTGGCATCGCTGGAGTAACCTCAAGTTATGGAATTTCCTGACTTCTAAATGGTTGATCTTGCAACATGAACATTGCACCAACACAGAGGGGTTTGCATTTAATTTTATAAAGGCCAGGGGGGAAATAAGCTATTTCTCTGCTGCCCAGACCTGAAATCCATGCTCAAGTGCACATCGGGTCAGCCCCTAACCAGCTGCAAGCACACAAGCCACGTTATTGGATTTCCGGATGATGAATAGAGATCAGGAAATGCACCTGCCTGGCTGCAGGGGGATTTGCATGAAAATGAAGATTCCGTACACCTGCATATGTGAAATATTGATGAACAGGATCGAGCGTATGAGTGCAAACCCCACTGCGCCGGCTTCCTGAGGGAGCACTGCAGAGCTGTTCGGAACCCGGCTCTCCCTCCATGGGACCAGAGCAGGAGGGGAAGCTGGTGTCCAGGCCCTCGTTACCGATTTCATTTCCCGGCACAGAAACCCGCCGGGAAGTTCAGCTCTCGCCGGTCAGTCGGGTGGGGGTGGGCTGGTAAGTGCTCTCATCCCGCTTGTTTTCTGCGCCACACGCCGAAGGCTGCAGCTGCGGAGCAGGATGCCCAGGGCAGGGCAGGGCAGGGCAGGGCAGGAATCCCGGAGCAGCGCTGTGTCCCAGGAGCCCCGCACCGCCTTGATGCTGCGTCCCAGGAGCCTCAGCCCCGTGTCCCGGGAGTGCTGCACTGCCTGACTGCAGCCCCTCCATGCCTGGCCCCGAGCCCAGCGCACCCAGGGGCTCCCTGCAGGCCAGGCAGCAATGGCCCATGTGCAGGCAGCCTCTCCAAGGCCTCCGCACACGCACCTCCCTGCTTTGAGTGTCTGTGTAGGGGCACAAACTCAGGCAGAGGGCGCAGCCCCCAGAGCCGCCGTGGCCCCGCTGCGCTCCCCAGCCCCTGCCTGGGGACGAGAAGGGAGAGCTGGACCCCCCAGCCCTGGGAGCTGGCGGAGAGCAGAGAGACCAGCCCGGCAGGCAGGAGACCCAGCCCTGGGAGGCCTTAATTGTGGGGGCTAATTAATCAGCAGGTGCTAATGAGCAGATGCCAGTCGGCGTCCCCGGAGCCCTGCGCTGGGCACACAGCCCTGGCCGGGCACGGGCCGGCTCCATCCGCACCTCACCGGTACCTGGACGCGCGTCCCTCCGTGCCGGGGCTCCGCAGGGCACCACCTGTCTCCAGCGAGGATCCAGGGCAGCAGAGCTCTGCCCCGCAGCAGGCTGCACTGTCTGCTGCACGATGGGATTGCCTTCGAGGAAGCCCTGCCCTTCCCAATCGAGCTCGTTCACACCCCCAGGGATGTTGTTCCAGGTGTTAATTATCTTTAATTATCTCCACATAATAAACTCGTGCATGTGCCACCGGCCTGGCCTGGCATTTGCTGCTCTTCCAGGGCTCTCACTTTGATGGAAGAAAGAGATATTTCACTTCTGGAAATGCTAAAGTCTCTTTGGAATTCCCTGATGCTGCTGGAATATTCTTGGTTGCATAACCCCCCCCGCCCTCTGAGTTTCCAGCCCTACAACACCTCCACCCTTTCCCCAGCATCCCAGCTGATTTGGGTGCTGCTTTCCAGGATGTTCCAGTGTCCAGAGGCCAGCCACGGACTGCGTGTGCCCAGGGACTGGTGCCATGCTGCCACTCTGAGCAACCAAGTGCATGGAGCTGCTCCGTGGTGGCTCTCCTCTCCCTGCTAATATTGCTTGGATTGAAGTGTTTTTCTGCCCAAAAGGGGAACGTTTCCAAGTAGATTTCTCACAGGTTTTATATTCCCTTCAATTTAGGAAAGCACATATAAATAGCAGAAGGTACGTTCCATGTGTACACAACCACTTCCCGGTGGCTTTGTTGTTGTGTGTGAGAGGAACAGAATGTATTGGTGGCAATTCCAGCCTGCTGGATCCTTGGGGAACGAGGCAAGAGCTGCTGTGGCCGCTGAGCCGTGGGGCTGTGCACACGGCAGGGGCCGGGCTCCCGGGCTGTGCTGCAGATGGAGGACGGGAGATGCCTCATGGAACCAGCCGCTCCCTCCACGCTCTCCGTGGCTGGAAGGAGGGTGAGGGGCTGCGGGCTGACGGGACACAAATCACAGTGGTGACTGCCCTGCGGGGCCCTTGGACGCTCTGCCTTAGCGGCATCACCGAGCCCATAAAAGAATCACAATTATTTAAGCATTATTTTTAAATTAAGAGGAGTCTTTCCTGCATCGGGGCAGCCTCATGCCATGGCAACCAAGCCTTTCCCATGGCTCAGTCCTGCGGTGCTGCTTCCCAGGAATGACCACTGCAGTTCCAACAGTGGGTGGCACGGCAATGCCAGGGTCTGGCAGTGCCAGGGTGCCAGTGGCAGGGTCCCGTGTGTCACACGGTGCCACACTCCCTTTGGCCTTCTCCTCTCCCTGGAGATGTCCCAGCCCCTGCTCCCTGGGCACTGTGGGCTCCCCTGGGCATGGGACCTCCCCTGGCTCCCCAGCCCTCCGTGCTGGAAGGGATCAGCACCTCCAGACTGCAGCTCCCATGGGGAGGATGAGAATTGTGGGGATTCCTGGCAGGCAGCTTGTACAGGAATGAGAGCACACGTTGTAAAGGGACCTTCTGAAACAGTCGGCTGGCAAATACCAGTGATAACTATTTTAATTCATCTCCTCTGACATGAATAGGAACTTTCTCTTACAACTGAATATAAATAGAAGTTGGACATAGCATTACTATATGAATAAATGAATTAATCAATCAATGACAAAAACACACTATGTAATCAAAAGATTTTTCATGTTAAGATTAATTTAGTGTAATACACACCTAAATATTACATAAGCCCCCTTGACATTGAATTATAGGGCTGGTGGTGGGGAGGGAGCGGGCTGTGCAGCGCGGGAAGGTGGGACAGAGCTGGGGAAGGGGGTCTCACCTTGGCAGCCATGGCACAGGAGGTGCTGCACCCCTGCTCCCCGGGCAATCCTTGTCCCTGAGGGGCCAAGGGCCAGGCCTGGCACACCTTGTTCTCCCAGCACCAGGGTGGGCTGGGGCACAGCTGGGAGTCATGGGGGATCCTTTTCTCCTCTTCCTTAAGGACATGTTTGTAGAATCACAGAGTCCCAGACTGGTTTGGGTTGGGAGGGACCTTAAAGCTCATCCCATTCCACCCCATGCCATGGGCAGGGACACCTCCCACTACCCCAGGTTGCTCCAAGCCACGTCCAACCTGGCTTGGGACACTGCCAGGGGTAACCTGTGTCATGGCCTCACCACCCTGATATGGAAAAATCCCTTCCCAATCTCCCATCCAGCCCTGCCCTCTGGCACTGGGAAGCCATTCCCTGTGTCCTGTCCCTCCAGGCCTTGTCCCCAGTCCCTCTCCAGCTCTCCTGGAGCCCCTTCAGGCCCTGCAAGGGGCTCGGAGCTCTCCCTGTGTCCTTCCCTTCTCCAGGTGAACATTCCCAGCTCTCCCAGCCTGGCTCCAGAGCAGAGCATCTGGGAGCATCTCTGTGGCCTTGGAGCATCTCTGTGGCCTTCTCTGGTCTGGCTCCAGCAGCTCCACATCCTGCTGACATTGGACCCCAGAGCTGGAGGCAGCTCTGCAGGTGGGGTCTCACTTGAGCAGGGCAGACAGGCAGAAACTGCCCCCCTCACCCTGCTGCCCACACTGTTTTGTTTTCTATATATTTTCTTAATTATACATATTTTTCCCTGTTTTTTCCATGGTGGAGTGAAGGATAAGTGGTTTTTGCATTTATACTGCAGACAAGAGCCACAGGTTTTGGCCTTTGCCCTTGCAAGCCCATGAAAAGCTGAACATTCCTGCAGCACCGGGCACTTCCCCTCCTCAGGGAGTGGTGGCAGCTGAGGCTCTGCTCCTTCCAGAGCTGGCGTGTAAGGCTTCGCCTGCACAAGTTAATTAATCTAATGAGGCAACTTCTCTCGATATGTTATGTGTTCTGTATGCTTTTTCCCAGCAAACGATCACACTTCCTAAAAATATAATTTTCATTCTTCACTTGAAGTTACGCCTGGAAGTGGAGGTTGGAGAAATTCAGCCTTGAAAGAAAATGCAGTTTCCCAGCAGTGAGCATAATGAAACATATGGAGCTGCTCCCGGGGAGGCGGCACACCCCGGGGCGTAGTCACTGCAGCAGGATCACCCAAGGGTCTGCCTGCACTCAGGGGCATGGCCAACACTTGGCCTTGCACCCCATTGTCTCCTGTTCGGGCTCATCCTGGCTGATGCTCCCCATGGATGTGCCCTGCCTTGCCCAGAGCTGCTGTAGAACATGCAGCAGGTAAGGGCTTGGGGTTACACCGTCACCCCTCTGAGAAGCAGGGCAAGAATTGCCCTGCTCCCGCGTGTCCTGTGAGACCGGGAGAGCCCCTATCCTTAGGGATAAGCTTAGCAAAACGTCCCGGGGCTGTGCAGGGCAGTGTCACAGAGTGCTGCTCCATGCGCCCAAGCCCATGGTCAGCAGGCACAGCCGGCACCACTGGGGTCCAGCTGACCCTGCCCGAGCCCAGCCACCCACGGACCGAGGGCTGCGCTTCACCGCCTGCTCACCACACGGATCCCCGACCTGCATGGATCCCTGATCCACATGGATCCCCGACCTGCACAGATCTCTGACCCACATGGATCCCTGACCCGCATGGATCCCTGACCCGCATGGATCTCTGACCTGCACGGATCCCTGACCCTCATGGATCCCTGACCCTCATGGATCCCTGACCCTCATGGATCCCTGACCTGCACGGATCCCTGATCCACATGGATCTCTGACCCACATGGATCCCTGATCCACATGGATCTCTGATCCACATGGATCTCTGACCCACATGGATCCCTGATCCACATGGATCTCTGATCCACATGGATCTCTGACCCTCATGGATCCCCGACCTGCATGGATCTCTGACCTGCATGGATCTCTGACCTGCACGGACCCCTGACCCTCATGGATCTCTGACCCGCATGGATCCCTGACCCGCATGGATCTCTGACCCGCATGTCCCGGGACATCCAGGCAATTCCAGCCTGCTGGAGAGACTGGGGAGCAGTGAAAGGTGCTGTGGGGTTTATTTGCTCAGTGCTGGCAAGATGACACCGTCAGGGGAAGAACCTTTTGATTTTGCATTTATGTTGTCTATTGATTTCCTTTAAAGCAGTGACACGGGCTATTGCTAATACCTGTCTAGTTAATACTTAATGGCAACTGCACTCTCCCAGCTCAGGAGCAGCTGTATAATAAACACCAGGAAACATTCCCCTCTACATCTAAAGCTTTCTTTTATTTTTCTTTATTTCTAATCCAAATCTGCACAGATCTCAGCTGATAAAATGGAGGGATGACAATCAGATCTGCTACCCCAAGAGGCTCCTGCCAGGGAAGCTGAGGTTAGACTTGCTCTGGTGGTGCCGGAGACAGGGCCATTGCACTGGGCAATTTTGTTTCGTGACAAATTTCTCCACAGAATTATCTGCATCAACACTGAAAGGGGAGACAAGATTTCCATGTACCCAAAAGCATGCTGCCAGTGAGAGCATCCCACAGGAAGAGGAAGGTCGTTGCAGCAGCGCTCCGGGATCCGGGACACTCTGATTTTGGAACGGGGGTGATGCTGGCACAGCCAATGCCCCACCCGGCTGCCTTCCCTGGGAGCGCGGGCGCCTGGCTGCTGGCCAGCAGGGAGAAGCGTGTGAGGGAGAGGATGGCTGGGGACGAGGGCAGGGCTGCACCTCCCGCAGAGCACTTGTCTGGGCTGGGCTGAGGAATCAGTCTCCATGCAGGGCTTCCTTCAGCGAGATCGATGGCTCCGCATGAAACAGAAACTTTCCTCTTTCTGGCTGGTGAATTTGCCAACCCTTTTGGATTAACGTGAAATTCTCTGTTCTGTTTGCAACCTGCTGCTGCTAAAGTGTTTTAACTTTTCATGACATGAGGAATTTTGGATGGAGACTGGTGGACACGGGATGCGCAAGAGGCGCTGAAGTAAAAATGTTTGGCTATGGGAGAGCAGGAATGTACAGTTAATGCCATGGAAGGATGGAATTAGAGCAGCCAGGAGGGGGAGGAAGTGTTCTTTACTAGGGGATGGAGATGGAGGAGGACTCAGTGGCTGAGCCCAGCACAGTGGGAGCAGCAGGATCTACGGGGTCTGGGGCCGAGGGACGAGCTGCTCCTGCTCAGGGATCGGAGTCAGGATCGTGGGGGCACCCAGTGACTCATCAGCTCCCCAGGGCCGACAGCATCCAACTGCTCAGATGAACCTCCCCTGGTCCCACTCCTGCCCTCTGCGATCCTGCTCAGTTGCTGCAGGGTTATCCCTGCTCAGCCCCTGCTCTTCGGTGACTGTCGAGGGACAGGTCCCACTGCAGCAGCCCAGACCTCACGGTACAGTCCTGGGACGAGAGACCCTGAGAGACCTGGACAGCCTTAGAATCACAGAATATGCTGAGTTGAAAGGGACCCATATGATCATTGATCCAACGCCTGGCGCTGCACAGGACAGCCCAACAGTCCCACCCTGTGCCTGAGGGCATTGTCCAAACATTCCTGGAGCTCTGGCAGCCTTGGGGCCCGATCATTCCCTGGGAAGCCTGTCCAGTGCCCCACCACCCTCTGGGGGAAGAACCTTTCCCTGAGATCCAACCTAAACTCAGGTCCAGCCATACCCTCGAGTGCTGTCACCAGTCACAGGAGTGAAGAGATGGGTACCTGCCCCTCCACTGCCCCTCGGGAGGAATTCCAGAATGGTTTGGGTTGGGAGGCACCTTGAAGCTCATCCCATTCCACGCTCTGCCATGGGCAGGGACACCTCCCACTACCCCCAGGTTATTCCCAGCACAGCTGTAGTGCTGCTGCACTCCCGGTGCATTGCCAGACATGCCTCGGGTGCGTGTGACAGGCACAGGGACACAGGGATTGCTCCTCTGGTTGCATTGCGAAGGTGAGGCAAAGCCTCGGTCCTTGTCCCTCCATGTGCTGGGCTGCAGGTGCAGAGCAGGGCACTGGAAATGCAGGGCTCTACTTCGCACCTGCAGGAGGAACCAGCCTTGTTCCTTTGCAAATCTACTCCATAATGAGAAACATATGTCAGAGAACATGATTTTCCACAAACCAAGCATTTGCTGCACAGTTTATGGTTAAGTCTGTATGTAGTCACAGCTGTCATGGGAATTATGGGTTCCTTGATTTTCATAATTAAAAAGAGAGAGAAGGAAAGAGGGGGAAAGGAAGCAGGAGCCCAGAGAGGGGTTCTGTGGGCACTGCCTGCCTTGCGCAGTGGGAGGAAGAAATCCTCCCTCTGGAAATTCACTGAGATATTCCTTGTACTGTCAGGTTGTGCAGGAAACACCGTCTGCCTGGTTCAGTGGTTAATTAAATAAAAGATATTCCAAATAAAAAAAAATAGATTCTGGGTTGGGGCTCTTGGGAAATCATTACTGACTCGTGACCTCTCTTAACCTGGATAAGGTTCAGGCAGGAGATGTCAGGGCGTGAAGCACGGCAAATACCCGTGAGCATGTACAATTACAGGTTTATTAAAGGGAAACAAGGACCACACGATAAATGGGAAAAAATGTTTTATGGACACAGTGAACCGGTGTTTCCAGAGAGAGCCAAAGCGGTTTTGTAAGGGGCTGTGCCCCCCGAGTTCCAGCCAAGCTGTCCCACTGGGACGAACGTGTGGGAGCACTCTGCCAGCGCCAGGGATATGCGACCTGGGCACGGCAGAGCCGCCCGCCACTCCCACAGCATTCCCACCATTACAGCTCTGCCTAATTAATAATGTTTTCATGAAGGGCATTTCCCTTGCATTGGGAAACAAGTGCAGTCACACTGCCTGTATATCAACCCGAATACAAGTCACTTGGGGAATAAAGCAAAGATGTAATTGAGGAGCCGCTATTTATCACCCTGCCCGGGATCACCGAGCGCACAGCGCTGGCACTCGTGACACTCGTGCTGCTCTCCAGAACTTGCTTCACTGCTAGCAGATACATTTTTTTTAAAGGAAATAAAACACCCAACTACTTTCCAAAGTCTCTTTGACTTTCAATCATGAGCGTATTGCTTATTAGCAAGATGAATTTATAGGTAAAGCCCTCAGCTTTTACAATCACCCTTTTATAGGCAGATGCCATCAGGTTTGCAGAAGTGGTGACATTAACTGTCATCTTCCAGTAGAAATCCAGGGGCAGAACTGTAAACCACCGCTGGGTTTTAATACGTAATTAGCCATGCCAAGCCTCAGTTACGATATTTAATTACCAAACCGGGCCTGTTTCCCCACACCATCCCGAAGCGGAGCCCTCTGATCCGGCATCCCGCGCCCTCCCCGCGCGGCTCGGGAGCTCCGGCACGGCCGGGGCTGCGCGCATTTGTGCAGCTGCATCAAGAAACCCAGAGTCAAATCCTAAATCCTGTCTGTTTGCGGGGATTAGCCTGTTCTGCTAACTCGCTGAGGTAGGAATTTTAGCTATTCGACTAGTCTTCCCGGCTGCATCCTGAGGGAAATCAGGCAGTGTCTCTGCAGCTTGTGCGCGCCGGCAGCCGGCTCCGGCACCGCTCCACCGCAGGTACGGGCTGCTGCTGCTGCTGCTGCTCGGGCACACGGCACCAGCGGAGAGAGGGGAAAGCTGCAAACTTGGCTGCCCGCAGCCCAGTTACAGGGAGATTAGCAAGTGCATTTCCCCCTCTTTATGTAGAAGTCCCCCTCCCCTACCCTCCTCCGGCCACATGCCTTAGAGTTTTATGAGATCTCCGGTGTCACTTCCCAAGGCTGCTGAGAGAGGATGGAGATGGAAGGAAAGCAAAGAATTAGACGAATAAAGGACAAAGGGAAAAATGCTAGAGGATTTATGTGGAGCATCCTCGGGAGGAGCTCTCCTTGGCTCCAGCAGCGAGAACAGTCGGCACTGCAGGATCGGATTTTGGGTTGCAAAAGCAGTTTTTCCTTGGATCCTTGGACCATTGCAGCTTGTAGGGATGATTATGGGTTTTGTGTGTGCATTCCCATTGTAACTTCTGCCACTGAAATGCTCTGTCCAGGCTGGAGCTGGACTCAGGCCTGGGACACAACAGGGAATTTCAGCCTTTCTGCTGTGCCTGTTTTTTCCCGTGGCAGACCTGGCTGGCACATACCCTGCAGGCTGCTGCTGCTCTTCCCAGGCCTCCAGGAGCTGAGCGTGATCCTGGGGTGTCCTACAGCAGAAAACGTGGGAGACAGGTACAGATGTGCTGGGGACCCCCCCCCTGCACCCGGTGCTGCTGTCAGGGTGCTGTGGCCCCTGACCCTCTGGAGCTGGGATCCCTCTCACCCACCAGGCTGGGTGGGGTCTCCTGTGGGGCGTGGGCTGGATGGCAAAGAGGGGGACAGAAAAAAGGGGGCTCACGCAGCTGCTCTGCCATGGGCACTTGGCTCAGGTGCTCTCAGGTGAGCTGTGAGCTGGATGCAGCTCTGGGCAGCAAGTCCAGGGTCCAGTCTGAGGGGTGTCTCTGCACCAGTGCCCCCAGTAACTCGCCAGAAGGGAATGGGAATGTTGCTACTTCTGCCTCTGACTCCATTTACCTCTGAGAACTTTTATTTTTTTGACTGGATGAGTGAAAAAAGTGTTCTGAGCACATCATAGAAAGTGGGGAGCTGGAAGCATAGCACAGAGAGAAGGATTTGGAACAAGAGCTGTCTGTTCCTCAGCCTGCGTGGGCAGCAGAGCAGCAGCAGCGGCTGCAGGGCTGTAAATAACAGAGGGAGGAGGAGAAAGTCAGCAGCGACAGCGAGAGGAGAACCGGGTGATCTCTGATGCAGCCTGGCACAGGGCTCTGCTCCGTGTCCTGCCCATGGCAACCCGAGTCCTGCGGCTGGAAGCTCCGATCCCTGTCCCTGGGACTCCAGCAGCAGCTGCTGGGAGTTGAGCAGTCCTAGACACTCACTTATGCTGATAGCACCTGATCAGAGGCCAGATATTGGCTGTGCAAATACAGACAAAACTCTTTTGCATAAGAAACCCCTTTAAAAGTTGCCCCCCCATCCCGAACCGGCGGTGGGAGGCGTTCATTGTGCCACACGCATTAATTCAGCTGGCACATTACAATGTTAAACTAAATGACATTATTACAAAGCTGTGCTAAGAAGTGTTGACAGGTCCATATGGTAATTTTACAATGTATAATGAACACACAGACTCCTTTCTTGCAGAAATTTATAGTTCAAATCTATACCCAGGATATCCAGTTTTATTTCCAGAAACTTAAATTGACTTATTACGATGTAGTGAATGTATAAATTAGTTCCAGTAGTTAAACTGAAGCATTTCCCTACAGACTCAATTAGATTCATTAATCTACTGTGTAGACCTGTAAACGGTCCATTGTTCTTTTCCCCCCCAAAATGTCAAAAACTATTTCTCTAACTATAAAATATTTCCTGCAAAAACTGTTTTAAATGGTAAGAATTATTTAAGATTAGGAACCCACATCCACAAATTATTTCAGCGCCCTTGTTCTTCTTCAAAAGAAAAATAGGGTTCAGCCCTTGCTGGATAATTTAGTGGGACGGAGGCTGAATTCACTCCTGTATTAAGCTTAAGATCTGCCGGCATCAACCAGATCGCTTCCACCCTCACTCCAGGGAATCCATCGGCTGGAACGGGGATCCTGTGTCCTTCCAGAACCGACAACACATTGGTCCAAATGTCTGTGTACAAGCAGATGCTGCTGGGGGTTGACTGCAGATGCTGGTGCAGTGCCACGTCCTCAGGGACCAGTGCTGGCAATGTGCCAGTGGACACGAGAACCTTCCACACTCCACAGGCCCCTGGCTGGAGCCAGGGCCTGAAAAAGCCCCTCTCTGTTTGTGGACCAGAATGTCTCTGTGCAGGTCAAAGGGACGATCTCGAAAGCACCACTTCCGTGGCACAGACCTGTGTTGGTCACACCTGTGGGCACAGCTCCTGGGCCGTGGTTTCTTCCTTGTTGGTTCTGCTGAATGCAGCACTGATTACAGCCCGCTCTGTGGAAGGAACATGGAACCAACAGTGTCCTTGTACTGGTGAGGCCTCGTGGAGCTGCTCAAGCTGTGTAGTGACAGTGACAGGGCTCCATTCCTAAAGAGAGGGGTCAGGGCAAGCCCACGGTCCTGACATGAGAGGGGATGAGCTGGGAGGGCTGGAGCCGGGGCTGGGGAAGTGCTGGAGCACCCACCCCAGCATGGCCCCGACCCCACATCCCTGAGCACACACAGGCTCACTCCCGTTTTGGAGCAGGCCTTGTTGCAAGCAGATTGTCGGTCTGAGCGCTGACTTGGGCACTGGTTTTTTTCTTAAAAAACCATAACAGACACTGTGTTTTCACATGATCATAATAATTCCCCTTCAGGGAGAGATTTCCACCTGGCCTTGCTGCGCCCCCAGCTCAGGAGACCTCTTCCACATTGGAGGGAACCTTGAAAATCTGTGTGTGGAGCTGCTGGATGGAGGCAGGATATTCATGGGGTCTGGAGGCTACCCTGATTTGAGGGCTGTGGGGTGGTGTGGGGACTGCTGGGGGGGACCCCAGTGCCTGGCAGAGTGGCAAGGCACGAATGTCCCTGTGAGTCAGGATTTCCAGGGTGGCATTGCCGCAGTGCTGCGCTGCGGAGCCAGGCGGAGAATGCCCGCTTTGTCCGGCCCAGGGACAGCTGGGGCCCACACAGGGATGGTGCCCACAGACAGAGGAGGGCTCTGCAGGGATTGCTGGGGGGCCCTGGTCCCTCTGCTGTCTCCAGAGTTCCTGGTTCCTGGTCTCAGGCAGATCTCCCAGGGCACTGGCACAGCTCCTGCACCCCTTCAGCTCTTGCAAGCTTTGGGGATCTGTGGGACCCAGTTTCCAAACTGTCCCATTTACTAGGATCAGAGTAGCCTGTTAATTAATCCATGACTCATTATTCCTGGGCTCCCAGCTCCCGGTAGCACAGCTGAGTTCCACCGGTGTGCTCCGGTGGGACCTGGGACCCCGCCCAGCCTCGGTGCCCAGCCCTGCTCCGGCAATGCTTCGGTGCTGGCTCCAAAGGAGCTGTTGGTGCTGGGCACACCCAGGCTCTGCCAGCGTGGGCCCTCTGCCAGCGCACAGAGCAGGGCACATCTGGGGGAGTTCGGGGTGCCCAGCCCCTTGCCCAGCGTGGCTGGTGAAGGTCAGCGTGGTGAAAATGGTGCCATTAGGGCACACAGAACCATGGCACCTCTTCTTCTCACACTAAAACTGTTTCCCACTGGAAAGAGCTGGAGCTGCCACTCTGAGTCACTCCCAGTATTCCTGCTGCTGGTGCCGAAAGAAAGTGGACATTGATGGAGAAAAGCCTGCTGGTTGGGGAGTCCTCTTGACAGGCACAATGGGAAGATTGTGGCGGAAGAATTTCAAGTAAATAATCTGGAAAATATTTCGGATAAGTGGGAACTCTGCACCAGGGTTTTGCTTGTTTGTTTTTGCCCTGGAAGCACCCAGAGTGGAGCAGGAGCAGCTGCTGCGCTGCTGGCAGGACCTGTGGCTGCCTGGGAGCTGCTCTGCTGTGGGGTGCAGGGCACAGCCTGTTTGGGACAGCTGCTAGGGGTGAAGGGTGCAAGGTCGGGGGTGTTCTCCACCTGCTTACTTGCACGAGACCACGGTGACAGGCTCCAGACTCATGGAATCAGAGAATCCCAGACTGCTTTTGGTTAGAAGGGACCTTAAAGCTCATGCCCACCCTCTGCCATGGGCTGGGGCACCTTCCATTATACCAGGTTGCTCCAAGCCCCATCCAACCTGGCCTTGGACACTGCCAGGTTTGGGACGTCCACAACTCACCCCTCTTCCAGACGAAAAGAGTCCCTGTGGGCAGAGTCTGCTCCCAGGACCTGCTGTGGAGGAGTCTGGAGCCCTTCCAGTCAGATCCCCCCCGAACTTCGGCCACCCTCCTGCTGTGTAAAAGTCGGCTGAGCTGGCCAGGCCCTGACGTCAGAGACAGGACTTTATCACTGTCACCTTTATGTCAGCAAACAGATTAAACGCTCCTAATATCTCCCCTAATGGCGTTCAGTACGGCCGCGATCACACTGCGATAGGATATTGGATACAGTTGTAAACCTTGAAGGAATAAGGGCTGCCTAAGAGAATAGCTTTTCCTAGCTTAACCACATTACAGTAGCGAGTGTAAATCACTTGTCAGTCGATGGCAAACGTACCGGTGTTATAATCGGAGGAGAAAAGGAATAAAGTGCAGATAATCTTTTTCGCCATTTTGCTGGCAGCGGCGGCGGGAGACTGACAGCCCTTCGCTTGAGTGGCAGGTGTCCTTTGAAGCGCCTGTGAATCACTATCTGTGCAGACTGTTGAAATGCATATTTCCATCCTTATCGTGAAGGAATGGATGGGCAAGATAGGTGCTGTTAACATTGCAAATAGCTCCGGAATTATTCATTGTCAGCTCCGGGCAAAGAATAGGGGGAAAGTTTTATTATTCACCGTGCACAATAGCCGGATGCTTAATGATTCCCACTACCTTGGCAGGATTGTCTGCCGACTTCAGGCGCTTGCGGTGGGTGACACAGGTCTGGCCAAGTGTTAGAGCAAGATCATACAGCCCGGGCCCATTTTAATTTCTAATACATTAATCTTTCCCTCGCAGATGCACAATGAATATTCTGCAGCCCCTTGTTTGTCAGGAGCTGTCTGCCTTTCATCTATTCAGGTGGGTCCATTGACTCTGAAAGCGCGCTCAAAGGGCCTGATCAGTCAATGACAACCGCGGCACAATGACGGGGCGCCCCGCTCGCCGCTCGCCGCGCCCCGCCGGCCCGCGGACACGCTGACACCCGCTCCCCGGGGATGCTGGGCGGGCAGCGTCCCCCGGGATGCCCCGGGCCTTATCGCGCCGGCGGAGCGCGGCCGGCGGATGTATCGCGGCTCCGCAGCCGCCGACCCCGACCCCGCGCTGCCGCCGCCCGACCCGCGCCGAATTAAAATGGATTAAGTTGGCTTAGCGCTGTTCTACAAGCAAGCTGCACGCACCGCACCATTCAGGTTTAATTTTAATCCTTTGTCTCGGCCTGCTAATTACGATTGTTTTAAGTTCATTATCCCGACGCGCACATTGTAGCTGGCGGGATCCGCGCGCTTGTAAGCGGTGTCCTCACTTTTGCAGGTAGTGACCCTTGAATTGTTAAACGAGCCCGTGCCAGCGCCAAACAGCACACTCTGATCTGCGATTCACTCTCGGCTCGCCGGGTTTTCCTCCCTAATTAACTAAGTAGCAACCCCACAACGGCAGCGGGGACCAGGACCGTGGAAGCACCCGGGGATGGGTGGGGTGGGGTCCCGGGACCCCCGCGAGCAGCTGTGGGTTGTGTTCACCCCGATGTCACAGCTCCCTGTCAAGCTTGCATCCCCGTGTCCATCCCAGCACAAAGCTCAACCCTGGGCCTGTCAGGGGAGGGTTAGGCTGGATATTGGGAAAATTTCTTCAAGAAAATGTTTGTCCAGCCCTGGCACAGCTGCCATGGGTAATGACGGAGTCCCCAGGCCTGAAGGGATGTAAAAGCTGTGTGGATGTGGCACCTGGGGACATGGGCTGGTGGTGGCCTGGGCAGTGCTGGGGTATGGATGGACTCGATGGTTTGAGAGGGATTTTCCAACTCCAACCATTCCATGATTCAATGATCTCCTGCCCTGGAGGAAAACTGCAGACCACTCAAACAAGGCAGACCCATGGGGAGCAGAGGACACATCAACAACTCATTGGACAGGGGATGCTCCCCCCAGCTCTCTCAGGGATCCCCACATTTGTCAGAACCCCGTGTATTAAAAAGTGACCCATTAGCTCTGGCTTTAGGATATAATCCCCGATTGTAGAAGGTGTTGGGCACCCACATGGGCCATGGCCTGCCACCCAGAGGGCTGCAGGACAGGGGAACTGCAAGTTGTGCCAGCCAAAAATGAGCCCACCGGTGCTGGGGCTCCCTCATTCTCTCCTCTCCCTCCTTGGAGGGGGACTGTTAAACCTTCAGCATCGTCCCCATTCTAATTCGCGCAGGTTCAGGCCAGAGATAACCTGTGGGCCTAATAAAGGTTAAACCAGGTTCCAGTTCTTCCTGCTGAGGGTGTGAGGCTGGATTCCTGCTCCGCTGCTGCCGGCCGAGGGACCTGGCCACGGAGAGGGGCCCACGCCGCGGTGTGCAGATCCATGATTCCCAGAGTACGCCCACTCCGGGATGGAAGCATTCCCGGCTCTCCCGGAGCCCCAGCCACCCCGGAGCCCAGCATTCCCGGCTCTCCCGGAGCTGCAGCCATCCCGGAGCCCAGCATTCCCGGCTCTCCCGGAGCCCCAGCCACCCCGGAGCCCAGCATTCCCGGCTCTCCCGGAGCCCCAGCCACCCCGGAGCCCAGCATTCCCGGCTCTCCCGGAGCCGCAGCCACCCGGTCCTGTGCCACAGCTTCGGAGCTGCAGCGCTGGCTGGGCAGGAGCAGGTTTGCAGGTGGATCTGCTCCACTTTTGGAGCTCACGCACCCGGGGTGCCGCAGGGTGCTGGCAGACCCCGGAGGATGCTCCGAGCCCAGCGAGGCCGTTCCCTGCGGCTGCTGCGAGCTGGCCCCGGGGCTGGGGGGTGGGGAAAGGACCAGAGCTCCGCTCCTTCCCGGGTGCTCCTGGTTTACTGGATTTTAAAGTGGTTTTCTCCCTCCCGTAAGCACAGCCCGGTGCGGGACCCTGCCGCTCCGCCCTGGCACCCCGGGGGACAGGGGACCCCGCTCCCACTGCCCCGAGCCCAAATGCTGCGGGGTCCCGCTGGCACAGCAGGCAGGCACAGGCACCCGGGCTCTGAGGCAGCCCCGCTGCCGAGCAGCGCGCCGCGGCTGGCCTGTGCTCTCAATAAAAGCTCATTAAGGAAAGATTATGAACATATAACAATACATTTTAAGTGCGCTGCAATGATCCATAAAATTGGTGTGGCTAATTAGCAGATCAAATCTCCATGAGAACTGGATCACTTTAATATCCTTGGGTAGTTTAATTCTGTAGGTATTTTACTATCCACACATGTTTAGTAAAATTAAATAACAGTATAAATGTTCAGTGGGATTAAAACAACAGTAAAATGAAACCAAACAAAATGAATTTATTTTGTTAATAGAATAACAGAGAATCCCAGTGTTGATATAACATTACACAAAATCTAGAGCAAACACAGTCTGAATCCCAGTCTCATTTCACATGTAATTAACCTTTCTCAATCAAGCTAAGCAGACCTGATACCTCCTCCACAGCGTCTGTGCACCCACGGCTCTGCCTGTGCCGGGATGAGAGGCAGGAGGCAGCGGCAGGGCAGATTTTTCCTGGTGCTGGTGAACACTGGTCCCAGTCCAGTACCAGGCTGGCAGCGGTGGGATGGGTGCCAGTACCCCCCACTCTCCCTGGAGACACCCTGAGCCCTGGAAAGCATCTGGCAGGGGCCAGGCAGGAAAATGCTGGGAATGGTCAGGACAGCTGGGAAGTTCTTGAATAGTTTAGGCGCCCCAGGGGATACACTTTTATTCGGGGAATACAGGTTTTCCCCCTTTTTTATATTTCTTCAAAAGAGCTTCCAAAGATGCTCCTGCAGGTGTTTTGAATCTGCACCGTTCATGCAACTCATGGAATCATAGAATCATTAAGGTTGGAAAAGACCTCCAAGATCGTCGAGTCCAACCTTTAATTCCTTATAAAAAACTCTGTCTGGAGCGAGGCATAGAAAAGAACTAGGGCTGTTATATATTTCTTTTCATTTTACTTTGATTAAATTAAAAGACTCTGAAAAAATATCAAAAACAATCAAAAAATTGAAACCACCTTAGCTTTCCTTCCATACAAGACTGCTAAAAAAATTGATACAGAATCATGGCTTATTTAGCAAATAAGTGGAATATCCCTAAAAATCATCGAGTCCAACCATTGACCCAGAACTGCCAAGTTTTCTTTCATTTTGTTTTCGAGGGTCTCTACCTCTCAACTTAGCAATTAAATAAACAATTAAGTCTAAAAAGAGGATGAATCTTGAAATACGCCGTCATTATTTTTAATGTCAGCAGCTATTTTTTCTGAGTTACAATTTGACATTCAGAGGCCAGATACAATTTCAGTGAATAAATAAAATAAAACCAGATGTGAGATCCTCCTGGGAGCCCTGCTCAGTGTGCAAGGGCACCATCAGCACTTTGCTGGTGACACCAAGGTGCGCAGGGCAGTCACCATGCTGGAGAGAAGGGACAGCATCCAGAGGGACCTGGGCAGGCTGGGAGAGCTGGGAATGATCACCTGGAGAAGAGAAGGCTCTGTGAAGACCTCAGAGCCCCTTCCAGAACCTAAAGAGACTCCAGGAGAGCTGAAGAGGGACTGGGGACAAGGCATGGAGGGACAGGACACAAAGAAAGGCTTCCCACTGGCAGAGGGCAGGGCTGGGTGGGATATTGGGAAGGAATTGTTCCCTGGGAGGGTGGGCAGGCCCTGGCACAGGGTGCCCAGAGCAGCTGGGGCTGCCCCTGGATCCCTGGCAGTGCCCAAGGCCAGGCTGGACATTGGGGCTGGGAGCAGCCTGGGACAGTGGGAGGTGTCCCTGCCCATGGCAGGGGTGGGACTGGATGGGCTTTAAGGTCCCTTCCCACCCAAACCACTCTATGGTTCTCTGGTAATTTAGAGCAATAATTACATTTTTATTCAATAGCTATGGGAAAACACTGAGTTGAATAATGACATAAAAATGAGTGTCTCAGTCATAACAGGACATTAATCAACATATTAACTGCGTAGACAAACTGATTTGATGCTGTTATGGCTTAATTTGTCTCAAAATCATTATTTTTTATGCATTGCATAATGTACTTTAAAATAGGTGTTGGAGTGATCACATGTGAGCGTTGCAGTCCCACGGCACGGGTGCTGTACTTGCTCTGCTCTGAGTTCCACCATTTCAGGTGTAATTTACACCTTTCCCAGGGGCAGCTCAGCGCAGAGTCCGCACTGCTGGAACTCCGGCATTCGGGAGCCAGGCTGGGACAAGCCTGAAATCTTCTACTTCATATCTTAGCCTGTCCAGAACACCTCTTCCTTAGCATTCCCATTTCTAAAGCCTCTGGATTAGCATATTCCATTTCTCCAGGCAGCAGCCATTGGCTCCGAAGCCGCTCGCCCCTCTTGGCACGCCCTGCTCGGGTTTTGGCGGCTGGTCAGGACGAGGATGCGGTGGCACAGCGCGGGGCCGGGAGCCCCCGGCGCTGCGAATGTCAGATGCCAGACAAACTGGATGCCGGACAAAGAGCAGCGCTGGCTGTGCCTCCGCCTTTCAGGAGACAATGGTCCAGGAGGCGCTGAGGGGCTGGTGGGACACAGGACGGGCAGAGCCCTGATGGGAGTTCGGTGGAATTCTCATAAAGGCATAAAAGCTGAGCTAGTGTTGTCCCTCCGGACGGCCGTTTGCTCTGCCAGCACTCGGGGTCTTAGCTAAGGTGCTGCAAACACATCCCAGGTGCTCAGCCCGGAGGAATTTCCCCCCTGGCATTCTGTTCTCCCATTCCCGGTGGATGTTTGTGTCCGTCTGACCTGGCACTCTGCACCCAGGGCTGTGAATCCCATGTGGATGCCCCATGCCACAGTCAGGCCACCTCAAGGTGACAAGGTGGTGATTGGTAACAGTCTTGGAGGTCTTTTCCAATCTAAATGGTTCTGTGATTCTATTCGGTGATTACCCTTTTACTTAAATCCTTTGCTTTTCCTTCTTTATCCCCTTTGGTTTTCCCTTTCCTATTCTCCTTCCTCCTTTTCCTTCCTTTTCCCTTTCCCCCTTTCCCCCTTTTTCCCTTTCACTTGGCTTCCTTATCCTTATCCTTATCCTTATCCTTATCCTTATCCTTATCCTTATCCTTATCCTTATCCTTTTTTTACCTTTTCCTTCATTTCCCTTTTCCCTTTCCCTTTTTCCTCCCCTTTTCCCAAAACACCAGCACTCCCATCCCAAAGGGCACAAGGGGACACGCAGAGGTGACACGCAGAGGTGATCTGGGGTTTGCCAGGGGCAGCACAGCGGCAGAGTCGAGGGGGCTGGAGCCCCTCACTGGCTTTGTGTGACCTCCAGCCCCCGGGCGCATTCCTGTCCGTCCGGGGAACCCTGACCTGAGGGGTCAGCACTGCCACGGCCATCCCTCCCCAGCCCGGTGCCGGCCCCAGCCGAGGGCAGGGGGCTGAGGAGGGGATGGGGATTGCCCTCGGGTCCCTCCTTGCCCGTTATCGGGTGAGACCCCTCCACCCCCGAGTGCCAGCCCACGCCAGCACGGGAAACCCCCCGGGAGAGATCTCCGAGGGCCAGAGCAAACCAGAGCTGCTCCCTCCTCTCCCCTCCTCTCCCCCGGCTCCCGGGCGGGCTGACGTGTGACAAATGCAGGCGGTGACAGAAACATGTAAATCTCCGGTGTTATCGGCACTCATCGCCGTGTCTGCCCAAGGTACACAAGTTGAAGGATGAAGTGCTGGAAGGGGTCTGGGAGCGGGCAGGTGCTGCGGGCTGGCGTGACGCTCGGATTAAGACACTGACAGAGTGCACAAAACCCCGTTTGGTGGCGTGACATGTCAGGGGATGAAGAATCAGTCTTTGTCTGCGCCAGGCCAGGCTCCTTTCAAAAGGCCTTTTAGATCAGCTGCAGGGAAAACAAGGAGGGAAGTAGCCCATTGATTTAATACAAGCAACATGCAAAGTACATAATAATGAAAATCAAATTCTTTCATGGCATTCATGAGGGCAGCAAACAATGGGAGTTAATGCAGGCTGCAGCTCCTCAACTTTTTCCTCCGAAAGTTGTTCGCGTTACAGGGCTAATTCTCCTTCCACCCGTGACTAAATTGTGTACTGGGCTCTACTTTTGTTTGACAGCAAAAAGTAAATGATAGAAAATTGGATCCAACAATACATTCTGATTATTCCTGCACTACAGAGTGTTCTCTCACCATGACAAACCGTGTTTATCCCACTAGGGAGAAAGGGGGAGGGACCCCATGGGATTTATCAGCATGTGCAGTGCCATTAAGTTAAATAGCCACGTTAGGATTTAACAAGGTCAACAACGTTTTTACTTCTCTTTTTCATGATTACTAAGATTTTCACTTGTAAAGTCTTAACTAAATATAGTTTTGGTACTGGAGAAATGAAAGTTATTTTGGGAAGGACTCCTGTAGCAGGGAAAGCTACTCCATCCCACAGGTCCCCCTCCTGCCGTGTTACTGTTTCCCTCCCTGGGCTGGAATTTCTCTGTCACCTTAGAAATTCCCCTCTTTGGCCATTCTGTATATTCGGGTCTACAAACTGCGGGCTGGGAATTGTTCCTGGCTTTCTTCCTCATCTGGTCAACTCCCACCAGCGCAGCACAGCCCCCCCTGCACCCCCACCGAGCATCAGCAGGGCTTTGCCTGTTCAGCTTTAATCACTTTTCAGCAGGGACAAGAGGGCGATTCCTGGCTTTTACTCCCGGCTGCCATCAAACCCACCTCGGGCAAGGCCAAAGCCAGGCCCTGACCGGTCTTAGAGGGATGCCAGGATGAGAACTTTCCTCTGCTACTTCTGCTGGGGAATCATTTGGGTTGGAAAAGCCCTCTGAGACCATCGAGTCCAACTGTTCCCCCAGCACAAGGCCACCACTGTCCCATGTCCCCAAAGTGCCACATCCACATGGCTTTAAAATCCCTCCAGGGATGGGCACTCCACCCCTGTCCTGGGCAGCTGTGCCAGGGCTGGACAGCCCTTTCAGAGGAGAAATTTTCCCTAAAATCCAACCTAAGCTTTCCCTGGCACAACTTGAGGCCATTTCCTCTTTCCTGTTGCTTGTCAGGTGTGAGCACAGCCCAACTCCCCCTCACCTCCACCCTCCTGTCAGGGAGTTGTAGTCAATATCTTTTTGCATATTTTTATTGTAATGATTTTATCCATTCCTATAGTTACATATTCATGAAATACTATAATAATCCCTCCAGTGCTGGTGACTCCACCACTACACACAGCCAGAGAATACTTGTGCAAAATGCTCTGACTTCTCTGTCAAGGGATCTCTTCTTCCCATAAAATTCAATGTTTTCCTTAAAATCTGGAATTCTTCGGAATTTTCTTGCGCATGAAAACCTCGGGACCCACAGAGTCAAGTCTGACCCCAGTAAATGTCAGGATGAATCAGATGTTTTCCTGAAACCTTTCCCAAGCCCAGTTCTTAAAGAAACCAGTAACCAGGGGTGGGGGGGGTGTCTGTGCTCCCGAGGGGGGAGTCCCGTGAGTCCCGCGCTGCCGGGGGTGTCCCTGCTGCCGGGGGTGCCCCTATTCCGGTGCTGCCGGGATGGGTCCTGTGCTCTCAGGGCTCCCCGTATTCCGGGAGGTGTCTCCGTATTCCGGGGGAGGGGGTTCCGGTGCTATCAGGAGGGTCCCCGTGCTGCTGGCGTGTCCGTGCTGCCAGGGGCTTCCCGTGCGGTGTCCCGGTGTCCCGGTGCTGTGGGTGGGTTCCCGGTGTCCCGGTGTCCCGGTGCTGGGGGGTTCCCGGTGTCCCGGTGTCCCGGTGTCCCGGTGCTGTGGGTGGGTTCCCGGTGTCCCGGTGTCCCGGTGTCCCGGTGCTGTGGGTGGGTTCCCGGTGTCCCGGTGTCCCGGTGCTGGGGGGTTCCCGGTGTCCCGGTGTCCCGGTGCTGTGGGTGGGTTCCCGGTGTCCCGGTGTCCCGGTGTCCCGGTGTCCCGGTGCTGTGGGTGGGTTCCCGGTGTCCCGGTGTCCCGGTGTCCCGGTGTCCCGGTGCTGTGGGTGGGTTCCCGGTGTCCCGGTGTCCCGGTGTCCCGGTGCTGTGGGTGGGTTCCCGGTGTCCCGGTGTCCCGGTGTCCCGGTGCTGTGGGTGGGTTCCCGGTGTCCCGGTGTCCCGGTGTCCCGGTGCTGTGGGTGGGTTCCCGGTGTCCCGGTGTCCCGGTGTCCCGGTGTCCCGGTGTCCCGGTGCTGTGGGTGGGTTCCCGGTGTCCCGGTGTCCCGGTGTCCCGGTGTCCCGGTGCTGTGGGTGGGTTCCCGGTGTCCCGGTGTCCCGGTGTCCCGGTGTCCCGGTGCTGTGGGTGGGTTCCCGGTGTCCCGGTGTCCCGGTGTCCCGGTGTCCCGGTGTCCCGGTGCTGTGGGTGGGTTCCCGGTGTCCCGGTGTCCCGGTGTCCCGGTGTCCCGGTGTCCCGGTGCTGTGGGTGGGTTCCCGGTGTCCCGGTGTCCCGGTGTCCCGGTGTCCCGGTGCTGGGGGGTTCCCGTGCCGTGTGCCCGCCGGCCCACAGGGGGCACTGTTGCCGTGCGGAAGCGCCGAGCGCCCCGAGCCCGCCCAGCCCAGCCCGGCCCGGCCCCGGCCGGGGCTCCCGCGGGGCCCGGTGCTGCCGGGGCTGCCGGGGGTGTCGGGGGTGTCGGGGGCTCCCGCGGGGCCCGGGGGCTGTCGGGGGCTGCCGGGGGCAGCGGGGACCCTGCAGCGCCCGGACCCGCCGGTGCGGCCCGTGTGCCGGCCCGGGACAGGGGTAGCGGCCTTGGCGCCGCCGCTGCGCTCGGTGCGCGCGGCAGAGCGAGTTTGCCCTGGGGCAGAATCCCAGGATTGTTGCGGCAGGGACATTAAAGCTCATCCCGTTCTCATCCCATGGGCAGGGACACCTCCCACTGTCCCAGGCTGCTCCCAGCCCCAGTGTCCAGCCTGGCCTTGGGCACTGCCAGGGATCCAGGGGCAGCCCCAGCTGCTCTGGGCACCCTGTGCCAGGGCCTGCCCACCCTCCCAGGGAACAATTCCCAATTCCCAATATCCCATCCATCGCTGCCCTCTGCCAGTGGGAAGCCATTCCCTGTGTCCTGTCCCTCCATGCCTTGTCCCAAGTCCCTCTGCAGCTCTCCTGGAGTCTCTTTAGGTTCTGGGAGGGGCCCTGAGCTCTCCCTGGATCCTTCTCCCGGTGAACACATCCAGCGCTCTCCCATTTAACACATTTAAAACAGCCTGGTTTTCCACCCCTAGATACCTTGAGCCCGGCTGTTCCTCCCTGGACTCAAAGCTCCTTCACCGGCAACCTCGTATCCTCCACCGTGCCAACGTCTGTCAGCCCCGAGAAAGTCTGGTTTTAAACTAATAACAACTGTATCGCAGGTTTTGGAGTGCAGGATTTTATTTCCTTTCTCAAATATTCATTACAAACACAGATTGTGCTTCATTGGAAGTGGCCTTTAATGAACAGTATTCTTGTTTGCGTACAAGGAGCAGCTTCCAGTGCCATTCTCTGACAGTAATTGTGGGCTGAATGGAGCTGGCACAATGCTGGAGCGCCATTAATGGCTATCCTGTGGATTGAGTGCTCCACTTTTGTCATTATCAGGCTGCTTTTTAAAATGCAGAAATTAGTTGGGCCAGCAAAGAGTTAATTACATTCCTTGTGACAGGAAACCCTCAAAGCACATTAATTGTGGAGAATTCTTTGTCTTTCATACAAAGCAGAAATTCGAAAGACCTCAGCAGATGATATCATAGAGGCAGTTACTCAGAGCATCATTTAGAAGAGAAAAAAAGCAGTGATGAGTGCAGGAGGAATCCCTCCTGGTACGTAACTACAGCGAGCTGCAGGATTTTGGGAGGCACGTCCTCATTTCTGTGTCACTGAAGGAAAAAATAGGCACCCAGAGAGAGGCTGTCTGACTCTGCTCGTTTCCCAGCCTCACTTTTTCCTGGCATTTCTCAGTTTCTAGCACTCGTGTCTTGGCAAAGGCATGTAAAAACAATCTCCCAAACTTCCCAAGCAGGCACATGGCAGCCCCAGGTGCCAGCGGCTCCATCCCCGGAGGGTGCGACGGAGCGGGAACAGCGTCACCTCTGTGCTGTGCCAGCCTGGCCTCTCTCTGGCCAGGTATCTCCGGGGGCAGGGGACAAATGGAACACCTCATCCCCCAGCTGGAGCAGGGAATCCAGCAGAAAAACCCCAAAGGCGCTGTCTGAGTTGGTTTCACACCAAGCACAAATGAAGGCACCATGTTCCGCATGCTGGCATTGCCACGAGACCTGCGAGGGGTTGTTGATTACCAGGCTGAGGAGGAGCAGAAATGATCAGCACAATCAGAGACGGTGTAATTAACTGCAGTATGTAAAAAATAAATCAAATAACTCCTCTCTAATGATCACACGCCACGCTGAGCTGGGGGATTCGTACTACAGGTCACGTAGGTTCTGCACGGGGTGGTCCAGCGGTTGGGACATCAGGGAAGAGGATAAGGACATCCTCACTGCTGTTTTGGGGAGAGGTGGGGGTCTGGCTCACTCAGCCCATCAGCCTGGGTATCAGGGAGCAGGGAGGGTCCCAGTGCCAGCTGGGCTGGGCGGTGAGCTGGGAACAACGAGGTGAAACCACCGCTCACCTTCACCCCTAAACACTCTCCCAAGCCTTTGTAGGTGGAGTTGGACATGGACAGCCGTAGTCTTAGGACCACTCTGAACCTGGTGGTTCCATTTCAGGGGCCCTTGTTGCCCAGACTGCGGGTGCTGATGGCACCAGGGGCTCCTCACACCAGAGGTGTTTTCGTTAGTGAAGCTGTGAGCTGCAGCAGCACCCAGACATCCAGTCCTGCTGACTTTACAATTAAACACAATCAAATATGCAAAAAAGTTCCAACCAGTTCTGCAAAATAATTCAGTCCTAAAGACAGCTTGAAGAAAAATAGAGGAATGGGCAACAAAACCTTGTTAGGTAGCTCCATTAAAAAAGAAAAGAATTGGATGTAGAGAGGAGGAGTTGCAGCACCACGCTGGTTCCTGCTTTCCAGCAAGTAAGATTGTCCCAGTGGCAACAGGAATCTGGAGGATTTCCCCCTTTTCTCACTGTTTTTCTGGCTCTGACCCTGCACCATAATGCTGATAGAGTCCTGACCCTTGCAGGTGAGGAAAGGGTTGGGGTGGAATCCTCAACTGAGCGATCAGTGCAGCCCGTCCTTCACTGTCAACGCATTTACAGAGCGGCAGGGGGCTGAGAAGCTGGGTAGTAGTGTAAGGCAAAATTAGGGCGTTTGTTCAGTTATGGGTTAACAGAGCTTTTATTTCCGCTGGAGCAGCCAGTTCCCACTCAAAGCTGGTTTTTTCAGTTGTCGCAAAGTTTCTCCAGGCTTATTGGCTGATTTAGCTTAACTAAGTCAGAATCAGCTGGATAATGTGCCTTGCCAAATAGGCCAGGCTTTTCCCATTGCAAGTTATGAATAAACCTCCCCCCATTGAAAGCAGGAAAGTTGATAGTGATCACACTTCTAAATGCAAACTCCAGAGAGGGACAGATTGGGCACTGCTGTACTTGGGGTTTACAGGGAAAAAACCAGGCTTCAGTGAACATTTTTTTATATAAATATTTTCCATTTGGATTTAATTAATTGATTTTAATGCAAAGTATTAATAGAGTAAGCCAATATTGTCGTTACTGCTGTGTACATTTCTAACAGGATTAGCTTTCCTGAAATACATATATTATTCTTAGGAGTCAGGGAAGCCCCTGGATGCCGTGGGAGCCCCCAGGATGCGGCTCTGCTGCTCCCTTCTGCCTGCCCTGACCCACCTTCACCTCAGTGGCTGCACTGGAGCTCCCACCAGCAGCTGGGTTTGTCTCTGGGCTCTCCCCGGCTGGGAGCACAGGAAATTCCTGCTGTCACTGCTGCTCTCTGTGAGGAGACAGAGCCCTGTTCCAGGGGAGGACAGCAACCACCTGTGACAGCTTTTGGGCTGCTCTGAGGGTAAATTTATGCACTGCCAATTGATCTCTGCTGTTACTGAGCCCCACAGTGAGTCAAAGAGATGCTGTGAAAGTTGAGTGTGGGGAGTTGTGAGAATGCAGGGACACACACAAACCCGCAGCCCAAGGCTGCTTCCCCAGCCCTTGAGATGAGGCAAGACAGAGTGTGGGAGCTCTGGCTTTGCTGGCAGCCAGCCCTTGGCAGCAAAACAGTGATGCACATAGTTCATTTTAAATGTTCAAGGTGGAACCTAAAATTCAGCTCAGCTTCGCAGGAGGCTGCACAGAACCTTGTGCAGCGTCGTCAATAAAACAAATGATTTCCAAGGTGGCAAGAAGAAGGAACAGTTGACCCAAGGGCAAGCAGTTGTGGAGGACCCACAGTGCTCCCTGCCTGGAATGTGGGGCGTTTAGGGATCTAAATAATTCAGGAGAAAACTCCACAGGTTATGGAGATATGTGCTTCACTCCAGCTCACTCCTTCTGTCTCCCCATTTGCAGAGCTGAACGGGGATAAATGGTTTGAAGATGTTATCGGAGTTCCTCTCGAACACCTCTTGTCACTGGAGGAGCCTCCAGTGTCCCTTTTATCTCCATCAGAGGCTGCTCTGTCTGGTGAGTGAAAGGGAGGGAGGGCTCAGCACAAATTACACTGGTAATTCTTTTCCAGAACTAATTAACTTAAAAGATACTGTACTGATTGCAGAAAAGGTGTTAACAGAAGCTTAAGAAGTTGAAAAACAAAATTAATCTGCATTTGAGAAAGGCTCTCCCTTTAATCTCCAGCTTGTGATGTACCAAATGCCCCGAGTGGAGCAGACTGAAGCAAATAATGGATCTGGTGATGCTGGGGGGCCCGGCAGGCAGCAGCTCTGCCCACCTCTGTTTAGGAGCAGGAAGGGATTTTAATGTTCGCCATGGATCTCTCTTCCCACCTAACAGCTTGGTATTATGGAAAAAAATAGTGCCAGTCTTTGAATATTATTTTCACATAAATTCCTTATAAATCGTAAAATGAAACTTTTAAACCTGAATCCTTTAAATTTGGGAGCGCTCTATATTTCAAGGCATTTCGGATGTTGCTGGTAATATTTCTCTCTCATCCTATTTCCCTGCCCTGTCCCCGCTCTCCTTTTCCATCCATCCTGCTTTGCCCTCTGACTGCAGTAATATCTCCGAAGCTCTGCATTTACACCCTCGATGGCCCAGTGTCACTGATTTACACCCGGGCTGGGGACACCACCGAGCCTTGGGGCTGAGGCAGAGCACTTGGGGGTGGGGTTGGGATGCGGCCCCCCAGCCCGGGGGTGTGCAGGGCCCCGATCCTGGCTCTGTCCCCTGCGTCCCCTCATGCCAGCCCCAGCCTCTAATGAGCTTTCCTGATGGAGGGTGAATATCCAGAGGCTAAAATGGGTTTATATTTTAGCACTTCTGAGCAGCTGATTTGCTCTCAAAGCTGTGAAATCTGGGAGCTGGCAATTAATCATGTGCCAGTCCTTGCCTGGCCCTGCCTTGCCTTGGCTTCCCTTTTGCTTTCCCACACACTGGGATGACTGGGTCATAATGGGAGCACACTGTGACTGTGGGGCTTGAGGTCACAGCCTGTGTCCCGCTCTGTCCTCAGGTTTCTCATTGCTCACAGTTCTCAGTGTGATAAAGGAGTGCATTTTCTCAGTTATTTACGGAAATAAATGTATTATGGATTTATTTAGGAATACTGTCACTCCTAGTTTGCATCTGGGCACTTCTGGGCAAAAAGTCCTTGGACAAACCCCAGATGAGTTCCCAAGGAGAGGCCAAGGTGACGAAGGCATAAGCAGGAGCTCGTTTAACCAGCGTGGACCATACACTTTCCAGGAACTCTTTACTAATCAATCCAACGTAAATTATTGTTTTCTGCTGCCGTTAAGTAACCTCTGCCAAAAAATTAACCTGTAAGCTGTTTGACGTCCCGGAGTAATGTATCAAAATGCTGCTGGCATACTGATCCCTCCCCACGCTGTGCAACAAATCAATTAGGCTACCAATTCCGTTCATTAGAATTCATTTAAATCTCAATTAAAAAGTTAATTAAAAGTAAGAGTGAGAAGGAAATCATGTCTAACATTCTTATTAAACTCAAATCACCAAATTAATTTTGAATCCAAATCAACAATCAGAAGTGGAGATATAAAGGAGAAAGGGAAAGCCGTGGGCAGGCTGCTCTGCCGTGGCACGGGAAGAGGCTGCGCTTTGGTGCTCCCAAAGAGGCATTTTGTGGACCGTGACGCTGCTCAGAGCCCTGTGCCTGGCATTCTATCCCATTTCATTTTAAAATACAGTATATCTGGTTTCTGGGATGAATTTGTCTCTGTCAGACTGAGCCTTCAGCAACCCCCTGAGTTCAAACGGCTCCTGCTCCCACTTGGCTCCTGTCAGCCCAAACTTGGTGGGTTGTTTTTCCTTTCGCTCCTGTGTTATAGGAGGCTTCTCTGAAAAAAGGGATCCCGTTTGGGATGAAGGTGCCCTCGGTGGGGGCCGTGCTGCCGACAGCCCCCTGTGCTGGGGTGGTGGCTGTGGGGGAGGGGGCTCCCCAGCCCAGGCATCCCCGTCTGCGCCGGGTCGGGGTCTGAGCGCATCCCGCTCCAGCCGGCAGGGTGGGGACCTGCGACTTCTCCGAGATTGTATTTAATTAGGACACGGACCTTTCCTTCCTGCCTGGGAGCAACGTACTCATTTCTGCTGTTTTCTTAAGGTCCAAAAATAGAGCCCCTCGGCCGTGAGCATCCTCCTGACAAGCTCCAGAAGCCTCAGCCTGATTTCTGATGCAGTTCTTGGCACTGAGGTCTGGGTGGAGGTGGGCAGGGTCCACCCAGCCTCTCAGTCTCATTAATCATTTGGCTTTCCCTGGCTGCTCGCAGCATCTTCTGGAGGAACCCTTCTCTTTATTCATTCAGACAACCCTTTGGATTAAACAGAGCCAGCTAAATGTCAAACCAAATCTGAGTCTTGATGCAGATAATCATTTCAATAATATTTCTCCATTTGTGCCCAAACACCAGGGGAATAAAGCTTTTCTGCTGTCAGGTAGTGTAAGACTGCAGTTGGTGTAAATGCTTGACATTGAGCCAGATGGCTTAGCCGTGCTGCAAACATATGTTCAACAAGCAGGCTTGCACACATTGGAATTTTATTATTTTGCACTGGTGAGACATGCATATTTATTTACTTGACCCCCTTTGGTGTCACTTTGGTATTAAAACAATCAGTTCTGGCGTCTCGGAGCCGCGGGGCAGCCCGGCCTCAGTGCCCCACGCTGGGCTCCGGCCCCGGCGGAGGGAGCAGCACCCCAGCTCCGAGGCGTTCCCTTCGCAGACAAGTGTTTACTCTGTAATTATACCAGTAATTTCCCCACTTTTTTAAGGCCGGGGTCTCTTGACGGGTGATATATTATGCTCTGTCAAGTGCATCCCAAACATCTCGCTGAGATCACCAAATTAGAAAAAAATAATCAGTGCAAAGGGGAAAAAAATGAACAAGATAAAAAATTAGAATCTTTGGGTGGACACAGCAGCAGTGACACCACCACACCGAGCCGAGCAGAGGCAAGCCTTTTTTTTTTTTTTTCCAGGCTGATATTAAATAGCCAGACATAAATCTCAGTAATTTCACAAAACAGCACCAGAATGGCCTGGCACCCAATCCACAGCTCATTAAAAACTGTAGGAAGCTTTCTCTACCTCACATGTGCTCTGGGCTGGGCTTGCATCGAGTTTTGGATCCCAGTCCTGGTGCTGAGCAGAGTGGGTTCTGCCACCCCGACTGCTCTGACACAACCACAGGTCCTGGTGTGGAGAAGTGCCCAAATGCCAACCTGGTGGCCTCAGACAGGGCAAAGCCAGAGCACAGCCTGAAAACACTGAGGGCTTGGTCACCCAGGGTGGGATCCTTGAGCTCCTGTCTCTGCTCACCCCCATCCCCACCGGGCACCTCTTCACAGAGCAACTTCACAGAACCCCAGACTGGTTTGTGTTGGGAGGGACCTCAAAGCCCATCCCGTTCTCATCCCACGGGCAGGGACACCTCCCACTGTCCCAGGCTGCTCCAAGCCCCATCCAGCCTGGCCGTGGACACTGCCAGGGGTCCAGGGGCAGCCACAGCTGCTCTGGGCACCCTGTGCCAGGGCCTGCCCACCCTCACAGCCAAGAATTTCTTCCCAGTATCCCATCTAACCCTGCCCTCTGGCAATGGGAAGCCATTTCCCCTCTGTGTCACTGCTGATGCATCTGGCTCCTTCCACCCACACTATCTTCAGGTCTAGAGAGAGACAGAAAATAATTCAAACCACTATCCCATCCTTGCTACTGGATGTTTAGTGAAAATCAGGGAAAAACACTCCTTGTGGTGGCAGTCGGAGCAGGTCAGTGCAGGAGCAGAGGTGAGGACAGGTACAACCCCTGCTCTTTCGTGAGAGCCTCGCTCCAGCTCTCCACAGGCTCCCTCATTGTTGTCAGGGGCTGGGCTTGTGCTATTTTCAGCTTCAGGGGCCAAGGCCCATCCATTATTTTTGTCCGTAAAGTGCCAACACATCTGGGATGCTCTTTAAATAGTCATAATAATAATAATAACCGTGCTGCTCCCAACAAAGCTTTGCCCCTTCCCTGCTCCTTGCGCCGAGCGTGCTGCAGCAAATTGCTCAGCAGCTTTGTGGCAATTGAGTGGCACATTACTGAGGGCAGGGTGACCCCATGCCCTGGGGACAGCGTCCTGGTGCTGCCACGGCTCCTGGCATGCAGGGATGGAGCGGCTGCTGCTCTGAGCTCTGCACAGCCCCAGGGGATGGGCCATGGCACCAGCTCCCCATCGCAGAGCTGGGGCCACTCCGTGCCCTCGGGAGCTGTGCTCGCCCCTTTCCCACCGCCACTGTACACCCAGTCCAGCTGTTGATTAACTTTTAGGAAGGATGGGGATGGGTGATGTGTGACCCCCAAAGGCTGGCAATGCCCCACGCCCTCTGCGGCACGCCCTGGCTGTGCCGCGCCGTGGGCACCGCTGCGGTGATGCATCGCCCGTGCCCAACGGTGCGATCCCAAATTGCACAGGCAGGATGGTAGATTTGTTGCATATGAAACAGGATTATCCTTATTATGAGATAAAAGTCTTTTCTTCCCAATTTCTGACTCTTCAGAGGGACAAAAGGGCACACACAGATGGGTGCAGTGACTAAATGAGTTCTGCCGTGCTGCGGTGGCGGATATGGAGCTGTCGTGTTTGGATGCGGCCGTGCTTCCAGAAGTTCTCATTTCCAGCTAATCAGCACTGCTGAACAGTCAGTTTGATTTATATCTGTTGATAAATCATTCTTCCTTACCAGTGTCCAGCTGGGCTTCGGTTGGGAGCAGAGGTGCTTCCTCGATGTGCAGGCAAGACAGGAGGATGCTCCAGCACCCTCAGAAATGTCCAGGGCCTCCGCACACACCATATGCGTTTGGGGGTGACAAGAAAAAAATGCACCAGCGTTTTCACCAGTGTTTGGGGGGCTTGGGTTTCCTTGTGGTCAAAGCTCTCTGGGTACAAAGCCAGTGCGCAGCTGCAGCTGGTCCTGGCACATCCCTGGTGGGCAGCGGTGCTGGGCACAGTCCCGGGGCCGTCCCCCGATCCAGCAGCCTGAGCTGCTGGGGGGAATGTGGCCGTGGTTCCTATGTCTGCCTCGGGAGCAGCCATGGGAAAAGCAGAAGGAAATGGCTGGCAGGAGAGATCTCTCATGAATTCTCCTATTGATTTTGCTGGGTTTGAATTACTTTCTCCCACTGAACAAACCCACCCACCCTCATTTGCGCAGTGTAAGCCCGTGAAGGGAATATTTGGAATAAAAGGCCTGAGCAGCCCTGCTGCAGCTCCAGGGATCCTGCTGAACAAAGTGCTGCTGCTCCTCTGTGCATCTTCAAGGGAAGGGTTTCTGGATCCATTTAAACCCAACTGCTATTTGACCAAGATGTGGTGCTGCATTAAATCCTACATATATTTCATCTTGATTTCCCTGAATTCCCATCCTTTTAGTGAAAAGCTGGTGTGTGTTTGATATTTATACACCAGCATTGCAGAGGATCTGAGCATAACTTCATGAAAATGGCTCTGCCAGGGAAATCTCGACTGCAATTCCAAATGCAGGTCTTGGAGAATCTCCTCAGAACCTTGGATGAGGAGTGTGGGATGGGGCTGTGCATTTATTGCCATGGCTGTGGCACCCGGCTGGTGATGGAGAGGAGGGAGAAGGGATGGTGAGAACCCAGGGAAGTGCAGCACAGGGAGACTGAGGGGTCCAGCCACACTGGGACCCCTTGTGTGCTGCAGCCAGAGGTCACCTCTCCTCCTCATCTCTTCTTACTGGGAGCAACAAGGGCCCTGGCTGAGTTACTTCTGGGGAATGAGGGAGCAGGTCCCCTCCTCAATGACACCCTGCTAGAAAATACAGAGTAAATCACACCTGCCAATGCTTCTCCTTCAAAAAAAAATGAGCTGGAGCTGGAGTTGACTTAGGATATAGATCTCTATCCTCTCAGTCATTCGTGTGCTAGTTTTTCATAAACTTGGCTGCTTCTCGTTTGCCCTCTAATAATTCTCCGAAGGCTCATTTCCCCTGTATAACTCTGTGCAAACACAAAGTTGAGGAAAGGGTATTTAGACTCATCCTCCAGGAGTGCTGTTGTTGAGGAAATGCTTGTTTACCTACGTCAGTAATTTCCAAGAATATAATGTGCATTTGAAGATCAAATGTGAAAACTCCAGCATTTGGATGTGGTTGAAGCTCCTGTGGAATTGCAGTCTGGCTGCTGCCGGCTGCCTCCTCACCTCAGATCACCAAAACCATGGAAAAGCAAGGGACTGCTGGCTCCAACAGTGGGAGGGTTAGCCCTGAACCCCTCCATTTGTGAAGCCTTTATGGTATTATTATTCATGAGTGAGAATTCTGTTATTAGGTCTTCCCTTGTAGGTGAGGATAAATGTGATCAACAGCAGGAGCCATTAGGTGTTCCCTACAATGCAAGTTACCTTGCTACAGTTTTTTTCCTATACGTTTTCTTATTTTTCATGTATGCAAGGAGGAAAATATTTGTAAAAGTTCATAAAATTTTTAAAAATGTATTTACTAAGATTACAAAAGAATAACTCACTGATGACATGCTTGGCACACATCACACTCTCCCATCTTTTCCTGCAATTTCATGAAATCACAGAATCCTGGAATGGTTGGGGTTGGAAGGGACCTTAAAGCTCATCTCGTTCCATGCCCTGGCATGGGCAAGGACACCTTCCACTTGGCACTCCCAGTTTGCCGGGATGGACAGCCCGGAGAAGAACATCCCTGTTCTGGTGCCCCAGTACACAGAAGCATCAGGTCAGGTGTAACTGGGCAGGCGGGAGCAAGGCAGAGGGTGACACCCCCAGCCTGGGATTCCGGGACTCTGGGATTCCATGGTCATGATGGCAGCATGACTCCTAAATCCTGCGGCTGGAGGCTGGGCCTGAGGCGATTCCCGGGATGGTGTGGCGGCCGCAGGGGGATGAGGAGGTGCCCCGGGGTACTGGGGGTGCTCTCAGGCTGGCACCCCCCCCCTCACCTCGGGGTGCTGCTGTTCCTGGGGCCGTGCCCTGCTGCAGGACAAGAGCCTGTCTGCTGCTGCCCCTTTGCTGCGGCCCTGGCACGGCCCTGCAGCCCCTCCCGTGCCCATGGACCATCCTGGCTCTCTCAGTTTCATTTTCCCCTGGCATTTTGCCCAATGCCCTGGCAGTGCAGGTGCCCCATCCCACGCCAAGCCACCCGTGTCCCTTGGGGCTACTGAGGCCACCTATGGACCCCATGGGGGCTCCCTGTCCCTGTGCCCCGTGGCTCGCTGGCCCTCCAGCAGGCACTGGGCTGTGGAGAGGGTGATGCCCTCCCGGGAGCCGGGCTCGGGGCGTTCGGGGTCTCCTTGTGCTGCATCCCAAGGTGCCTGTGCCCAGAAAAGGGTGGGATCACGGACAGGGCCGGACAGAGCAGCAGCTGGCACTGGGGAGGAAAGTTTGTAAAGAAAGTACTGAACACAGACTTCCCGGGGTATCAGAAGGAAAATTTATGCATCGCCTTTGAGTTCAACTTCTCCATTAAAGCTTTTTCCCTGTAATCTAGGGAGTTCTTATCTTGGTGACTTATGATGTTATGGAGGGGCTCATGCATGGAAAATGTCAATAGAAATAGTAACTCTAGAAGGGAAGGGCCTCCTAATTAGTCCCCATTTAGATTTTATGATGGCTTTGAGATCTGCTCATCCTGACAGTGCGCACTCTGGTTACATATTGTTCTAGCCTGAGGGAACCATAGGAAAATCCAGATTTATTGTACCTATCATACCAGCATATTTCATTTGCCATTATGAGCAGCCATCTCGCAATGATGCAGGAGTATTTATTACAGATTAAATTGTAGGACCTGGATGGTTTAGTGAGGTTCTTGAGGTATCATTTATGTCATTAACTGGCTCATTATCAGATCTGCAAATCTCAATTCCTTTTTTTGTGCCTTCTGTTTCCGAGCAGGGACCTGGGCTGGGCTCTGGCAGGCAGTGGGTCCCAGGGTGTGTGTGAGGCAGGAAGTACATCCATGGGGTGCTGGGTGCTGGGAGCTGGGGCTGCTCGCGTCCCTGGGGACCAGGAATCACCAGCTCCACATGGAAGCTGCCACACCTGCCCCGAGCGAGGTGTCACCCTCCACTCCTGCATGTCCCCACACCCATCCCTCTCCATTAAACCACAACTTAGAGAGGTGAAGCTGGGAAAGGTGGTGGTAGGAGAGGAGGTAATTTAACTCTAATTATTTAACAAGTCTGTTCCAGGCGTAAGCTTATTACCAGCGGCGAAAGGATACGCTGGATCTTTCTCTCTCTCTCTCTTTTATGCTTTATCTCTACTTGGAG
The DNA here is from genome assembly GCF_965178545.1 of Coloeus monedula. Lineage (NCBI taxonomy): Eukaryota > Metazoa > Chordata > Aves > Passeriformes > Corvidae > Coloeus > Coloeus monedula. The sequence continues at coordinate 39,951,940 of NC_138787.1, read as the reverse complement.
AATTATTTGAAGAGGTTTAATCCAGCCTTGATTGTTGTTGTTAATGGGCAAGGAGAATGGGTTATTCCATGTGCTCAGCTGCTCGGCTCTCCAGAAAGGGAAAGGAGCTCTCAGACACTGCCTGGCTCTTCGATTTAGTGATATTATATGAATTTATTGTTCGATTCGACTTGCGTGTCCTGCCTTGTTGGTATTTGCCCTATTTACTCTCCTATATTGCTTTTTCATAAAACCAGGGGATGGCATTTAAGTTGTTGTGTTCTTTGGTATTAAAAGGCACTCGAAACAAGCCCGGGAGCACATCCTGGATTGTGGGGTTCAGGGCATGCTCTGCTGCAGAGCCTGCCCCACTCTTGGGTTGCTGAAATTAATTAGTTCCTGTGATGGCCAATATTTGTGGGGAAGATAAAGCTTGGGAAGACAGAAATAATGCATAAAAATGCCATCTCTTCTTGCCCCTCACTCTGCAGCCAAAGGCAGTGGAAAGGCTGCGGAGGGTGTTTGCAGTGGCTGATTGCACCCCAGAGTTACTTTTGTGAAAGTGATGATTTTGGGGCTCTAAACTCGTGGCAATGTGAGGATAAATACCCCACTCCCTGGGGGTGTTCTCTGAGCTCCATGGGTGCCCCTAGGGCATCGTGCCAGCAGGAGCAGCTGCAGGGCAGTGCTGGAGGGACCAGGCAGGGAGAGAGAGGTGGGGGAGCCCAGCCCTATGAAAGTCCAGCTCACACTCCAAATCAGGGGATTGGCACCCAAATATTCACCTGAGACTGGTGCCAGAGCCAGCCCCACGGGGGCTCCTGTGCTGGACTTGTTGCTGAACCCCTTGTAGGGGGGTCTCTCCCTGTCCCTGCTCAGCACACCCAGAGCCCCCCACGCTGTCTCCTCACCCCAAGACCTTCCCCAGAACACCTGAACGTTCCCTGTAAGGACAGGCACACACCGAACCTCCAAATCCATTATGCCTTTTGGAGACCTGTGAAAATTAATGCTTCCCAGTGGCTGGTGCTCTGCTACTAATTTTATTTATTTTATTTATTTATTTTATCGAACACTTTGTGCCTGTCTTTGAGCCAGAGCTGTCTGCTCCAGGGTTAAACTGTGCACACCAGGTTGAAAATAGAAGGTGTGTGAGCATTTAGACTGTGCTTTTCCTTGAAAAGCATCAGGAACCTCTAAGCTTTAAAAATGTTTAAATGAGATGCTTCTCGCTCTCATTTACACACATCTCTTCCCTCTTTATTTATTTTACGTTGTGTTTTCCTTTATCGGTCAAAAAAAAAAAAAAAGGACATTTATAAACCAAAAGAAGAATTGTTGGATATTTATCTCAAATCAGTCTTCCAACATCTGCCAGGGTGAGGAAATCCTGCACAAGAATGGCAGTAGAAGTGGCAGTGTGTGTGCGTCCCCTCTTAAGGGATATTTTCTCTTCTGGCAGCTGCAGTGCCACCAGGAAATTTAGGTATTTTGTGTGCCCGAAACCTGCATCTGCAGCAGCGAGGAAAGCGCCGCTGAGCAGGGGAGGTTCGGACATTGTTCAGCTATTCCCGTGCTGGGTGTTTTAAAATGAAAATGGACTGTAATTAATAAAAATAAATAAATAAATAAATGCCTTTACCTGAGTTGACAGCAAATTACTGAGAATTAAGGGCTGAAGGAGCTGTCTCCCCAGGCTGGATACCACAGGTACCCCTGGATAAACACAGATCTGCTTGAACGGGCTCCTTGGAATAAGCGCCGCAGCTGAGCCTGCTTTGTACGGACGCCCAGGCTCGGTCTTTGCTGTATAATCTGAATATTGAGGCTGCTCGTTAATCTCCATTCCTGGTTTAGGCTGGGCTGGGCTGTTCCGGCGGCGGTGGCTGGGTTGCCGTAGGAACAAGGAATTCAAGTAAATATGCTCAGGAAGGAGAAATGTCTACTAATTAAATGTGAGTAGCATTGATAAAGGACCAGGGCTGGGAAAAGGTAGAACGTGATGGCCTTCCTTGTAATTCATTAGAAAATACATTTATATCTGTATCTGTATCTGTATCTATATCTATATCTATATCTATATCTATATTTGTATGTATTTTATATATATGGATATTATTAGAGAAATAGTACAGAAAATACATCTATAGGTATCTGCATACCTATAAAAATATATATGGATAGTAATATAGAAAATGCATCTATATATTTCTATATATAATATATATAGGGGTAACAATATAAAAATACATATATATGTGTATATATATATATATAAAATATATATGAGAGGTTTACAAGACTTATAAATGATGCATATACCTCTTTGTGGGGAGAATTACATACGTTGAAAATGACAGCAACATTTTTATATAGAAGTCACACTTTATACCTTTTTTCCCTTTTGTGGCTATAAATTCCATAATCTTCTCAGAACCCTTTTATGGCTTTCACATGGCAGATGAAGACATTCACTGTCTCTGTGGGTGCTGGGGGCCCCGATTCACCCTCTCCAACACCCACCTTGCACAGCTGGGTGACATTCTTCATGGAAAAGGACCCCGTACCCCTCTTGGTTCCTCAGTTTACCCTGGGGGAAAATGGAATAATCAAACTTCTGATTTCCCCCTTCCTCTTTGTTTGCTCCTTAGCTGACTCCTTTTTTAATCCCAGGCAAGAACTATTTAATCCTGCAGCCATAAATCAAGCCCAGCTGGACCCCTGCAGGCACCAGGGCCATTTGGTGCCAAGCACAACTGGCTGGGCAGGGATGCTGCCAGCATCCAGCATCTCCCAAATATATCCTTCCAAGCCAAACGAATGGCAAACATGGGTAATTAATGGCACACTAATAGACAATAAGCACAATAAGTAAACTGGTATTACTGGTGGGGAAACTGAGGCAGGAAAGGAGATGCAGATTTCATTTAAAGCTGTGTAGATGTGGCACTCGGGGACACGGGTTAGTGGTGAGCACGAGGGTGCTGGGTTAAAGCCTGGACTCGATGGACTTGGAGGGCTTTTCCAACCCAAATGATTCAGTGATTCTATGGTAAAGCCTCTCTTATTGGAAAGTTGTCTTTGTTAGCTTCCCCTTCCTGGAATCCCAGGGACATGCCTGGCTTTGGTGAGCACATAAACCACAGGGAAGGGGAGAACCAGGGGTTGATTTTTGTGTGTGTCACCCCACAGCCAGCAGCCCTTCTGCAGCCACAGCCAGGCCCCGGTGCCTCAGGGGCTGTCCACAGAGCAGGAGGGTGGATACCAGAACTCCTGCAGCAGCACCCGGGAGCATCACTGGTTCCTGGCAGCAGTGCATGCAGGGGGGGTCCCTAAAGACCGGGTTTTTACTGAATTTCTGCCAGCTGTGCAGCTGATGTTCCACCCGCCGGGCAGCGGCTCCCGGCGGAGCAGGATGAGGGGTTCTTCATCTGCATAAGCACATGGACTCTGCACTCGTTTCATTCTCATTTTTAATTACAGTTCAAGGACTAAATCCATCTCAGTCAGGCTTGTGCTCAGCTGGGATGAATCCAGTGAGGGTCCCAGATTTACAGCAGGGCAGGAAGAGCAGGGTGTGCCTGGGATCCTGATGCTCCCGTGCTCCCTGGGGGCTTTTACGCTTAGTCCTGGCTGGTTCTTTTTACACTTGCCTTGGCTGTTACCCTTGGCCATGTCCCTGAGGAAGCAGGGGTCTGGGCAGGGCTCAAAGTGCCTCACTGGCCAGAGCAGCTCTGGGCTCTCTGCTGGCACCCTTTTAGTGCTGTCACCTTCTGTCCATCACTGCCTCGGCTTCTCCTGTCCGCGCGTGGGACGGACCCAAAGCCCTGTCCTTCCCCTCTGTGGGGACAGGCCCTGGTGGGCAGCAGGACACCACAGCCACCGTGCCACCACCGGTGCCTGTCCCTGCCATAGGCACACGCACGAGGCCCAGGCGATATCCAGCAGCTCCCCACACCGATGGAAAAGTGCCTGGAAGAGAGACAGGCTGATCTCAGTGCCCCCGACCATTTACAATTTATATGTCCTTGTCAGACGGGGAGTTTGATAACTCTAATGTCATGTTTGTCCTTCACCCGGAGAAAATCTCCTTTAAAGATCACCAGCCCGGCTCTATTGACAGGAACCGTGCAGGTCACGCTGTTAACTTGTGTGGGATTGTTCCAAAATGCAGATCTTTATCTTGACTGAAAAAAGGAGAGAAAGCCCCAAACCCCTGTGACTCCCAAACGGGATGGGGCCCAGAGCAGGTCTGGCTCTGGAGGGGAGCTGGGTGAACTGTGGGGACGCAGCAGCCCCATGGTGCCAGAGCCTGGATGGCTCCTCCAGCACAACCAGGGTGTGTTGGGCAGGATTTCTTTCCATTTCTGAGCAAAGCTCTCTGAAATGTGAATATTTCCATGCCCTGTCTGGACACTTCTGCTCATCCCTGGTACTTTCATTTTCCAGGAGTCCTGCACACACAGCTCCCAGTAAAGCCATGTTAGAAGAGGAACAGATCCCTTGGGCAGAGCCTGTGGTGCAGCAGCACACCTGGGTTTGGTGCCATCACCACCTCTTTCCCCACACTCTGGCAGCCAGGAACACTTCCCTCCCTGCCGGCAGCTCTGCCTGGCACAGCCCTGACCAGTGGGGCTGGGGGACGCTGGGGACGTTGGGCTGCTGTGGCTGTGATGGGCAGAAGCTGTGGCTCTCCTGAGAGCAGGAAGCTTCCTGGAGAACATGAGCTGGGATGTCGGGAGCCTTGCTCCTCTCTGAGCCAGAGAAACTCCCAGCCCCAGACACTGGAGCTGTTGTGCCCACGACAGTCACCTGAGCAGAGCAGGTTTGCTCTCTCTGGAGGTGCATCCACGCTCAGCAGTTGCAGCTTTCCAAGGGATGCTGCTCCCAACATGTCCCATGGGACACCACGAGGGACGCTCCGTGAGACAAAGACACCTTCAGAATTTCAGCCCCTTTTTATTGGCCTTGTTACTATGTCTCTCTTGACATTGACATGTCCTTGAAACACTCCGCTCTTGGCCCTGCTCTGTGTCCCCTTTGGGAACTGCCACTGCCGAGGAGCCCCCGCAGCCCATGGGAGCTGCACGGGGGCAGCGAGCCAGGCGAGCCCTGGGCGTGCAGCTGCAGCTCCCCAGTGCTGAGGGCTGAGCGAGGAGAGAAGGATCCCTTGGGAATTTATAACCTGAACTCCAGTGTGCACGTCACACAACGCACTGGCTGTGCAGGAGCGCTGGCAGGTCCAGCCAGCTGGATTCAGCCTTAAAAAGAAGGGAAGACAAAGCACCCCCAAGGGCCTGACCCCGAGCTGTCCTGCCGGGGAGAGCAGTGTGATGCTGGGTTTATGCACCCAGGGAGTGCAGGCTGTGCCCAGGGCACACGTGGGACTCCCGTTAATTTAAGGGGAATTATGTGAATTGTACAGCATGGGTTGACTATACTCCTGAGTATTGCAGTTATTATGTTTACCATCAATATTCATGAAGGCTCCTTAAAAAAAAAAAAAAAAAAGGCAGGAGCAGGGAAATTTTGCTCTGAACCAGAGAACTGCCACATCTTCTGGGAGTGCCTGCGGAAGCTGTGTGCTTTTCCCAATTTATTTTTCCTCTGTTTTTCTCAGAGTGTTGTCTGGAGTTCTGAGAGCAGTTGTTGAAAAAAACAAATTGTGCTGGTGCACTTCATTTAACAAGGGTCCGGAGGGACCGGACAAGGGGAATGGCTCCCCCCTGATAGAAGGCAGGGTTGGACGGATCAGTGGGAGGAAATTCTTGGCTGTGAGGGTGGGCAGGCCCTGGCAGAGGGTGCCCAGAGAAGCTGTGGCTGCCCCTGGATCCCTGGAAGTGTCCAAGGCCAGGCTGGATGGGGCTTGGAGCAGCCTGGTTTAGTGAAAGGTGTCCCTGCCGATGGCAGGGATAGGATGGGATGGGATTTAAAGCCCCTTCCAACCCAAACCATTCTGGTATTCCAGGAGTGTAGCAATCATCATTGCTATGTTTGGCCTCTTCAGGAAATGGATTTGGTTTGATTGTTAATTTGCTTTGGAATTTTCCAGCCCAGGCATCTCCCTTGTCTAAGGAAACACGTAACTTTAGCGCAGAGAATCTTAGGAAATCTGGGCTCTCCTTGTACAGCTCTTGTCTGGGTGGATGCTCCGGTACAAGTTGTGTCCAGTGCCAAAGGCCAAAATTCTGTAGGTTTTTCCCTGTTATTGCTGAAAAAGCATTTTGTCTTTTATAGTTATCACAGCATCAGGTATCCCCCCCTTCGCAGGCAGCACTTCGATTTCTGCCAACAACTGCAGATGTTGCTGACACTGGGGGAAGCAAGGGGTGTGGGCAGCCACGGGGTGCAGGTGGGGAGGAGAAGGGTCTCCATTCCCAGTGTGGTGCCCTGTGATGGGGCAGGGCCCCTCTCCCCTCTGATTAAAGCCAGCAGAGGGAAGAAAGGCAGCAGTGGGCCCTCGCCTTCTGCCGCTGCCTCCACCGGTGGCCCCGCGCAGGCTGCCAACAGGGCACTGCTCTGCCAGTTGTAAATTTTAATTGGCCATCTGGGGAAAGCACAAACCACTGACTAGAGATTAATCAGTAAATTAACCCAGGCATAATACACATTTCCCAGCGGGGCCCGGGCTGCTGGAGGCTGGGGCGGAGCAGCCGGGATGCGGGAGGATCGTGCAGGGATGCTGTTATTGCTTACCGCCGAACATCCTCCCCGTGTCCCCAAATTCCCTTCAGCGTGACCTTGGCGGTGCCCCTGATTTGTATGGCAGTTGCCGAGAGGTTTCCCCGTAAGTGCTCGACACAGATGGCACAGGTAGCGCTGCCGGCGGGACGCGCTGATGAATCAGGGGTGTGACACCTTCCCTCTGGCGAGCTGTTCCCGCTGCCTCCGGGAAGAGCAGCCGCGTCCCTGCGGCTGTGCCCGGCGGGGGCTCAGGGCTTCGGGCTGTGCAGCCAGTGCTCAGCCTGTAAATAGAGCTGGGGAGAAATAAACACCGGGAAGGACAAGTTTCCCACCCATTCTTTCTTATTCTTCATCCTGCAGAAAGATTCCGGGCCTGCATCGCATAGCAGGAATCACATCTGGCTGGCACATCCCGGCCCAGGTGCCTCTCTGGCTGCAGAACCCTGATGGGGACAGGCTAGGGGCAGGGGAATCTCAAGCTCTGACTTGTGCTGTTCAGGGAAGATGCAAACCCCACCTTGCCCTCAATGGTCCCGTCCCATGTGGTTGGCAGGAGCAGCGGGGAGGAGCAGGAGGGTGAACCCTGACCAGCAGCAGCATCACTCTCCAGTCCGGGCTGCAGGAGCCCGTGGGGCTTGGGTTCAAACACATCTCATAAGGACAGTTGTGATGCACTCCCCATTCCTGGAAGTGGGAAGTGTTCCAGGCCAGGACCAGGAGGGGATCACAGAATCACAAAGCTCCAGAACAGTTTGGGTTGGGAGGGACTTTCAAGCTCATCTCGTTCCACCGCCTGCCATGGGCAGGGCCACCTTCCACTATCCCACATTGCTCCAAGCCCCATCCAGGTATCCTGGCTGATGGAATAACACAACATGTGAGCTGCACTCATGCACTCCAATGCTTATTTCCCCTGGATGGAAATCTCTGCCCAGCTTGTGAAGTGCTTTGGGATATTTGCAGAAAGCAGCCCTGTCCCCCACGCACTGTCAGCACCACGGGGACACCTTCTCCACCAGCTGTGGGATTTAAGTTTTGTGGCGTGGTTCGGTTTGTTGGCCCCTAGGACTGACTCTCCTAAAGAATGAGCCTGGCTCTTCGGAATTTAAATATTTCTCCTAATAAGTGGTTCCTTGGCTGGAAATATATGGATGCACCACTGTATCATGTCTGTGATTTTGCATTTTCCCTACTGTCTCTTCTGCCTGACATGATAATGAGCTCTGTGTTAAGCCAGAAAAAAGCAATTTTCTCCTGAGGTTAATTTCTTTGGATTGCCCACCTGAAGTGGGGAGTTGCATATAAATTCTAATTTGTACTGAAGTGCAGAAGATTGAGTTAGTTTTTTTGGTGTAGATGATACAGCGCAAATCCTTATTGACATACAGGGTGTTTTGTTCTGCCTTCCTGGCAATTGCCTGGGGGAGAGAACGATGATGATACCAATTGTGGCTCTTTGGGTCTCTTTGAACAGGCTCCAGCTTTACAACAAGTACCTCAACTGCCAGAGGGCAGTTGGGATATTGGGTTACATGGGATATTGGGAAGGAATTCCTGGCTGGGAGGGTGGGCAGGCCCTGGCACAGGGTGCCCAGAGCAGCTGGGGCTGCCCCTGGATCCCTGGCAGTGCCCAAGGCCAGGCTGAACATTGGGGCTGGGAGCAGCCTGGGACAGTGGTTGGTGTCCCTGCCCATGGCAGGGGTGGGACTGGATGGGCTTTGAGGTCTCTTCCAACACAGGCTGTGTTCTGTGATTTTAGAACACTCCTAGTTCATCCCAGTGAAACAAATAGATAAAAATTAATTTATTGAGCTACCAAAGGGATAGGGGACCTGAAAACTAAAGGAATCAAGTAGGAGGAAAAGAAAATATTCAGCAGGAGAAGTGCTTTGATCATGGGAAGCAATGTTTCACAAGAGCTGGGACCGTAGGAAGGCAGGGAGAAGACAGGTTGTTCTCAGACAGACAAAACAGAGGCAAACCCCTGTTCTCTCCAGCGTGCTGGAAACCCTGAGGGGAGGGTCCCACTCGCTGACCCTGACGGAGTGTGGCACTGTCCTGTCAGGCACTCGGGGCAGAGCGAGCAGCCGAAGGACTCCCACAGCCTGCGTCTCCCCACGATGGTTCCGGGGAGGAGTCCTGTCACAGAGTCACGGGATCACGGAATCACAGAATCCCTGAGGCTGGAAAAGCCCTCCCAGCCCATCGAGTCCAACCTGTGACCAACTCCCACCTTGTCCCCAGCCCAGAGCACTGAGCGCCACATCCAGGAATTCCCTGGACACCCTGTGGGGCGGGGACTCCAAACCTCCCTGGGCAGCTCCTGCCAAGACCTGACCACCCTTTCCATGGAGAAATTCCTCCTAAAATCTCATGTCCCATGCACAGGACGGGCATGGCGAGGCCTGGCCAGAGCAGCTCTGCCTTCTGCAGTTCTGGTCTCCTCCTCACCAGGGCTGCTGAAGGATTTACCTCTCTGTGGGACAATCAGCCCAGTTATTTCCTTACCTGAGTCCATTTTCTTTCAACTGAGCCTGAAGTCTGGAGTTTTTCCCAGACTGCCAGACTGCCCCCCCAGCATCACTCAGCATTTCATAGGGAGAGGCAAACTGGTGTTGTGATTAATATGTAAAACTCCTAATTAATGGTGGGTCTCAGAGCAGCATGCATAAGTAATTCCTTTGTATTTGATAACAGGGTGTATTGGAGGGGCTCTACACCTCATTATTACCCACCAATTTCCTTAAAGGGTGGGCAGCGCCTTCCTGACAGCCCCTGGTACGGCACTCAAGGGCATGGAAAAACATATTAATGGACGTGGGGAAATGGCTTGGGTTGTGGTAATTCCCTACCAAGGAGATAGGAAGGGGAGTGACCAGGAAAGGGGAGGGACCGAGGGACATTAACTCCAACATCCTCCTTGGTGTGGCTGGGCAAGAGCTCAATCTTCCTCGGCTGTGCCTTTGGTAACACCTATGTGTACAGGCACTGGGGGCTGATGGAAAATCACCCATGGTTTAATAACTGTGATTTTTATTGTATTTTTTAAGTAGACCAATCAGAGATGGACACCTACAATGGCATCTCCCTGAGCCCTGGAGATACACTGTCTTAGTAAGTGGCAAAACCACCCAAATTCAGCACCCAACTCAAACAATGCAGCTGAAAAAAAGACAGAAATCAAGAAGGTTGGTGGCTGCAGGAATTGAGTCCTGGGTAGCTCAGGTGGTCTGGGACCCTCCTGGACCTCCTGAGTGAGGGGCTTGGTGTGTAAAGCTGCCGCAGGAAAGGAGTTGTTTTAGGAGGGATTTTGGGGAGAGAATGTTTGTGTACTGGGGAGGGCCAGGCTGGCATGTGCCTACTGGAAGTGACTGTGAAGAACATATGGTTTCATTTAATGCAAGAGACTTTGTGGATTATAATTGAGTAGATAATTGGGAAAGGGTGAAGATTATGAGAGGGTGGGACTCAGTAATTATTCAAAGCTGCTTTAAAAGACTGGCAGATACTCCTTGACAAAGGCCTGGGAGGGGCCAGAACTTTGCTCCATCATTTCCTGCTTCTCCAGAAGTCATGTTTAAGCATGTGTGAGGAATCAGGAATAAGGTGCTGGGGTGCTGGGCTGGTATGGGATGGCGATGCCCTGGCCATAGCACCTGTGCTCAGCCCAGCATCCTCAGCTGCTAGCACGGACCTGGTGGAATGGCTTGGCATGAAAATTTCCATGGGGATGGCCAAAAACATAGATAAAAGCTGTTGAGCTGACAAAGAGTAAATTTAGATGAGGTATTGGGAAGGAACTCTTAGCTGTGAGGGTGGTGGTTTCCCAGAGCAGCTGCGGCTGCCCCTGGATCCCTGGAAGTGTCCAAGGCCAGGCTGGACAGGGCTTGGAGCAGCCTGGGACAGTGGAAGGTGTTCTGGCAGGGGGTGGCACTGGATGGGCTTTGAGGTCCCTTCCAACCCAACCCATTCCAGGATTCAGTGGTTCTGTGGTTCAGTGTGGCCCTGAAGGTGCTGCTCACACACCTTTGGAGGTGCTGCGGCGATGGACGCGTGTGTCGGCACCGCCTGTTCTGCACCCACATTGGCTTCTTTGACTCTGAAGAGTGAACATTGATTTCAATTATTTAAAATTCTGGCCTGTCAAAATATATGTGAATAAACAAATCTGAGCGGGCAAACAACGCTCTCATATCCCAAATATTTCTTCTCTTCAGCATGCCTCTCCAGAAAAGCCCGGACGTGTATCTCAAATAATTAGATTTTGTTCAGTAATCAAACTCAATCAGACGGATTCTCTGTGAACTACTTTTATACCCACAATGAAGAATGTGTGTCGTTCCCTGTGCATTTGCATATTTTTCCATAAACCTAAAACCAATCAATTTTGAAGAGTTATGATAATATAAAGAATCCGAGGCAATTACATGTCTTTTAAACAGGGATTCAAAATGCATTCCGCTGGCGAGGTTCGTGGAGCAAAGCAGTCAAAACTTCTTTAACCCTTTTAGTGGCACCTGGGTGGGGGTGTTGTGGTGGAGCTGGTGCCAGGGCTGCAGCTGGGGGTGTTAATTCCTCCTGGTCATTCATTCCCTGTCCCACCCCTGGGCCGGTGCTGTCACTGCCTTTCTGTGGCTCCAGCCCGGAGCTCTGGTGGCACGGCATGGAGCGGCCCTGCCAGGGGACCCATCCCAGGGGCCGATAGGCAAATTAGCAGCACCATATTTTCCTCCCGATTCCGCCAAATATCACATCGGCCGCCATATGGGCTGGAACGCAGACTTCTCGGGGATTTCATTTTCATAAACAGGGAGGAATTATGCAAAGTGCTATAGGTAGGGCTTGGAAATGTTTTTTTAAAACAGCCATTTGGTGGAAATGACTTTTTAATGATTTTTCTCTGTGGTTCTGCCTGGCTACGGAAGCCTTTTCCATGTTTATTAAGTAGTTGAGGCTTTGTCTTTTGTGCTGCTAACGCTCTGATCCAGAGCAGGCAGAGCACCTCCGGGGGTTCGGATGGGCACCCCGAGCTGCACGTCCCATCTGACAAGCTTCACTGTGGAGGGGAGCTGTCCTCAAAACCTGACTGTGTGCCTTAAAAGGGGATTTTTCAGTGTGTTTGTGCCCATGCTGTACCCCCAGGGACCAGGCACACGTGCAGAGCCCGTGCCCGAGGGATGGGGCAGCTCCTGAGGCAAACACCAGCATTTATAAGGAAACTACCTCCACCCCACTGGCAGCAATTAAAGCACAGCTGTCACCTCCCCGTCCGTGCCGTGTGTGCGTCACACGCTGCAGCTGAAAGGACGACATATATCCAAGGAACAGCATCATTCAGGGAAAAACAGGTGGAGAAAGAAGATATCTCCAGCGTGCCTGACAGGGAGGAAAGCGTGTTTGCTCAGAGTATATTGGAGACCCAGATTCGGAGGAGGTCATGCTTGTGGAAATATTACCACTGTAATATCGGCAGGGTCGCGGCTGCAGGCAGGTTTGGGCTGTGCAGAGCTGGCACGTGCCACAAGTGTGGGAGCAGGACACCTGGGCACCCGCCTTCCCCCCTGCCTCCCCTCCCTGCCACCCCAAACCCTGCTGATGTTCCCCTCCACGAGCCTTTGTCTCTATTCTCCAACCTCCCCACATCTTGTGGACCTATATTCCAGCCCAGACCTTTGTGGACATCCTTGTGGACCCCTTGTCTTCTCCAGACCCTTGTGGACCCCAGTCCCTCTCCAAACCTCTGTGAACCCCTCGTTCTCTCCAAACCTTGTAAACCCCTAGTTCTCTCCAGATTCCTATGGACCTCTGGTCCCTTCCAAACCTATGTGGACCTTCTTGTGGAAATCTAGTCCTCTCCAGACCCTCGTGAACCTCTAGTCCCCACCAGACCCACTCCTCAGTGGATGATCTGCAAGTTCATGATCTGGAGAACATAGGGCTGGGGGCAGGAGGAGGTGACAGGAGCCGATAAATGGGATTTCCAGACCATGTCACTGGAGATAAAGATGGCACTGGCAAAGACTTGGCAGAACACCCCAGGGAGCACCAGCCCAGCCTCTCTGGGCTGCAGGGATGTGCTGCTCCGGAGCAGAGGAGGAACAGGAATTAGCTGTGGCTTATCAACTCTGACTCCTCAGGTACGAGCTGTGCTGCTGCCCGGGTGGGAAGGGCAGGGGGGGCGAGGGAAGAGGGAGGGTCCGCAAAAAGCGGCCACTGTTGTTTGGGAGAGCCAGGGGCAGCGGCAACACCCCCTGCAGACCCTCAGTTCATGTAAATTCATATTTATTGGCCTTGTCATTCTTCTGAAAGGGGAAGAAATTCATTCTGCATCGCTGTCATTTGTTTCCTACTGGAATATCTTTCACCAGCATTTCCAGTGTCCTCTCCCCTTGCGAATGAATAATGGGGGAAAGTAACTTTGGAAATGACATTGCAATGTAATCATCCATATTGTGTATTGTGGTTAAAATTGATTAAAATAATATTGAAACTCCCCCAAGGGATTATGCAATTATAAGTCAAGTCCCAAATGGAAAAGGTTTTTGAGAACTTGGCAGATGTCTTAATGAAAATGAAGCATTATAGTAATATATTAGTGCTATTTGTATATTATTGACAGCAGGATCACTAAACTGTATAAATTACTGTCCACAAGAATGGCTGAATTGTTTTCCTTTCAGGAAATTTTTAATCAAATATAATTTCAGAAAAATAATTGTTTAATTTTGGCCTTACCTTTGATCTGCACGTTGATGGATCAATTATTAAACTGAGTTTTAGCCACTCATTCGCTTTGGAAGTTGACACTTTAAATATTTGATTTTGCACCCATTTTGTTTTATTACAGAATAAATTGTGGCGAATGCCAGAGACTATTGCATGCAGCCTTCCGATGAAAGGTGGCCGGCGGCTCCCAACTTTTGTTTGCTGCCCTCCTGGCACGGCCCTTCCGAAGGCTGTGGGGGAGCAGGAGTGGGGATGGGAGGAGGGCAAGTTCCCCTTAGGGAATCGCCCTCCACTGGGGGGATGTGGGACCCTTTGGAGCCGCCCCCTTAGGGCTGGGGATTTGGTGGGTGTTTCCTCCTGCCCCACACAAAGCAGCCCTGCATAAATAAACACAGGGAATTCACATCGGGAGATTTACTCCCATACAGGAATTTCTGTCCCAGTGGTTAAGAAATAAACTGCCTGCCTGCAAGTACATAATATTTTAGTCTCTAATTTTAAAAATATGCTGTGTTTTAATATCTTTTTTAAAACAGATACCACTTTTTATGAAGCACTACATGAGTTGCTGATGGATAAATCACCCAAGCATGGTTAAAGAGACCCTAATCTCCAGATGGTACCAGATCCATTTAATTGTATCCTCTGACCTCATCTCACCTGAGCCTGCATTAAAATCATAATACAGTTCAAGTGTAAAAATGATATAGTGTTTATTCGTCCTGTTTATAGGGGGGCAAACACACAGTTAAATTCAGATGTCGAAAATTAGTGTAGCCATTTGAAAAGGTTGAGTTAGATCAAACTGACTCTCAGCATTTTATTTGCCCCTTTTTTATTCCAGTGGCTCTATTGCTGCACTTCAACATCTCTAAATGTAGGGGGATGCTGAGGAAGAGGTGAGGTGGGTTTTGGGGCATGACGGAGGCAGACCCAGCCCTGGGGAGAGGCGGTGAAGCACTTGGCCTCATTTTTAATTTTCACCATGTGTGATGAGGACAGGCCACATGCATCACAAATGCACTGCAAATATTTTAATATTTGAATGCCCAAATCTTCTCTTCCCTCTGTGGTCCCTTCCTTGCTATCCCAGCAGATGGGGATGCTCCTTCCCACCTGGTAGGGTGACCTGCACACACCACAGAGAGATGCTTCTTCCTCCTGATATTAGTATTTGGCATGAGCCTGCTTCCACAGGATCATGGAGTCGTAGAACATGGAATGGCTTGGGTTGGAAGGGACCTCAAACCCATCTCCTTCCACTCCCTGCCATGGGCAGGGACACCTTCCACAAGCCCAGGTTGCTCCAAGCCCCATCCAACCTGGCCTTGGACATTTCCAGTTCCACTTCCCTCCCACTCTCAGCATCCCCCCATGGGTGCAGAGCCTTGGCGCTCCCACCTGAGCTCCCCCTCCTCAGGGTGATCACCTGCACCGACACCCCACCTTGGGGGTTGACCTCAAACCCTGGCTGCTGTCCCCTAAACCAGGTATTTTTGTGGCAGCAGGTCAGACTTTGTGGACTCGTGATTGTGGGAGTAATTAATAATCCTACTCACCCCACAGTTCAATGCATGCATGAAATTCCACGTGAAATCCGTGTGGACTTGGGTGTTGACATGGCACCGTGTCTTCATCACATAAGAGCAAAATGCTTCTCCGTGGTGGGGGAAAGCCCAAGGGGGGATGGATGTAAGGGAGGGAGGGGAGGAACACAGACAAATAACCGAAATTATTATGAATGCATTGGCAGAGCCAGGTTAGCAGTTTTACTGCAGATATACTGGATTATGGAGAGAATTGAATAATTTATCCAGCAATTTTCACATAAGCAATATTATTAAAAATGGAGACATGAAAAAAGAGGTTAGTTATAGTGGAGAATATATATAGGCCATGAATAAATGTATTAGGCAGTAAGAGTAGTGAATGTTTTAGTAGGTTTAGACTAGATTAAAAAAACTTGTATTTGATTTCAACTAAGTCCTAAAATATCTGCTGAGAAAAAAAGCACAGCTTAGTGTGGGCAGAGGCAGAAGGGCTCCGTGCTCCGTGTGCGTGAGCTGGAGGCGGTGCGGGGACGGGCGGGAGCTCCGGGTGACAGCGGCGGGTGCCCCGCGGCCCGTGCGGGCAGAGCCCCGCGCTGCCCTGCCGGCACACCGGGGCGGCTCGGGGCTGCCCGCATCCCTGCTGCTCCTTTGTGCGAGGCTGGAGCGGGGCCGGAGCGGGACAGGGCAGCCCTGCCCGGCCGCCAGGTGCGGCGCTGGCCGGTGCCTGCCGCGGTCAAACTTTGGGAATCCTGGGAGCTGCCAGTACCCAGAGGGATGGGATGTGCTCATCCCAACATCGCCGCTCTGTGCTGGTCCCTGGAGACTCCCTGCCTCTCCATCGGCGCCCTGCCAGCCAGGAGGGAGCCGGTGGCGGTGCCAGCAGGACGGCGGCAGTGGCCCGGGGGACGGGGGCACAGCCCGGTGCTGCCAGCGCCGGGGGCGAAGGGAGGGCCCTGGCCCAGCGCAGGGTTATCGAAATGGCAGCGAGGTCCCCAGCGCAGCCACGCGGGTGTTTGTTTGTGTTTCCTATTGATTCCTCTTATCTCCTGTCCGTATGGTTATCTTGTCTCCCCCTCGCGCGCTCTGGCAGCCACGCCGAATACTGATGAGCCGTAAGCTGGTAAAGTCCCAAGCATTTCCAGGCGGTGGATTTGGGAACAAGGGGTTAGTCTGACTAATTAGCCTGGAGGATTCTTCTCCCCGGGCACGAAGGTCGGGGGTATCACAACAGCAGCCCCGACTGCCGGCGGCTCCTGTGCCACGGGCACGGCAAGGCCGGCTCCGGTTCGGCTGCCCATGGTGGGGCCGGGCCGGGCACCGGGCTGGGCACCTGGTGCCTCCAGAGTGACCGAGACGAGGGTCAGGAAGCCCCGTTGTTTACAGAGCATGTACAGAGACAACACGTCCAGGGCTTTCATGATCCAAGCATTAGAATGATTTTTTAAAAGAAGACAAAGTATATATATATTTGTTATGTGTATCTATATCTATATCTATATCTATGTCTATATCTCTATCTAATCTATATCTGTATCTATATCTGTATCTATATCTGTATCTATATCTATATCTATATCTATATCTAATCTATATCTGTATCTCTATCTCTATCCATGTCTATATCTATGTTATATGTCTATAATGCAGATATACACAAGGCATACATATACATATATATGCACACACATATGTATGCATTTGTATACTTTGTGTGTATGGTCTAGTGGAAGGTGTCCCTGCCCATGGCAGGGGTCTGGAACAAGATGGGCTTTAAGGTCCCTCCCAACCCAACCCATTCCATTATTCTATGGTTCTATATATACGTACGGAATATGTAGTGTAGTGCAGGGTAGTGTAGGGAGAACTCCCCTGCCCAAGTCCACCCCTGGACCATTTCTGGAAGCCAAGAGCCATGGCAGGATGTTTAAAGCACAGCTCTGTCAACGTGGCTGGGACAGGCATCGGAGTTGGTTTGTCCTAAACACAACTGAAATAAATTTTAAATATAGCTATATATGTATCTATATGTACACAAACCCTGCCTCCCTTTTTTTCTTCTTTGTTTGTAGGAGAACCAACCTGGAAGCTCTTTCAGTCAGTTGTGACTCATGAGCAGAGCAGCCATGAGAAAGCCGAGAGCACCGTCCTGAACCTGAATGCTCGCTCTGTTTGCTTGCTGTGGTTTGTTGGATTTTCATAAAATAGTTTACACTGCCCTGCTGCTCCTAATATAAGGCCATTAAAAAAATTCTCAAAAATGCTGATTTTCAAACTAAATGGGGGCATGGAAGATTGAAGCCTCCTTCCCACTGAAACTGACAGTTCCAGTGTGGTGGTGCCCTGGGACGCTGGATTCCTGGCAGTGGGACTGGCAGGTCTTGACTTTTATACAGGATTCTTGTCCCAAGCTCATCCCATCCCATCCCATCCCATCCCATCCCATCCCATCCCATCCCATCCCATCCCATCCTTGGGTGGAGGGGAAGAGGACGCAGAGGAGGATCCCCACATTTTCCTTGGGAATGCTAGTTCCTCACCCGGACACAGGGCTGAAGTTTCCCCTTTCAGGCCCAGGCTTATTTTTATACTACCAAAGTTTAGGACGGAGGAATCAGACCCATGAGGGTTCCGATGCCGCTGCGCAGGCGGGAGCCGCGTGTGCCCCCTGCCATTCACAAAACAGATGCTAATTGGAGGCAAATATCGTCTGCCTTTGACGAGCCTCGCAAAGCCGGGTAGGCCTGGAAGTGGGAAGGAGCGTGCCGGTGGCCGTGAGCAGCGTGTGGGGTCACCACAGGCACCGGGAACGTCCCACTGGAGGGCGAGGATGGAAAATGCCGGGACTCTCCTGCCTCGGTGCCAGCAGCAGCCAAAAGTGCTGGGGGTCCTGCCAAGCAGGACGGGCCACAGCCGCCCCACCCTCCCAGAGCCCGGCGATCCTCGCTCCGTGGGCCGAAAGGAGCGGAACCGCTGCGCCCTCGGTGCCGGGATCTCACCGCCGGGGCTGTTCCGCTCCGCATCCTGCCCCGCGCCGCGGCCCCGGCGCTCACACAGGACGAGTTCCTGGCCTAATGGTGCTCTTGTTCGGTGCTGCTTCTTCACATCTGGTCGCCAAAGAGTCACTCTGTCACCCTGCAGCCTGCTAATGAGATCCCCCATTTAATTAATACCATAAGAATTTTAATTCTGACTGAATCAATTTAACGTGATGTGATTTTGTCAGCTCTATTCCCCAAGTAAAAAGTGAGCCTGATGCTTATTACATACATCATTTCACGGGCTCTGCATTCCCTGCTGACTTAAACAAATTCTAATTAAGACTAATTAAAGCATCATTTATGAAAGCGCTTGTGATAGCTATGCAAACATTCTGGGTGGGTATGCTTTGCATAATAATTATCCTAGTTAATATTAAGGCTAGGTCCTTGGCAATTAGGTCTTTGAAACAGAGAGTTATTCTGAATTTAGCCCTTTCCACTGTTAGCAATTAATAACAAAAAATAATGTGCTAAATTTATGTAGTGACTTCATTAACCGGATACATTTAGAAGTTGTAGCTTTGTTTGCATTTTTAAGTTTTGGCATCATTTTTAAGCCAGGTGAGGTTATTAAAGCAAAGAAGGGGTTTGCACGGGAGGTCCTGAGGCCGTGTTGGGAGGAGCTGTGACTGCGTGTCCCTCCAACTGCAGTGACGCTCCGGTTGGGAATGTCCTGTCCCCATGGACCTCCTCTCCTCCAGAGTCTGGTTACAAAGCAGGAACTGGAAGGTTTAAGACGTTTTGAAACAAACCAAGCATTAGTTCCGTTTGGTTTGGTTTGTGTTTCTTAGTCAGGTTGGAGAGATTTTCCAATTCCTGCAGCAGCTGGTGGAATCTGGGAGCGGAGCACTGGAGAGCTGAAGGGATGTGGTGCCATCAGGTCCATTGACCAAAGGAACATTTCCCTGGCTGGTGCTTGGTCCATAAAATTAAACATCTTCCCAGGCCAGTAAGAGGATCTGGCTGTGCTCCCCATGGGTACCACACTGCCACCGGGCAGGGGGGCACGGTGCTGTGCATGATTTTCCAAATATTCTACTTTTTCTCTTAATGCAGAGTGGTCCAGGGGGTATGTAACAGTTCTGCTCCCTAAACGCTTCCCAGGGGAACAGAGATTGGTTGAACCTCCTGCCCTGGTGTGGGTCACAAGTCCAATACACCTTCAGGAGATGCTGCAGGACCCAAGGTGACATTAAAAAACAGGAGTAAAAAAATCTTGCATGAATTTCCCAAATATTTTGAGTGTTTGAGACTAGAAAAACTCTGGATTTGAGCAGTGAGGTCTCATTTTCTACAAAGAGATGAAGTGGAAAGGCTGTGGGAGGCAGCCCTGGCTTCCGTGCCATGTCTGTGGCCCTTCCATACACGAGAACCTGTGCACCACTTCAAACACATCATCTTTGTGCTGACTGACAGCAAAGTCTGCCTGGCCTATAGCTTTATCCAAATTAAGGTGACATTTGGTACATCCTTCTGATTCCTAATGAGAAGGGTTTATGCTCCTTGAGGTCAGCTGTCACTTACACATGGCATAGAATCACAGAGCCAGAGGATTACAGGCAGGTTTGGGTTGGGAGAGACCTTGAAGCTCATCTCATTCCATCCCCTTCCATGGGCAGGGACACCTCCCACTAGAGCAGGTTGCTCCAAGCCCTGTCCAACCTGGCATCTTCCCAGGAAACCTGGTGAGATAGGCTGTGGGTACCAGTCCTGGTCTTCACCCCTATTTTCTCAAGACTTTTTTTTCTCTTCTTGGCTATTATTTGTAGTTTGGAAAGCAAAGTGCACTAAAGGCACTCAGCTCAGCTGAGCAACCCGTCTGGAGGCAGAGGGGCTTGGTGTGTACAGGCTCTGCCCAGATAACCAGGAGGCAGGAGAGCTGCTGGACCTGGGAATTGGGAAGTAGTGGTGATTAACACCATGAGAGGTGGAAACTTCTGTGCCCATGGCTGCAGCTGCCCTCACTCTGGGAGTGGGAAACGCTGTCCTGGGCTGAGCTCTGTCTGGAAGGAGAAGCAGCTGGGAAGCCCCAGAGAAGTGCGTGCCTGGGGAAGAGGAAGTGTCAGAAATGTCTGGAGCGCCTTCCCACCCCTGGAGTCCCCAGTGCCCTGCCTTTGGGGAAGCTGCTGCCTCGGCATCTCCCTTTGGCCAAGCCCGGGATGTTCTCCTCCAGCGCCTCCACCCAACACACCCAACGTGTTACGGGTCCTGCCTGTGACACGGGGAGGGGGCACAACCATTCCATATGGAATCACGGAAGGGGCTGGGTTGGGAAAGCCCTCCAAGGCCATCGAGTTCCCCCAGCACAGCCAAGGTCACCACTGACCCGTGTCCTCAAGTGCCACATCAACAGGGCTTTCACATCCAGCCAGGGATGGGGACTCCAGTGTTTGGCCGGGCAATCCGACTGGAAATGCATACAGTATAAACAGAGGAATATATCAATTTATGCTAATTTTGTCTGGTTAATTTTTAACAGCTTTTTGCTATATTAGCTTTCGAGGTTGTAGTGTGTGACTTGCCGGTATTATTGGATTGACAGGCAGCTGGCGCAATAATAAACCCGCTATTCCCATCCCTGCCGAGGGCTCAGGGAGGGATGAGAACAAGACAGATATCTACCCACTCACCATTTAACGTGTACTGCTCCTCGCTGAACATGCAGATGGCATGGCGGTCCCAGATTTCATTTGAGTTAATCTAATCCCTCCACTGCTCCCACTAGAAAGGAGGGCATTAGCAGCCATATGTCAACCAGATTTGTCAGATTATTCATTACAATTAATTGCTGTTCTCACTTAAGGCCTTTAAGGCTGTGAATTGCTCTGAATTCTATTGCAAACACAAAATTATGAGTAAAAGACTTTAGCCCTGTCATTCAAATTTCACGCTGACCTTTATCAGCTTTTGGCTTTTCCATGGGTGCTGGGCTGAAAGCTTTCTAATTGGGGCTCCATTTCTTCCTCACTCCAGGTAAGCTGTCGGCCGGAGCCGGCGCCACGGCCGCCAAGACAGGAGCAGAACTCGCCGGGCCCAGCAGACAGTATTTAACTGCCAGCTCATAATGCATTAGGAGGGTAATGAAACGAGCTGGGTGTCATAATGACCCAATATACTAATTAAGCCTCTAAATACTGCAGCTTTTTAAGACATTTTCTGTCCTGGCCAGACTTTTTGGAACTGCATTTCTCTTTGCTTTGTTTCATTAGCTAAACTCTTTCACAAGTTATTTTATGGATCATCATTAGGTGAGATACTGGGGAGAAATTCCTGGCTGTGAGGCCCCGGCACAGCTCCAGGGCCCTGGCTGTCCCGGGAATGATGCTGCCCGCAAGGGGGTCACACACATGGCTGGAAATGGCCTCTGACATTCCCCTTCCTCTGGGCTGGCTAAAGAAAGGCATTTAAACGGGAAAATTAAACCTGAGTGCAGAAAAAGTCCAAAACTGTAAGTCCATAATTAATTAATTTTCTGAGAGCTCTGCCTCAATTTACTCTCAGCAGCACCAGCGCCTCCCTTACCCCCACCACAGCACTTAGGGGTGGGAGCCAGCTTCCCCCTGCCTCCTCTTTGGGCACCAGTGTGCCCTCCTCAGTGTGATGTGCTGACCACCGAATGCAGGGATTCAGGAGCCGCAGGGATTCAGGAGCCGGTAGGAAATCCTGCCTCAGGGAGGGGAGGCTCTGCCATCCCACACGGCGCTCGTTAGGGTGTCGGTCTCTGAGATGCACAGACATATGCATATGTATAGATTTTTATATATAAACACCCATTTATATATATACATACATATAGGTAAATGCCTGTGCGTGTATATAAACATAATTTTATATATATATATATAAAATATGTATTAATGAACAATTAGCAAAGAGATAATCTCACGATCTGCAAGTACTTTGTATTCCAGTCTGTTCTCCATGTGAAGTGTTTGGATTCACAGTCTGTAATCTCACATCTCCTGCCAAAACATCAACCTGAATAATGTCTATTTACTTTTAAACCTTGCTGAGAGAGAGGAATTTACAATTCATGGGGAGCGCTGCCCGCCACGGCACCGTGTGACGCCGGGCACGCACAGCCCAAGGGAGGAAACAGTGCAGGGACAGGGAGGATGCTGCGGTGATGGGGAGGGGAATGGGCAGAGAGTCCATCAGTCCTGGGGTGTGAATGTGGGGACGCATGTGGGATGCATGCAGGATGCATGTGGGATGCATGTGGAGCCCTGCAGCATGGCCAGGCGAGGATGCAGGGAGGCACCCAGCGCCCTGCGACACAAGGCTGGGTGAGGACACAGGGGTGCAGGTGGAGCCCTGTGCCACAGCCTGGTGAGGACACAGGGGTGCAGGTGGAGCCCTGTGCCACAGCCTGGTGAGGATGCAGGGGTGCACATGCCCAGGTGAGGACACAGGGGTGCAGGTGCCCGAGTGAAGATGCAGGGATACAACCAAGACCCTGTGGCAGGTGAGGATGCAGGGATGGACAGGGAGCTGCCCAGCACCTACCAGGGATGAGGTGGGCAGACTCCCTGCCATTGGCACATGGGCCTGGCCCCTTCCCAGCACAATATTGGCCAGCAGTGGCCATTATTAAACATACAATATCCCCACGTGGAGTGATGGAAGAAATGATATAAAATTTCATATAGCCACCCTGGTGTATAAACAGGCTAAATCCCTACACGTTTTCAGCCCTCAGCAGTCTAAAGGTTAAAGCCTGTCAGCTGGATTTCACAGATTCCAGGAAGGAATGGAGAAGTCACGCCAACTCCTCATTGTACACCAGTGATCAAACATCTCCTCATTACACTTCAATATTGTTGCCTCTAAAGGTCACCATTGCTGAACATAATCACACAAAATCAAAACTGCAAACTTTATATATCATGGAGGTAGTAAATAGCTCGGAGGTTTATTTTCTGGTGCCTGAACAACATTCTGAGCCCATTTATAAATTCCTGGGTGCTGTGGCATGAACCGAGCGCATTCGCAGGGGCTAACAAAAGCTTCAATTAAATCAATTTCCTGTGAAAAATATTCAAAATAATTTATTAGGTCAGTACCAACTGGTCTAATCAAGCAATTGTTCCTCAGCAACTTTAATTTGCATAATTAAAAAAGAAGAATTTTGATTATTTAGAAAAACAGCACATTTTTAAGAACATGATTTCTAGGTCAGATTCCTTGAAACACTTCATCCTTGATGCAGAGAGGATCCTGGAATTTATTGAGATGTTTCTAAGATGTGCTATAAATCCCAGATCACTCCATTATTTTCCTATTCACTGGTTTTCCTGAGCATTCATTTAGCTCAGCAGAGCCTCAGCTCCAGCTCAGCCACAGGCTCCCTGGAAAACCATGTCTGCTCTTTTCACCTCAGTGAAAACACAGACTTTCAGAGCTGGGATGAGTTCTCCAAACTCAGGCCAAGTAAGACAGGAAAACTGATCCTGAAGAGAGATTGACAGGTGCAGTGAGCAGTTTTGCAGGAGGATGGATTCATGGATGAAAAGGAAAATTTCCACCAGCCAAAATTATTTGCCAAATTACTTGCCAAATTCAGCTGAGGGCAAATATAAGAAAGGAGAAAACATAAAGCAGAAGGATTTCAGCTATTCCATGGATGGAATGTTCAATCAACCCCAAACAGAGTTGTTCATACATGAAGAAAAAAAATCCAGGAATTTTCCTGCTGGCCTGGACAGAATTGATTTTATGCCAGTGTTCAGCCAAGACCCTGACCTAGGACCTGCACCTGGGGCCAGAAGGTCATGTCCTGGCTCTGGGACATGTCCATGGACACCAGGGACCTTTCCAGGCTGGCGCAGCCCTGGGCTTCTCCTGCCTCTGGAGCTGGAAACGGGGTGAGGCTGGACCCCCCTTATCCCAGTGAGCTGCCTATGGGATCAAGCCCTGAGGGAGCAGCCTACGCTCGGCCCCTGTTCTGCAACAGGAGGGGCTGTGCTCAGTGAAACCCCTGCCCGCTGGGCTCCCATCCCCAGGCCCTTTCCCAGCTGGACGCTGCACAAGGATTGAAGAAGGGCAGGAGTCAGACCTGACCCGGCTGCTGAAGTTCCAGCTTCACAAAGTCAGAGCTCAAAGGCGATGAAAAGGTCCATTAATAAGAT
This sequence comes from Coloeus monedula, assembly GCF_965178545.1. NCBI lineage: Eukaryota > Metazoa > Chordata > Aves > Passeriformes > Corvidae > Coloeus > Coloeus monedula. The sequence continues at coordinate 39,927,835 of NC_138787.1, read as the reverse complement.
TATTGCCATTCATTTTGATATCTAAATCTGTGCCAGCAGGCATAGCTATCAGATATCTGAATTCTTGTAATGAAAGTGCTCCAGGGATACCGCAATCCCCACTGAAGTCCCAGCTTTTTACCTCTGCAGCCCACCTGCTCTGCCAGCCAGGCTCAGCCCCATTCCTGCCTACAGTGTGTATCCATGTGGATTTTAAACCCCAGCCCTGGCTCCCTGCAGCGTGCTCTGCTGCTCAGGAACCTCGGGCTGGCAATGCCCTGCCTGGAGCCAGCCAGAGCGAGCGGCAGCAGCCCCAATAAATCCACTTTGCTCCGTTCCTACCAGCTTCACACCCCATCGAGGAGCGCACAGCCAGCTGTGTGCAAGGGATCCCAAAGTGGGCCTGCCCGGCGTCCTTGTGGCCGGGCACAGTGTCCTGTGTGGGCAGGGGGCACAGTGTCCTGTGTGGGCAGTGGGCAGAGGGTCCCACGTGGGCGGTGGTGCCGTGCCCAGGTCCCTCCCGGCCGCAGCCCCTCCTGCTCCCCACGCCGGGCTGTGCTGACGCGGGCAGCGCCCACGTGTTTTCCTTTCCATCACCCCTGGTTTAAAAGGCCCATGGGGAACGATGGGACCACGGGCAGGAAGGCTCCCGCTCCCAGGGCAGGCGATGAAATGCGCTGGAATAAATGGCTCCTTTCAAAGCAGAGCTGGAAAACACCACGTTGATCCAAGGGTTCCGAGTGGCTTTTCAATAGCCCGTCCCGCTGGGTTCAAAGGGTGCTCTTGTCCGAGCTGGAACACAGCCCTGAGCAGCCCCAGCCCTTGGATACTCACAAACACACACGCCTTGCTGCCTCCCTCCCCCTCTCTCCTGTGGAAACTTCCCCAGATAATTGATCTTTTCAGGAAAAGAGAATAACAGACTCGAGGTCCCATCCTCTTGCTGCAGGAGTCAATGGGAATTTGGCTAATGACACTCCCGGGAGCAGAGCGAGCCTTCGATTTCCAATAGGGAAGCAGCTCCGGGCTGCAGGAGAAGGTTTAATGCCGTGCTGGGCTGACACGGATGGGGCTCAGCCTCGGGCAGCCGCGCACGGGACCCTTCACATGGAGCTTCTCCCAGCAGCTGGAGAAGACCTCCAAGATCACAGAGTCCAACCTTTGCAAACTTCTCTGCCAGTATTCCTTGCAGAGAAGACACAGCCTTACTGGGAGCTGCAGAGGCTTCCCTGGGGGGTCAGACCCTCTGGCACTGCCTGGTCCCCCGTGTCGTGACCCCCTCTGCAGGAGATGCCCCTGGCACACCGGTGCCCACCACTGCACAAACTCTCTCCACAATGAAAAATAGGTGATTTCTCTAATATTCCCATTGAAAGCAATGGGATGGCCTGAAGAAAAAAGTGTTATCTAATCCACACCAAGAGATGTGGTCACAGTTCCCACATTTTTCCAGGAAAGCTGTGCACCAGCAGTTCTGATGTGCACACACTCGGAGCCGGTGTGTTGAGCCGGTGCCACTGAGAGCTGCTCTGCACAACCTGATTTTGCTGCTTTTTACCATGACAAAGGACTCGGGTTCCTATGAATAAATCTGTAACTAGACCACACACGATTATTAGGCTCCGTACCAACTGTCCCTCATTAATGATTCACAGGAGCCATTAGCATTTTGAGGCAAACAAGGTGTACTTAGTTAGCGGGACACGACCCAGCTGTCATTAAATTATATCTATGATTAATGATCTTCAGAGGCAGAGCTCCGAGCCTGGGCGAGGGTGAAGGGACAGGGAGGGGGGTCGTGGCTGGCAGTGGGATGCCGCAGGGCCCCTCAGATACAATCATGGAATGGTTTGGGCTGGAAAAGCCCTCTGAGACCATCAAGTCCAGTCATTCTCCCAGCACTGCCAAGGCCACCACTGCCCCGTGTCCCCAGGTGCCACATTCACACGGCTTTGAAATCCCTCCAGGGACAGGGACCCTACCCTGCCCTGGGCAGCTGTGCCAGGGCTGGACAGCCCTTTCCATGAAGGAATTTCTCCTAACATCCAATCTGAGCATCTCCTGGCACAACTTGAGGCTGTTTCCTCTTGCCCTCTCGTGTGTTATCCAGGAGCAGAGAGAATTTGGGTTTTTTTTACAGAAAACCTGATACCTCCTCAGCAACTGCAGATTGTGATCAAAAGTGGTTGAGGAAACACAGAGCCAAAGGTTGAAGCTGAGGGATGGGTGACAGCAGTGTCAGGGCAGGCACGGCCAACAGCTCAGGAAAAATGGTACAACATTCAGAGAGAAAACATTATTTTTGCTGCCAGATTTTAATTTAATTAGGGATTGTTTGGGTTTTGTTCTTTTGAATGCGGTTTGTTTATGGCTGTTGGTGGAGAAGTCTCACTGCCATGGCAACGTGCAGCAAACACACACGGGAGAGCGCTGGGAGCGCTTTGCCACAGGCTGTCACTCACCTGCCAAGGGAGGGGAAGGAGCTTCCAAGCAGCAGAACACGGAAAACTCTCAGAATAAACCCGGACTGGAGCAGTGACAAGTTATCTGCGCTCACCACAACTTTTCACAATGCTCATACGTAAATGTTGACAGGACAGAAGGGAATTAAATGAGGCTGTGGGAAGAATGTTGAGTTTCCATGTGAATTTGTTTTATCATAATGCTGTCGCAAAATCAGATTATTCTATTTTTTCTTTCTGGACAGACCTTGAAGACACTCTGCAATGCAATCAAGATTCATGTGTTTAACAAAAGTGCTCCAAAGTGTCTCCCCAGTGATTTGCTGTGGGAAAACAACCCTAAAATGCTGGGTCCCCCCCTTTTTTTTTTTGTTTGTGGGAGAGAGGATGTTCTGTGGGCTATGAAAACACGGGAGTTGAATTAGCTGGGCAGGAAAAGCAGGGAGGCATTGCTGGGGCCAGCTGGGTCAGCGGGCAGGGAGGCAGGAGGGGACAGTGCTGGGCTGAGAGCAGCACAGAGCTGCTCCTGCAGCGGCGGCCAGCGAGTGGCAGGGCTGGGCAGGATCTGATCATTTGTCCTGCGGGCGGGAGCTCCCGGGGGGGAGGCTCAGCCTCGGCTGTCTGCAGGGACTTGTGTCCTTCAGCCTCCCCTCGGTGCTGGGGTGGCAGCGATAAGGGGGCAAAGGCAGGGCTTTGGGAGCACCCCGTGATCTCTCTGTGACCTGGCTACTCTGGTAAGAGGCAGCAGGCGGGGCTGGAGTGACAGGACATCACTCCTGGCTGGGCAGCATCCGCACGTGTCCCCATCGCCTGGGGACAATGTCCCTGTGAGGTCCCTGCCGGACCCGCCTCTGCCTGGCCGCTCCATCCCCGCTTCCAGTGCTCCAGCCTGGGACTTCCCTTCTCCTGGGCCTGCCCTGCCCTCGGGCAGTGCTGCTCCAGCCCCGCTGCTTCCAGCCTGGCCTGGAAACTTTATCCAAGAGTAACCTTTAGATTAGAACAAAGCACAGTTTTAGTCTATGGGAACGCCAAAACCCTAAACTGAAACCCCAGCAATGGTTAGTTCCGTGCAGAGACTCCCTTTATGTATTTTTCCCACCTGTGCCCCCGCGATGTCCCTGTTTTCCAGCACAGGTGGCACAGCTCTGTGCTGCTGTAAATGCCTTTGCTTTTAAGAGAGTACTGTGGTTCACAGTGTCACCTGTTCAAACATGATGTGGCATCTTTGGGGCTGCTCCCACGGCCACGGAGTGAGGAGAAAACTTGCCATCAACTTCAGTGGATGAAACCTTCGTAACTAATTTATAGCTAATTACATTGTTAATATTCGAGTCTTTATAAGCTGTCCCAAAAGGCAGCAGATGTCAGGAGGGCACTCAGGGCTGTGCCCTGCAGCAGGACACTGGGCTGGGGACACCGGGCTGGGGACATGGGGGTCCCACTGCCAGCGTGGGGGAGGCCATGGGTTGGTGCTTGGCACCACTGACCTCGCGTGGGTTTGTTAAAACCTGATCATCATAAGCATCCTTCCACAGGATTCCAGCATCACTGAGGCTGGAAAACCCTCCAAGGTCATCGAGTCCAACCTGTGACCAATCCCCACCTTGTCCCCAGCCCAGAGCACTGAGTGCCACATCCAGGCCTTCCTTGGACACCTCCAGGGGTGGGCACTCCACCAGCACCCTGGGCATTCTTCCCCTCTGGGAACAGCTGCCTGTCTTTGCCACCAGCAATGTCCCTGCAGCTGCTCTGCCCATGACACGTCCAAAGGCAGCAGCAGCTCCCAAAGTTTGAGCTTCCTGGAGGGGATTTTCCTCTCCACTGTCCCCACAGGGTGGAGGAGCCACGGGGCTGATGAAGGGCAGATGGAGAGGTGGGGACAGGGATGGGGAGGTCACTGGTGTTGGTGGCAGTGCCGTGGGGTGGTGGCAGTGCTGTGGGGTGGTGGCAGTGCCATGAGGGTGGTGGCAGTGCTGTAGGGTGGTGGCAGTGCTGTGAGGGTGGTGGCAGTGCTGTGGGGAGGTGGCAGTGCCGTGAGGGTGGTGGCAGTGCTGTGGGGTGGTGGCAGTGCCATGGGGAGGTGGCAGTGCTGTGAGGGTGGTGGCAGTGCTGTGGGGTGGTGGCAGTGCTGTGGGGTGGTAGCAGTGCCATGGGGAGGTGGCAGTGCCGTGGGGGAGGTGGCAGTGCTGTGGGGAGGTGGCAGTGCTGTGGGGTGGTGGCAGTGCTGTGGGGAGGTGGCAGTGCTGTGGGGAGGTGGCAGTGCTGTGGGGTGGTGGCAGTGCTGTGGGGAGGTGGCAGTGCCATGGGGAGGTGGCAGTGCTGTGGGGTGGTGGCAGTGCTGTGGGGAGGTGGCAGTGCTGTGGAGTGGTGGCAGTGCTGTGAGGGTGGTGGCAGTGCTGTGGGGTGGTGGCATGGGGTGGTGGCAGTGCTGTGAGGGTGGTGGCAGTGCTGTGGGGAGGTGGCAGTGCCGTGAGGGTGGTGGCAGTGCTGTGGGGAGGTGGCAGTGCCATGGGGAGGTGGCAGTGCCGTGGGGAGGTGGCAGTGCCGTGGGGAGGTGGCAGTGCCATGGGGTGGTGGCAGTGCCGTGGGGGTGGTGGCAGTGCCGTGGGGGAGGTGGCAGTGCTGTGGGGTGGTAGCAGTGCTGTGGGGAGGTGGCAGTGCCACAAGGTTTTTCCCTTGTCCCCAGGCCCAGCGTCAGCAGGGGGGAAGTGAGAGTGGTGGGGCTGGAAAAGGCAGAAGTGAACTTCATGTGACTCCAGCCAACACCCTGGCTGGAGGTGGCACCCTGTCACTGAGGCACATGTGACAGTCACAGCCTGGTTACACGAAACCCCAGGACAGGGGCCATAGGAGCCAAGCCAGGCAGAGATGTGTTACAGCTGCCAGGGCACCAAGGGCTGGGAAAACTCATGATAAAGGTGATCAGCTCCTGCCCCCAGAGGCTGCCCATTCCCAGGAACCCACCTGAAGCATTATCACCTCTTTACATGGCCCAATTAGAAGGCTGATGAGATTTTTGGTCACTTTTTGGCACCCTCCTCACCTCCTGCCCAAGACATGGAAGATGCTGCTCTGGAGAAACACCTGGAACTGCACTGCCAGGGAAAAAATGTCTGTGGCCGGTGCTGCCAGGCTCCGTGTCCCATGTAAAATGTGTAAATCCTCATCTCATCTCTAGCCTGCAGCCCCCTCCTCAGCCCCCAGCCCAGCACCAGGGTCTGTGTCCAAAATCAGCCATAAGTCCTTACTGGTGTCTTTCTCCTGCCAAGCACCAAGGAATTGTGCATTCCTAAGGCACTTCCCTTTGTAATGAAGTTCAGGTGCCATTTTTCTTCTGAAACACGGGATACACCCATGTTTCTGCTAAAAACAATAAATGCTGATTATTTGGTGGGGCAAGAGGTTGGCAGGAGAGACACACGAGGCAAGGTGCAGCTGAGGCAGCAGAGCTGCAGCACCTCCTCCGAGCTGGCAGGTGATGCAGAGCCAACCCAAGAAGTGTTAAATAACAGGGCAGTGGTGCCGCGGCTGCGTCGCTGCGAGGGTGGAGGCTGTCGCCAGAGTATAACAGGTTTTAAATTGGAGGCCTCTACTTAAACCCCACAGGAAATGAGAGGGGTCACAGCGGCAAAGATTGCACCACTCTTGTATTACTTTAAAAGACAATCTAATTTCTCCGTCACAAATTGCAGCCTTTTTTTGGAAGATGTCTTTGACAAAAGATGTCATAGTTCAGGGCCATGGCTGTGTGAGAGCCCCGAGCTGTGCTCGGCGTTCCGGGAGCGTGTGTGGAGCTGTGGCATTTCCCTGCAGGGCCAGGCTGGGGGGCTGAGTGGGGAAACACGAATTGCAATGGGGAGACCCCCACAAGGCCAGGGTGGGGGTTCCCACTCGGAACACAGAGCAAGGGCGTGCTGGGGTGCAGGGTGGGGGACCCTGAGCTCTCAGCACCCACCCACCCACCCCCGTGGCACAGGCAGGGTGGGCGCCTGTGGGCAGCACCAAAGTCCTGCGCCATGCCCTGCTCCGGTGCCCCAATCCTGCTGGCAGAAAATCCTGAGCACGCTTAACAAACAGAATAAAGCACCTCCTTGGCTTGCCCGGAGCCCTCCCGGCTTGCCCACGCCGGGTGTTCCCCACAGTTTGTCACAGTGCTCTGGAAATACCAGATGGGTCATGGAAAGAGGAACGTCTGCAGCACGCAGAGCTCTGCCTCTCTCTGTGGGTGGAAGCAGAAACCCTACAAACACTTCTGTTTTCTCCCACAGCTGGAGGGAGGCTGGGGATGGGCTGGGGCTGGTGGGGCCTGGCCACGGAGCAGCAGCTCCGACCGAGGGTGGGACGGTCACGCTGGGGCTGCCGCAGGGTCAGGGCAGCCCCTCTCAACCCGTGACTTCTCCTCATCCCTGTCCAGCGACCCACACAACCCAGCCCAAAAACCACACAAGCCAACTGTGAGCCAGCCTGGCCCAATTTAACCCAACTCCACCCAGTCCCAACCAACCCCCAACCCAATCCCATTGCCTCCCCACCACTCCTCACCTAACAGCCCATCATGCCATGGGCTGGATTTCACCTTAATTCTCTAAAAGCTAGAAAACCCTAAGAAATAGTGGAGGTGATGCAAATTAAATTTAATTCTCCTACACACATCTTAGAAGTTTTCCCTTTTCTGCCGCCTGTAACATTTACTGTCTTGCTCAAAATATCCAATTCTAGAAGTTTTGGGTTTTTTTTCTTTTTCTGAAGAAGGTGCACTCTTGAAATCATTGCTTGTATCAGGGCAGTGTTGTCTGCTGGGACACGACAGCTTCCAGCAGGGCACATTCCAGCCCTGTGAGGAGACAATTCCTGGTGTTGCCGCTCTCTCTTCCAGGTGTCAAAGGAGCCAGGGCAGTTTCTCAAGAGAGCTGAAGTTTTTACCTGTCTGCCCCAGCCAGCACAGAGGGGCCAACCTGAATGACAGCAAGGGCATGATCACCTCTGCTGGGCCAAAATATTTGTACATCCTCTGTAGAACACAAAACCCCAGCGATGCAGATGTTCTGTGGGCTGAAGCTTTTACATTTGAAATGATATTTCGTATTTCCATTTTTTCAGTAACTTATTAATTTGTGAGCTTAACAGGAGCGTGCCCTGCGCCATGTGTCTCAATTGCATCGCATAAATGTTTAACACTACTGGAAAGCAATAATTTTCTAACCCAAAAAATAGCGTTACAGAAATTAAACAATTGCTAAGTGACCACAGTGCTTTTTCATGAATCCCATCTACTTTATTAACCCGAGATAAGCCAAGGGAGCCAATTACAGTGCACTAAACTGTGCCGTCAGCTGCCTGGGAAAGGCCATTATATTTTCAGCTTCTGTGTAGTTCAATGAGAATTAGAGTTAAATGTGTATTTTGAATGCAATGGGTTATTACTATGAAGTTAATCATACCATTACTTTTTATTGTGGGGCTGTAGAAGTTTAAGGGGACCCTGAGAGGGCGCAGTGAGAGCAGCCCCTGCTGCTGCCCAGGCCAGTGGGGTCAGCACCGGGCTCACAGCACCCTCTAAAGTCTCCCCAAACTGTGTCACTTGTAGAATTTGCACTTGACTTTTGCAAACATTAAATGTTCTTGTCACCGAGAACTAATTAAGAAATCCGGGCCACTATTGCCGAGCTAATTCTGTTCGGGTTGACTGCATGTTCAAATCTGACTCTGGATGCTCATCTAATGTGTACTGTGACCAACTATTGCGGTTGGATTAAGGTAATTACCTAGCTCAACACTTTTCTGAAACATTTTACAGTAATGGAATCCGAAGCTTTTATGTGCTTCTCCATCTTCACTTCAGAGGATTGGGAGTGTGAAGCTGTGCTTGAGGATGGAAAAGCCAAAGCCCAGCTTATCACGAGCCTTCAGAGCGGCTCAGCTGGGCTCAGGCTCCTGATTCCAAGGGGGCACTGCAGCAAAAGGCTCTGGAAAGGAGGGGGCAGCTGGGGTGGTCGGGCTCTGCTCGCAGGGAACAGGGACAGGAGGAGAGGGAACGGCCTCAGGCTGGGCCAGGGGAGGGGCAGGGTGGGCATCAGCAGGAATTTCCCCATGGAAAGGGTGCTCAGGCCTTGGAAGTGCCCAGGGAGGTTTGGAGTGCCCATCCCTGGAGGTGCCCAAGGAATTCCTGGATGTGGCACTGAGTGCTCTGGGCTGGGGACAAGGTGGGCATCGGGCACAGCCGGGACTCCATGGGCTGGGAGGGCTTTTCCAGACTAAACAATTTTGTGAATTTCACAGACCGTGGAAAGAGCCTCAGCATTGGCAAGAGAGAGGCAACCTGCTTTGGATCTGGGAAACCACTGACCCTGGGACTCATCATGATTTTTCAGGAAAAGTGAAAAATGGGGAATATCTTGTGGGAATAGCCAGAGAAAGGAAGTCATCAGAAGCAAGAACCCAAATTTAAATAGAGGCAGTAACAGAGGAACACAACAGATCTCTCCTGGGGAGAGAAGACCTTTGGTCTGTTGCAGAGAGATGGAAGGACAGCCACAGCCCTCTCCATGCTCCCCAGCCAACACACTCCATCAGCTGAGCCTGGGCTGCACCCCCTCGCCCTCGCCCTCCCTGTCCAGCCGCTAACAAGGGCCATTTATGATGGTTCTCTCTGGGATGGGGCTGCTCTGCCTCGGGAAATTGGATTGCATTTATTCCTCATTCGCCACAAATTGGGCAATAACTTTCAGGCACTACCCCCGAGCTGGACTCGAGGCAGCCACCTAGAACAGAAAGGGCCTCTCAAGGCCATTGCTAGTGTCCTGAAAGTTCCCGTCTCTAACTGGCCTGGGTACGGGAGGCACAGGGGTGCCAATATTCGTTAGGTGCTACTGATGCCTTTTCTTGGTCTTAAAATCAAGAGTCAGACATGGTTAGAAGGGAAAAAGGGATTTTACCTTGGTATTTATTTTAAGGATCCTTAGGTGCACACGTCCAGGTCGAATGCACCTCAAAGCACCTCGCAATGCCCACCCCGATAGATCAGGTATAACGTTAGAGGTGTTACTAATTAGCAAATCTATCAAAGATTCCCCAATGAGAGGCTCGAGTGAGCCCCCCTCCCCAAGGAGCCTTCCCCTGGATGGTTCTATCTCAGTTTACAGAATATGTTCTGGAGAGGACCTTGGGCTCTGGGGCACACTGATCCCTGGCTACGAAGCTTCTGAGATGTTGAGTCTCCCAGCTGAACAAACAAGGCCAAGAATGTAGGCAAAAAGCACTGAGAATACAGAAGGTGTAAAAAGGGGTAACAGGGGTATAAAAGAAAAGCCAAAAATCTTCATGGCATCACTCCCACCACTCCCCTGAGTGATTGCAGCCAAGCTGAGCCCCAGCAGTGCAGCACAAAGCCAGGAACCTCAGGCAGCACGGTGCTGATGTGTGCTGGATTCTGCCCCCACAGAGCAGAACTTCCACTCAGATTGCTCATGTTCGTCACCTCCAGGCCCCCGGGAAGGATCTCGTGGTGGGGGTGTTGGGGTGTCTGTGCAGGGACAGGAGCTGAACTGGGTGATCCTTGTGGGTCTGTTCCAGCTCCAGATATTCCCTGATCCTGTGATCCACCCCCCACTCTGGGGTCTCTGGTCCTGACTGGCACAGACAGGATGGGCAGAGGCTCCAGGGCAGGAGGCAGCAGTGCTCATGTGAACATCACCAGGGGCATTTTTCAGCCCACATCAGATGTCCCCATCAAACCTAATTTTAAAAGGATTTATTAAAAAATACAGACCAACACAGATTCCAAGAGAAACCCAACCACCTGCAGGGGAATGGGAGCCCTCAGCCACTCCAGGATGAAAGGATGACCAATAAAGAGTGAAACCAGGTGGACTGGGCCCTGTTCCTTGGTCTTCATGCAGCCATGACCAAGGGAAGGGATATCAATGCCAGGCTGGATGGGGCTTGGAACAAGCTGGGATAGAGGAAGGTGTCCCTGCCCATGGCAGGGGAGCGAACAGGATGAGACTTAAGGTCCCTTTCAACCCAAACCAGTCTGGGGTTTTCTATGATCTTGTAAATTCATCAATTATTATTTAATTTCCTTTTATTCTCTCTGACATTCTGTGATCAGAGAGAGGGTACAACTACAATTTAGCCCTTTGGTAGAATTTACTTCAGTGATTAAAATAACTGCATGGAATTAGTGCAATTCTAACGTTGTTTTTTATCTTGAGTGGCAGAAAATCATTGCTCCTGGGATAATTCTTAACCTAACAGAGTGACCCCTATGAAATACATCCAAAAGTTTTATGATTTTCCCCCTTCATGCTAATTTAATGTAGCCCAATTGTTTAATCTTAAACCGAACACATTCCAAATAAAGTAATGCAGCTCACAACAAGACACTGCAGGAAATAATTAGGTTGCAAGTTGTGGAGGCTTTAATACGGTTGAAATTATATAACTATCTTTGCATTCCCTGTATGGTCCTATTAAATGCAGTCGGCATTGATGTCGGGAGCTGTCAGGAAGCAAAATGAAAAATAGTTTTAATAGCTGCTCTTTGACCTGTTTTATATTTTATGTCAATTATAACAGCACACAACCATGCATAATTATGAAGCATAGATGCATTAAAATGTACACATAATTTGTGTTCTTATGGCAACCGTTGCATTAGGATCTGGAAAACAAACGGATGACTTCCCATTGTGAAGTCGTTGGGATATGGACTCGCCGGAGTTCTGTCTGTCTGCTCACTCTGAGGGATTGAAACCAAACATTCTGAGGGACAAACAGCACCAGCAGGTCAGTGTCCATCTGCCTCCTGGCCCGAGGCCCTGACCACGGGCCCAGCACTCACCTGGAGCAGTGAATTAAAGGAAACAAGAAGGATTTTTTCCTAAGTTCATTTTGAACATCCCAGAACTCTCCGTCCAAGTCCATTCACCACGAGGGTTGATTACAAACTGCAGTCCCAGGCCTGTTTCCCTTGGTTGCCTCTTTCCTATGTGAAATATTTTTAAACTTCCTGAGCTGAGACACAGAGCAGGGGAGCCAGTTTAAAAAGTTATCTAAGCAAAACAAATGTTTCAGCAATTCCTTTGGGCTGCTGGGATGAAGTTTGGTACAGGGTTGGTGTCAATGTTGTGCCCATCCCCTGCCAAGAGCTCTCCACCTTTGGGCTTAATGGAGGGGCAGTAAGTGGTTTGATTTTTTAGGTGTTTTATTTTTAGTTTTTAAATTGCTTTGTTACATTTGGGTATAAATCAGAGAAAATCTAAGGGAAATCACTAAATCAGTTCCTTTTTCTTCTATTAAAAGAAAAGAAAACCAAACCAAACCTCCAGTCCCTGAGCTGCCCTTCTGGCAAAAGCTCGCTCAGTTCTGGGAAATGATGGTGTGAGTTCCTTGTGGAACGAGGCGGAGCGAGAGGGGTTTTAAGGTTCCTTCCAACCCAAACTATTCTGGGATTCTATGAAATACTTTTAAAGCTGATTCTGAAGATTTGCACAGAACTGATTGTCCTGCCTGAAGCAGGAAACCTGCACAAGACCCATTTCCTTGTCCCGGCTCTGAAGTGAGCGACGTGCACGGGTCTCCACCTTGATTTTAAACAGCACCTGCTCTCCTGGCTTTGCCCAGACCCACAGGGGAGCGTGGGCAAGGCTGGGGGCAGCTGTGCAGTGGATGAGCACCTGAGGAAGCCTGACCAGAGGAAAGGGTGTTCCCCCCTCATTTCTGGTGGCAGGCGAGAGGAACAGCAGCGGGACGAGACACCTGGGCACAAACCCGACATTAATGAGGTTTCTGTCTGGTTTTGGATGAGCAGCGCTGCCCAGCACTCTGCTCGCTCAGCGCCAAGAGTGAGCCCCGGCAGTAAAACCCCTCAGGCAAGGGGAGAGCAAGGGATGCGCTGGCTCTCCTCGTCTCAAGCCAGCCCTGTGCACCGAGGCTGGCAGCGCTGAGGCCGCCACCGCGGCGGCTGCTGGCACGGGCTGCACGGCAGTGTGGGCTTGTCTGGCGAAGGAAGGACTTCCCCGGGTTATTCACAACAACTTCCCCGGGTTATTCACGCTACCTGCGCTCCTTCGGACGCTTTGATTCCAGCTCTCCTCGCCCTGCGCTGTTAAATTGTCACAGAGCCTTGTAAACAGGAGGCTCCCGCTTCCCTCGGAGTGGCACGAGCAAACCAACATCATAACAGGAGTGTTTATGGAAAAATGCTCGAGCACTGAAGCAGAAAGGGCTTAGCACTGATCAGACCTCTCTCCCACCTTTATTCTTCACTATCCACATTGAAATGCAAATACCAGCGCCGGGTTTCCACCAGCGTGCCACTCACAAATTGAAAAGCAGTTTTTATCTATGCAAATGTAAGCATGGTAATTGAAGTTAATCAATCAATGCTAGCTTTCACTAAAACCTTGAACATGATTGAATAAAGTAATTATCATTCAGCAGAAAATGATGAAGTTGTAGACAGCATGAACCTTATTAAAGGAGGATTTTGAGTCACAATGGCTTAATTTAGCTAACAGCCCAGCCTTAGTCCAAGCAACACA